>NW_027362764.1:672389100-673010142 GCF_046119375.1 Phyllobates terribilis | reverse complement strand
TTTTTTATTTTTAACTTTTTAATTCTTTTTTTTTTACTATAGATGCAGCATTTAAAGCATCTAAGTTGGTCACACAATATAAATCCATGTAAGCTGCATGGATTTATATTATGTGACCAACTTGTCAAGCACTTTTCCAAGTGATGTTCAAAATCGCTTGGAAAAGTGCTCGAAAAAACGCTTCTTTCTGGCAGAAAAAACAAATGTAAATTTGCACGCGTTTTTTTCTGCCAGAGAGAGGCAAAAATGCTCTGCATCAAATCTGCTACGTGGGCACATAGCCTTAACCCCTACCTCATGCTGTCTTCAGATTACATAGGAAAATCCTGCTAACAAATTCCCTTTAAAGAGTAACTAACTATATTTTCTTCCTGATTTTCATATTTAGCAGGCACTGGCAAGATGACCTGGCCTCCACAGTCACCAGACCTGAACCCAATCGAGATGGTTTGGGGTGAGCTGGACCGCAGAGTGAAGGCAAAAGGGCCAACAAGTGCTAAATGTGGCACCCCAGGGGTCTGGTTTCCACAGTAATAGCCATATTACGTCTGTGAGCAGGTGGGAGGTCTCCTGGTCAGGAATCCTAAGCATACCACACCTCCTGCCCAGTCCTGGGAGGGGAAGAACTTCCCCTATATAAAGCTGGGGCTGAGGCAGGGTTAGTAGAGTAGAGTGAGAGAACAAAGACAGAGACACAGTCTGGTCTGTAGTGGAGCAGCTTTAGGGAAAGAAAGATCAGGAGCTCTGTGGGAGCTGTGCTAAAAGAGATCAGGGGCTGGAAGCTGTAGAGCTCGCCCTGATTGAAGAGTTCTGACCGGACCCGGAGTCCGAGGCTGTGGGGACGAATCCTTACCCAGCAGCAGAAACCGACCGGCAGGGGATTTCAGGTCCTCTGGCCAAGAAACCCGAAGGCACGGTCACACGCAAGGGACCAGCACCGCCATCGTGGAGCGGAAGCTACCAGAAGGCCCCGAGTCACCGGCTATACGGGTGAGCACCACACGGTACACTCAGGGACGTGGGCTACTTTTACCCGCCTCTAGCAAGGTAGCCAGAAGAGTACGATTAGTTGGGGAGGCCTACAACTCCTCCTGGCCAGGGGAGATTCCATCTGCTCACGGACTGACCAGGCCCCGATAGCTAGCCAGTACTCCGGGAGGGTCTACCTTTGCCACCAGTAAAGACCCTGAACTACACCGCACCGTCTCTGAGTGTTTCATCATCCACGTCCGCTGCCCTGAGGCCATACCCCTCCCGTTGGGGGTTATACCATCCACGCTGCACAACCGTACCACCGGCCTCAGCGGTCTGCCCTGCAGCGGCGGTCTCATAACCGCATTCAACGGGTGGCGTAGTCGAGCAATATAACATCTTCTGACAAGCACTGCCACTTAGTTTGACTCCCTGGGCATGGACCGGGTCACCGCCACGAAACTACTACCCCTATCAGATCCGGCTCCGGGTAGGCCCCCGCGTGCGCAATGCTACTCGGCACAGGTCCAGGGGCGCGTCAACTTTTGGCGTAGTCGGCAGGATTTCGTGCCCGCAACCACCGGGTACTGCGTGCCTGAAAAAGAGACTTTTAAACTTACCTGTGGTGAAGATTCCCGCCATCCGACGCCATCTTCTACCTTCTTCCCGCCATCCGTGGAGTTTTCCCGCCGTTGGATGCCATCTTCTGCCTTCTTCCCGCCATCCGTGGAGTTTTCCCGCCGTTGGACGCCATCTTGAAGACGCCACGCGGGAAGAAGAGGGGCGTGGACTCCGAAAGCGCGCGAGAACTGGAGCTCCGCCTCACGTCCGGACGTTGCGTAAGGTCCTGGAAGGAGCCCAGCAGACGCCGACGTCACAGGAGCGCGACGGAAGGTCCTCGACCCTGACGATCCACTGCGGAGCCGCGGCCTACGGAAGAGGATCATCGCAAGGTAGGCCACGGTCCACTAGGGGGGAGGAGGATGGCGGATACGGAGGAGAGCTTCACTGCCACAGCCACCGCCAGCGCCACCGCTGCAGCGGTCATGCCTTTCACGATGCCCTATATCCCGGGGGCAGCCTGGCTACCCCAGTACTCAAGGGAGTCACATACCCTGAATGACTTTAGAGAAAAGCTGGATAGCCTCTTCCAGGTGTACCCCCTCACAGAAGAGCAAAAAGTGAGCATCCTGGTGGCCCAACTAACCGGGGCAGCCCAAAGGGAGGTAAAGTCCTGGCCACCTGGGAGGAGGACTGTAGCAGGGATATTAACCCGGCTGAAGGACACCTTTGATACCCGCACCTCAGCTGAGATTAAGCTTAGATTCTACGGGTGCAAACAGCGAGCACATGAGAATATAAGGGACTATGCACTAAACCTACAAGAGGCCCTGAGAGCCATTAAGCAGGCCGACCCTGACGGCGTGGGAAACGAGGACAGGCTGTTGACCGAACAATTCATAGAGGGACTATATTGCAATGCCCACCGAACCCAGTTGCGGGCAATGGCCTTACAGGATCCTCATCTGGACTTTGCACAGTTCAAGGACAGAGCCATTCGGGTGCTCCGAGAACCGGCACCGGGTGGCGTTGTGGCCCACAGGCGCCCTACTACCGCTTACCACCAGGAGGCGGCGCCCTTGTCGGCAGGGCCTGTGGGAGCTGATGCGCAGGCTTTGAACAATGACCCGGCTCCAGACCTGCACCATCAGGTCCAAGAGCTAGCTAAAAGCGTAGCTGCGCTAACCCGAACTGTGCAGTCTTTACAGGTTGCTGCTCCAGGGAAGATCCAGCTGGCATCCGGACCGGAGGACATCCCGTGGCGTCGACCAAGGAGGACCCCACCGGCCAGAGGAAGACCCAGCGACCGATACAACGAGGACGGACAACCCATCTGCCGCCGCTGCAATCAACCCGGACATATGGCAAGGTACTGTCCTTTAAACTGGCACAACCTGGGGTAGAGGGCCAACCCCTAGGAATAAGATCACCAGGCCCATCGAACTGGCGTGACAAATACGTGGGAGGACGTCCAGTCTTGCCTGTAGTACTGGATGGCATTCCTATGAGTGCCCTACTTGACACCGGGTCGCAGGTCACCACCATCCCGTACGTGCTCTTTAAGCAGTACTGGAATGACTCGGATATAACCCGCTACCCTGACGACGACTTGAGTATCATCGCCAGCAATGGTCAACCCGTGCCACAGATCGGATTCAAAGAGATGACCATTAAAGTTGGTAGAGTCGAACTGGCAGCACAGGGACTGATCATTGTAGACATTGACAAGCGCGAGAGTCACCCAAAGATAACTCTAGGAACTAATGTGATTGAAAATTGTCTTGCAGAGGTGATTTTCATTTTACAGCAGGTTGCCAAGAACGCCAGCTCCGGCCAACAGCGAGTGCTCCAAAAAGAGATCCGGGCACTGATGCGGCGGCAACAGGTGGAACTCTCCGGTGGTGAGATTGGAAGCGTGAGAATGTGTGACCCTTTCCCTATTGCCATGCCCCCAAAAAGTGAAATGATGATTTGGTGCCGGGCAGCTATTGGTCTAAGAGGTAGAGACTACCAAGCAATGGTAGAACCCGTCTACTCAGACAGTAGGCCCACCATTTTGACAGCACGGGGGGTGGTTGATGTACGCCATGGGAGGGTGCCCGTTCGCATAATAAACATCGGGAAAAGGGAAGTGTACCTGCCCCGGTATGCTACGCTAGCCAAATTGTATACCATCAATCAAAATTCTGTACAGTCCGTGGAACCCTTGCCTCCATCTCATCCAGAGGAAGGTAACGGCTCTAAGAAAACAATAGAGGACTGGTGTCAGCAACTACATTTGGGTACTGACTCCACTCCCTCACACCAGAAACAGGGAGTCTATCGGGTGGTTCAAGAGTACGAGAGAGTGTTTAGTAAACACCCGTTAGACTTCGGGCGAGTAAAGAGGGTAGAACATCATATCCCCACGGGAGACCATCCTCCCATAAAGGAGAGATACCGACCCGTACCCCCTGCACACTACCAACACGCCAAGGGAATGCTTAGAGACATGAAGGAGGCTGGGGTAATCAGGGATAGCTGTAGCCCCTGGGCAGCTCCACTGGTCTTGGTTAAAAAAAAAGACAACACCATGAGAATGTGTGTAGATTACCGGAAAATCAACCGTATCACACACAAAGATGCGTACCCCTTACCAAGGATAGAGGAGTCTTTGGCCGCTTTAAAATCTGCTAACTTCTCTACTTTGGATCTCACTAGCGGGTACTGGCAGGTTCCTGTAGCAGAGGCGGACCGGGAGAAGACCGCATTCACCACCCCGATGGGACTTAGCGAGTTTACCTGCATGCCGTTCGGACTCTGCAACGCACCAGGAACCTTCCAACGGTTGATGGAATGCTGTCTGGGACACCGAAACTTCGAGACGGTCCTGTTATATCTGGACGATGTCATCGTCTACTCCAAGACCTACGAGGACCACCTGAAACACCTGGCAGAAGTGTTCAAAGCCCTGGCAAACTACGGCCTAAAGGTGAAACCCTCCAAGTGTCACCTCCTGAAACCAAGGGTGCAGTACCTGGGACACGTGGTGAGTGCTGACGGAGTGGCTCCCGACTCTGATAAGATCACCGCGATTAAGGAATGGCCAAGACCCTCCAGCGTAAAGGAAGTGCGGCAGTTCCTCGGGTTGGTAGGCTACTACCGAAGGTTCATTCCCGGTTTCACCAAAAAGGCAGCTCCTATGCAGGACCTCCTGATAGGCCAGTCCAGGAAGGCCAAGAACCAGAAGCCGCTCTTCAGATGGGAGAAGTTGGAAGAAGAGTCCTTCCGCCAGCTGAAGATGGCCCTCACGGGGGATGAAGTCCTGGCGTACCCTGATTACAGCCAGCCCTTTATCCTCTACACCGACGCAAGTAACATCGGGCTAGGAGCCGTACTGTCCCAGATCCAGCAGGGGAAGGAACGGGTAATTGCTTACGCCAGCCGAAAACTGCGACCCACCGAAAGAAATCCTGAGAATTACAGCTCATTCAAGCTAGAATTCCTGGCAGTGGTGTGGGCAGTCACCGAACGCTTTAAGCACTACCTCGCCTCTTCCCGGTTCACCGTATACACGGATAACAACCCGTTGACACACCTGGATACGGCAAGACTCGGTGCTCTGGAGCAGAGATGGATGGCCCGCCTGTCCAACTATGAGTTCACGATCAAATACCGGGCAGGACGCTCCAATACCAACGCGGATGCCCTGTCCAGAATGCCAAACCTACCGGACGTAGGGGAAGATCCAGAGGAATTGGAAGAAGTTGAACTCCCCGCGTTCCACTGTCATGGGACTATCCAGTATTCCCACCGTGTAAGGGGTAAGCAATCCGCTACGTTCAACCCCTTACCTCATTACAACTGGGCGGAAACGCAAGACAGTGACCCCGCCGTCCGACTGGTGAAGGAGATGCTGACTCAGCCAGATGCCCGCCTTGACCCAGACGCTCCGGAGGAGACCAAGCAACTGTGGGCTGAGAAGAGTCGACTGTTCCTTTACAAGGGGAAGTTGTGCCGCAGAATGGTTAACTCCCGGACGCATGAAATGATCTGGCAAGTAGTGGTGCCAAGAAGAGATGCGGCTATGGTACTGGAGGCATACCACGACGGAGCTGGGCACTTCGGATGGAAGAAGCTGGAGTTCCTGCTGCGCGGGCGGTTCCACTGGGTAGGCATGAGAGGAACCATCGAGAGGTGGTGCAGAGACTGTGGACCGTGCCACCTAAGAAGGAAGGACCGTGCCAGCCAGAAGACTCCCTTGCAGCCCATCATCACCCGACAGCCACTGGAACTGGTAGCCCTGGACCATGTGAAACTGGCTCCAAGCAGATCTGGGTATGTCTACGCCCTCACAATCGTAGATCATTACTCCCGGTTCCTGGTGGTGGTCCCAGTCAAGGACTTAACGGCTCAAACAGCAGCTAGAGCCTTCCAGCAGCACTTCTGCCGTCCACACGGATACCCAGAGCAGGTGCTGACGGACCAAGGACCTGCCTTTGAAGCGGAAGTCTTCCAGGAGTTCTGCACTCTGTATGGCTGCCGGAAGATAAGAACAACACCCTATCATCCGCAAACCAATGGACTCTGTGAGAAAATGAACCAGGTGGTGATAGACCTTCTGAAAACATTGCCCCTGGAAGAACGCAGTCTGTGGCCTGAGAAACTGCCTGATCTGGTGGACCTATACAACCACATCCCGGTAGGTTCTACCAACTGTACCCCGGCTTACCTGATGAGAGCAAGACCTGGTAAGCTGCCTGTTGATCTGGATATGGGAGTCCTGACACCCGAGGACACTTCACCAGAAGCAGACTGGGACACAGAGAGGCAGCAGCAGTACCAGAAAGTACAGGAGAGCGTTGAGCGAAGTCTCTGTCAAGCTAGAGAAAGACAGGAGAAGACTTACAACCAGTATGCTCCCGCTGTTCCCCTGGTACCTGGAGAGCAGGTCTTGAAGAGGAAGAGACGGCTCCACAAGTTGGACGACCAGTGGGAGAAGGACCCGTACACCGTACTGCCCTCAAGCCATGAGAACCCAAAAGTCTGCACAATCAGTAAGGACGGAGGAGAAACCACAGCCATTGTCTCCCGAGATCACCTGAAGAAGTGTCCCGAGCAGCTACGAAATCCTGAAGAAGATCAAGAAAACCCTCAACCCGTAGAGGAAAGGGAGGAGATGGTTAGTACTGTACTCGGAGACTTCCCTCGGTCTTGGACTCAAGTAAATGGCGCTGTTGTGGTACCCGTCCTCACCTTCTTCCAGCCAGCATCCCAAGTGCCTACGGAAAAACAGGTAGAGCTGGAAGAGCAGCCGGTCCAGGAGGCAGAAGACCCCACAAAAGCAGACCAGGAGAATCGATCCTCTGCTTATAGTGAGCCTGCCGTACCCCTAGTGAGCCAAAGAGCCCGTAGACAGCTGCCCAGTTTACCTTTGACAGCTCCTACATCTTGTAGCTCAGGACCAGTCAGTAAGCTCCGTAGGTCCACTAGAGCCACTAGAGGCCAGTTGCCCGTACGTTGGAGGATCTAAAGTGTTTAGACTGTTTTATTTGTATTTACCTGTTTATTGTTGCTTGTAAATAATTATGTATCTCTAGTTATTTCATAGGTGTCTTTAATGGATTATCCGGAATCCTTTGTATATATGTTTGGAGCGTAACCCAGGAAAGGACTAAGACTGTTAAAGACTCGGGGTAGGACAGACCCCTACCTGGTTACGGCTCCCTGTTCCTTGGTGAAATGGACACCCTTGTTTTCTTCAAAAACTGCACCCGGTTGCGGACACGCCGTGACCATCATAATGTGTTTTTCTTTGTTATGATGTTTCTGTTTATAACTTGTTTTGTTTGCAAAAATATGTTTAGTCCCGGAGTACTAAATTTCACTAGGGGGGAATGTGGCACCCCAGGGGTCTGGTTTCCACAGTAATAGCCATATTACGTCTGTGAGCAGGTGGGAGGTCTCCTGGTCAGGAATCCTAAGCATACCACACCTCCTGCCCAGTCCTGGGAGGGGAAGAACTTCCCCTATATAAAGCTGGGGCTGAGGCAGGGTTAGTAGAGTAGAGTGAGAGAACACAGACAGAGACACAGTCTGGTCTGTAGTGGAGCAGCTTTAGGGAAAGAAAGATCAGGAGCTCTGTGGGAGCTGTGCTAAAAGAGATCAGGGGCTGGAAGCTGTAGAGCTCGCCCTGATTGAAGAGTTCTGACCGGACCCGGAGTCCGAGGCTGTGGGGACGAATCCTTACCCAGCAGCAGAAACCGACCGGCAGGGGATTTCAGGTCCTCTGGCCAAGAAACCCGAAGGCACGGTCACACGCAAGGGACCAGCACCGCCGTCGTGGAGCGGAAGCTACCAGAAGGCCCCGAGTCACCGGCCATACGGGTGAGCACCACACGGTACACTCTGGGACGTGGGCTACTTTTACCCGCCTCTAGCAAGGTAGCCAGAAGAGTACGCTTAGTTGGGGAGGCCTACAACTCTGCCTGGCCAGGGGAGATTCCATCTGCTCACGGACTGACCAGGCCCCGATCGCTAGCCAGTACTCCGGGAGGGTCTACCTTTGCCACCAGTAAAGACCCTGAACTACACCGCACCGTCTCTGAGTGTTTCATCATCCACGTCCGCTGCCCTGAGGCCATACCCCTCCCGTTGGGGGTTATACCATCCACGCTGCACAACCGTACCACCGGCCTCAGCGGTCTGCCCTGCAGCGGCGGTCTCATAACCGCATTCAACGGGTGGCGTAGTCGAGCAATATAACATCTTCTGACAAGCACTGCCACTTAGTTTGACTCCCTGGGCACGGACCGGGTCACCGCCACGAAACTACTACCCCTATCAGATCCGGCTCCGGGTAGGCCCCCGCGTGCGCAACGCTACTCGGCACAGGTCCAGGGGCGCGTCAACTTTTGGCGTAGTCGGCAGGATTTCGTGCCCGCAACCACCGGGTACTGCGTGCCTGAAAAAGAGACTTTTAAACTTACCTGTGGTGAAGATTCCCGCCATCCGACGCCATCTTCTACCTTCTTCCCGCCATCCGTGGAGTTTTCCCGCCGTTGGACGCCATCTTCTGCCTTCTTCCCGCCATCCGTGGAGTTTTCCCGCCGTTGGACGCCATCTTGAAGACGCCACGCGGGAAGAAGAGGGGCGTGGACTCCGAAAGCGCGCGAGAACTGGAGCTCCGCCTCACGTCCGGACGCTACTCGGCACAGGTCCAGGGGCGCGTCACTAAACATCTCTGGGAACTCCTTCAAGATTGTTGGAAGACCATTTCCGGTGACTACCTCTTGAAGCTCATCAATAGAATGCCAAGAGTGTGCAAAGCAGTCGTCAAAGCAAAAGGTGGCTACTTTGAAGAACCTAGAATATGACATATTTTCAGCTGTTTCACACTTTTTTGTTAAGTATATAATTCCACATGTGTTAATTCATAGTTTTGATGCCTTCAGTGTGAATGTACAATTTTCAAAGTCATGAAACTACAGAAAAATCTTTAAATGAGAAGGTGTGGCAAAACTTTTGGTCTGTACTGTATAAAGGGAAGCCATCTTAGGGCGGCAGAGAACAGTTCGTTCAGAGAGTGCGGACAGTCAGTCAGGGAGTAGAGTCTCGTTAGGAGCTCTGCTCCATAAGTGGGGCCTAGTGATAGAGGCACAGGGGGGGAGCAGAGGAGAAAGGCTCCATTCTATAGAAGGGATCCCAGGGGGTACGGCGAGTGCAGGACGGCACCCGTACGCCCCGAATCTGCCAGGCGGCAGAGGGATCAGGCCGCAAGAAGGGTACCGGCCCCTGGACCAGCCGTGTTACTCCAGGTCTCGGCTGGAAAAACCGGAGGCTTCTGACTTTTATAGTGCAGTTTCCACAGCCTCATCCTAGTCACCGTGAGAGTCAAGTAGGTCCGGGAACTCCAAGTTGCCCAGAGGAACTTCAGAGCACCCGATCGGGACTGTGTATGGGGAAGCGCAGGGCAGGAGGGAGAAGACCCAGCATGAGAAGTCGGTCTAGTGAGGAACATAAGAAAACTCCGTCAAGTGCTCCTGACCTACCTGAGGAAGAGCTGAACCCCTGTTCTGGTAGACGCAGCGCGACGTGGGAGACTGGCACCCGCGCAGTGTACCTCTGGAACTTACATGAGAACTGTGAGTAAAAACTCGGATGACTGCACTGCACTGCCTCCGTCAGTTATTTCAGCTGCGCCATCTCTCCCTCTGCACTACAACGCCCAGCATCACCACCATCTGCACCTACACTGCCCCGAGGGCCCACTCCACCTGTGGGGAGCAGAAACATCCCAGCTGCCATCCCATCACCCCCGAAGGACTGCAGCAGCGCTGGTAATCCTTACCAGGTCCCACAGGTGGTGTCACGAACACTTCCTAAAACTACAAACCCCATATAAATAACATTCCCCTTTTTGTTGACCGCCCTGGGCTCGGACCGGACCAGCCGCCGTGACATATCCCTTTTCTCAGCATCCACCGGCCCGGCACCGAGTACCCCTCGGCCCTGGGGGCGCGTCAGATACGTACCTGATGCTGCATCTTGAGACAAACCCACGGGGCATACTGCCTCCGGCAAAGAAGGAGGCCAAAATCCAAGAGCGGTGTGCTCCTGATGCTACATCTTTAGACGGACCCTCCGGAGCCTACCGTCTCTGGCAAACCAGGAAGCTGAAAGCCAGGAGCTATGTGCACTTGATGATGCATCTTGAGATAAGCCCTCAGGAGCATACTGCCTACAGCAAAGCAGGAAGCCAGGAGTGATATGTATATGATGCTGCATCTTGAAGCAAACCCTCAGGAGCATACCGCCTTCAGCAAAGCCGGAAGCTAAAAGCCAGGAGCGGTGTGCTCCTGATGTTGCATCTTGAGACAAACTCTTTAAAGAAGTCTATGCAAGTGGTAGAAGACAGTTAGTGGCGTACCACCAATAGCGGCAGACCATGCTATGAAGCCTGCGAGTTGATACAGTTGAAAGTAATGATGGAATAGGGAACCGCGAGCTCCCTCCTCCATCATTTTCCCACTGCGTCTGAGCTCTGAAGTCTCAGCGCAGCAGGTGCGATGACGTCACTACATCGTGCCGATCAATCTAGATCTTCAGAACAGAAGCTACGGAGACTGGAGCAGTGGGGGAACGAGGAGCGGTGAGGGGATTTTTTTTTTGCTTTTTTTAGCAATGAGTACAGTCTACTGAGGAGGGCTAGTGAGGGCCATTATAGAGCGTGGAGGTTTGTGCTGAGACCATCATATTGTGTGGAGGATTTTGCTGGGGCCATCATACTGTGTAGAGGACAGTGGTGGCCATTATGCTGTATTGAGGGCTGTGTGGGGCTATTATATTGTGTGAAGGGCTGTCTTGGGGTCATAGTTGGGGCATCATACTGTGTTGGAGTTACCATACTTTGCCGTTGGATGGGTACAGTGGGATCATCATACTGCATGTGTGGAGGGTACTGTGGAGGAATTCTCTATGGGGGTATCAATGTGTTTGGGGGGCACTTTTGTTGGCCTCATACTTGGGGCAATTAAAGCAGAATTTAAGGGTTTAAGAAGGAAGAAAATTACTTTGTATGGGCTGCAGAGATGTGAGATATGCTCTTCTGTGACCCTGCTGAATATATATATATATTTTAGTGGGGGGCCCAGTTAGGACTTTTGCTATGGTGTCCCATGATTTCTATGTACGCTACTGAAGACAGTACCTGTATAATGCTATAGAGTCACATGGAGGCTTCTTCTCACGGATTCATATGGAGATAAATGTGGCTGGCTGTACCACATGTGATATTACAGATGTGTTCTCCCCAGGAGCATTGACTGTAAAGGTGAATAGAGGAAGACTTGTGAGACCCAAATTTTTAGGGTACCACAACATCCAATATTAGAGAATATTGTACAGGTTACATTCTTGTTTTGTTAATGCAATTACTACTAAAATCTGGTGGCAACTACATTTATAAATCCCTCTCGTGTGGTTTCCTATGTAGCCCCCACTGTGAAGTGCTGAATTATACCCAGTATTTCTTTTTCTACTTAATTGAGTCATGTGAATATGGTTGAAAATCCTGAAACTATGAATGGGTAAGGGGTTTAACTAAAATAAGTCACTCAACGACAGCTTTCAGATAGTGCCATGTGACTTTCCATGTGCAAATGAGTAGTCCAAATTAAGCACATTCATTAGGTTTACTGCCTTTGTTTTTAAAGCAGTTTTTTAATGAAAAGTAAATCATGCATGACAAATAATTGTAATAAGTCAAATTTGGTTGCCGAAGTCCGATTGAAATAAGTAGTTCAAATCAAAAGGGTTGTCCAGTACTTTTAAAAATATCCCAATGTGTTTTAATGATAAGTAGAAGCTTCTTTCTAATTACCTCCTGGTGCAGTTTCTGCCTGTGAGCGGCGCTATCAGTGGCAGCTCACAGGCAGCACGTGACCCCCTGCTGATGTCACGTCAAGTGAGGTGTGACTCAGCGCTGGGGTCCCCGTGGTGGCTGCTGGGTTGTGGGCGGAGTTATTCCCCGCAGCACACCCAGCATCCACTGCGCGCTTTCCCAATGAATGGGGACAGGGAGAACGCGCGGTGGATGCCGGGTGTGACGCGCGGGGTAACCCCGCCCACAACCCAGCAGCCACAGGTGGAACGCGGAAGAGGGACCTTCGGCTGCAGCCTGGACTTGTCGTGATGTCAGCGGATGTCAGAGCCGGCTGCAGCCGGAGGTCATGTGCTGCCCGTGAGCAGCCATCGATAGCGCCGCTCACAGGCAGAAACAGCACCAGGAGGTAATTAGAAAGAAGCTTCTATTTATCATTAAACCACATTGGCATATTTTTAAAAGTACTGGACAACCCCTTTAAGGTTTGCCTCAATACATGTGAATCGGTCGACAGGGGTAGGGGTACTCGGATACCGGGATGGATGGGCTACTTCGGTGGGGATCACGATTGATCGGTTCCCGTTCCGTGCCCTGGACCCTCAGTGAAGTGATGGGGGTTAGGATGATGGGAGTACTGTCTCGTGACACCTCCTGTGGTAACTGGTAATATCAGTTACCAGCGCTGTGAATGGTCGCTGAGGTGATCGGCATACGGCTTGTCCGAACGCTATAGGCAATAATCACAAAGTAGGCACACACACACACACGTTAAGTCTTTGTTTTAGTACCTTTCTTTTACTGATGTCCGGTAACAGGTACAGTTCAGGAGGGTAACCAGGTTTTCGGTGCAGGTAGAGATATTCACTCTGGAGATTTGTGCGGCCTCCTCTAACAATGTGTGCGTTGTTTGGGATCAGTCCTGCCTTAAGCTGAACCTGCCACCTTGACTTTCTTTGGGGTCCTTCTCCACACAATGAGGACCTTTCCTTGGGGCTACCAATTCTCTTTTTTGAGCCCCTGGTCCTATACTTGGTCAAGTTTGGCAACTCTTTCCCCTTCTTCTTCAGGGGGAGTAGATTCTCCTGATCTGTCCAGGTTTTCTATGCTATTCCTAAATTAATAGCAATCTCGGACTCCGGTGTCCGGGTGAGCTAAAGGGATAATCGTTTTATCTCTTTCTTTCTCCTTCTAGCCTCCGTCCCTCTCTCTAGGGCGCTTCACAACACAGATCGGTTTCCTAGTTCAGGGCTTAACTGGTCCCCGGCCAACAGCTCTCTTCTTCATCCTTCCTTCACCCCCATTTTCCAGACTAACTGCCGCTTTGCTGTCTCCCTGGAAACTGACTCCTCCCCTCAGACCTGGGGTGGAAGGTGTTGTGTGTGCCCAAGCGAACATCTCCTCCTGCACCTATGGATCCTGTGGTAATCCCCCGCAGGGGTGCCACACATGTGTCCTGGTTGACCTAATTATGTACTGATTTAGCCTTCTGTATTTTGTATGGCAATACACATAGTGTAGACACTATACATTTAGCCTCGCGCTGTGTGTGTTCTACAATTGGCCATAAAAACTTGCTAATTTTGATATGATCTACTGTGGGGTTGACCAAAATAGGGACTGGGGATTATACATGCTGTTTATACAGATCCCATTGGTTTCCCAATCCCCCTTGCATGTATCGGAGTGGGCATGTTAATAGTATAAGATCGTACTCAGTCAAGGTCCTAGTTGCCCTACCTCCTTGGGGGCATTTTTGTCCTTTTTGGAATACATTTTATTATGTGTTTTTTTCTTAGTACATCTAGAGTGTATATTTATATATGTGGTGCATTCAGTAACCTTTTATACTCTGGGTTCTATTTTAAGATTATTTCAATAAAGTCTATTAGTTTTACCCCTCTGTTATAATTTACACTATTAGCTGGGTACCACACTAGCTTTCTATTGCAGCCAATCAACAAGCTTTTAGGCTGTGGGCACTTCCGCAGCCTTCACAGTCATGCCAAGTATTGGCATGCCTGTGTCATCCATGACCTGGCCTGTATAACTGTAAAGCAGGTGTCAGAAATGCAACGCGCACAGACACAAAGTGAGGGCAGTCAGAGATGTGTAAAAACTATTTATATATATATTTATATACACTGCTCAAAAAAATAAAGGGAACACTCAAATAACACATCCTAGATCTCAATGAATGAAATATTCTCATTGAATACTTTGTTCTGTACAAAGTTGAATGCGCTGACAACAAAATCACACAAAAATCATCAATGGAAATCAAATTTATTAACCAATGGAGGCCTGGATTTGGAGTCACCCCCAAAATTAAAGTGGAAAAACACACTACAGGCTGATCCAACTTTGATGTAATGTCCTTAAAACAAGTCAAAATGAGGCTCAGCATTGTGCGTGGCCTCCAGGTGCCTGTATGACCTCCCTACAACGCCTGGGCATGCTCCTGATGAGGTTGCGGATGGTCTCCTGTGGGATCTTCTCCCAGACCTGGACTAAAGCATCCGCCAACTCCTGGACAGTCTGTGGTGCAATGTGACGTTGGTGGATGGAGCGAGACATGATGTCCCAGATGTGCTCAATCGGATTCAGGTCTGGGGAACGGGCGGGCCAGTCCATAGCTTCAATGCCTTCATCTTGCAGGAACTTCTGACACACTCCAGCCACATGAGGTCTGGCATTGTCCTGCATTAGGAGGAACCCAGGGCCAACCGCACAAGCATATGGTCTCACAAGGGGTCTGAGGATCTCGTCTCGGTACCTAATGACAGTCAGGCTACCTCTGGCGAGCACATGGAGGGCTGTGTGGCCCTCCAAAGAAATGCCACCGCACACCATTACTGACCCACTGCAAAACCGGTCATGCTGAAGGATGTTGCAGGCAGCAGATCGCTCTTCACGGCATCTCAAGACTCTCACGTCTGTCACATGTGCTCAGTGTGAACCTGCTTTCATCTGTGAAGAGCACAGGGCGCCAGTGGCAACTTTGCCAATCCTGGTGTTCTGTGGCAAACGCCAAGCGTCCTGCAAGGTGTTGGGCTGTGAGCACAACCCCCATCTGTGGACGTCGAGCCCTCATACCACCCTCATGGAGTCAGCTTCTAACCGTTTGTGCAGACACATGCACACTTGTGGCCTGCTAGAGGTCATTTTGCAGGGCTCTGGCAGTGCTTCTACTGTTCCTACTGGCTCAAAGGCGGCGTTAGCGGTCCTCCTGCTGGGTTGTTGCCCTACTACAGCCCCCTCCATGTCTCCTGGTGTACTGGCCTGTCTCCTGGTAGCGCCTCCAGCCTCTGGACACTACGCTGACAGACACAGCAAACCTTCTTGCCACAGCTCGCATTGATGTGCCATCCTGGATGAGCTGCACTACCTGAGCAACTTCTGTGGGTTGTAGAGTCCGTCTCATGCTACCACATACAAGTTATGACACTGTGGACAGAAAAATATGCCTATATATATATATATGCATATCTGATTTTAATTTATATGCACAGTGCACTTTCTTCTGGGTGATAATTCTACATGTTTTTTATCAGAATTAAATAAAACATTGATATTTTTAACCTCTTGCTACTATTTCCTGATTGATAATTGAGGTTATCCATACTAGCTATATTGTTGATTTCACAGAAGTTTGATTTACTTGGAGTTATATTCTGTTGCTTAAGTGTTCCCTTTATTTTTTTGAGCAGTGTGTATTAGTGTTGAGCCACCCCCGTAGTGTTCGAGTTCGGTTCGGTTCGTCGAACACCCGTGTGTTCGCCGAACTGTTCGTCGAACTGTTCGTCGAACACCTTCGAACACCGTTAAAACCAATGGCAGGCAAACAAAAACACATAGAAACACATAGAAAACACCTTCAAAGGTGTCCAAAAGCTGACAAACTGCTCAGAAGACACAACTAACACATGGAAAAGTGACAAGTACATATAGTCATGCGAAAAGAAAAGAGGTGGAGGAGTAAAAGGAGGGGGAGACACAGATATAGGCATGTCATGCCCTTCTAAAATCCAAAAAGTGAGAAGCCGAGACGGCCAGTCCGCTCCTGCCCGTGCCACCTCCGTGTCGCCGGGTTTGTGCCAGAGCCGCGGTGAACCCTGACGGCCAGCCCCCCTCTCCCAATACTGGTGCCTGTCCGCTGGTGGGTCGAGAGAGCCCCCCTGTGGTGGAGGCAGCTCTAAGCTTTTTAATTTAAATTGTCCCTCTAATTTGAATGAATACACTTTAAATCCATTTACAAGGATCTATTGGAGGGAAAGTCTCATGCCAGCAGCCGCGTAATTCCAGCTCCAGTAGCGTCCACTAAAGCTGCTGCAGTTAAAAAGCTTTTATAAGGATCGAGCTCGGCTGTCCACCGCAAGGCATCCTAGTGCCAGTCCCAGCCCCTATGCCTTGGGGTGCCTCCTGATGCTCTTCACTAAGTATCCCGTGGTCCCGAAGCATTTCCTTTGAAAAAATTAAGTGTCCAAACTACAGGTGGTGTAGCTTGCTTAACAGCCGGGATAATCCGCTGACTAGCAGACACTGCTACTAGGCACAAAGTATTTCCTGGGCTAGATGCAGTTAAAAATTTGTAAGTAGATACTCTCGTTGGATGCTGAGAAAGCATTCCATAGAGTCTCCTGGCACGCCATATATGATTCTCTTAAAAAGCTTGGGGTAGGGGTCTAGGGGACCCTTTTATAGCCAAAATCACGGCCCTGTATCACAATACGTCACCTAGGCTGAAGATAAATGGAACTGTAGCACCGAGGGCTCGGTTGCTACAGACGTATTGCACCTCACCCAGAGGTGTGATATCTCACTCTCAGATAAGGATGGAGTGTGGATCAGGACCCGACACCTGCATGCATTACACCACATTGCCGTGGGGCAGGGCGACCAATATGCCCCTGAGATGGGCACGACAGTCCCTGTCCCTGGCTGGAGTGGGGGGAGGGAACACTGAGGAAGGGGAACCCTGCAGTGCAGGAGCAGGGAGGAAGCAGTTCCTGGGTGCATTGAGAAGGGAGTATAAAAGGTGGGCACCATCTTAGTTCAGTGCAGAGAAGTCTGAGCAGAAGTGGCAGGGAGCAGGGGCTCTGCATGAGCTCTGCTCCGGAGGCGGACCTAGTAACAGAGGCCCAGGCCTGCAAGAGGGAGAAGGAAGGAAGAGGAGCGGAGAAGGCTCCAGGAACGAGGAATGAAGGGATCCCAGGGGTGCGGACGGGCGAGTCGCCACCGCACGCCCGAATCCACCTGCGTGGAGGGGTCAGGCCAAAGGGGGAGACCGGTCCCCGAACTAGTGGAGGCAGGAAATGACCCTCAGCTAGAAACCGGAGGCTCTGACATTTTATGTGGCACAGCCCCTTGCTCCACCCGCTAGGAAGGCACCACATAGGGTCAGGGAAACTGGCGCCAAGTTTACCAAGAGGAGGCCCGAGGCAGCCGGACAGAAGTGTTGGTAAGAAAGGCCAGACAAAGGACACACAAAGGGGGTCCTGTGAAGCGCTCCAAAGTTATCTGGGAGTTGTCTGAGCCCCTCACCTGGTGAGCACAGTACGACGTGGGCAGCCGTTACCTGCAGACGTGGTCTGGATAATAAGAACTGTGAGTAAAGGCCCTGAACTGCATCACTGACTCCGTGTCGTTACTGCTGCTGCCCTGCACCATCACCCCCATCCTCCGCATACACTGCCCTGAGGCTATACTCCTCCCGTGGGGAGTTATGCTACGCTCTGCTGCACCCACAACACCAGCCTTAGCGGTCTGCCCTGTAGCGGCGGTTCACTCTGACCGCAATCCACGGGTGGCGTAGTCGGACATTTAAACATCAAAACCACATAAATAGTTCCGCCACTGGTTTGACCGCCCTGAGCCACGGAACCGGATCGCCGCCACGAAGACTACAACCACCAGCATCCACCAAAAAGGGTCCGGCTCCGGGTGTCCCAAGGCCCAGGGGGTGCGTCAGAACATTTTCATCACCTTTCACAATCACCAATGGGACAAGGCAGGGATGTCCTCTGTCCCCTCTCTTATACATCCTAGTGACGGAGCACCTGCTCTCATCAATTCGCCATAACCCCAATATTAGGTGGATTGAGGTGGGAGGCACCGAGTACAAGTGCTCTCTATTTGCTGATGATGTCCTAGTATATATCACTCAATCACATATATCCATCCCTGCTGTTATGGCTGAAATAGATCACTTTGTTACATGGTAAAATTTTAAAATCAATGCAGCGAAGTCTGAGGCCCTCGATGTCTCCCTCCCTAAATCCATATAGGATTCCATCCAGTCCAACTTTCCCTTTGCCTGGCCCTCACAGGGTATCAAATACTTAGGAATTCCTATTCATAGAGACCTCTCCCATCTATGTTATCTTAATTTTGGGCCCTTTATTGAACAATTCCATACAGACCACGGTTGGCAAGTTGGAACTGTGAGATTCACTACGTGCACCACTGGTATTTTGTGGAAAAGCACATGTAAGATTCTGCAACAGTCTCTGCTGATACTCCTGCATGCGTGCATCCCTTTCTATGGCAGGAATAATTTCTGCAAATTTACTTTTGTACCGGGGATCTAACAGTGTGGCAACCCAGTAGTCAGGATTATTTCTAATTCTCACAATTCGAGGGTCATGTTGCAGGTAGTGCAGCAAGAAGGCACTCATGTGTGTTGCGCATCCAGGAGCACCAAGTCCCTGTTGTGTTGGTGGTGAGGTAACAATCATGCTTCCTTCCTCTGTCCTCTCCCCCCAACCTCGCACAACAGAAATGTGATCAAGGTCTCCCTCATCTGATGAGTCTTCCATCAGTTCGTCCTCCACTTCTTCCTGGGCTCCTGCACCTTCCTCACTAGTTTGGCTGCTACCATGCGCCCTGGTAAAACCATCTCCCCCACCCTCACATGCCTGCCGCCTTGGTGCTGCCGACCGTCTGGACCTTGCAGATGTTAGCCCTTCCGCATACAACTCCTCCTCCTCTACTTCCTCCACCTCCTCTTGTGCCACCACCTGACTCCGAATTCTGTTTAACATGTGCTCCAGCATGTAAATCACCGGAATAGTCATGCTGATAATGGCATCGTCAGCACTAAACATCTTCGTCGCCATTTCAAAACTGTGCAGAAGGGTGCATAGGTCCCTGATCTGAGACCACTCCTCCAGCGTGATTTGCCCCACCTCTGAATCTCGTTGGCCCAGGCTATACGTCAGAACGTATTGCACCAGGGCTTGTCGGTGCTGCCACAGTCGCTGCAACATGTGCAGAGTTGAATTCCACCGGGTAGGCACATCGCATTTTAGCCGGTGAAGTGGCAGGCCCAACGACTTCTGTAGAGATGTAAGTCGCTGAGCTGCGGGATGCGAACGGCGGAAGTGAGCACACAGCGACCGTGCCCTCTGCAGAAGGCCATCTAGTCTGGGATAGTGGGCTAAAAATTGCTGGACAACCAGGTTCAACACGTGAGCCATACAAGGCACGTGTGTGATATTGCCCCGGCGAAGGGCCGCACCCAGGTTTGCAGCATTGTCGCACACAGCCTTCCCTGGTTTCAGGTCCAGTGGAGACAACCATTCATGAAATTGGTTCTCCAGAGCTGACCACAACTCCTCAGCTGTGTGACTCACATTTCCCAGACATTTCAATGTAAAAACCGCCTGATGACGTTGAGCCCTACTGCCAGCATAGTAAGGAGGTGTGCAGGATCCCTTCTGCGCAGTTAGAAAGCTTGTGGCATGACCAGACAGGCTTTGGGTGCAGGTGGAAGACCGAGAGGAGGTTGAGGAGGCAGAAGCAGTGGAGGAAAAATGACATAAAGAGGATTGACGCACAACTCGTGGGGACGGCAAGACTTGGACAGCAGCCCCTTGTCCTGCTGTCACCATAGTTACCCAGTGCCCAGTCAGCGACATGTAACGCCCCTGTCCATGCCTACTCGTCCAAGTGTCTGTGGTGAAATGCACCCTGTCACACACAGAGTTTCTCAAAGAAGCGGTGATGTTGTGTGCGACATGCTGGTGGAGCGCAGGCACACCTTTCTTTGAGAAGTAGTGCCGACTGGGCATCTGGTACTGGGGCACTGCGACGGACATAAGGTCTCGAAAATCCTCTGTGTCCACCAGGCGGAAAGGCAGCATTTCTGTAGCCAAGAGCTTGCAGATGGTGAAATTCAACCTCTTAGCTTTCTCATGGCTAGGAGGAAATGGTCTTTTACTTGTCCACATCTGAGGGACCGAGGGCTGGCTATTGTGCTTAGACGGGGTTGATAAGGGTGTCCCCGGCAAACTGCCGGTCTGTGAGGAAGATGCAGGCGGACATGTTAGGTTGCCTTGATCCAAAGGTGGTGCTATCGATGTCGGACAGCGCTCAAGACCAGCTGGTGTTACCACCTCCAAAGAAAATGATGACCTGCCAATCACGCTGGCTGTTGCGGGTAAAGAGGTGGCAGGTCTGCGCCCCAAAACAGGTGTGACTGCTGTCCCCCCAGTCACAGAGGATGAAGAGGCTGCGGATGCACAAGATATGGCAGACGGTGGTTGGCCCGGCCGGCTAGACCGCATTGTAGCACACTGAGCTTCCCACTGCAACTTATGCTTCATGTCCATGTGCCGGTTCATGCATGAAGTACTCAAACTATGTATTTTTTGGCCTCTACTTAGCTTTTGCTGACAAATGTTACAGATAACACGAGTTGGGTCATCTTTATCGATCTGAAAAAATGCCCAGGCTATGCAAGGCTTAGCACCCATGCGACCTGAAGAGCCACCACGACTTGTGGTGAGAGGCAGAGTTGTGTTTGAGGATGCAGTTGTTGACGTGCTTCCAGTACTACGTCTCTGTCCAGGAAGGCGCAACCTGACCTCGTCGTCACTAGCATCTTCCTCCACCTCCTCTGCTGACCTCATCTCTTGGCTGACTGTGGGTTGACAGTAAGTGGGATCTCCGACCTCATCATCATCACCCTGTGCGTTATCACACCCGTCGTCCTCAGAGCCAACCTGTTCCTGCCCTGACAAAAAACTAAAGTTGTCGCTCCAATCAGGTATTTGAGTCTTATCATCGTCTTCCTCATTGTCTCCACCAACAGGAGTTACAGTTTGGGAATGAGAGTCTACATTATGGTCAGAACCTTCTGCGTCTGGTCCTGGATCCGACTCATAAAGATTCTGGGCATCAGTGCAGATCATTTCCTCGTCTGGATTCACAGAAGCGCTGGAGTCGACCTCTGATTCCCAGGCTATAGTATGAGTAAACAGCTCTGCAGACTCAACCATCTGTTCTACCTCATACTCAGACGGGCAGCTGGAGATTTGGGAGCTGTGAGGAAGCAAGTGCGATTTGGGTGACACCTTTGAGGACTGGAGTATTTGTGATGTTGAAGTTGATGTGGAGGAGAGCCCACTTAAAGGAGCACTTGATATCCGTTGAAGCACCTGCTGTTTTTGTGCCTCATCTGGAATTTGTAGCGATTGGCGTGGCCGTAAGAAAGGGATCTTATCACATTGTCCGCTAAAAGAAGTAGACATTTTAGTTTGGCTGGAAGATGGTCTTTCTTCTGCACCTACCCCACGGACACAACCTTTTTTCCCCTTCCCAACACGCCTATTCCCCTTTCCACCATCAGCAGGCCTTTTTCCACTCATTTTGGTGGTTAACTAATTCACAACTCTGGAGTTGTTTGCACAAAAAAACAATGGATGGTAACCGAGCAGAGCTGAGTGGCCAAACTGTGGTATTAGGCCAAAACTATTGGCTGGGTTAGATGCAGAAAAAAATTATTTTTAATTTGCAACCTGATGGAGGTCAGTATAGATGGACTAATAGACCAAGTCCCACACACCGCTAGAAGCCCAAATATTTTTTCAGAGCTAGATGCAGAAAATTTTTTTATTCAATTTGCAACCTGATGGAGGTCAGTATAGATGGACTAATAGACCAAGTCCCACACACTGCTAGAAGCCCAAATATTTTTTCAGAGCTAGATGCAGAAAAAAATTATTTTTAATTTGCAACCTGATGGAGGTCAGTATAGATGGACTAATAGACCAAGTCCCACACACTGCTAGAAGCCCAAATATTTTTTCAGAGCTAGATACAGAAAAAAATTATTTTTAATTTGCAACCTGATGGAGGTCAGTATAGATGGACTAATAGAACAAGTCCCACACGCTGCTAGAAGCCCAAATATTTTTTCAGAGATAAATGAAGAAAAAAAATATTTTTAATTTGCAACCTGATGGAGGTCAGTATAGATGGACTAATAGACCAAGTCCCACACACTGCTAGAAGCCCAAATATTTTTTCAGAGCTAGATGCAGAAAAAAATTATTTTTAATTTGCAACCTGATGGAGGTCAGTATAGATGGACTAATAGACCAAGTCCCACACACCGCTAGAAGCCCAAATATTTTTTCAGAGCTAGATGCAGAAAAAAATTATATTCAATTTGCAACCTGCTGGAGGTCAGTATAGAAGGACTAATAGAACAAGTCCCACACACTGCTAGAAGCCCAAATATTTTTTCAGAGCTAAATGAAGAAAAAAATTATTTTTAATTTGCAACCTGATGGAGGTCAGTATAGATGGACTAATAGACCAAGTCCCACACACTGCTAGAAGCCCAAATATTTTTTCAGAGCTAGATGCAGAAAAAAATTATATTCAGTTTGCAACCTGATGGAGGTCAGTATAGATGGACTAATAGAATGATGCTATGCCCAAAAGATTTTACTTCACTAGGTGCAGTAAAAAAATTGGTATTCTATACACAGGTGGTATATCTTGCAACACAGATAGGCTACTCCACTGACTAACACACTCTGCAATAGGCCAAAAAGGATTAGCTTTGCTAGATTCAGCCAAATGCTGTGAAAAAAACTTGCACAGCACTGGCACAGACCTGCCTGGCAAAAACTGATAGGAACTGATGTAACCTAGTCCTGAAAAGGACTCCAATTACAATTAGTCTTTACTCCCACAATCTATCTATTTAAGAGCACAGACCTGCCTGATAAAAGTCGTAGGAAATGCTGTAACCTAGTCCTTAAAAGGACTGCAATCACAACTATTCCCTACTCCCAAGCTATCTGTATATTTGTGCGAAAATTCGCTTGAAATTAACAAGGTATAGCGCACACAGCAACAGCGGTGCCGTCTAACACGCAGCTGCAGCAGTGAGAAAATGGTGGCGACGGGGAAAATGGCTTGGTCTTATAGGGCAAGGACATGTGACATACACTGCCAATCACACATGCCCTTGCTTGTGTGAAAAAAAGCACTTCGCTCCGTGTGTGCGCTGCTGATAGGCTGACAGATTGCACCTCCCCACTGCAAATGCGGGAAAGAGAAAAAAAAATGGAGATCTTCATTGTTCATGCAGAGATCCATCCCCTGCCCCTCCCCCCGCCCCGCTGTACACTCAAAATGCGTATTAACATTAATTTTCATCATTACTGAGAAAAAATCCAGTTATGATTTTGGTGCACGAACAGTTATCGAACATAACCTCGAACAGCCGAATTTTTCTCAAATTGTTCGTGTTCGCCGACCGGCTCGAACACCGCCCAAAACAGCTCGAATTTGAGATTGGCGAACAGTTCGAGTAGAACAACGCTCATCTCTAGTGTGTATATACATATACAGTACAGACCAAAAGTTTAGACACACCTTCTCATTTTAAGATGTTTCTGTATTTTCATGACTATGAAAATTGTACGTTCACACTGAAGGCATCAAAACTATGAATTAACACATGTGGAATTATATACGTAACAAAAAAGTGTGAAACAACTGAAAATATGTCTTATATTCTAGGTTCTTCAAAGTAGCCACCTTTTGCTTTGGTGACTGCTTTGCACACTCTTGGCATTCTCTTGATGAGCTTCAAGAAGTAGTCACCGGAAATGGTCTTCCAACAATCTTGAAGGAGTTCCCAGAGATGCTTAACACTTGTTGGCCCTTTTGCCTTTACTCTGCGGTCCAGCTTACCCCAAACCATCTCGATTGGGTTCAGGTCTGGTGACTGTGGAGGCCAGGTCATCTGGCGTAGCACCCCATCACTCTCCTTCTTGGTCAAATAGCCGTTACACAGCCTGGAGGTGTGTTTGGGGTCATTGTCCTGTTGAAAAATAAATGATGGTCCAACTAAACGCAAACCGGATGGAATAGCATGCCGTTGCAAGATGCTGTGGTAGCCAGGCTGGTTCAGTATGCCTTCAATTTTGAATAAATCCCCAACAGTGTCACCAGCAAAGCACCCCCACATAATCACACCTCCTCCTCCATGCTTCACGGTGGGAACCAGGCATGTAGAGTCCATCCGCTCACCTTTTCTGCGTCGCACAAAGACACGGTGGTTGCAACCAAAGATCTCAAATTTGGACTCATCAGACCAAAGCACACATTTCCACTGGTCTAATGCCCATTCCTTGTGTTCTTTAGCCCAAACAAGTCTCTTCTGCTTGTTGCCTGTCCTTAGCAGTGGTTTCCTAGCAGCTATTTTACCATGAAGGCCTGCTGCACAAAGTCTCCTCTTAACAGTTGTTGTAGAGATGTGTCTGCTGCTAGAACTCTGTGTGGCATTGACCTGGTCTCTAATCTGAGCTGCTGTTAACCTGCGATTTCTGAGGCTGGTGACTCAGATAAACTTATCCTCAGAAGCAGAGGTGACTCTTGGTCTTCCTTTCCTGGGGCGGTCCTCATCAAGTGCCAGTTTCTTTGTAGCGCTTGATGGTTTTTGCAACTGCACTTGGGGACACTTTCAAAGTTTGCCCAATTTTTCGGACTGACTGACCTTCATTTCTTAAAGTAATGATGGCCACTCGTTTTTCTTTCCTTAGCTGCTTTTTTCTTGCCATAATACAAATTCTAACAGTCTATTCAGTAGGACTATCAGCTGTGTATCCACCTGACTTCTGCACAACACAACTGATGGTCCCAACCCCATTTATAAGGCAAGAAATCCCACTTATTAAACCTGACAGGGCACAACTGTGAAGTGAAAACCATTTCCGGTGACTACCTCTTGAAGCTCATCAAGAGAATGCCAAGAGTGTGCAAAGCAGTCATCAAAGCAAAAGGTGGCTACTTTGAAGAACCTAGAATATAAGACATATTTTCAGTTGTTTCACACTTTTTTGTTAAGTATATAATTCCACATGTGTTAATTCATAGTTTTGATACCTTTTGTGTGAATGTACAATTTTCATAGTCATGAAAATACAGAAAAATCTTAAAATGAGAAGGTGTGTCCAAACTTTTGTTCTGTACTGTATAACCAGGCTTTGAACAAGGGTTAAGTAACAAGAATGATCAGGTAATAGTACAATAACAATGAACAATCTCCCAAAATAATGTGATGCGCCCTAGTCACCGCAGCAGTTCTTTAACTCCGTGAATGGCCCTAGCGGGAGTCACCGGTTATTCCCGCTAGGCTGCAAGTCTTTTTCTAACAAAGTCAATTAAATCTAGTTTAGCTTTTTCCTCTTCGCCTGCCCCCCTCTCAACTTGACATCTTAATCCCCACTGCCCTCGGTACCGTGGATGATTATTTGAAGTGTCGGCCCTATTCAGCGATGCAGCTCCTCTATTTCTGCTGGCATTACTCCTCCGATGCCGTTCTCTCTTATCTCTTCTTTGCTCAGCCGTTGGAGGCGGTCTCTCACGCCTTGGATAGCAGGGTCTGGACCTTGTCGGTTGACGGGCAATGTCGGGTACTGTGAAGTCACTCAGTACCACAAGCAGATCCCGAATCTTCTCAGCGGCCGCGGTACTTGGGGGACCTCTGCGGTGAATCCGGCATTTGTTCACCGGCGTCCGCCTGTGCTGCCTCGTAGGTCTCTGCCTCCGACCTGTCAGGCTGGTTTCCTCAGCGCAGCCAGTGCGTGGCTCCTTCTCTCTGCAGCTTGGCGCCGAAATCACCTCAGGTTTGGCGCGCTCGACAGTTATATTTAAAAACTCCTCACTGGACGTCACCTGACCGGGTCTCACGTTCAAATCTGTTCCCCCTTCAACATTCCTAAGGCATCTTGGTTCCGTTTGATTGCGGTCAACCAGCAGATGACAATAAGGCTTTTTGACTTCTATTACATAACCACAGGATCATGGGTGGCACCACCATTGTGCTCTGACTAGCGTAGGGACAGGACGCTGCTCAAGTGGGGGATAGTGTAAAATAAATAAATAAATAAATTTAAAAAAATGACGTGGGGTCTCCCATATTTTTAATAACCAGCCAAGGGAAAGCAGACAGCTGTGAGCTGGCTAATTATGCTAGGAAAGGGCCTATATCCATGGACCTTCCCAGCCTATTAGCAACAGCGGCTACCTCCCTCCTGCTCTGATTGACACACCTTGGCCTGGGTGTTTATAAACTCTCAGTCTGCTTCAGGGAGTTGGAGGTGATAATCACATTTTCGCTTGTGAAGGCTTGGAGCTTTAGCAGTTGGCTTACTTTCTCTCTGGTGCCCATGGAAGACGTTTGGTGTTATCTCTCTGGAGTCTGCTCAAGCTAAGTTTCTCCCCCTTTGTTTGTCCCCCTTGTTGTCTTTAGTTTATAGTGGGGACTGACCAGTGCTCATCCCCCCTCCCTATCCAGGGCCTAGCTCTTGGGATATACAGGGCTTAATTTTCCTGTTTGGCGATTGGTGTGGAACCAATATAGGGATGGTAGGGGAGGCAGGGTGTTATTAGATTTGCCTAAGGATCTCCACTCCCCCTTTCCCTAGTTTCTGGGCTTCCTTCCCTTCATCCCTTCATTCTGCACTTAGTCTTTCCCACACTGTGTTTGACATCATCCAAAGCCTTTTAAAGCTGGTTAAGGTAGCAAGTGCACGCTGCTACCACATACTTTCCAGGAGTCTAGCCACTCATCCCACTTAGCTTGGTACAGCCAAGTGCATTGTATACTCTGCTGCTCCTGAGTGCTATTTGCACATCCAGATTTGCTACAACAGGGTGCCTGATTGTCTTCTAAACTCTGCAGCACCAAGGTATCTGCCTACTCTTCTCTACCGTTACTACAGGATCAGACAAATGACAAAAGGTGATGTCACAGCTTGCCTTCACAGTGATCTCTGCACAGGTCACATTCATGCCCAAAACACTCTCCCATAGAAGTCAATGAACATGTCCAGAGCGCAGGTTCCTATGGTGCATGTAGTTGCTATAAAGCATAACAGTATAGGCGATACATTTTCTTTATAGCCAGCAATGCTGATCTGTGTCATCTAGGTCTGCTACATGGGGGCTCGCTTTATTTTTTATAGCAAACACATTTGATTTTTTTAGGATCAGATTTAGAGACTCCGGAGAAGTGCTTACGTTACATTGGATATTTTTTTAGGGGTGTTACTGACACTGAAATAAATATTTCCCATAAGTGCTTGTAATGGGATACTTTATAAAAATATATGCATTAAAGGGAACCTGTCGCGTCCTATCTACTATCTACACTGCCCCCATTGCTTTGTTAGTGATGCAATGTACATCAGTAACAAGATTTTTTCAATAAAATCGGTGGTAGTGTGGCGCCCCTGCGGGTTCAGTCGCCACAGAGGTACTGCATCTCACCCAGAGGTGTGGTATCTCACTCTCAGGTAAGGAAGGAGTACTGCCCGGGACCCTAACACCTGCATCCAACCCTACACTACTCCAGACCAGCAGGAGGGGCAAGATGCGTCGCTTCCCTGCTGAGCCCTGTCCCTGGCTGGAGTGGGGGGAACCAAAGTAGGGGGAACCATGTAGTGGGTGTGGGTGGAGGATGTAAATCAGGGGAGCACTTGTTAGGAATAGTATATAGAGAGAAGCCATCTTGAAAGGACAGATCAGTCTGAGAGGAGAAGTAGAGGGAGCAGGAGCTCTGCAGGAGCCCTGCTCAGGAGCAGGGCCTAGAGAGAGGCCCAGGACAGACTGAGGAGGAGAGGAGCAGGAGAAAGGCTCCAGGAACGTGGAAGGGACCCCAGGGGTACGGGTAGTGCTGGCGCCCGAATCTATCAGGAGGTGGAGGGGTCAAGGTCGCACAGAGGGGACCGGTCCCTAAACTAGCAGAGTTCTTTAAGTCTCAACTAGGAAACCGGAGGCTGAAGTATTTCAGGTACTGCAGCCAAAAGCCACATCTGATCACCAGAAAGGTGGCCATAGAGGACCCAGGGGACAGAGAAGACGTCGCCCGGCAAGGTCCGCAGCCACAGGCCTGAGATACTGGGTGTGAGGTGCAGTGAGACGGCCAGAAGGAACACACAGAAGGGGGTCCCGTTACGTACTCCGGAGTGACCTGGGAGTTTGCTGAACCCCTCCCTGAGTAAGTGCAGGACGCCGTGGGAAGTTACTCTAGTACTGGTAACTGGAAGTCTAAGAAACCGTGAGTAAACCCTGAGGACTGCACCTTACTGTCTCTGTGATTATTATCTGCGCCATCACCCGTGCCATACTACCCAGCACCATCTATAACACCTACAACATCTACACTGCCCTGGAGCTAAGCTCTACCTGTGGAGAGATAAACCAACTCTGCTGCATTCACACCAGCTCCAGAGGACCTGCTCCGCAGCGGTGGCTCCCTTTAGCCGCATACCACGGGTGGCGTCACGAACTGTATATAAGAACTATAATCCACTTTCAATAATCCCCCTTTTATTGACCGACCTGGGTCACGGACCGGGTCACCACCACTGTGACATCACCTGCACTGACCGGCCTGGCACCGAGTACCCCACGACCCAGGGGGCGCGTCATACTTCGCGTCACGAACAGGATATGAACCCACCCGTTATCACCGGCTATTGTGCGCTTAGAGACTGTGTTCTATACTGAATGTAGCGCTCGCCCCATAAGAACGGGCGCCATTATGTGCGAGACAAAAGACAACAAGAAACCACCTCCCATCGTGGGCCGGGTTCTAGAATGGCGCCAAAAGCCAGGCCCGCCCCGAGCAGCAGTGACCATGTATGTGGATGTGTCCATCAAGCTGGGGGGGCCGCCCCTAGGTGTGTCCGACAGCAAGCTGCCATGGAACCGCCCCCGAAAGGGGAGAGGAAAGAAGAAACCTGGGAGACAGGGCGGAGTCTCCAGCAGTCTAGACAGACCGCACCCAGCAGGCAACATGGAGGAGAGTCCGGAGCAAGCTCCCGTCCATGGCCTGCAGCAACCAGAAATGCCTCTCACCCTGGAGGAGGCAATAGCGAAATTATCCCTGGAGGATACCGAGTTCCTCCATGCCGAGAACCAGGAGCTAGGCCGGAGGATGGAGAGGGCCCAGCAGGATGCCATCGCTAGCTGGAAGGAGGAGCTGCTGGGGAAGATTGTGACCCGGCAGCAGCTAGCGCTGCGTTCCACCAGCAGCACCCCAGCCCTGGAGGAGCCTGAACAGAGCCAGGAGGCAGAGGACGGCACAGGCGTGGCCGCGGGAGCAGGTAAGAGGAGTCTCCCTGTCCCGGGCGCTGAGAGTGCTGACCTGCTCCTGGGCTTCCTGGCAGAGCCTCCGATCCCGGGCGCCTGCTCCACCGACATGCTTCTAGGCCCTCTATCAGAGCCACCTGCCCCAGCACCCGAGTGGGTTTATGGAAGTCCTGTCTACGACTGGTCCGCCAAATTTGAGGACCAGCAGGGACTCCCCCTGACACCCACACTTGCAACCCCAGTTACCTGCCAAGGAGGAGAGGAGTTTCGGTGGGACAACCGGGAGGGGGACCTCATGGGGTTCCTGTGAAAGACCCAGACCCAGGCCCTCAGGAGGGAGGAGTACTGCAGACTGGAGCTTCTGCAGCTGGAGAAGGAGCGTCACGACCGGCAGGTGCGGTGGGAGCAGATGGAGGCCTGGAACATGGTGGCCAAAACCCGGGCCCGCAAGGCAAGATCAACCACACCCAGTCCCCGTCTGGAGGGGATAGTGGTGAAATTCGACCTGGATGCCGGGTGGGGTTTCGTCAGAAAGCCGCAGATGGATCGGGACGTCTTTGTAAATCGGCGGGACGTCGAGCCCCATCTCCAACAGGGACATCCCGGCCGAGACCTCTACCCCGGTGACCGTGTCACCTTTACCCAACACAAGGGAGAGCGCTGGTGGTATGCCCTCCAAGTGTACAGAGTGGTGAAGGAGAGAAAGGACATGCCCCCACAGTACGAGGCTGATGACCCGGCTGGGTCAGCCTGCAGAGATCAGGTGTTTCCCAGGAGGGAACACCACTATTGAGTGAAGCTGAACTGAACTGTATATAGTTGCCCGGAAGGGTATAGCAGAGACACTGCAAGTTTAAAAAGTTTGTTTTTGTGTGCATAATTACCCGGCAAGGGTACCAAAAACTGACTGGGCTGAGGACTGTGAGCAGCCAAAACTTAACTTGTAAATAGTTTGCACTTCTTAAAGTGCCCCTTATTGGTTTCATACACCAAGACTGACCTCAGAACAAAAACCTGTTTGGCGTGGCCGAAGATGTGGTCCAACACCTGGATCACCTATGCCCTGCAGCCACACTCAGGGCCTACGTTGAGGGTTTTCGGACGGGTCCCTCATGTTCATCAGAATTGAACCTTGTTCAGTGGAATGGACACCCGGTTACAGATCGCGCTGTAACCTGTAAAAAAATGTTTATTTGTGAAAAATGTTTTATATGTGTGAAGAAGAAAAATGTGTTCTTTAAAAAAGTTTTATATAGTAACCTGTAACGTTTAAGAAGTGTGCCTCCCATAAAGGGAAGAAAAGTTTGTTTATTATCTTCTATGTGAATGCATTCTAAAAAAATTGTATGTCTAAAACCGCGGACGTGCTGTGTTTTACCAGGGGGTATGTGGCGCCCCTGCAGGTTCAGTCGCCACAGAGGTACTGCATCTCACCCAGAGGTGTGGTATCTCACTCTCAGGTAAGGAAGGAGTACTGCCCGGGACACTAACACCTGCATCCAACACTACACTACTCCAGACCAGCAGAAGGGGCAAGATGCGTCGCTTCCCTGCTGAGCCCTGTCCCTGGTTGGAGTGGGAGGAACTAAAGTAGGGGGAACCATGTAGTGGGTGTGGGTGGAGGAAGTAAATCAGGGGAGCACTTGTTAGGAATAGTATATAGAGAGAAGCCATCTTGAAAGGACAGATCAGTCTGAGAGGAGAAGTAGAGGGAGCAGGAGCTCTGCAGTAGCTCTGCTCAGGAGGAGGGCCTAGAGAGAGGCCCAGGACAGACTGAGGAGGAGAGGAGCAGGAGAAAGGATCCAGGAACGTGGAAGGGACCCCAGGGGTACGGGTAGTGCTGGAGGCCACCCGTACGCCCGAATCTACCAGGAGGTGGAGGGGTCAGGTCGCACAGAGGGGACCGGTAGCCCAAAACTAGCAGAGTTCTTTAAGTCTCAACTAGGAAACCGGAGGCTGCAGTATTTCAGGTACTGCAGCCAAAAGCCACATCTGATCACCAGAAAGGTGGCCATAGAGGACCCAGGGGAAAGAGAAGACGTCGCCCGGCAAGGTCCGCGGCCACTGGCCTGAGACACTGGGTGTGAGGTGCAGTGAGACGGCCAGAAGGAACACACAGAAGGGGGTCCCGTTACGTACTCCGGAGAGACCTGGGAGTTTGCTGAACCCCTCCCTGAGTAAGCGCAGGATGCTGTTTGAAGTTACTCTAGTACTGGTAACTGGAAGTCTAAGAAACCGTGAGTAAACCCTGAGGACTGCACCTTACTGTCTCTGATTATTATCTGCGCCATCACCCGTGCCATACTACCCAGCACCATCTACAACACCTACAACATCTACACTGCCCTGGAGCTAAGCTCTACCTGTGGAGAGATAAACCAACTCTGCTGCATTCACACCAGCTCCAGAGGACCTGCTCCGCAGCGGCGGCTCCCTTTAGCAGCATACCACAGGTGGCGTCATGAACTGTATATAAGAACTTTAATTCCCCTGTAAATATTCCCCTTTTTATTGACCACCCTGGGTCATGGACCGGGTCACCGCCACTGTGACATCTCCCCTAGCAACGACCGGCCCGGCTCCGAGTTTTTTTGAGGCCCTCACTCCAGCAACTCCGATCTAGTCTCCTCAGCAGTGAAGTGTCTAGATCAAGGCTAAAGTGAGGAGCACAAAAAATCATCTCTGATCTAGACAATTCACTGCTGAGGAGACTAGATCGGAGTTGCTGGAGTGAGGGCCTCAAAAAGTCAACTCTGACAAGTTCCCTTTAAATATTTGCACAGGTCCAGAGAATTTAAAGTGACCCCCCACCTCACAATGAAAATTCCAGAATGAATACATTTCATAATGCAAAAATGAAGATACCCTGTGCCTGATCATCCAGTGGATTGTAAGTCCGAGACGCTTCCCCTGCTCTGGACATGTCCATCTAAACGCAGGAGGAGTGTCTCATACTACCAAATAACAGTGTGCATAATCTACCGTGTTTCCCAAAATTAAGAACTACCCTGAAAATAAGCCTACTGTAGCGTCGGCGTCCCTGCCTCCTGCTAGGCAGGGACGCTGTTCCCCTCACCTCTCCGCTCCGTGCCCGGCGTCTTCCTCCCGCTCTGCTGGCAGCGCGCGCTCCTCCCCGGTCACTGTGCTTAGGGCGTGCGCTCCCCCTCTCTTAAAGGGGCCGCGCGTGCCATCCTAAGGAGTCCCCGGCCAATGGCCGGAGGATCTCTCCATATATAAGGCACCTCCTCCAAAATGGAGGTGCCCGAGCAATGTTGTAGCATAGTTCATCACTCTGCTTCAGCCCTCAGGTCCCGTTTCCAGTTACCTGCCAGCTACCTGCCAGTTTCCTGTCTGATACCTGCCTGACTCGTGTCTATCTGCTGTTATTCCTGCGGTCCGACAGTCTGCCTACCAGCCCTGCCAGTCTGTCTATGGATCCGTCTGCCCGCTCACCTGGGAGCGCTCACCTGCTACCTGCCTGCTAGCCTACCTGGAGGCTCTGCCGTCACGTGCTGTGACCACCTGCCCGTTCAGTGTCTCTTGCCCGCTCACCTGGGAGCGCTCACCTGCTACCTGCCTGCTAGCCTACCTGGAGGCTCTGCCGTCACGTGCTGTGACCACCTGTCCGTCCAGAGAATGTTGCCCGCTCACCTGGGAGCGTCCACCTGCCACCTGCCTGCTAGCCTACCTGGAGGCTCTGCCGTCACGTGCTGTGACCACCCGCTTGTCCAGAGACTCTCGCCCGCTCACCTGGGAGCATCCACCTGCTACCTGCCTGCTTGCCTACCTGGAGGCTCAGCCGTCACTTGCTGTGACCACCCGCTTGTCCAGAGACTCTCGCTCGCTCACCTGGGAGCGTTCACCTGCTACCTGCCTGCTGGCCTACCTGGAGGCTTAGCCATCACTTGCCGTGACCACCCGCTTGTCAAGAGACTGTCCCCGTCACTTGCCGTGACCTCCTGCCCTCTTACCCAGAGACTGTCCCCGTCACTAGACGTGACTGCCTGCCTGCCTTCCCTGGGTGTCACCCGCTTCCTTACAAGGACTGCCCCTTTGTATAGTTGCTCTGTGGTTCCACCTCCCAGACCCGTTACAGTTTGCTCGGGCCATGGAACCCGGTGGCACCCAAGCTCCCTCGCTCTCGGACCTATGTCATGAACTGTCCCGGCAGAGGTCCCAACAGGAGTCCATCCTGAGTCACCTGCGGAATGTCAACTCTCGCCTGGACACTCTGACTGCTCCACCAGCAACCACCGCTAGTGTCATGACTCGCAACCCGGCAGCGCCGCTGCCCACCAATACCATGGTATCCTGCCCCGGACCCTGGCTTTCTGCACCTCCTCACTTCGGAGGCGATCCTGCTCAAGCCCGGGGCTTCATAAACCAGTGCACCCTGCACTTTGAACTCCTGTCCCACCAGTTTATCTCCGACCGGGCCAAAGTAGCCTTCATTATGTCCCATCTCACGGGGGAGGCACTGGCTTGGCTAAATCCTCTATGGGAGAGAGGAGACCCCCTGGTGTCCGACCTGCCAGCCTTTCTCACGGCTTTCCGGAAAGTCTTCGACGAACCCGGATGGAAGACCTCATCCGCATCATCTCTGCTACGCCTCCATCAAGGAAATCTCACCATGGGCCAATATGCCATACGGTTCCGTACCCTTGCTTCGGAGCTGGCCTGGGATAACGACGCCCTGGTGTCTGTCTTTTGGGAGGGTCTGTCCGGCCGTATTAAAGATGAACTCGCCGGTCGGGACATTCCTACCACTCTCGACGACTTAATAACTCTTGCCACCCGGATTGACATCCGGTTCCAGGAGCGCGCCAAAGAGGTCACCCGTGAGAGGAGGTTTCCACGTCTAGCCCCTACCTTTCAGAAACCCGTCTCTTCTCCCGCTACTCCCCAGGCGCACTCACCCGAACCTATGCAGGTCGACCAGACCAAGATGGTCAAAACCCATCAAGAGTTACGCCGAGCTGAGGGGAGCTGCTTCTACTGTGGCAGTAAGGAGCACCGGATCCGTACCTGCCTGGAGAGGTCGGGAAACGCCTGTGTCTAGGATCGCTCAGAGAGGTCGTCCTAGACAAGAATAAACCCTCTCCTCAAAAAACATCTCATGAGGGGTAAAACCAGTGAGCTGTCTCAAGACTTTTGCAACTTTATTGTTGCAAAACATACTCATGGTATTGGTTACAGAAAAATTTCTAAACTACTGAAGGTACCAGTAAGCACTGTGGGGGCCATAATACGTAAAGTAAAAGAACATCATTTCACCATAAACCGGCCACAATCAGGTGTTCCCCCCAGATTTCAGGCAAAGGAGTGAAAAGAATTATCAGAAGATTTGTCCAAGAACCATGGGCCACATGTGGAGAGCTACAGAAATACATGGAATTAGCAGGTACAATTGTTTCAAAGAAAACTATAAGTAATGCACTCAGCCTCAATGGCCTACGCAAGACTCCATTGCTGAACAAAAAGCATGTTCAAGCGCGCTTATAGTTTGCTCAACAACATTTAGACAAGCCTCTGAAATACTGGGAGAATATACTGTAGTCTAGTCAGGTGAGACCAAAATTGAACTCTTTGGATGCCATACTACACACCATGATTGGAGGCTAAAAGACATTGAATATCACTAGTGATGAGCGAGTATGTTCTGTTAACCCTTTCGGTGAGTATGCTCGGGCCGAGCACCGAGTAGTTACAGCTGCTCGGTGTTATGTTTGAATCACTCCCATGTGCATGATTTGCGACTGTTTGACAGCTTTAGTACATTCCTCACATGTATTAAAGTTGTCAAACAGTCGCAAATCATGCACACGGGAGTGATTCAAACATAACACCAAGCAGCTGTAACTACTCGGTGCTCAGCCTGAGCATACTCGCCGAAAGGGTTAACAGAACATACTCGCTCATCATTAAATATCACCCCAAAAACACCATACCAACAGTGAAGTTTGGAAGTGGGAACTTCATGATGTGGGGCTGTTTTTCAGCATACGGCACTGGCAAACTTCATATAAGGCTTGAGAAAGGCGGGGTCACCTGAAACGTCACCTCAGGTGTGTTTCCCTCATTGTTGGTTAGTATCTCTGCTCTCCTGCTCAATCTATGGAAGTGCATGTTTGCAAAGGGATCACCCACTCCCAGGATCTTTCTGCAAGTTGGAAGCTTGCTCAAGCCTGTACCACAGTCTGGATGATTTGTTCACAGTGGTGAATATATGCTGCAAAGTTATTTATATTACTTGTATATACTATATATACTAGATTAAATATTTTTGGATAAATTATAAAGAAAAACAACTTGTGCCATTTTCTGTTTTGTATAAACTTCATATAAGTTTCATAGGCCATGCAACGCTCTTCTGGGAATTTAAATATGAAAATAGCCTCTTTGCAATCCTGAAAGCCAATATCTTTGCACGTGTAGAGTGGGGAAAAGACGGCATAACACCCCTATGAAGACCCCTGTTGTTTTAAATGTATGAAAATATACTGTATTGAATGTGTTACCCTCCTGGAGACTGCAGTTCCTGTTAGTCAGGGGTGACAGGGTTAACTGTAGGGTTGTCCCACAGTTGGGGAGGAGTAATATGGACCTATGTGTTAGTTCCCGGTTAGGAGTGAGTTTTTAGTGAGCAAGAGAGAAAAGAGGACACCCTCAGAGGAAGTCTATCATCATTGGGTGTGTGTGTGTGATAAGAGACAAGAAAACTGAAGCAAATTTCAGCAAGAGATCTTCAGTGTTGTCAGTTCCTCATAGCTGGCAAGTTTGGCGTACTTAAGTACTGTAAGAGCTAAAGTAAGCAGTGGTGTTATCCATACCTGGAGATCAGCCATGAATGAAGGCAGGGTCAGCCAGGCTGGGGAACAACAGTGAAGTGGTAGCGAGTAAGGGCTCCCTTACACTGTTTCACAAGAGTGCCGTGGCCACATTGACCCGTGGAACCCTAGAGTGCAGTTTGGTTGCAGTGGTCACAGCGAAAAACATTGACCCGTGTGGCCCTGTACTAGGAAGATGGAGTTACCCAATTTGCCCTGTTGTTCAGCTGTAATGTTCCCCACAAGTGTCGTGCTGTCATCCAGGAACAATAAGAATCTGACTCTGTATTGTGCAGAGGAAAACAGCAAGTTATTTCTTGCTACCCTCTAAGTTTTATTGTCAGTAAAAATGACTTTATTTTTGCAAACTTGCCTTGTTTCCTCATCGTGGGTTTAAAGGGGTTTGGCACCATTCAAATTGTGGCAGAGTTGAACGTGAAGGTGTCCACAGCAGCAATGCAACTACACACACCCAGCCGGGACCCCCATCTTCATGTAGCATGCCGGGGCGTAGAAGACAAGTAACTCGCCCACGGCTTACACCCTGTGCCACGTTACACATGTGTGGATTTGATGGGTTGTTACTGACATCTGGTGAGAATTTAATGTCAATAGCACCTTTAGAAATTTATTTACTTTGAAAATTGGTGATATGTACAATACTTATTTCACCAGTAGTATATACAGTGGTGTGAAAAAGTGTTTGCCCCTTCCTGATTTCTTATTCTTTTGCATGTTTGTCACACTTTAATATTTAAATTAGTTTTTTTGTTCACAAATATTTGACAAAGATAACACAAGTAAACACAAATTGCAGTTTTTAAAGGAAGGTCTTTATAATTAAGGGAAAAATAAATCCAAACCTACAGGGCCCTGTGTGAAAAAGTGACTGCCCCCCAAACCTAATAATAAGTCGGGCCGCCCTTAGCAGCAACAACTGCAATCAAGCGGTTGCAATAATTGGCAATGAGTCTTTTACAATGCTCTGGAGGAATTTTGGCCCACTCATCTTTGTTGTAATTCAGCCACAATGGAGTTTCCAAGCATGAACCGCCTTTTTAAGGTCACACCACAGCATCTCAGTCAGATTAAAGTCAGGACTTTGACTAGGCCACTCCAAAGTCTTAATTTTGTTTTTCTTAAGCCATTCAGAGGTGGACTTCCTGGTGTGTTTTGGATCATTGTCCTGCTGCATAATCCAAATGCGTTTCAGCTTCAGGTCACGAATAGAGATGAGCGTTGTTCTACTCGAACTGTTCGCCAATCTCAAATTCGAGCTGTTTTGGGCGGTGTTCGAGCCGTTCGGCGAACACGAACAATTTGAGAAAAATTCGGCTGTTCGAGGTTATGTTCGATAACTGTTCGTGCACCAAAATCATAACTGGATTTTTTCTCAGTAATGATGAAAATTAATGTTAATACGCAGTTTGAGTGTACAGCGGGGTGGGGGGAGGGGCAGGGGATGGATCTCTGCAGGAACAATGAAGATCTCCATTTTTTTTTCTCTTTCCCGCATTTACAGTGGGGAGGTGCAATCTGTCAGCCTATCAGCAGCGCACACACGGAGCGAAGTGCTTTTTTTCACACAAGCAAGGGCATGTGTCATTGGCAGTGTATGTCACATGTCCATGCCCTATAAGACCAAGCCATTTTCCCCGTCGCCACCATTTTCTCACTGCTGCAGCTGCGTGTTAGACAGCACCGCTGTTGCTGTTTGCGCTATACCTTGTTAATTTCAAGCCAATTTTCGCACAAATATACAGATAGCTTGGGAGTAGGGAATAGTTGTGATTGCAGTCCTTTTAAGGACTAGGTTACAGCATTTCCTACGACTTTTATCAGGGAGGTCTGTGCTCTTAAATAGATCGGTTGTGGGAGTAAAGACTAATTGTAATTGCAGTTCTTTTCAGGACTAGGTTACAAGAGTTCCTAACAGTTTTTGCCAGGCAGGTCTGTGCCAGTGCTGTGCAAGTTTTTTTCACAGCATTTGGCTGAATCTAGCAAAGCTAATCCTTTTTGGCCTATTGCAGAGTGTGTTAGTGAGTGGAGTAGCCTATCTGTGTTGCAAGATATACCACCTGTGTATAGAATACCAATTTTTTTACTGCACCTAGTGAAGTAAAATCTTTTGGGCATAGCATCATTCTATTAGTCCATCTATACTGACCTCCATCAGGTTGCAAATTAAAACTAATTTTTATCTGCATCTACAGTACCTCTGAAAAAATATTTGGGCTTCTAGCAGTGTGTGGGACTTGTTCTATTAGTCCATCTATACTGACCTCCATCAGGTTGCAAACTGAATATATTTTTTTCTGCATCTACCTCTGAAAAAATATTGGGCTTCTAGCTGTGTGTGGGTCTTGTTCTATTAATCCATCTATACTGACCTCCATCAGGTTGCAAACTGAATATATTTTTTTCTGCATCTACCTCTGAAAAAATATTTGGCCTTCTAGTAGTGTGTCGGACTTTCTCTATTAGTCCATCTATACTGACCTCCATCAGGTTGCAAACTGAATATAATTTTTTTCTGCATCTAGCTCTGAAAAAATATTTGGCCTTCTAGTAGTGTGTCGGACTTTCTCTATTAGTCCATCTATACTGACCTCCATCAGGTTGCAAATTAAAACTAATTTTTATCTGCATCTACAGTACCTCTGAAAAAATATTTGGGCTTCTAGCAGTGTGTGGGACTTGTTCTATTAGTCCATCTATACTGACCTCCATCAGGTTGCAAACTGAATATATTTTTTTCTGCATCTACCTCTGAAAAAATATTGGGCTTCTAGCTGTGTGTGGGTCTTGTTCTATTAATCCATCTATACTGACCTCCATCAGGTTGCAAACTGAATATAATTTTTTTCTGCATCTAGCTCTGAAAAAATATTTGGCCTTCTAGTAGTGTGTCGGACTTTCTCTATTAGTCCATCTATACTGACCTCCATCAGGTTGCAAATTAAAACTAATTTTTATCTGCATCTACAGTACCTCTGAAAAAATATTTGGGCTTCTAGCTGTGTGTGGGACTTGTTGTATTAGTCCATCTATACTGACCTCCATCAGGTTGCAAACTGAATATATTTTTTTCTGCATCTACCTCTGAAAAAATATTTGGCCTTCTAGTAGTGTGTCGGACTTTCTCTATTAGTCCATCTATACTGACCTCCATCAGGTTGCAAATTAAAACTAATTTTTATCTGCATCTACAGTACCTCTGAAAAAATATTTGGGCTTCTAGCAGTGTGTGGGACTTGTTCTATTAGTCCATCTATACTGACCTCCATCAGGTTGCAAACTGAATATAGTTTTTTCTGCATCTACCTCTGAAAAAATATTGGGCTTCTAGCTGTGTGTGGGTCTTGTTCTTTTAATCCATCTATACTGACCTCCATCAGGTTGCAAACTGAATATATTTTTTTCTGCATCTACCTCTGAAAAAATATTTGGCCTTCTAGTAGTGTGTCGGACTTTCTCTATTAGTCCATCTATACTGACCTCCATCAGGTTGCAAATTCAAAATAATTTTTTTCTGCATCTAACCCAGCCAATAGTTTTGGCCTAATACCACAGTTTGGCCACTCAGCTCTGCTCGGTTACCATCCATTGTTTTTTTGTGCAAACAACTCCAGAGTTGTGAATTAGTTAACCACCAAAATGAGTGGAAAAAGGCCTGCTGCTGGTGGAAAGGGGAATAGGCGTGTTGGGAAGGGGAAAAAAGGTTGTGTCCGTGGGGTAGGTGTTAAAGCAACAGTAACATCTGCAGAAGAAAGACCATCTTCCAGCCAAACTAAAATGTCTACTTCTTTTAGCGGACAATGTGATAAGATCCCTTTCTTACGGCCACGCCAATCGCTACAAATTCCAGATGAGGCACAAAAACAGCAGGTGCTTCAACGGATATCAAGTGCTCCTTTAAGTGGGCTCCCCTCCACATCAACTTCAACATCACAAATACTCCAGTCCTCAAAGGTGTCACCCAAATCGCACTTGCTTCCTCACAGCTCCCAAATCTCCAGCTGCCCGTCTGAGTATGAGGTAGAACAGATGGTTGAGTCTGCAGAGCTGTTTACTCATACTATAGCCTGGGAATCAGAGGTCGACTCCAGCGCTTCTGTGAATCCAGACGAGGAAATGATCTGCACTGATGCCCAGAATCTTTATGAGTCGGATCCAGGACCAGACGCAGAAGGTTCTGACCATAATGTAGACCCTCATTCCCAAACTGTAACTCCTGTTGGTGGAGACAATGAGGAAGACGATGATAAGACTCAAATACCTGATTGGAGCGACAACTTTAGTTTTTTGTCAGGGCAGGAACAGGTTGGCTCTGAGGACGACGGGTGTGATAACGCACAGGGTGATGATGATGAGGTCGGAGATCCCACTTACTGTCAACCCACAGTCAGCCAAGAGATGAGGTCAGCAGAGGAGGTGGAGGAAGATGCTAGTGACGACGAGGTCAGGTTGCGCCTTCCTGGACAGAGACGTAGTATTGGAAGCACGTCAACAACTGCATCCTCAAACACAACTCTGCCTCTCACCACAAGTCGTGGTGGCTCTTCAGGTCGCATGGGTGCTAAGCCTTGCATAGCCTGGGCATTTTTTCAGATCGATAAAGATGACCCAACTCGTGTTATCTGTAACATTTGTCAGCAAAAGCTAAGTAGAGGCCAAAAAATACATAGTTTGAGTACTTCATGCATGAACCGGCACATGGACATGAAGCATAAGTTGCAGTGGGAAGCTCAGTGTGCTACAATGCGGCCTAGCCGGCCGGGCCAACCACCGTCTGCCATATCTTGTGCATCCGCGGCCTCTTCATCCTCTGTGACTAGGGGGACAGCAGTCACACCTGTTTTGGGGCGCAGACCTGCCACCTCTTTACCCGCAACAGCCAGCGTGATTGGCAGGTCATCATTTTCTTTGGAGGTGGTAACACCAGCTGGTGTTGAGCGCTGTCCGACATCGATAGCATCACCTTTGGATGAAGGCAACCTAACATGTCCGCCTGCATCTTCTTCACAGACCGGCAGTTTGCCGGGGACACCCTTATCAACCCCATCTAAGCACAATAGCCAGCCCTCGGTCCCTCAGATGTGGACAAGTAAAAGACCATTTCCTCCTAGCCATGAGAAAGCTAAGAGGTTGAATTTCACCATCTGCAAGCTCTTGGCTACAGAAATGCTGCCTTTCCGCCTGGTGGACACAGAGGATTTTCGAGACCTTATGTCCGTCGCAGTGCCCCAGTACCAGATGCCCAGTCGGCACTACTTCTCAAAGAAAGGTGTGCCTGCGCTCCACCAGCATGTCGCACACAACATCACCGCTTCTTTGAGAAACTCTGTGTGTGACAGGGTGCATTTCACCACAGACACTTGGACGAGTAGGCATGGACAGGGGCGTTACATGTCGCTGACTGGGCACTGGGTAACTATGGTGACAGCAGGACAAGGGGCTGCTGTCCAAGTCTTGCCGTCCCCACGAGTTGTGCGTCAATCCTCTTTATGTCAAAGTTCCTCCACTGCTTCTGCCTCCTCAACCTCCTCTCGGTCTTCCACCTGCACCCAAAGCCTGTCTGGTCATGCCACAAGCTTTCTAACTGCGCAGAAGGGATCCTGCACACCTCCTTACTATGCTGGCAGTAGGGCTCAACGTCATCAGGCGGTTTTTACATTGAAATGTCTGGGAAATGTGAGTCACACAGCTGAGGAGTTGTGGTCAGCTCTGGAGAACCAATTTCATGAATGGTTGTCTCCACTGGACCTGAAACCAGGGAAGGCCGTGTGCGACAATGCTGCAAACCTGGGTGCGGCCCTTCGCCGGGGCAATGTCACACACGTGCCTTGTATGGCTCACGTGTTGAACCTGGTTGTCCAGCAATTTTTAGCCCACTATCCCAGACAAGATGGCCTTCTGCAGAGGGCACGGTCGCTGTGTGCTCACTTCCGCCGTTCGCATCCCGCAGCTCAGCGACTTACATCTCTACAGAAGTCGTTGGGCCTGCCACTTCACCGGCTAAAATGCGATGTGCCTACCCGGTGGAATTCAACTCTGCACATGTTGCAGCGACTGTGGCAGCACCGACAAGCCCTGGTGCAATACGTTCTGACATATAGCCTGGGCCAACGAGATTCAGAGGTGGGGCAAATCACGCTGGAGGAGTGGTCTCAGATCAGGGACCTATGCACCCTTCTGCACAGTTTTGAAATGGCGACGAAGATGTTTAGTGCTGACGATGCCATTATCAGCATGACTATTCCGGTGATTTACATGCTGGAGCACATGTTAAACAGAATTCGGAGTCAGGTGGTGGCACAAGAGGAGGTGGAGGAAGTAGAGGAGGAGGAGTTGTATGCGGAAGGGCTAACATCTGCAAGGTCCAGAAGGTCGGCAGCACCAAGGCGGCAGGCATGTGAGGGTGGGGGAGATGGTTTTAGCAGGGCGCATGGTAGCAGCCAAACTAGTGAGGAAGGTGCAGGAGCCCAGGAAGAAGTGGAGGACGAACTGATGGAAGACTCATCAGATGAGGGAGACCTTGATCACATTTCTGTTGTGCGAGGTTGGGGGGAGAGGACAGAGGAAGGAAGCATGATTGTTACCTCGCCACCAACACAACAGGGACTTGGTGCTCCTGGATGCGCAACACACATGAGTGCCTTCTTGCTGCACTACCTGCAACATGACCCTCGAATTGTGAGAATTAGAAATAATCCTGACTACTGGGTTGCCACACTGTTAGATCCCCGGTACAAAAGTAAATTTGCAGAAATTATTCCTGCCATAGAAAGGGATGCACGCATGCAGGAGTATCAGCAGAGACTGTTGCAGAATCTTACATGTGCTTTTCCACAAAATACCAGTGGTGCACGTAGTGAATCTCACAGTTCCAACTTGCCAACCGTGGGACCGTCAAGTGTTCAGCACTCAAACCGTAACAGAACCACAGTATCTGCTGGTAACATCAATTTTGCGGAATCATTTCACCACTTTTTTAGCCCATACTTTGCAAGGCCACAGGAGACAAGAAGTCTGACACATAGTCAACGCCTAGAGACGATGGTACAGGAGTATCTCCAAGTAAACATTGAAGCCACGACTGTGTCACTGGACCCTTGCTCTTTTTGGGCTTCCAATCTGGATAAATGGCCGGAGCTAGCCACTTACGCCTTGGAGATCTTGTCATGCCCCGCAGCCAGCGTTCTGTCTGAACGTGTGTTCAGCGCTGCTGGTGGTGTGCTGACAGATAAGCGCACGCGGCTCTCCACTGATAATGTAGACAGACTCACGTTCATAAAGATGAACAAATCATGGATCCGAAACGACTTTTCTACCCCTGTGTCATCCTGGGGAGAGTAAAAGCTTGATGATTGGTTAAAATCACCCTACCAAACGTTTTAAGCTTTCAAATTACTAATCATGTTTATCTGTATCTTGACTGGAAAATAATTTGGGCTTTGTAGCAGTGTGCAGCACTGATCCTATTAGGCCATCTATAATAAGCTCCACCAGATTTAAAATTAAAAATAATTTTTAGCTGCATCTAGCCCGGAAAATAATTTTGGGGCTCCGAGATGCGCAAGACACATAAGTGCCTTCTTGCTGCACTACCTGCAGCATGACCCTCATATTGTCAGAATTCGAAGTAATCATGACTACTGGGTTGCCACACTCTTAGATCCCCCAAACTTTTCGATCAACCTTTTCATTTTAATAAAGACCAAAAAAATGGTCATTTTTGAAATTATAAGCATTAGCAGGTTGTTAGAAACTGAAATCAAACAGTTTTCAACTCAAAACTTTATTCTAGGTGATGTTACATTTTCACATAGGACCCCTTGTTCGAAAGGAGCTTCTGAACTCTCTCGTCCATTGAATTTGTCAGGTTTTGGATGGTTTCTGCTTCAATTGTTTTGCATGAGGACAGAATACCCTCCCAGAGCTGTTGCTTAGATGTGAACTGCCTCCCGCCATCATAGACACTCCTTTTAATGATGCTCCAAAGGTTCTGAATGGGGTAGAGGTCAGGGGAGCATGGGGGTCACACCATAAGTTTGTCCCCTTTTATGCCCATATCAGCCAGAGATGCAGATGTTTTATGTGCAGCATGAGATGGTGCATTATCATGCAGAAAAATGATCTTGCTGTGAAATACACGGTTCTTCTTCTTGAACCATGGCAGGAAGTGCTGTTTGAGAAAATCCACATACATTATGGAGTTCATCTTTAGCGCCTTCAGGGATCCTAAAGGGGCCGACAATCTCTCTCCCCATGATTCCAGCCCAAAACATTACTCCACCTCCTCCTTGTTGGCGCTGTAGCCGTGTTTGCGTGGGGTGTCCATCAACCAGCCATCCTCCACTCCATCCATCTGGACCATCGAGCGCTGCACGGCACTCATCCGTGAACAAAACAGTTTTGAAATCAGTCTTCATGTAATGTTTGGCCCACTGGAGCCGTTTCTGCTTGTGTGAAGTGGATAGAGGAGGTCGACAGGATGGCGTATGCACAGCTGCAAACCTCTGAAGGACCCTGCATCTTGTTGTTCAGGGGACGTTGGAGGCACAAGCAGCTTCAAAAACTTGTCTGCTGCTATGACAAGGCTTTTTTGCCGCTGCTCTTTGAACCTGACGTAATTGCCTGTAGGAAAGAGTCCTCAATTTGCCCTTATCAGCACGCACACGTGTGTACTGTGAATCAGCTACATACTTCTTGATTGCCAAGACACTTCATCCTGATCATCGCACAATGTTGATTGTAGTCATGCCTTGACCTAAACACTCCACAATTTGTTGCTTCTCAGCAGCCGACACATCCTTTTTCTTTCCCATTTTGGCAGAAAATGTAGGTTGCTTAATAATGTGAGAGAGCCTTCTTAAGTAGTCTTGCCTTTCATTGGACACACCTGCCAAACTAATTAGCACAGGTGTCTGCAATTGCTTACAGTGATATAAAGAGCCCTGACACACATCACCATCAATGAGTTTAACTGACAAACAAACAAATTCTTCCCTTATCACTCCTAAACACTTTTTGCATAATAATTTGGAACGCGGTGTACATGTGCTTTTCCACAAAACACCAGCGGTTCACGTAGTGAATCTTACAGTTCTAACTTGCCAACCGTGGTCTGTATGGAATTGTTCAATAAAGGGCCCAAAATTAAGATAACATAGATGGGAGAGGTCTCTATGAATAGGAATTCCTAAGTATTTGATACCCTGTGAGGGCCAGGCAAAGGGAAAGTTGGACTGGATGGAATCCTATATGGATTTGGGGAGGGAGACATCGAGGGCCTCAGACTTCGCTGCATTGATTTTAAAATTTTACCATGTAACAAAGTGATCTATTTCAGCCATAACAGCATGGATGGATATATGTGATTGAGTGATATATACTAGGACATCATCAGCAAATAGAGAGCACTTGTACTCGGTGCCTCCCACCTCAATCCACCTAATATTGGGGTTATGGCGAATTGATGAGAGCAGGTGCTCCGTCACTAGGATGTATAAGAGAGGGGACAGAGGACATCCCTGCCTTGTCCCATTGGTGATTGTGAAAGGTGATGAAAATGTTCTGACGCACCCCCTGGGCCTTGGGACACCCGGAGCCGGACCCTTTTTGGTGGATGCTGGTGGTTGTAGTCTTCGTGGCGGCGACCCGGTTCCGTGGCTCAGGGCGGTCAAACCAGTGGCGGAACTATTTATGTGGTTTTGATGTTTAAATGTCCGACTACGCCACCCGTGGATTGCGGTCAGAGTGAACCGCCGCTACAGGGCAGACCGCTGAGGCTGGTGTTGTGGGTGCAGCAGAGCGTAGCATAACTCCCCACGGGAGGAGTATAGCCTCAGGGCAGTGTATGCGGAGGATGGGGGTGATGGTGCAGGGCAGCAGCAGTAACGACACGGAGTCAGTGATGCAGTCCAGGGCCTTTACTCACAGTTCTTATTATCCAGACCACGTCTGCAGGTAACGGCTGCCCACGTCGTACTGTGCTCACCAGGTGAGGGGCTCAGACAACTCCCAGATAACTTTGGAGCACTTCACAGGACCCCCTTTGTGTGTCCTTTGTCTGGCCTTTCTTACCAACACTTCTGTCCGGCTGCCTCGGGCCTCCTCTTGGTAAACTTGGTGCCAGTTTCCCTGACCCTATGTGGTGCCTTCCTAGCGGGTGTAGCGAGGGGCTGCGCCACATAAAATGTCAGAGCCTCCGGTTTCTAGCTGAGGGTCTGACACTTAATTTTTTCAAAGGAAATGCTTCGGGACCATGGGATACTCAGTGAAGAGCATCAGGAGGCACCCCAAGGCATAGGGGCTGGGACTGGCAGTAGGATGCCTTGCGGTGGACAGCCGAGCTCGATCCTTATAAAAGCTTTTTAACTGCAGCAGCTTTAGTGGACGCTACTGGAGCTGGAATTACGCGGCTGCTGGCATGAGACTTGCCCTCCAATAGATCCTTGTAAATGGATTTAAAGTGTATTCATTCAAATTAGAGAGACAATTTAAATTAAAAAGCTTAGAGCTGCCTCCACCACAGGGGGGCTCGCTCGACCCACCAGCGGACAGGCACCAGTATTGGGAGAGGGGGGCTGGCCATCAGGGTTCACCGCGGCTCTGGCACAAACCCGGCGACACGGAGGTGGCACGGGCAGGAGCGGACTGGCCGTGTCGGCTTCTCACTTTTTGGATTTTAGAAGGGCATGACATGCCTATATCTGTGTCTCCCCCTCCTTTTACTCCTCCACCTCTTTTATTTTCGCATGACTATATGTACTTGTCACTTTTCCATGTGTTAGTTGTGTCTTCTGAGCAGTTTGTCAGCTTTTGGACACCTTTGAAGGTGTTTTCTATGTGTTTCTATGTGTTTTTGTTTGCCTGCCATTGGTTTTAACGGTGTTCGAAGGTGTTCGACGAACAGTTCGACGAACAGTTCGGCGAACACACGGGTGTTCGACGAACCGAACCGAACTCGAACACTACGGGGGTGGCTCAACACTAGTCACGAACAGATGGCCGGACATTCTCCTTCAAGATTTTTTGTAGACAGCAGAATTCATGGTTCCATTTACCACAGCAAGTCTTCCAGGTCCTGAAGTAGCAAAACAGCCCCAGACCATCACACTATCACCACCATATTTTACTGTTGGTATGATGTTCTTTTTCTGAAATGCTGTGTTACTTACAGTACAGACCAAAAGTTTGGACGCACCTTCTCATTTAAAGATTTTTCTGCATTTTCATGACTATGAAAATTGTACATTCACATTGAAGGCATCAAAACTATGAATTAACACATGTGGAATTATATACTTAACAAAAAAGTGTGAAACAACTGAAAATATGTCTTATATTCTAGGTTCTTCAAAGTAGCCACCTTTTGCTTTGATGACTGCTTTGCACACTCTTGGCATTCTCTTGATGAGCTTCAAGAGGTAGTCACCGGAAATGGTCTTCCAACAATCTTGAAGGAGTTCCCAGAGATGCTTAGCACTTGTTGGCCCTTTTGCCTTCACTCTGCAGTCCACCTCACCCCAAACCATCTCGATTGGGTTCAGGTCTGGTGACTGTGGATGCCAGGTCATCTGGCGTAGCACCCCATCACTCTCCTTGGTCAATTAGCCCTTACACAGCCTGGAGGTGTGTTTGGGGTCATTGTCCTGTTGAAAAATAAATGATGGTTCAACTAAACGCAAACTGGATGGAATAGCATGCCGCTGCAAGATGCTGTGGTAGCCATGCTGGTTCAGTATGCCTTCAATTTTGAATAAATCCCCAACAGTGTCACCAGCAAAGCCCCCCCACACCATCACGCCTCCTCCTCCATGCTTCACGGTGGGAACCAGGCATGTAGCGTCCATTTGTTCACCTTTTCTGCTTCGCACAAAGACACGGTGGTTGGAACCAAAGATCTCAAATTTGGACTCATCAGACAAAAGCACAGATTTCCACTGGTCTAATGTCCATTCCTTGTGTTCTTTAGCTCAAACAAGTCTCTTCTGCTTGTTGCCTGTCCCTATCAGTGGTTTCCAAGCAGCTATTTTACCATGAAGGCCTGCTGCACAAAGTCTCCTCTTAACAGTTGTTGAAGAGATGTGTCTGCTGCTAGAACTCTGTGTGGCATTGACCTGGTCTCTAATCTGAGCTGCTGTTAACCTGTGATTTCTGAGGCTGGTGACTCGGATAAACTTATCCTCAGAAGCAGAGGTGACTCTTGGTCTTCCTTTCCTGGGGCGGTCCTCATGTGAGCCAGTTTCTTTGTAGCACTTGATGGTTTTTGCAACTGCACTTGGGGACACTTTCAAAGTTTTCCCAATTTTTCGCACTGATTGACCTTCATTTCTTAAAGTAATGATGGCCACTCGTTTTTCTTTACTTAGCTGCTTTTTTCTTGCCATAATACAAATTCTAACAGTCTATTCAGTAGGACTATCAGCTGTGTATCCACCAGACTTCTGCACAACACAACTGATGGTCCCAACCCCATTTATAAGGCAAGAAATCCCACTTATTAAACCTGACAGGGCACACCTGTGAAGTGAAAACCATTTCCGGTGACTACCTCTTGAAGCTCATCAATAGAATGCCAAGAGTGTGCAAAGCAGTCATCAAAGCAAAAGGTGGCTACTTTGAAGAACCTAGAATATAAGACATATTTTCAGTTGTTTCACACTATTTTGTTAAGTATATAATTCCACATGTGTCAATTCATAGTTTTGATGCCTTCAGTGTGAATGTACAATTTTCAAAGTCATGAAAATGCAGAAAAATCTTTAAATGGGACATACACCTCCCAAAAAGTTAAACTTTTGTCTCATCAGTCCACAGAGTATTCTCCCAAAAGTCTTGCCAATCATTAAAATTTTTTGTGGTAAAACTGAGATGAGCTTTTATGTTATTTTTGCTCAGGAGTGGTTTTCGTCTTGGAACTCTGCCATGGATGCCATTTTTGCCCAGTCTCTTTCTTATGGTGGAGTCATGAACACTGACCTAAACTGAGGCAAGTGAGGCCTGCAGTTCTTTGGATGTTGTTGTGGGTTTTTTTGTGACCTCTTGGATGAGTCATCGCTGCGCTCTTGGGGTAATTTTGGTCGGCCGGCCATTCCTGGGAAGGGTCACCACTGTTAAATGTTTTCGCCATTTGTGGATAATGGCTCTCACTGTGTCCCAAAGCTTTTGAAATGGCTGCATAACCTTTTCCAGACTGATAGATCTCAATTACTTTGTTTTTCATTTGTTCCTGAATTTCTTTGGATCGTACCATGATGTTTAGCTTTTCAGGATCTTTTGGTCTACTTCACTTTTTTAGGCAGGTCCTATTTAAGTGATTTCTTGATTGCGAACACGTGTGGCAGTAATCAAGCCTGTGTGTGGCAAGGGAAATTGAACTCAGCTTCCCAAAGATGTGATAAACCAAAGTTAATTTATGCTTTAAGGGTGGGGGGGGGGCAATCACTTTTTTTCACACAGGGCCCTGTAATGTTACCATTTAAGTGTGACAAACATGCAAAATAATTAAAAATCAGGAAGGAGGCAAACACTTTTTCACACCACTGTGATATATACTGTATTTATTAAAATAAACTGAACACAAAGCATAAATTATGTGCATCAGACACTTTACATACAGGCAAATGGCACTCACACATTAGACACCTAATGCACACATACCACTTACACATTAGACACATGCTGCATATAGCTACCAGTACTATACAAGGACCTTCTGTATATTAAAAGGGTTTTCTGGTTTAAAAAAAACACTATTCTCAATCAAAGTTTGTTTACTAGAAAAAAAAGAGCTCGCGATGAGAATGAGGATAGATGAGAAGACCGTTTATTTTATTTGTTTATCTACAGTATATGGCCACAATTGAGGGCATTAATAGCTGCCATTGCAACCCAAGGCCAAGTAATGGCCTTCGAGTCAGTCAGCTATGGTGGCCAAAAAGGCCCTGCAATAAGCAGGATCTAACAGGTAAAGTGTCAGTGTTAGGCCATGTTCACACTTTCAGTATTTGGTCATTATTTTACATTAGTATTTGTAAGCCAAAAGCAAGAGTGGGTGAAAAAATGCAGAAGTGGTAACGTGTTTCTATTACACTTTTCCTCTGATTGTTCCACTCCTGATTTTGGCTTACAAATACTGATGTAAAATACTGAATGTGTGAATGTGGCCTAAAACTGAGTGGGAGCAAATATCCTGCAGTATAGTGGATCAGCAATCAGGCAAGTAAATGTTAAAGTTCTATATAGCAACTACTGTATTTTTCGGACTATAAGATGCACTTATTTCCTCCAAAATTTTGGAGGAAAGTGGGGGGTGTATACATTATATGGTGGCTGTGGGTGGTGTGGGGGAGCAGCAGTGGTGGTGGAGTAGGCACAGGAGGCAGGAGCCGCCTGCTGCAGCCTACACTGTGCCCGCTACTAAAGAATATGAATATGATTTGGATGTGTATTCTTAAAAAGTTCAATTAATTGTAATCATTGGTGGCAGTTATGGATATGTATACATTGTAATAATCTATTGCTGTTTGGCTCCATGCATCCTTTGTATATGTCCTTATTCCTGTAAAAAAATAGCATACTATACTTACCTAGCCGTCCTGTCCAATGTGTGCGTGAGCCTCTTAATGCCTGCTTCCTCCGCCAGCACCTCGGCGTCCTTAGGTGGGTGTGCGCATGTGTAGGAGCCATGGCAACGCATCCAGTCTCCGGTCCATGCGAGTACCCATCTGACAGCCTAGGGCGGTTGGTTGTTGCGGCCAGCATTGGTGCATGTGCCGTGGTATCGGAACATGACTGGTTGATAGGTATACATGTGACCTCTATCAAATGGCTTAAAAAGGTACTGGAAGGTACTATGGGCACTACTGCTTACTCCCACGTGAACAAGAGTAATCGAAAAGCGAGTATGGGGGGGGCGTTTCATCCTCCCTGGGGGGGTGGCACCACTTAAAAGGGAAGGGTAAGAATTTACTAGTTACTTGACCTTTTGTAAGTGGTCCTTTATTAATATGCATTTGAGTATGTATGGGTGAGGGGTGCCATGCATACCAGGAAGAGGGACGAGGGGTTCCATGCATACCAGGATGAGGGGTGGTCATGCATACCAGGATGAGGGGTGCCATGCATACCAGGATGGGGATGAGGGGTGCCATGCATACCAGGATGGGGATGGGGGGGACCACGTATAACAGGAAGGAAGGGCCATATATAGTAGGATGGAGGATATTATTATACAGAATTGGGGGACATTAACCCTATACCAGTGTCATCAGCAGACCCCCTCCCCCATAACAGAGGGTCTGGCTTTCAAAGGGTCGCTTTTTAAGGGACTAGAAATGAAATATGCCAGAAATGGGCCAGAAGTGACCAGAAGGTACAAAGAACTATTTACTACTTGTACTTACATTCTCTTTCTCATTCTCCCTTACACTTTCATCATGCTTACATATGCTTTTACTGTTTTTGCCCCCCTAATCCTCACTCTCCTTCGCTATCCCCACACCCCAGCACCCTCTAACCAAATCATCATCTCTCCTTCCCTCCTTCCTCCCCACCTAACTTCATCTACAGATCTGCTCCTCAACCTCAGATCAATCCTCCCAAAGCATAAAACAAGCCGGACACTCTCTTTCTCCCACCTGCTCTCCCTCTCTCTGCTTCTCCTCACTGCTGGCGACATATCTCCCAATCCTGGACCCCCACAGCTTGCACCCTCCACCAACTCCCCCACCTGTCGTACCAAACCAACCTCAAACTACCGCAACCCCTCCTATGAAAAACCGGTCCCCCTGACGCCCACCCCGCTGCTCCCTCTCTCTAGAGCACTGTGGAACGCACGCTCTGTCTGCAACAAGCTCCATTTTGTCCACGACCTCTTTACCTCTCTTCATCTCTCCTTCCTGGCCATCACAGAGACATGGCTAACACCCTCTGACAATGCCTCCCCTGCTGCACTGTGTTATGGTGGCCTCCACTTCACCCACACTCCTCGCCCTGGAAACAGACATGGTGGAGGAGTGGGTCTTCTCCTCTCTAACAATTGCACCTTTAGCCCTACTCCTCCTCTTCCCTCCCTTATTCTCCCTTCTTTTGAAGTCCACTCTGTCCGCATTTACTCTCCCTCCAACCTCCAAGTGGCTGTCATATACCGACCCCCGGGCCCGATCACTGCCTTTATCGACCAATTCTCCACATGGCTTCTTTACTTTCTCTCTGCTGACATTCCCACAATCATCATGGGCGATTTCAACATCCCCACTGACACTCGCCAGTCAGCAGCATCAAAACTCCTGTCGCTTACTTCATCCTTTGGACTTACTCAGTGGTCCTCCTCAGCCACCCACACAGACGGACACACACTAGACCTCAGCTTCACCCGACTCTGCTCCCTATCTAACCTCAAAACCTCCCCCCTACCCCTATCTGACCACCATCTACTCACCTTCTCATTCCTGTCCTCCTCACCTGTCACCCATGTCCGGCAGCTAGCACACCCCCGCAGAAACCTTGCACATCTAGACACTCACACACTCTCTGACTCTGTTCTACCACTGACATCCATATCCTCACTCCATGACACAGACAGCGCCACTGCTTTCTACAATGCCACTCTCGCATCAGCTATTGACTCGGTCGCCCCTCTTATGCATGGCAGAGCGTGACGAGCCAACAGGCAACCCTGGCACAACAACCTCACTAAACAGCTTCGACAAGCGTCCTGGGTTGCGGAGCGGCGTTGGAAGAAAACTCATACTCAAGAAGACTTCACTGCATTCAAACAAGCAATGCTCGCATTCAAATCAGCACTCACCTCTGCTAAACAGGCCTACTTCACAACCCTCATATCCTCCCTTTCCTACAACCCCAAACAGCTATTCAACACTTTTAACTCTCTCCTCCGCCCTCCACTGCCCCCTCCGACCTCCCTCATCTCTGCCGAGGAGTTTGCCACACACTTCAAAAACAAGATTGACCAAACACTGCAAGTCTTTACTGTCCGACCACCACAACCCCTTTGTTTTCCACACCATTTCCTTAACCCCATAACCTCCCTTCCCAACATCACGGAAAGAGACCTTACTCGTCTCCTCTCCAAATCGCACCTCACTACATGTGCACTCGACCCCATCCCATCCCACCTCCTCCCCAACCTCACCCCCACACTCGTCCCATCCCTAACCCATCTCTTCAACCTATCACTATCCTCTGGTACCTTCCCTGCTGCCTTCAAACATGCCACAATCACGCCCATCCTCAAAAAGCCATCCCTCGACTCATCTGCCCTGTCCAGCTATCGCCCCATATCGCTGCTCCCATTTGCCTCAAAACTCCTTGAGCAACACGTTCACGCTGAACTTTCCTCCCACTTTTCATCTAACTCTCTCTTCAACAACCGACAATCTGGCTTCCGCCCCCACCATTCCACCGAAACTGCCCTTACCAAAATCACCAATGACCTGCTCACAGCCAAAGCTAACAGACAATTCTCTGTACTCCTTCTTCTTGAGCTGTCCTCTGCTTTCGATACAGTTGACCACTGCCTTCTACTACAGATCCTCTCTTCCTTTGGCGTCAAAGACCTTGCCCTATCCTGGATCTCCTCATACCTTTCTAACCGCACATTTAGCGTCTCCCACTCCCACGCTACCTCCACACCCCGTCCCCTCTCTGTTGGAGTCCCTCAAGGCTCTGTCCTAGGACCCCTACTCTTCTCAATCTATACCCTTGGCCTGGGACAGCTCATAAAATCCTATGGCTTCCAGTACCATCTGTACGCTGATGACACCCAGATCTACCTCTCTGGCCCAGACGTCACCTCTCTGCTGTCCAGAATCCCAGCATGTCTATCAGCCATATCCTCCTTCTTCTCCTCCCGCTACCTCAAGCTTAATGTGGACAAAACTGAACTCATTATCTTTCCACCATCTCGCATATCCTTCCCACCTGATCATTCTATCACAATAAATGACATCACTCTTTCCGCTGTACCGACAATCCGCTGCCTCGGAGTAACCCTTGACTCTGCCCTGTCTTTCAAACCCCACATCCAAGCTCTCGCCACCTCCTGTCACCTCCAGCTCAAAAATATTTCCAGAATCCGTCCTTTCCTCAACCCTAACTCTACTAAACTGCTTGTGCATGCCCTCATCATCTCCCGCCTCGACTATTGCAACATCCTCCTCTGTGGCCTACATGCTAACACTCTCGCACTCCTCCAGTCCATCCTCAACTCTGCTGCACGACTTGTTCATCTCTCGCCTCGCTACTCCTCTGCTAAGCCCCTTTGCAAATCGCTTCACTGGCTCCCCTTCCCCCAGCTTTTCCAGTTCAAACTACTAACACTGACCTACAAAGCCATCCATAACCTCTCTCCTCCGTACATCTCTGAACTAATCTCCCGATATATTCCCTCACGTAACCTCCAGTCCTCCCAAGACCTCCTTCTCTCCTCCACATTTATCCGTTCCTCACCCAATCGCCTCCAAGATTTCTCCCGAATATCCCCCATCCTCTGGAATTCTGTGCCTCAACACGTCCGATTATCCACCACATCCAGATCCTTCAGACGGAACCTGAAAACCCATCTCTTCAAGAAAGCTTACAACCGGGAATGACCCCGCTGCCTCCTCAACAACACCGAAGCTACTGCAACCCCCCAACCTACTGTCTCCTCCCCACTCCTGTAGAATGTAAGCCCGCAAGGGCAGGGTCCTCTTCCCTCCGTACCAGTCTATCTTTGTTAGTTTGTTTACTGTAAGTGATATTTTTACTTGGTATGTAACCCCTTCTTATGTACAGCACCATGGAATCAATGGCGCTATATAAATAAATAATAATAATAATAATAATAATAACAGGGCATCATGACCACATTTTTTACTTAAATTTTTTTTCTATTTTCCTCCTCCAAAACCTAGGTGCATCTTATGGTCTTATAGTCCGAAAAATACAGTATGTAAAAAAAAAATTAAAAAAAATGTAAAACTAATTAAATTCTAAATAAAGTGTGAAAAAATATCGGAAAAATATTTAGTCCCTAGAAATGCTGTTTTATATAATAATCAAAGTAAACAAAAAATGCATGTTTTGTCATGTGTCTGGGTTGGAAGCCTTGCGCCTGAGTTTTGTGGTTGGCTTTTTTGTCCACTGAGCCACAGCAGACACACCTTTTCTCCAAGTGTTTCGTTTCTGTTATCCTTGCTTTAGTCTTTTTAGAGTAACAGGTATTTTCATTTACTCATTTGTCTCCTCTATCACCTTTTGGGTGCGGCTTTATATACTTTCCCCCTGCTGGTATTTCCTGCTGGTGATTGTCTCATATGGATGTTCAGCCATACTGAGGTACTTTAAGCCAGTCAGTATGCGCTTGATGGTTTTGCAACTGCACTTGGGGACACTTTCAAAGTTTTCCCAATTTTTCGGAGTGACACCTTCATTTCTTAAAGTAATGATGGCCACTTGTTTTTCTTTACTTAGCTGCTTTTTTCTTTCCATAATACAAATTCTAACAGTCTATTCAGTAGGACTATCAGCTGTGTATCCACCTGACTTCTGCACAACACAACTGATGGTCACAACCCCATTTATAAGACAAGAAATCCCCCCTATTAAACCTGACAGGGCACACCTGTGAAGTGAAAACCATTTCCGGTGACTACCTCTTGAAGCTCATCAAGAGAATGCCAAGAGTGTGCAAAGCAGTCATCAAAGCAAAAGGTGGCTGATTTTGAAGAACCTAGAATATAAGACATATTTTCAGTTGTTTCACACTTTTTTGTTAAGTATATAATTCCACATATGTTAATTCATAGTTTTGATGCCTTCAGTGTGAATGTACAATTTTCATAGTCATGAAAATACAGAAATATCTTTAAATGAGAAGGTGTGTCCAAACTTTTGGTCTGTACTGTACATTTGCATCCTGCCTGAAAAAAAATCCTCCACACCGCACCCTTAACCGCTTCCAGACCGCCCACTGTACATAAACGTCGGCGCTGCCTGGGCTCTGTGCAGCGCCGACGTTTATGAACGGTCGGTGGTCCCGCAGCCCTCAGGACCCCCAGGGTCCTGCAAGCGCTGCGGGTGAAGTGCAGAGCGACAGCTCTGACAGGGGACATCATCAGGATCTGATTGGATCAGGTCCCAATGATGTTAACCCTTTGCTATCTTCTATATGCCGCGATCTATAGTGATCGCGGCATTTAGAAGATAGTGAGAGGAGAGGGGGTCATCCACTTACCTCTCCGACGGCCCCCTGATGTCTTACAGGACCTGCCATTTTCATGGCAGCCGGAGGTCACATGACCGCCTCCGGATCTGCCATATATGGTGTCCTGCTAGGCTCAGCCTGCAGCTGAAGCCTAGCAGGAGGCAGACAGTGTGAAACTGTCAGCAAAGCTCTCATGCAATGCAATACATGTTTATTGCATTGCATGAGAACAGTGATTAGAAAAATAAAAATTAATGTCCCATACAGGACTAAGTAAAAATGTAAAAAAAGTCTAAAAAATGTTTTCAAACTGTTAAAAAAAATCACAAAATAAATAAAAATAAATAAATAATATATTAAACCAATAAATCCGTATATTTATGCAAAAACAAAAAAAGTACACATATTTGGTATCGCCGCGACTGAAACAACCCGATCTATAAAACTTTCACACTAATTAACTCCTTCTGTGCACACAGTAATAAAAATAAATAAAAAACGGAGCAAAAAACTATGCTTTTTCATCATATCACCAAACAAAAAGTGGAAAAAATGCGATCAAAAAGCAAAATGGAAATAAAAATGGTACCGCTGAAAACGTCATCTTGTTACGCAAAAAAAAAGCCGCCATACAGCTCCATCAGCCGAAAAATAAAAAAGTTATAGCTCTCAGAATAAAGCGATGCAAAAAAATATTTTTTCTATAAAATTGTTTTATTGTGTAAAAGCGCCAAAACATAAAAAAATACAGTAAGTGTAGTATCGCTGTAAATGTACTGACCCGAAGAATAATGCTGCCTGATCACTTTTACCACATGCATAACGTCATAAAAAAAAACCTCAAAAAACAATTCCTGAATTGTTGGTTTTTTGTTAATTTTACCTCCCAAAAAACGGAATAGAAAGCGATCAAAAAATGTCACGTACCCAAAAATGGTACCAATAAAAACGTCAACTTGTCCCGCAAAAGACTAGCCCTCGCAGGACTCTGTTGGCCGAAATATGGAAAAATTATAGCTCTCAAAATATGGCGATGCAAAAACTAGATTTTGCAAAAAAAGCGTCTTTTAGTGTGTGACAGCTGTCAGTCATAAAAACCTGATTTAAATCTGGTATCTCTGTAATCGCACCGACCCGAAGAATAAAGTAATTTCATCACTTATACAGCACGAGGAACGGCATAAACTATAAATAAAACCAATTCTTCACCTGCTACTGATTTGTTTATTATGTCTCCCAAAGATCGCAGTAAGGCTCTGCTGACATTTATCCTGCGCTCTGCGCTGAGCACTTACATCAGAGTTTCCGTGTAAATCTCTGAAATACGTGATTCAGACGGAACCCATGACGGAAGATTCCCTGTAATGAGGCAGATATAGGCCACTGTGGATGCAGTCTGGCCTGTGATCCCACGGTGTCAGTTTTTTAGGAGTGCATAAAAGTGTGGTTGGCCACAGTTTTGTGCACTTCTGAAAAAAAGGACACCGCTAAACAGAGGCCAGACGGAGTCCAGAGTAACTCTGCTGCCTCATTACAGTGAATGGATCCCGCAGGGGTTTCATCTGAATTACATCACTTGGAAATTTAGATGGAAACCCCGATGTAAATGCTCAGCCTAGAGCGCCGGATAAATGTTACGTAAAATGTTCCCAATAAAAGCTTCAACTCAGTCCTCAAAAAAATCTAGTCCCCACTCAGGTCCGTCATCTGTTAAAAATATAAGGGACTTCTAAGTTACTGGTAGCAGAAAGGCTCTGGAAAAGCGAAATGGCCCTTGCCCCCCAAAAGAAATTCAGAAAATTTTGTGCTCCCAAATCCAAATGCCTAATCTACAATAATTTGTTCTCCAATTGTCAAATAGCGCTCCGTCCCTCCCAGATCTCGCCGTATGGCTAAGCGGTACGGTACAGCCACATATGGGGTATTGTCACTTTTAGAAGAAATTGTGTGACACGTTTCGGCACCATTTTTACCCATTGTCCTGTGTGAAAATGTAAAATCTGAGGGTGAAACATTTTTTTGTGCTAAAAATATAATTATGTTTTTTTCACTGCCCAATGGTATAAATTTAAAAATTAAAAAACACTCACTACTTCCCTAGATGAATTGCTTGAGAGGTGTAGTTTACAAAATGGGGTCACTTGTGGGGGTTTCTGCTGTTTCGGCATGTCAGCGACTCTTCAAATGTGACATGGTGTCTGCAACCTATCCCAGCCAACATAGCACTCCTTTCTCTTCCGAACCCTGCCGTACACCAACGCAGTGGTTTTCCCCCACATATGGGGTATCGGCGTACTCAGGAGAAATTGCACAACAAATTTCATTGTGCAATTTCTCCTGTTATCCTTATAATAATGCAAAATTAGGGGATGAAAAACATTTTTTGTGGGAAAAATGTGAAAATTTTATTTTTACGGCTCAATATTATAAACTTCTGTGAAGCTCCTGGGGGTGCAAGGTGCTCACCACACATCTAGATAAGTTCCCTAAGGGGTCTAGTTTCCAAAATGGTGTCACTTGTGGGGGGTTTCCGCTGTTTAGGCACATCAGGGGCTCCCTGCAGTGCGCCCAAGCAGTGGTTTTTCCTCACATATGGGGTATCAGCGCGCTCATGAGAAATTGCACTACAAATTTTGTAGTCCATTTTTTCCTGTTACCCTTGTGAAAATAAAAAAATTGTGTCTAAAGTAACATTTTTGTGAAAAAAAGTTAAATGTTCATTGTTTTCTTCCACATTCCAAAAATTCCTGTGAAACACCTGAAGGGTTAATAAACTTCTTGAATGTGGTTTTGAGCACCTTGAGGGGTGCAATTTTTAGAATGGTGTCACATTTGGGTATTTTCTGTCATAAAGGCCCCTCAAAGTCACTTCAAATAAGATGTGGTCCCTAAAAAAATGTTTTTGTAAATTTTGTTGGAAAAATTAGAAATCGCTGGTCAACTTTTAACCCTTATAGCTTCCTAACAAAAAAAAATTTTGGTTCCAGAATTGTGCTGATGTAAAGCAGACATGTGGTAAATGTTATTTATTAATTATTTTGTGTGACATATCTCTCTGATTTAAGGGCATGAAAATTCAAAGTTTGAAAATTGCAAAATTTTCAAAATTTTTGCCAAATTTCTGATTTTTTTCACAAATAAACGCAAGTGATATCGAGGAAATTTTACCACTATCATGAAGTACAATATGTTACGAAAAAACAGTCTCAGAATCAGGGGGATCCGTTGAAGCGTTGCAGAGTAATTACTTCATAAAGTGACAGTGGTCACAATTGAAAAAATTGGCCAGGTCACGAAGGCAAAAACAGGATCTGGCGCAAAGTGGTTAAATACAAATATGCAGCACACCATTACTATTCAACTAGCGACTGTGCAATCCACTATTAAAAATATAAATTGATTCAATTTCCTCCCTCTCACCCACCCAATTCATTATAATTACATCTTCTCTGCCCTCCAATTCATTATAATTCCATGTCCTCTCCCTCACCCCCAATTCATTACAATCCCATGCCCTCCCTCCCATTCCTCCATTCATTAGAATTCAATTTCCTCTCTCCACCCCTTACCATTGACATCAATCCCACATCCTCTCTCTCATACCCTCCCACCCACCAATTCATTAAAACTCCAATTCATGGAACCCAATTCATGGAACCACTTACCTTCCCAGGCGATTCCCTGTGGCCCTGCTTCCATCCTTTTCTGGCTGAGTACCTCTTAAACGACGTAGCTGGCATGATGAGTTCATCATGGCAGCTGAGACATAGAGAAAGCGCCGGTTAGCAAGTCTGGTTTGCTATTGCTAGCAGCAGAGATACTGCCAGTGGTGGCGAAAAAATATATAATTAGGGCAGTCTTGCTACGTGTTGCCCCTATATAGAGTCCCAGGCGGTAGCACAGATTGTCCTCATTGCAATCTATCCCTAGCTGCAGAAACAGTGCCATTGCCCAGAGCCTCCAGTGGGCCAGTTCGATGCTGCCACCTGACAGATGTCTGTCATCCAGCCAAACCACTGCACCTTCTTTGAACTGATGAGGGGCAAACGCCCCAGAACACATGTCTGCAAATGGAGTTTTTGGTTTAGCTTTTAATCCTTAGTCATGTGGCAAGGCCCTTTAACCGGTTCAGGACCGCCCACTGTACATAAACGTCGGCGCTGCCTGGGCTCTGTGCAGCGCCGACGTTTAAAAACGGTGGGTGGTCCCGCAGCGCTCAGGATCCCCAGGGTCCTGCTAGCGCTGCGGTACCGGTTCAGAGCGATAGCTCTGACATGTGGCATCATGGGGACCTGATTGGATCAGGTCCCCATGATGTTAACCTGTTCCTATCTTCTAGATGCCGCGATCCATAGCGATCGCGGCATTTAAAAGATAGGGACAGCCGGTGGTCAGCGATCGGGAACCCCAACATACCTGTCAGCGGCGGGGATCCCGGTGCTGTGACCTCTGACATCATTGAGACCTGATTGGCTCAGGTCTCGATGATGTCAGCGTCACACCAGCCAATCAGAGAGATCACCAGGGAAGTTTGTTTTAGCAACAAACTTTCCCGGGCGATCTGCCTGATAAATGCAGTTTCTCCTCCGATCTCAGTGAGAGAGCAGAGGAGAAACAGTGTGACAAGAGCTGTCAGCCTTGCCACTGTGAAAGTAAAAAAAAAATAAATAAAAAAGAAAGTAAGAGTTAGGGTTAGTGAGTCTGTCAGATCAGTCAGTCCTGTCAGATCAGTCCAGTCAGATCTGTCAGTCAGTCAGTCCTGTCAGATCAGTCCAGTCAGATCTGTCAGTCCTGTCAGATCTGTCAGTCAGATCTGTCAGTCCTGTCAGATCTGTCAGTCAGTCAGTCCTGTCAGATCTGTCAGTCAGTCCTGTCAGATCTGTCAGTCAGTCCTGTCAGTCCTGTCAGATCTGTCAGTCAGTCAGTCCTGTCAGATCTGTCAGTCAGTCCTGTCAGATCTGTCAGTCAGTCAGTCCTGTCAGATCTGTCAGTCAGTCAGTCCTGTCAGATCTGTCAGTCAGTCAGTCCTGTCAGATCTGTCAGTCAGTCAGTCCTGTCAGATCTGTCAGATCAGTCAGTCCTGTCAGATCTGTCAGTCAGTCAGTCCTGTCAGATCTGTCAGTCAGTCAGATCTGTCAGTCAGTCAGTCCTGTCAGATCTGTCAGTCCTGTCAGATCTGTCAGTCAGTCAGTCCTGTCAGATCTGTCAGTCAGTCAGATCTGTCAGTCAGTCAGTCCTGTCAGATCTGTCAGTAAGTCAGTCCTGTCAGATCAGTAAGTCAGTCCTGTCAGATCAGTCAGTCAGTCCTGTCACATCAGTCAGTCAGTCCTGTCAGATCAGTCCGGTCAGTCCAGTCCGGTTCCGTCCTTTCAGTCCGGTCCGTTCAGTCCAGTCAAAAAATATAAAAATAAAATGGCCCGTCAGACTTATACCGCAGAGGAGGTGTATGCCCTGCTGTGTTCTGACACTGATGACAGTGCAATCTCAGATGGAGATATGGATTTTGAGGGCTTTAGTAGCGGCGACACTGAGAGCCCAGAAATGAGCAGTGATTCTGTTCCATCCTCAAGCCCAAGGACCAGTACAGCAATAGGGGCAAATAGCGCTACTGGAGAAACGTCTCCAAATCAGGGAACACTGCCCAGTACAAGCGCTGTCCCTGCTACTAGTGAATTGGCGCACGCCAGTGTACAAGGGGCGTTGCCACATGATCTAGCATTTCCCAGATGGGAGGCTTCAGATTCGGCTGCTCCATTCAACCCTGATTTCAACGCCATTCCTGGTATAAATGTGGAGGTGGAAGATTTTCGACCAATTCATTTTTTTAATTTGTTTTTTACAGACAGCTTGCTAGAGCATATTGTCGTGCAAACAAATTTATACGCGTCCCAATTCATAAGCCAGAATCCCCGATCTTACTATGCTAGGGCAAATTTATGGACACCAACTAATGTCCCGGAAATAAAAAAATTTTTAGGACTTACATTTGCCATGGGGCTTGTTAAAAAACCGAGCATTCGATCCTACTGGTCCAACCACCCTGTTCAAGCCACCCCTATGTTTTCAGTCATTCTGCCTAGGACCCGTTATGAAATGCTCATGCGGGTTTGGCATTTGAACGACAATAGTCAATGTCTGCCCAGAAATGCCCCAGAACATGACAGGTTATATAAAATTAGACCCATCATTGAAAATTTGTCAGAAAAATTCTTAAGCCTCTACACCCCAAGACAAAATATTTCTATAGACGAGTCCCTTGTAAAATTCAAAGGAAGACTGCACCTCAAGCAATTTATCCCATCTAAAAGGGCAAGGTTTGGAATAAAGCTCTATAAAATGTGCAAAAGTTCAACCGGATACACATCCGCTTTTCGCATATATGAGGGGAAAGATAGCCAACTAAACCCACCAGGATGCCCTACTTATCTGGGGACATCTGGAAAAATTGTTTGGGAGCTGATAAGTCCATTTTTTCAAAAAGGCTACAATCTATATGTGGACAATTATTACACCAGCATACCCCTATTTAAAAGTCTGGTTGAACACAACATCGGGGCTTGTGGGACCATCCGTAAAAACCGTCAGGGGTTTCCACAACCATTGGTCAACCAAAAGTTTCAAAAGGGGCAGTCAGGGGCTGTACGCAACGGAGAGCTGCTTGCCCTGAAATATAGGGATAAGAGGGATATTTTTGTCCTCAGCTCGATCCACACAGATGCCACAAGGGCCACTGTAGAACTAGGATCCACCACTCCGAAGCAAAAACCTGTGTCAGTCATTGACTACAACAAACACATGGGGGGTGTGGACCTTGCAGACCAGGTTCTACAGCCATACCAGGTATCAAGAAAGTCCTATACCTGGTATAAAAAGTTGGTTATTTATTTGTTTCAGGTGGCCACATACAATTCTTTTGTGTTGTACAAAAAAGCAGGAAATTCAGATCCTTTTCTTGATTATCAAGAAAAGGTAATTGAAAATCTTGTCTTTCAAAGTGTTAGCCCCGCTCATCCATTAGAATCTGAGGATGTGAAAAGACTCACTGAGCGACATTTTATTGCACTTATTCCAGCAACGGAAACAAGAAGGAATCCCCAGAAAAGATGTCGTGTATGTACTAAGAGAGGAATGAGGCGTGATACCCGCTACTATTGCCCACAATGCCCATCATTGCCAGCCTTATGCGTCACTGACTGCTTTAAAATCTTCCACACAGAACCACGTTTTTAAACTGTAAAAATGTATCCCAATTTGTCATTCAAACATTTGGTTCATTTAGTGAATGACACAATCGAGTAGAGCTCACTTAATTTCCAGGGGGGGTTCTCCAGAATCTAAACCTTCCATTGCGTGCTTGTTTCTGGAAATCATCCATTGAGTTAAAATGGTCACTAAACCCATAGATGAATTCCCAGAGGGGTTTCATTTCCAAAATGGGGTCACTTCAGGGGGGATTCTTTAGCTCTGGTACTCTGAAAAGTGCCAGAACAGCATAATCCCCCCTAAAGTGACCCCATTATAGAAATGACACCTCTGTGGGAATTCATCTATGGGTTTAGTGACCATTTACCTATCTACTTATTTTCCCACCACTAGATTAATTTATACAGAGGAGTAGATTGTAAAATTCGGTCACTTGTTGTGGGTTTCCTCTGTTTAGGCACCTCAGGGGCTCTCCAAATGCAACATGGCGTCCGCTATCCATTCCAGTCAAATTTCCATTCCAAAAGTCAAATGGCGCTCCTTACCTTCCAAGCCATGCCGTGCACCCAAACAGTGGCTTTGCACCACATATGGGGTATCAGCGTGCTCAGGAGAAATTGCACAACACATTTTGGGGTCCATTTTTTCTGGCTGCCCTTGTGAAAATTAAAAATTTGAGGCTAAAGTAGCAGTTCTGTGTTAAAAATGTGTTTTTTTATTTTCACACTTCAACATTATAAAATTCTGTGAAGCCCCTGGGGGTTCAAGGTGCTCACCACACATCTAGATAAGTTCCTTGAGGGGTCTAGTTTCCAAAATGGGGTCACTTGTTGGGGGTTTCCTCTGTTTAGGCACCTCAGGGGCTCTCCAAATGCAACATGGCGTCCGCTATCCATTCCAGTCAAATTTCCATTCCAAAAGTCAAATGGCGCTCCTTACCTTCCAAGCCATGCCGTGCGCCCAAACAGTGGCTTTGCACCACATATGGGGTATCAGCGTGCTCAGGAGAAATTGCACAACACATTTTGGGGTCCATTTTTTCTGGCTGCCCTTGTGAAAATTAAAAATTTGAGGCTAAAGTAGCAGTTTTGTGTTAAAAATGTGTTTTTTTATTTTCACACTTCAACATTATAAAATTCTGTGAAGCCCCTGGGGGTTCAAGGTGCTCACCACACATCTAGATAAGTTCCTTGAGGGGTCAAGTTTCCAAAATGGGGTCACTTGTTGGGGGTTTCCACTGTTTAGACACCTCTGGGGCTCTCCAAATGCAACATGGCGTCCGCTATCCATTCCAGTCAAATTTCCATTCCAAAAGTCAAATGGCGCTCCTTACCTTCCAAGCCATGCCGTGCGCCCAAACAGTGGCTTTGCACCACATATGGGGTATCAGCGTGCTCAGGAGAAATTACACAACACATTTTGGGGTCCATTTTTTCTGGCTGCCCTTGTGAAAATTAAAAATTTGAGGTTAAAGTAGCAGTTTTGTGAAAAAAAGTTAAATGTTCATTGTTTTCTTCCACATTCCAAAAATTCCTGTGAAGCACCTGAAGGGTTAATAAACTTCTTGAATGTGGTTTTGAGCACCTTGAGGGGTGCAGTTTTTAGAATGGTATCACTTTTGGGTATTTTCTGTCATAAAGGCTCCTCAAAGTCACTTCAAATAAGATGTGGTCCCTAAAAAAAATGTTTTTGTAAATTTTGTTGTAAAAATGAGAAATCGCTGGTCAACTTTTAACCCTTATAGCTTCCTAACAAAAAAAAAATTTTGGTTCCAAAATTGTGCTGATGTGAAGTAGACATGTGGGCAATGTTATTTATTAACTATTTTGTGTGATATATCTCTCTGATTAAAGGGCATGAAAATTCAAAGTTTGAAAATTGCAAAATTTTCGCCAAATTTCCGATTTTTTCACAATCAAACGCAAGTGATATCAAAGAAATTTTACCACTATCATGAAGTACAATATGTCACAAAAAAACAATCTCAGAATCAGGGGGATCCGTTGAAGCGTTCCAGAGTAATTACCTCATAAAGTGACAGTGGTCAGAATTGAAAAAATTGGCCCGGTCACGAAGGCAAAAACAGGCTCTGGCGCGAAGTGGTTAAAGGGTCAAATTTGACTTTTAGGATTGCTACCTCCAATAGTTGGCACTAGAATTCCAGTTGTCTTCTTCTCTAAAGAAACTAATTTCATAGTTCTAAATGAAGGAATAAAAGCTTGTTTTTCTTTGCAACCAAAGTTTCTACTGTCAGAAATTTTAATTTGACATGGAAAAGGGTATTTCAAAACCTGATTATAAAGACCTAGGAGCATATTGTGGTTCAACATGGCCTACATTCAGCTGCAGCAATAGCTGTCACAGTGGACCATTTGCTTATGTTACTCACATGCTACTCCATTGCACAAACCATCCTGACTGCAAAAAATGTTTATGGTGTACAATCAGTGAGAAACATAAAACATAAAAGGTGACATTCATGACAATCATCAATAATTGACTGGCAGATGCTCTGACCGCCCTTTCTTCGAAAAACAGAGGTTCTGTAACATATGAGGTTTTTCATTTAATGCATCATAAAATTGTAAATTGCTACGATTTTTAGAATCCATTAGAGTACTGAAACCTATATAAAAGCACTTAGTCTGATCCCCTATTTTTAGCAATGAAATTCCATATATGCCCATATCCCAGAATAGAAACCTGTGTAGTTGCCAAGGTTTGGTTTACAGAGATAATTCTCCTTTACATTGCATAGTAGTCACTTATCTATTCATTCTTCCTACCTATTCTCAGCTAAATCAATATTTAATGATCTTCCTCTTGTAAAATAATATCTTATATATGAAAGTTTATTCAGCAGATCAATATATTAAGGCCTATTTATACTGTGCACATTACTTACTGTATACAGGGAAAGCATTAGCATGATCCTTGGAATTGCTATGAGTAATGTGCATGTAATTTTTAATATACAGAGTCGAAATATAATGGATATTTTCCAGTGAAATCATATTGTCTGACCAAGTTCATAGATTAAATAAAGTCAAAAATATAGATTTAAAGTTTTGGTGTCTTATTTTTGCATGAAGATCTGACAATTCTCGCTTCAAGTGGTTGAAGTTCTCTGTGATTTTCTAATATGAAAGTTGGAGCTTCTTTGTCTGAAGAACATAGTAAACCCCGGAAATGGAGAAGCTAGTGACAAAATGAAAAATAAAACAGTTTATTACACATATGCCATTGATTAACAATACTCTCAACAATTTTTACATAAACCAATAATGAAAATGATTATAAGAAACTTTGTGATATATCTTAAGAGAATTCTTCTTTCCCTCTCAGCTTGCCTCCTGAACTCACCATCCACTCTGAAAAAAAGCAGCTCAACTCCGTCTTATTCAGGGTAAGACAAGCTGTCGGCAAAGTGAGGAGTCAGATGCTAAGCTTTCTAACAAGTCTGTTACCTCACTCCAGAGCTGGATTCACATCTTCACTGCTCAGTGTAACGCTCGAGCATGGATCGTGGACCCTTGGTGCCACAGTCCGGGGAGAGCCTGGTTCTTCACTAGAGCCCCTGATGGTGTAGTTAGACGTGAACTCAGGTGGACGCCACGTGCTTCTCCAGGACAGACCCCAGAGCTGCAATAGCTGACCCCAGAGGGGCAGGGAAGCAGGACCGGAGCCAGAGTAACCAGCCGTACAGGAACTGGTTAACATGAGGAATGGATGCTGTACAGCTGGTAGACAGAATGAACCATTATCCATTCTCTCTACCAGCCTTACAGCATCCATTCCTCATGTTAACCATTTCCTGTCTTGCCGGTAACTCAGGCTTCGATCCTACTTCCCTGCCCCTCTGGACAGAATAAGTTCAGGAGCATAGGGCAGACTTGGGTGCAGGATCACAAGTGCTGGTTCAGAAACAACAGATTCAGAGTTCAGGTCCAAGCCAGAGAGTCCCAGGGAAAACAGATTCAGACAGACAAGACCTGATAACGAACTTAGCAGCTTCAAGACAAGCTAGACACAACTAAAGTCCTAGATATTGAACAGTCACCTCCCTATAGGGGAGGGTGCCTTAAATACCAGATGCCACCCAGCTATTGGCTGGGGACATTTCAGGACTGTGTGCACTACCCCTTTAAGAAGCAGGAAGTGTGTGTGTGCGCACATTAGGCACGCTTGCCTGGGACCTGCGAGGATTGTGCAGGCACGGAGACCAGGGAACTGTGACGAATGCCCGCAACAGGAGTGCGACCAGGATGGTGAGCATGTCGGCGTCCCTGCCGGGGAGGGGAGGAGGCACGCAGGGATGTCATCATTACACTCAGTATTTATATATAATCTCCTCCATGCCTCTCCTAGTTCCATGTGCTAACTAAGGAATGAAGAGCAAGACTGCAGAGGGGAAAACTAGTGAAAATAAAGGTTATACAGTGCTGGCCAAAAGTATTGGCACCCCTGCAATTCTGTCAGATAATACTCAGTTTCTTCCTGAAAATGATTGCAATCACAAATTCTTTGGTATTATTATCTTCATTTAATTTGTCTTCAATGAAAAAAACACAAAAAGAATTGTCCTAAAGCCAAATTGGATATAATTCCACACCAAACCTAAAAAAGGGGGTGGACAAAAGTATTGGCACCCTTTGAAAAATCATGTAATGCTTCTCTAATTCGTGTAATTAACAGCACCTGTAACTTACCTATGGCACCTAACAGGTGTTGGCAATAACTAAATCACACTTGCAGCCAGTTAACATGGATTAAAGTTGACTCAACCTCTGTCCTGTGTCCTTGTGTGTACCACATTGAGCATGGAGAAAAGAAAGAAGACCAAAGAACTGTCTGAGGACTTGAGAAACCAAATTGTGAGGAAGCATGAGCAATCTCAAGGCTACAAGTCCATCTCCAAAGAACTGAATGTTCCTGTGTCTTCCGTGCGCAGTGTCATCAAGAAGTTTAAAGCCCATGGCACTGTGGCTAACCTCCTTAGATGTGGACGGAAAATAAAAATTGACGAGAGATTTCAACACAAGATTGTGCGGATGGTGGTTTCTTCCTGAAAATGATTGCAATCACAAATTCTTTGGTATTATTCTCTTCATTTAATTTGCTTGCAAGGAAAAAACACAAAAGAGAATGAAGCAAAAATCAAATCATTGATCATTTCACACAAAACTCCAAAAAAGGGCCAGACAAAAGTATTGGCACACTCAGCCTAATACTTGTTTGCATAACCTTTAGCCAAAATAACTGCGAAAAACCGCTTCCGGTAACCATCAATGAGTTTCTTACAATGCTCTGCTGGAATTGTAGACCATTCTTCTTTGGCAAACTGCTCCAGGTCCCTGATATTTTAAGGGTGCCTTCTCCAAACTGCCATTTTGAGATCTCTCCACAGGTGTTCTATGGGATTCAGGTCTGGACTCATTGCTGACCACCTTAGAAGTCTCCAGTGCTTTCTCTCAAACCATTTTATAGTGCTTTTGGAAGTGTGTTTTGGGTCATTGTCCTGCTGGAAGACCCATGACCTCTGAGGGAGACCCAGCTTTCTCACACTGCAAAATTTGTTGGTAGTCTTCAGACTTCATAATGCCATGCACAGGTCAAGCAGTCCAGTGCCAGAGGCAGCAAAGCAACCCCAAAACATCAGGGAACCTCCGCCATGTTTGACTGTAGGGACCGTGTTCTTTTCCTTGAATGCCTCTTTTTTTTTCCTGTACACTCTATGTTGATGCTTTTTCCGAAAAAGCTCTACTTTTGTCTCATCTGACCAGAGAACATTCTTCCAAAATGTTTTAGGCTTTCTCAGGTAAGTTTTGGCAAACTCCAGCCTGGCTTTTTTATGTCTCGGGGTAAGAAATGGGGTCTTCCTGGGTATCCTACCATACAGTCCCGTTTCATTCAGACGCCGATGGATAGTACGGGTTGACACTGTTGTACCCTCGGACTGCAGGGCAGCTTGAACTTGTTTGGATGTTAGTCGAGGTTCTTTATCCGCCATCCGCACAATCTTGCGTTGAAATCCCTCATCAATTTTTCTTTTCCGTCCACATCTAGGGAGGTTATCCACAGTGCCATGGGCTTTAAACTTCTTGATGACACTGCGCACGGAAGACACAGGAACATTCAGGTCTTTGGAGATGGACTTGTAGCCTTGAGATTGCTCAGGCTTCCTCACAATTTGGTTTCTCAAGTCCTCAGACAGTTCTTTGGTCTTCTTTCTTTTCTCCATGCTCAATGTGGTACACACAAGGACACAGGACAGAGGTTGAGTCAACTTTAATCCATGTTAACTGGCTGCAAGTGTGATTTAGTTATTGCCAACACCTGTTAGGTGCCACAGGTAAGTTACAGGTGCTGTTAATTACACGAATTAGAGAAGCATCACATGATTTTTCAAAGGGTGCCAATACTTTTGTCCACCCCCTTTTTTAGGTTTGGTGTGGAATTATATCCAGTTTGGCTTTAGGACAATTCTTTTTGTGTTTTTTTCATTGAAGACAAATTAAATGAAGATAATAATACCAAAGAATTTGTGATTGCAATCATTTTCAGGAAGAAACTGAGTATTATCTGACAGAATTGCAGGGGTGCCAATACTTTTGACCAGCACTGTAGGTCATATAATGACCAACAGCTTATTCTGAAAAGCTACTTGAAAGTACAGTGATCTATAAAGAAACTTGCAAAAAACATGTATAATGAAGGGACGACTGCATATCTCAGGTGAGTTAAAGCAATGACTTGTGCTGCGATTCCAGACACAGCCTATACACGAATGGCACTATAGATCTTTTTTCTTTTTCTTCTCATATAACCCCTTCAAAAGGAACTGTAAAGTTTATAAAACAAGAAAGAAAATTCAAATACCAGCAAAGTAATATTCCATAATCTAATCCTGTTCTACAATTTAACATAACAATATATAGGTTTGCCAGTTTACTGCCAATCTTCACGGTCAACGGTCTATCTGATGTAAAAAAGGATGAAAAACAGCTCAAGTTTTTATGAGAATCAAATGTGCTGGACGTTTTTAAAAGTTCTAAATTTTAATTCATAGGGTAAAAATAAAAATGTCTGTAGTATACTTTAAAGAACCATCCAGGGACCATAGCCAAAGACTAGACTAATCCAGTACCGCCCCCACAGCAGATGATTGTCAGGTCTCTTGCTATGAGAGAGACCTATCAATCATCTCTACCAGTGATGGGAGCTTTAAAATACTGGAGCATTTGAGAAAATAACATATTTAGCTGCAATCATGACTCAGACTCCAATTCATGCAGCCAATACCGTGATACCAATCAGGTGACAGGTTCTTTTCAACTAGGTGTTTTTTGTTTTTTTTACACACCTGTTCTGAGCTTATAGGTATTGCTTCCTGGAAGATAATCCATGTCACACATTCTAGGTAAGGACTTGTTGTCAGGGACCCTTGATACGTCCAGTAATTTCGGTCATGTGGTAGCAAACTTGAAAGATGGAATTTTGTGAAGGGACATTCTTTATCCTAGAAAATATAGAAGTCATTGTTAAAATAGGAATCATGTACATTATATATGTATACATATGAAGCTATAAGCTCATAATAGGAGACCTTCTTGTAACAGATATACATTTCAAGTTTTTTTGATACTTTACAGTAGACTTTTCATTTCGCTTATATTAAAATGCTTCTTCAAGGGTACCTTCATAGACTGTATTTTTCAGAAATGGCAGTTTTTCAGCATTTATCCTCAGAGTGTTTATTTTTCAGCAACAAAATACTGACACCAGATCTCAACAGATCAATATGAAACACGGTACAATGTTTTTCTGCAATTTTTCCTCATTTTTGCTTATTTTTGGTCCAGGAGTTTCTTTTCCAAAAAGCAGTGTGCTCTAGTCATGGTGTTTTTTCATCAAAAAACCTTGGACCCACAATCAGTGAACCCATAGCCGTGCATAAAATCTCCAACCTTTGGATCATGAAGAGGCTGTTGGTGCAGCTCATGTGAATTCTCTGTTTGCCAGTACCGATTGTTCTGCGAAACCTGTAACCAGGCTTCATCGAACATGATGGGTGGTGAAAGCCTGGAGGTCTCTCTTAAGGAGGGAGGTACTGTTAGAAATAATGATTCTGTGCTCGCACCTGGGAACATGGGAATAGATCGGGTCAGGTGCCACACTACTCTAGTCACAAGCGCTGCCATTGTCCTGACCCTGGAGGCGGAGCTAACAAATGCACATGGAAACTGTCCCAATCTCATGAAGTGTTGTGTTCTGGAGTAGTAGGATGTGTAGAGACGTGGGGCGCCGTGTCTCCCATGGATCTCACTACCTGGGAAACATGGGATACTGTGTTGCCTGGGTGCCAGGAAATGCACAATGCTGCTGTATCTAACACTGGGCAGTGGTGGGATTGTGTCCATTCAGTTGTGCAAGTTAGCAGGGAGTGGTTGTCTGGGAATGATTGGGAGGTATTCAACACCTGATCATTTCCTTCAGCATTAGGCGGGCTATTTAACCTTGCTCCCAGCTCCGGCCTTTGCTGTTTATTGCAGTTCTTATGTGCTGTGGTGGGGAGTAGTGCTAGCAGTGGTGTTGCTATCTTTTCCGGTGTTTTCCTAGGGGTTTTCTTCTACTCTCTTCTTGCTACACTTCCTGGGGTTCTTGCAGAACATAATTCTTGACTAGGCAAGTTGGCGACAGTTGGCCTGGGATGTGGTCTGCCAAAAACCCCCTTCCATTTACTGTGAGCTTGGTGGAGAGTACTCCATGCCCTCAAGAGCTCGCCTACCTGGGAAGCTTGTGCCAAATATGTCTGTGGCTGCGCCTTTGCTGGTTTAGTGTCAGTCTTGCTGGGTCTCTCTGCCTTTAGTGCATAACAGCTCTGAAGCTGAAAATGTATGTCCCATCGATATCGGACCTATACAAACCCCAATATTCATAACTCTCCACCGGTGCCCTAGTGGCTACCAACAATGTTTTGATGGAAGGACTCTCATCCTGGGGAACAATAGCTATCTCTAAAAGGTGTTAGACATTCGCTTCCCTTCCTTTCAAAATGTAACAGGTCTTTCCTGTCTAATTACCTGTCCAATCTATAGATCTCAGTCTTTCACAATACATAACCTCTTTCAGTCACCTGGGCGCTGCCTGGAGACTGGACTTCAAGCAAAATATTAATTAGATTTATCACTTCCCTATGTCCACTGTGCAATTCTACATCAAGGAGGCTTAGAATGTCAGCTCTTTTTCCTACTGAAATTCTGTGTGAAAGGAAGGAAGGGGGGAGAGGGGTTCATCTTAATATGATCATATCCCATAGCAAATAGCAATATGCCATACGCTTCTGTTTAGCTTGCTCAAACTCTTGCACAAATGACAATATGGCTTCAGATGAAGTGACATCAATTCAAGTTAACAGGTTGTTTTGCTGAAATGGAAAAATGTTTCCTTTCTTTTCCTCCAGTTTCTCCTAACCCTCTTCTGGATGTCTGCAATAACATCAGCTATCTAAGCACATAGTTACCTATATTTTTTGGAATCGTCTATGTCATTATTATATAAAACATCACAAAGCTCTATGTTTTGCTTCTGTGGAGCACTTGAAGGACTCTAAAAAGGACTGGCCGGCGAAGGCCCCTAAGTTGTTTAGAGTCCATCATTTACTAAGTCTTGCTTTTATACAAATAAATGCTTTGTAGGACTTCAGATGTACATGTCAATAAACACATTAATACAGTAGGTTGAGAGGTACAAGAGTCCTAGCTTTCCTTCTATTAGAGGATGACTAATTTGCAAACCTTTTTCCAGAGAAACATTGTCTGGCCTATGCCAGCTTGGCTGTCTCTACGAGGAGAAAGAGAATCCCACATCTCCATCCAAGGCCTCTCCGACAGACAACCAGTATCCTACTCTGTACTGACCTTACTCTAGGACAAACCTGGAAATAGTAGTCTACAGGTGGGTGTCTTTCTTTTGGGAAATACTCAGGTTTAATTGAATCATCCAGTCACGTGACAAGCGTGAAAACTACTTATGGACAGCCAAAACTCTTAAAACATAGGACTGGTCCAGATCTGACTCTGCAATGACGTTTTAAAACAAGATCATTCAGCTGTAGGAACAGGAAGCCGGCTATCAGAGATGACCGGACTCGTCGTAAATAAAGCAGGGATGGTTTATTACCTTCTCTGCCTTCTTGATCTGTGTATACACAGGACTGAACAGGAGCTGTGTACATGGTTCAAAACATCTCTTCTTCCTCCTGTCCCAAGAATACAGCTCATGCCCAGGGTGGCATTAGTTATACCAATCTCACTACACTGTGACTGGATGCAAAGTAAGATCAGTGTCACTACTACCTACCTGGGCAAGGGCAGTGTGCTGATGAAGCTGGGGGAGAACAACCTGGGCAAGCGCAGTGCGCTGATGAAGGTGGGCGTGAGATCAACTGGGCAAGAGCAGTGCACTGATGAAGCTGAGGAGAGACCAACCTGGGCAAGCGCAGTGCGCTGATGAAGGTGGGGGGTGAGACCAATCTGGGCAAGAGCAGTTCATTGATGAAGCTGGGGAGAGACCTACCAGGGCAAGAGCAGTGCACTGATGAAGCTGGGGAGAGACCTACCAGGGCAAGAGCAGTGCACTGATGAAGCTGGGGAGAGACCTACCAGGGCAAGGGCAGTGCGCTGATGAAGGTGGGTAGAGTATATCTGGCTTCATTGTATACAGGAAAGCAGAACATCATTTTCATACATGAGAGATTACAAGATCTCTGAGCTTGATTACAAGATCCAGGGCAGGATTAGTCAGGGGGCGGCATTAATGCTCCACCAGACTAGTCCTGGATAACTTGCATACCACAATCCAAATTTATAACTTGATTTTTTAGAAATAATTGTACGGCAGATAAAGGACCTTCTCATAATCCAGGAATAGACTTAGACAAACTTATGCTGGGGGTTTAGGAGGAATTTAGGAGCTGACTGGTTCTCTTTAAAACTGCATGTATGCAAAAAAAAAAAAGTACGTGTTATGAATGGGGAAAGTGACTCAGTCTTGACCTGGCTAAGGAATCAGTGAGCTACTGTGCATTGTAGCCACCTCCCATAGGTGGCAGTAGAGTAGCAGCTTTCTTCCTTTTTGATCTGCAATATCATGATTAGAAACACTGAGGCTATTCCCGATCAGAACATACAGTTGACTTTTGTACTTAGCTTTTTCTTTAGTTCATAGTCTGAATATACCTTATAAAGACATTCCTTATCTGCTAACAGATAAATTGGCACATACCTTTGTTTTGACCTGGTCCAGATTATCAATGATATTTTGAATGACTGGATTTGGCCCTCCAATCTGTAAAGAAATTATTTTATTTATTGCACTTAGATAATAGTTATTTTTCAGAACTAGGTGAGTGGTAACTAACCTTTGATCTACAATGATACAGTGTAGATTATGAATGATACTACTTGGGTAAACCTCAGGTCATTAAAGGGAGTCTGTCACCTCCAAATTGGCAATTAAACTACCTATACATTTACATAGCGGACTTGGCCTCGGGGCCAATTTTCACATGCCCGTATGGAGAACAGTCAAATGGAATTAGTGCTCAAAATGGATCTATTTGCTACTTGAATGAAATGGTAGCATAGGGGTACCATTGATTATTACGGGGTCTGTCTGGTTTCTGTTTGGTGTCAGCTTTTGCTCTGCACCTTTTCTTCAATTCTAAAACCAGACACATAACTGAAACCTGATAGACCCCATAATAATCAATGAAGTCCCTATGCTTCAGTTTGCATCAGTTAGCAAATGGATCCATTTTGGACATAAATTCCACTTGACTGTTGCTACAGAAGAAAAGACAAATGGACGTGAGCACAGAGGCCAACATCACGACAAACACAGAGGCCCTGGAATCAAATGCACTGAAATGTCCGGGGAGAGCGGCCATGAAGAGGGCTATTTATCGGTCTTATTAGCCTGAGCAGATTAATTATTAACGGCAGAAGAAAGCTTGATGAATAAATTGCTTGTCTTTCAATTAGACTGTAAACCACTTAGGCCATTTACAGTTTATGTAATCCTAACAGATCTGACTTCTTACCAGGTACTTGGTTAATGTTCATGCTGAGAGGAAACGTGTGATCCCCACAGAAATACCAGAAGACTACAGAGAAGGGTGTTCTTAAAAAGAGAGGCTAATGCCACTGTGTATTACATGGGCACCCATATAACTGGCCTGGCGCAGTGTGCGGCCGGGGAAATTTCTGATCACTACAGCTTCTCCCAAAGATAACAAGTGAGGACAAGTCCTTAAATAATTCATTAATAAATATTCATTTAAAGCAGATCTGGGCAACGTGCGGCCCGCGGGCCACATCTGGCCCTCTGGCTGTTCCAGTCCGGCCCGCGGACCGAGACAGCCGAAGGGCTGATAACAGTGGCCCACGGGCCGCACTGCACCGCACGCCGTCACCGCTCGCCGTCACTGCCCGCCTGCACACCGTCACCGCTGTCTCAATCCGTGGTCTCAATCCGCGGTGAATGCATTGGTGGAGGAGGGGCCGCCACTTCCCTCTTCCACCAATCAGCGTTAGAAACAGCTGACACAATGGCATCAGCCTGCACACTGTGTAGAGTCAGTGCATCAGAGACAGGAGCGTAGGGAAACGGGGAGTGAAGTAAGTATATGCTGGACACAGGGACGGCTTTGCTTTGATGCTGGACACAGGGGGGCTTTAATGCTGGACACAAGAGATGCTTTAATGCTGGACACAGGGGGGGCTCTCATGCTGGACACAGGGGGGCTCTCATGCTGTACATAGTGGGGCTCTCATGCTGGACATAGTGGGGGGCTCTCATGCTGGACACAGGGGGGTCTCTCATGCTGGACACAGGGGGGTCTCTCATGCTGGACACAGGGGTGTCTCTCATGCTGGACACAGGGGGGGCTCTCATGCTGGACACAGGGGGGTCTCATGCTGCACACAGGGGGGTCTCATGCTGGACACAGGGGGGTCTCATGCTGGACACAGGGGGGACTCTCATGCTGGACACAGGGAGGGCTGTCATGCTGGACACAGGGGGGTCTCATGCTGGACACAGGGGGGGCTCTCATGCTGGACGCAGGGGGGCTCTCATGCTGGACACAGGGGGGCTCTCATGCTGGACACTAGGGAGGGCTGTCATGCTGGACACATGGGGGCTCTCATGCTGGACATAGGGGGGCTCTCATGCTGGACACTAGGGAGGGTTGTCATGCTGGACACAGAGGGGCTCTCATGCTGGACACTAGGGAGGGCTGTCAGGCTGGACACAGGGGGGGCTCTCATGCTGGACATGGGGGGCTTTAATGCTAGACACTGGGGGGCTTTAATGCTGGACACTGGGGGGCTGTCATGCTGGACAGTTGGAAGGGCTGTCATGCTGGACATGAGGAGGCTCTCGAGCTCTCATACTGGACATGGGGGGGTGGGTGGTGCACATGCTGGACTTGGGAGGGCTGTGTGGGGCTCATGCTGGACATGGGGGGCTGTGTATGGCTCATGCTGGACACGGGAGGGCTGTGTGGGGCTCATGCTGGACATAGGGGGCTGTGTGGGGCTCATGGTGGACACAGGAAAGCTGTGTGGTGCTCATGCTGGACACGGGAGGACTCTGTGGGGCACATACTGGACATGGGAGGGCTGTGTGGGGCTCATGCTGGACATGGGAGGCTGTGTGGGGCTGATGCTAGACATGGGGGGCTGTGTATGGCTCATGCTGGACACCGGAGGGCTGTGTGGGGCTCATGCTGGACATGGGGGGGCTGTGTGGAGCTCATGGTGGACACAGGAGAGCTGTGTGGTGCTCATGCTGGACACTGGAGGACTGTGTGTGGCTCATACTGGACATGGGGGGGGCTGTGTGGAGCTCATGGTGGACACAGGAGAGCTGTGTGGTGCTCATGCTGGACACGGGAGGACTCTGTGGGGCTCATGCTGGACATGGGAGGGCTGTGTGGGGCTCATGCTGGACATGGGAGGCTGTGTGGGGCTGATGCTAGACATGGGGGGCTGTGTATGGCTCATGCTGGACACCGGAGGGCTGTGTGGGGCTCATGCTGGACATGGGGGGCTGTGTGGAGCTCATGGTGGACACGGGAGGACTGTGTGTGGCTCATACTGGACATGGGGGGGGCTGTGTGGGGCTCATGCTGGACATGGGGGGGCTGTGTGGGGCTCATGCTGGACTTGGGGGCTGTGTGGGGCTCATGCTGGACATGGGGGGCTGTGTGGGGCTCATGCTGGACATGGGGGGGCTGTGTGGGGCTCATGCTGGACATGGGGGGCTTTGTGGGGCTCATGCTGGACATGGGGAGGCTGTGTGGGGCTCATGCTCATGTTAATATTAATATTGAGCAGAATTAATTTCAGCCTATTGGTTCGGCCCTCCCCAACAGTCACGGTCTCTCATGTGGCCCCTCGGGAAAATTAATTGCCCACCCCTGATTTAAAGGGTTATTGCCCCCCTCCCCGCCCCCAAAAAAACAAGTTGGACATGGAATACCTTGCTGATTTCTGGGGGACTGGAGATGAGGGGGGGCCGACTGCTGAGATCCCAAGTGATCCGAAGATTGGAGCTTAGGAACCTAAGAACATGCATTTCATCACCATTTTTTGATGAAAAACTGTATAAACCAGACTGGGTGACCTAACTGGTTGGACCATATCTCTATTGACTCACCTCTCTATGTGCCCAATCAGACCTCAATGACAATGGAAGAGATAGGATCTGGCACAGCTCTAAACAAAACAGTCTGGGAAAGATTGTGCACGGCCAAGGGGGCTGCCGCACCCCACAATGAACAATGCAGAAAAAACAGGGCTGTTCACCTTTATCCACCCATCTATCCCAGACTGTTTTTAATTAGAGCTAAGCTGGATTCGATCTCTTCCCCACTTCCTTTGAGGCCTTCAGGCATATGGAGGTGATCACTAGAGTTAAAGTCCATCCAATGAGGTCACCTGGTCACTTGTGGGTGGCTTATGTACTTCTTGATCAAAAATATATACCAAGTTCCTCACGTTTCTTACATGTATAGCAATATTGGAATGCTCGTACCCGTTAATTGCAGAGTGCCCACAACGTACATGCACCTACACGTTAATTTAATACCTTAGGAGTGCTGGCCTTGCCCTATATTTTCTGTTTCTAGCATTAGGTATTTTTATTTTAGAAGAGCTTAATCCCACCTCATTGCTTATAATAAGGGCTCATGCAGATGACCGTCTTTTCGGTCCTAGTGATGGGATAAAACATCAGATTGACCTATTCAATGGGGCCATGCACATGTCCAATGCACGATTTGCATCCAATATTTGAATCGCACTCGGCCATGCAAGTCAATGAGTCCATGGAGAAAATAGTACCGCGCTCGGATGACATCAGAGTGTGGTCTGATTTTTATGGGATGACAGAATGGAGAAGACGGAGATTTTTTTTTTCCATTTTCTCATCATCCGAGAAAATTGGAGCACACTATGATCACACTATGATCACACTATGATCAAACTATGATCAAACTATGATCAGAGTGTGAATGGCATAATCGGACTGATTTTCTCGGATGAGAGAAAATACAATCATCGCCTAAACCTGGAGATATTCTTAATCTAAATATACCAGACATTAGAAATTAGATTAGACTTTTTTTTATTTTTTAGGATGATGCCATTATTTCCCACCACAGATGTATGCAATAAATTCTGATACTGTAAATCAGTTCTAAGCTTGGAACCAGGTTAGTCCATGAAAGCATGTCATAAAAGGTCTTTCAATACTGCTCAGTTTTCCACTGTAACTGGGGCATTCATATGAGCCAAGGTTACAAGAAAAATAGCCAGAGCTGCCATTCCGTCCAACTCTGATAGAAAGAGGGGTGTGCACAGAATAGCTACACCCCTAACCCTGCCTTGTCCCTTTGTGCGTCCTCACAGATATAATGTCCCTTGTGAAGCCCTTTAGTTTTTACACAGAGTTTGTTAGTCTTTTATGGTCCCCATGCAGTGCGACACCCCTACAACTCCTCTCCACACATTATGATGCTCTAAAGATGCCCCCCCCACACACAATGTATAACCCTCCCACACATTATCATTCTCCCCCACAGTGCCCCTCCTACACCATATAATGCCCCACAGTGCTCCTCCCACACAGTATGATGCTCCAGATTGCCCCTTCCACAGTATGATGCCCCAATTGCCATTGCCACACAGTATGATGCCCCCAGATTACCCCTCCAACACAGTATGATGCCCCCAGATTGCCACTCCCACACAGTATGATGCCCCCAGATTGCCCCTCCCACACAGCATGATGCCCTCAGATTGCCCCTCCCACACAGTATGATGCCCCCAGATTGCCCCTCCCACACAGTATGATGCCTCTAGATTGCCCCTCCCACACAGTATGATGCCCCCAGATTACCCCTCCGACACAGTATGATGCCCTCAGATTGCCCCTCCCACACAGTATGATGCCCCCAGATTGCCCCTCCCACACAGTATGATGCCCCCAGATTGCCCCTCCCACACAATATGATGCCTCCAGATTGCCCCTCCCACACAGTATGATGCCCCCAGATTACCCCTCCTACACAGTATGATGCCCCCAGATTACCCCTCCTACACAGTATGATGCCTCCAGATTGCCCCTCCCACACAGTATGATGCCTCCAGATTGCCCCTCCCACACAGTATGATGCCCCCAGATTGCCCCTCCCACACAGTATGATGCCCCAGATTGCCCCTGCCACACAGTATGATGCCCCCAGATTGCCCCTCCCACACAGTATGATGCCCCCAGATTGCCCCTCCCACACAGTATGATGCCCCCAGATTGTCCCTCCCACACAGTATGATGCCCCCAGATTGCCCCTCCCACACAGTATGATGCCTCCAGATTTCCCCTCCCACACAGTATGATGCCCCCATATTGCCCCTCCCACACAGTATGATGCCTCCAGATTGCCCCTGCCACACAGTATGATGCCCCCAGATTGCCCCTCCCACACAGTATGGTGCCCCCAGATTGCCCCTCCCACACAGTATGATGCCTCCAGATTGCGCCTGCCACACAGTATGATGCCCCCAGATTGCCCCTGCCACACAGTATGATGCCCCAGATTGCCCCTCCCACACAGTATGATGCCCCCAGATTGCCCCTCCCACACAGTATGATGCCCCCAGATTGCCCCTCCCACACAGTATGATGCCCCCAGATTGCCCCTCCCACAAAGTATGATGCCCCCAGATTGCCCCTCCCACACATTATGATGCCCCAAGATTGCCCCTCCCACACAGTATGATGCCCCCAGATTGCCCCTCCCACACAGTATGATGCCCCCAGATTTCCCCTCCCACACAGTATGATGCCCCCAGATTGCCCCTCCCACACAGTATGATGCCCCCAGATTGCCCCTCCCACACAGTATGATGCCTCCAGATTGCCCCTGCCACACAGTATGATGCCCCCAGATTGCCCCTCCCACACAGTATGATGCCCCCAGATTGCCCCTCCCACACAGTATGATGCCCCCAGATTGCCCCTCCCACACAGTATGATGCCCCCAGATTGCCCCTCCCACACAGTATGATGCCCCCAGATTGCCCCTCCCACAAAGTATGATGCCCCCAGATTGCCCCTCCCACACATTATGATGCCCCAAGATTGCCCCTCCCACACAGTATGATGCCCCCAGATTGCCCCTCCCACACAGTATGATGCCCCCAGATTTCCCCTCCCACACAGTATGATGCCCCCAGATTGCCCCTCCCACACAGTATGATGCCCCCAGATTGCCCCTCCCACCCAGTATGATGCCTCCAGATTGCCCCTGCCACACAGTATGATGCCCCCAGATTGCCCCTCCCACACAGTATGATGCCCCCAGATTGCCCCTCCCACACAGTATGATGCCTCCAGATTGCCCCTGCCACACAGTATGATGCCCCCAGATTGCCCCTCCCACACAGTATGATGCCCCCAGATTGCCCCTGCCACACAGTATGATGCCCCCAGATTGCCCCTCCCACACAGTATGATGCCCCCAGATTGCGCCTGCCACACAGTATGATGCCTCCACTGAATAATGGCCTCTCAATTCCTCTCTTGTACAATTATGATCCCCATTTTTAGCTGCATTTCATTCTGAAAAAATAGGGCGATAACTAGAGCAGCTACTCTTTACCGCCCCCGCATCAACCAAGATTCACAGACTTCTGCATAGAAAATGTGCCATGTTACGCAATTAACGATATTCCACATCTGAAGTTTTCATGTTTACAGGATTATTTTGCTTTCATTTTAGGAGAAATTGATAGGTTTGTAGTTACATATAGTCATATAAGAATAGCAACATTATTAAATCAGTAAATGTAGGTAAAACTATCATGGTAAGACATTTGTTGGAAATATAGAGCGTACCTTCAATAGCACACCTAATACAGCCAAGCCGTCAGGATGCTTCACAGCCTCATCAAAGGATAGGTACTTCTGGGCATTCCAGTGCACTATGTGCATCTTAAAAAAAACAAAATATTTGACACTTAATCATCTATCTACTCGTTCTACAAGTACAATTAACAAAGTACATATATGTAAAGAGACGGTTAAATGGAATTTACCTAATATTGTTATTATTATTGTTCCCCATAACTGGATGCATGTTTAGCTTTTTTTTTTAGAATTGCTTTATCATTATGAGTAGAAAGATTGGTTGCTAGAAATGTATTTCCTGAGAACCTTGCGATTGACAAACATTGTATCCCTAGCAATTAATCTCTCTTTTGTATCAGTCCGTTATTATATCCCTAGCAACCAATATGTCTTTTGAATCGGCATCTCTCTCTGTCTCTGCGCTCCTTTGGGTGCCATATTAGTGCAGTGTTCCATACTCTCATTCAATCCCTTCCCCTCTTGCAGACAGGCTTGGACTGGCCCACAGGAACACAGGAGAATCCTCCGGTGGGCCACCTCTTATATGAGCAGTACTTGGCACAATATACTTGAATCACTATGTACAGACAAAGCCAGCATCTTATTCATTTATCAATCTACCCAGATCATTGTTATATAAATTTGTGATTGAGGATGATGTCACATTTGCATGAAGCTGAAAAGTGGGGCCCTGGAGCGGGTTACTGGTGGGCCCTTAGCACCCCAGTCCAACACTGCTTGCAGCAATACAATCTCAGAGAGACAGAAAAAAAAAGAAAAAGTCATCCCCCTCCTCCCTGACGTTTGTTTTGTTTATTATTCTAGGTTAAATTCAGTGATGGAAAAAACTATTCTAAAGCGGAAAAAAGGCCATAGGAGTTTAACATACAGTGGATTTTGTTGTGGATTCATTACAGATTTGAATGGCAAAAAAACACTATGTGTGAACTTACCCTGAGTGACACTGAATATCTATACAGAATCTCTCTTTGATTAGACATGTATCAGGCTTATATAAAAATGAGGAGAGCCTGTCATGCCCAAAAGCTTGAAGTAAGCATAAAAGAGCCAGTCTTAAAGGGAATCTGTAACCAAGTTTTTGCTACCCCATCTGCAAGCCACATGATGAGAGTGCAGAGACTCTGATTCCAGTGATGTGTCACTTACTGGACTGCTTGCTGCAGTTTTGATATAATCACTGTTTTATCTGCTGCAGATCTACCAGTTCTCTGAATGCTAAATTTTGCATAACCCCGCCCATACCACTGATTGGCAGCTTTCTGTGTACACTGTGCATAGGCAGAAAGTGGCCATTTAGTGGTGGGGCGGGGTTATATAGAGCTCATGAATATGAAGGACTACATGGCAGCATTTTTACTAGTCCTCTAGTGATAAAATCACTGATCTATCAGCAGGAGATTATCAAAGCTACAGCAAGCAGCCCAGTAAGTGACATATCACTGGAATCAGGGTCTATCCCTCTACATTATGCTGCTTTCAAGATTAGGTGGCAAAAACCTGATGACAGATTCCCTTTCAGAATTAGATTATTGGGGAAATATGTTGCTCTTAAATGAATCTATGGACAAAATCAAGGTCAAGTGTGTTTTTTTCTTGTTTTGTCTACTAGTTATGTGGTCTAAAACATGTTTTACTGGTAAATCAAGCAAAACGATTAAATGCTGGTCTGGTCATGATGAAAGCAGATCTGTCATCACTTTCCTCCTATGTAATAGACCAAGTGCATTGTACAGGTCCTGCAGGTGTTTTGGGGATTGCAGTATTTTGGGGATTGGAGAACTGAAATCGTCACTACTGTCCACATTATTTGATCGGCAGTCGTCAAGCCAAATCCTTTTCTTAGTCTTTTTTTCTCTCCTGAGACCATATCACCTTACCTCAGCTGGGTATTCGTGTCCATCTATTACATGCTCAGAGCCATCGCAGTCAGAAGAGCCCCAGTGAAAATGGAACTGACGTAAGCGATAATAACCAGTCAATGGTCCATCGCTTATAACTAAAACGCAAAGGGATTGCAGTCAATCTCACAGGAAAATAATGTGTCTTTCTCCAAAAGGATGACTGTTAGTAGCGTTAACATATGAAAACAAGGATCAGCGCGTATTAACTATGAATAATGCTGTAGCAATGGTGACATTGTAAGGTAAACCCCATAATAATCCTAAAATAACAGAACAAGTCATTATTAGACATACTTGTCAATACAATCAGCGCCCACAATATCTCATAATTTTTTTTCTGCAGGCAAAACCGGCTCTCTTGGCAGTAAAGAAGCAGCTAAGAAAAAAGCAGGTTTTGCTCCTTTTTTGCTGCTTATGTTGCTGCGTTTTTATTGTCTCGTGCATGCTGCTAAAGTTTAGTGTCCCCCCAAAAAAAGATGATGCAACTCCCTTAGGTTTCTGCACGAAACATACAGAAAAACCTGATACCTGCATTTTTGCTGCATTTTTACACTTACCCATTGCTTTGTAAGGCCACGGCCCCACTATCAGTATTTGGTCAGTATTCGGTCAGTATTTTTTCTCAGGAGTGGGAGCCAAAACCAGGTGAGGAACAATCAGAGAAAAGGTATAATAGAAACAAGTCACCAATTCTACATTTATCACCCACTCCTGGTTTTGGATCCCACTCCTGAAAAAAATACTGACCGAATATTGACCAAATACTGATAGTGGGGCCGTGGCCTAAGGGGAGAAAAATTGCTGCAAAAACGCAGAAAGAAGTGACATGCTGCAGTTTGCAAAAACGCAGCAGTTTTCCAAATAAGTCAGGAAAAAAAAACGATGTGCGTGCATGAGATTTCTGAAATCTCACAGCTTTTGCTGGTACTGTAAAACGCAGCTTAAAATTTGTATAAAACCCCCCAGCAAAAATGCAACGTGTGAACATAGCCTTGGTGTTCGAGATTGAGGCCGCATCACTGCTGTACTGTGAAAATAAAAGTCGTAAAACAGAACACCCCGTGTATTCTACAGACTTACCTCCAAGTCTTCCATGTTACAGAGGCACACTCAAAACATTATTTCTTCTGAGAATTCAATGGAAAAATCGTGGTGCGCTACGTTGCAAAGTATTACAGGGGGAATGCTTCTAGGAGACTATATGCTTCCACATAGAAGATTTTTATCGAAATATAAAAAATGTCTACCGATACGGCAGTACAGTGTGGACCCTCCAGAGTATACGCCATAAATATCTGATAGGTCACAGTTTTGGAATCTGCATTTATCGCTAGGACAGGGGCCATTTTTTTGGAACCCCACTTCAATTCTATGGGAGTTACAGACAACTTAGCACAGTGAGTAAGACGGTTTCTGCAGCCCCAAACTCAGTGGCGGGAACCGTATCTATGGGACAATTATACAAGAGGTTAATATCCCTCTAATCTTGCCATTCATATTCAGTTTCCAACACTCCAAGGGAGTCTGTCAGCCCAAACTGGAGGTGTAAACTAAGCACACAGCCTTGTAAAAGACCTCACCAGTCACCGCTATAAAACTCTCACCTTTAGGCCAAGTTCACACATTCAGTATTTGGTCAGTTTATTACCTCAGTATTTGTAATCCAAAACCAGGAGTAGAAAAGTCAGAGGAAAAGTATAATAGAAACGAGTCACCACTTCTGTATTTATCACCCCCTCCTGGTTTTGGATTACATATACTGAGGTAAAATACTGACCAAATACTAAGTCTATGTGCCCACATAGCAGATTTGATGCAGATTTTTTTTGCCTCTCTCTGGCAGAAAAAAACGCATGCACATTTACATGCGTTTTTTCTGCCAGAGAGAAGCGTTTTCGCATGCGTTTTTTCAAGCAGTTTTCCAAGCGATTTTGAGCATCATGCAACTGGCATGGATTTATAATGTGTGAACAACTGATGTTTTAAATGCAGCATCTATAGTAAAAAAAAGAGAATTAAAACGTTAAAAATAAAAAAAAACCTTTATACTCACCTCTCCGGTCTCCCCCTGTCTGCTCCCGGCGGCGATCCTCTCTCCTCGGCGTCCCGCGGTGTACTGTCAGGACCTGCGGTGACGTTATTTAGTCAGCTGATGGTCACGTGACCATCACCTGCCCGCCGACGTCAGCGGTCACGAGACCATCAGGTGACTAAATGACGTCACCGCAGGTCCTGGCAGTACACTGCGGGACGCCAAGCAGAGAGGACGCCGCCGGGAGCAGACTGGGGGCCGCCGGAGAGGTGAATATATAGGTTTTGTTTATTTTTAACTTTATTATTTCTTTTTTTTCACCGCGTGGTAGCCGGGATGAAGAGGAGTTGTAGTCTCCTCTTCATCCTGGTACCACACGCACCGCGATTACGCTGCAAATTCGCAGCCATTGAATTTAATTGAAACGCAGCAAATCCACATATACCTGCAGGTTTGCTGCATTTCAATGTTCCTCAATGACCGTGAATTTGCAGCGTAACCGCGGTAGAAATGGTCATGCTGCGTTTTGTAACGCAATGCGAATTCGGTGCGCTAATTAGCACATCATGTGCACAGCATATTCGAGTTCACATTGCTTTGCATGGTAGACTGTTTTACAAGTGTTTTCGCGGCGTTTTCGCAGCCGTAAAAACGCTACAAAAACACTACGTGGGCACTTACCCTTAAAGTGTGAATGTGGCCTTAGTGCTCTAATCACTGCCTACATTCTGCAGAGACTGAAGTTCCATCAGAAAAGCTAATTATGGTGCCTGGCATATCCTTGGTGTGGCCAAGAGGCTCGGTGCACTGTTTTGCCTACTGGTTTTGCATGTCCCCACCTCCCTCACTGGTAATTGACAGCACTGGCTTGTCTGGAGCAAGCACTGTCTGCAGAGAAAGATTAGGCAAGCATAAGCTGTCAATCACCAGTAAGAGAGGCGGGGCATGCAAAACAAGTGGGTGGAACAGTGCATAAAGCACCTTAATTAGTATATCTGATTACACTTCAGTTTCCCTAATACAGTGGCAACAATTAGTATATGTGCACACAGAGAGGGTTTTTTTAAGTCAAAAACTTGAGTTTTTCAAGCAGAATTCACTTCAGGAAATGCTGTGTTTCTGTACGAGTTTTGTTAAGGTTTTTTAACAATTTTTGTGGCTGATTTTCTCACGTATTTTTTCAATCACTAAACAATTAATAAAATACTAGGCACAAACGCCTCAAAAGCACTTGGAATACGCTAAAATAAATGCCCAGGCTTCTTTGTGGCAGTTTTGTAGGCCTTCCATTGACTTCTATTGTAAAGTATGCAGCGGTTTCATAGCAGAAACGCCTGAAGAATGGTCAATTCACTTCTTTTAAACACTCGGCATTTCTGAAAACCTGAAGCTAATTAAAAGCGATCCGAAGACTGAATGCGGAACAGCAAGTAGTTTTTCAACAAAAATGAATAGGAACAGACTTTCAAGCATTTATTGGGCTATTTTCAAGCAGCTATTGGAACAAACCCTCTTCAAAATATTCTTCTAATTCCATGTGCACATAGCCTAAAGGTGCAATTTTTTTTTATAGGGGCAATATCTCCTACAAAGCGATATGCTTAATTTATACTATCATTTTGGACTGACAAAATCCCTTTAGTTAAAGGGGTATTCCCATCTCCAAGATCCTATCCCAATATGTAGTAGGTGCAATAATAATATTAACAAATATCTCCAATTAGAAATGTAGTATAGTTCTTATGATTCGCTATGTCACTTACCCCATGTGCAGGGCATTGTAGTAGCTTAGGTGTCTATGGTTCCGTCTAATAACAACTGACTGTCGCTATATGAGCTACTGCAATGCCCTGCACATGGGGTAAGTGACATAGCGAATCAGATGGTCTATTCTACATTTCTAATTGGAGGTATTTGCTAATATTATTATTATTACACCACCTACATTTCGGAATAGGATCTTGGAGATGGGAATACCTCTTTAGTTATACCAGGGTTATTCCTCAGAAATGCCATAGATTATCCTTCACAAAAAGGGTTTATAGTAGCATTTTATACATAAAAGGGCTAAACATTGAATTGTTGTTCCAAGTTATAGTAGGGGAACTTATAATAAAGTCTTATAAAAAGTAGAAGTGTATTCAAGAAGGTGACCAATTGTAGTATTTCATCAGTAGCACATGCTGGCTGTCCATGTCTGTGCTGGATGTTGGCCTCTGTTTGTCTTCTGTGTCACAACTCCATCCCCACCTGTGACGACTACTATGTCTATGTCTGTCATAGGTCCCTACATAATCATATAGATCAGTCATTTAGCTTGTAACATACCTGACTTATCATTGGTGTCTTCAAACTCCACATTAAAACAGTGACCCACATTAACAAGTCTTCGGGACGACTTAGGATCGTAGTAGATGTAGAGAGGTCTTAGCGAGGAGTCATATCTGACTTTTTGAGAATAAATATTAATTGGAGACTGACGAGGCCGGCATTGTTCATTGCGCGAGGTGGATACGCCCATTTTTGGCTTTTTCCTGGAAAGTATGAACATAATACACGATTATCAATGCATTTTCCGTTTGTAGCGATTACAGCCAATTATTCTTGGTCCATCCATGATGCCTTAGCCCCATCTGGATTTATCGAACGATAATACGAGCAGTGCATATATATTCCACCGTGTGCTGAATATCTGAGTAATACTGCCAGTAAGATCTCTGTAATGACTGTGTGAAAATAATTTGGACCATGTGGAATTTTGTAGTTATCCAATGAGAAGGAAGAAATCGGTTTCCACGGCTCAGTATACATTCCAAAGCCTATTCTCACAGTCATCTGCTCAAAATACTTAAGGGAGATCAATAATATTTTCTTAGACATTTGCACTATCATGAAAATGTTTTTGCCTTTATAAATGATGTATGGGAAATTATTTATATCTTACTGACATAGATCAGCACAGAAACTGAGGCATTAAGGACCTGTCAGCTCTCCCGACATGACTGTTTAACTAAATGATTGCACTTCCCATAACAATCCTGGAGCATCGTTTCTGAGCTCCGTTACTCCTCTGTTATTCCTACCAGAAATGTATTAGTAAATTGACACTAGTGTTTTACCAGTTGGGGGTGTGTCCATATCTCAGCGCAGCGGGAGCGATGACATCACTGCCTCCACTGCCCTGAGATGTGCGGGCACTTCAGAACGCTCGCTGCAGAGACGGGAGCAGTGGGGGAATGAGGAGGAGAGTGGAGTATTGTATTTTTTTTTAAATCAGCAAGTATATTGTGGTGGTCATAATACTTTATAGAGGACTGTGGGGAATGCATTATATGGTATGGACTATGGAGGACTATAGGGAGTGCAGTATACTGTATGGACTATGGAGGACTATGGGGAGTGCATTATTCTGTATGGAGGATTATGGGGAGCGCATTATACTGTATGAAGGACTATAGGAAGCACAGTATGCTGTATGGATGACTATGGGGAGTGCATTACACTGTATTGAGGACTAAGGGAAGTGCATTATACTGTATGGACTATGGAGGACTATGGGAGTGCAGTATAATATATGCTAGACTATGGGGAGGGCACTGTACTGTATGGAGGACTATGGGGAGTGCATTATACTGTATGGACTATGGAGGACTATGGGGAGTGAATTATACTATATGGAGGATTATGGCGTGCTGTATACTATATGGAGGACTATGGGGCCCATTATACTATATGGAGGCAGGGCCGCCATCAGTGCATTACTGCTCTTACTGGCGTATGGGGCCCGGTAAGCAGAGGGGCCTGGACAGGGCCCCTGCGATCTCGAACTGAACTTGCGTCCTCGGATACAGGTTCACTTTAAATCTATTGCCATGCGGGAGTCTTCCTGCACGGCCATAGTTAACAGCCATCAGCCAATCACAGGCCGGCAGCTGACCTCAACGCGCATGTCACTGGCGTATGACGTCAGTGCCGGCCTGTGACTGGCTGGCATCTGTGCTTCAAAGCAAGGAAGGAGCGTCGCTGCTGGAGCGACGGCAAGGTAAGGAGGAACTTTAGTTTTTATGAAACATGGGGGCAGAGATGAGACATGGGGGCAGAATGGGATATATCAGACATGGGGGCAGAATGGGATATATGATGCATGGGGGCAGAATGGGATATATGAGGCATGGGGGCAGAATGGGATACAGGCTAACTAAAGTAAAAGATGTTCACTGAGCAATCATTACTGTTACACACCTGTCCTGGGTCTGGGCTCTGCTTCCTTCACTCTGATTCGCTAAACTTTCTAGCGCTCCATATTGGCTTTGCAAGTAGCCTGGTGTGCTACCATGTGATCAACTACCTAGGCCTAAATTGAAATTCAAATTGAATTTCCTGGCCAAATTCGAGGGAACTGACGAATTTTAATTTCAGCATATTCGTTAATTAGTATCCATAATCATTATATTACACCGAATAGTCATAGAACCGTTAGGTCCTCTTTAAATGAGTTCTAGTATTCTAGATATACAAATTATCTGCCTATCACTCTTACAAATTCTTTTTTTTTTTACAGATTTTCTGAAGAAAAAACATCTAATCATTTCAATTAATAGGATTGTTCAATTTAGAAAACCCATTTTCACAAACCACATCATGGAATTCGGAGTTAGAATGCGATCACGTGTTCAGGATTCTTATCTCTTGACCAGAGTAGAGAAAAGGCACAAAGTCCGAGGACTTCTGAATTACGCAAACAGCCCACTGATATAACTCAGCGACTTATGAAGATCAATTAGGAATGTACAGTATAAAGTCGGCTCAGGAGCGGAGCGAGCGGTCTCATACCAGGGAGACAAGGCTGTGTTACATAGCTGGTATCTGCCTGTATCTACAGCAGCTTGAGCACACTCTGACCGCTGTAGATTAACCACTTAAGCGCCAGTGTTAATCTCGGACAGCATCATTTAAAGGAGGTCAGTGCCATTGCCACAGGCAGAGCTCCATAAGAGAACCGTGATTTCCCTATACTCTGCAATACTATATACACACATATATATATATATATATATATATATATATATATATATATATATATATATATATGTGTATGAAGTTGACTAAAAGGGATAAAAAAAAGTTTAAAAATAAAATTAAAAAATTAATTAATTAATTACCATACTTTTCCCCCCGTAAAAATAAACATATTTAATATAGTCCCAAAATAGTAACACAATATAAAATGATTGAAACCATACATTAAATGCCAAAAGGAAAAAAAAAAACATCAAAACACCAGAAGTGCATTTCTTTCGCGTTGTCATATAAACAAAAAACAAAACAATAAAAAGCGATCAAAAAATGTTTCTTTTCACAATTGTCAGAAAGACTGGGCAAGTTTGGGATCACCATAATTGTATTGACCCGAAGAATCGTGTTGCCAGGTCATTTTTACTGCACAATAAGGACTGTAAAATCCCAAAAAAACAAATGAGGAATTCCATTTCTCTTTTTGCAATTTCACCAATATTTGCAATTTTTTTTCCTGTTTGTCAGTAAATTTTATGTTAAAATTAATATTGCTATTTAAAACTACATATTCATACGGCTATGTCGATGGAAAAATAAATAAGTTATCGTTCTTGGAAGAAGTGTAGGAAAAAATGACAGTGGAAAAACAAAAAATTCCTGGGTCATTACGGGGTTAAATGGACACTGTGTTCTGCTTTATTTTCTCTGTAGTAGTGCTGCTGGGAAATTTAGCATTTCTTCACCAAAACTTACGGAAATCACTGGGGGTTCCACTAATTTGCTCATTGTTAAGGGCAGGGCTGTGGAGTCGGTAAGCCAAACCACCGACTTCACCTCCTCAATTTCCATGACTTCCGACTCCAACTTCACGACTCCACAGCTCTGCCTCGCTACTCAGCAGGTACATAAAGTGCAGCACAGATTCATTTCAACTAAAAGCTAAAATCCTTAGATCAGGAACAGAACAGACATTTATAGGACATTTCATAACTTTTCCAAATTCTTATTTACAGCACATACTGCATTGTACTAATAAACCCAATTTATTATATATTTTAGGAGTCGATCCATTTTATACCGACTCAGACTCCACCAAAATGGACACCGACTCCGACTCCACAGCACTGGTTAAGGGATCATACTACTAACAAGTAGGTATTGTCCAAGGAGAAACCCCTTAGGATGGGTAAGGTGCATTTACAACGGCCAGTCGTGTTCCAGGTATAAAAACCACATTACCAAAAAAAAGCTTTACAATATGGCTGCGATTTGTGGTAGAACGGACTTTTTTTTTTTTTACATTTTACTTAGTTGAGTATAGAAGCACTCCTCCTCCCGTCAACATTTTTAACCGCTTATCATATTGCAATCAACATATTATATGGCACTGTGTACTTACAATTGCTCATTTCATCCTTCTACACAGTTAATTATTCTCATTTCCATTAGGTCTATGACATCAAGTGATTGGGAGTGCTTCTTTAAGTGTCCACATTTTTGTTATTCTTCAGCCATGTGAAAACATCCTTAACCCTTTTACGACGTTTAACGTACCCATACTTCATGGTTGGGAAGGGGTTCCCCATCTTTGACGTATAGGTACATCATGGCGTCGGACGCCAAGTGATAGCTGAGCCCCGGCTGTCACGGCCTGGAGCGGAGCAATCCCCACACAGCTGCACAGGGGCCCAAGATGCAAGGGAGACAGCTTACACATCCATAGCAGGTGGAACTGTGCATTTTAATAAGCTATTTGACTGCAAAGGGCCGATATATTGTTCTTACACAGGGGCCATGTTCTGTGTCCCCTGCAGCCTCAAATGTTCTCAATATAAACATCATCTCAGCATGTAAAAAAAAAGTTTCAGGTCTCATGAATGGGGACAGAGACACTTCTAAAATATTGTATGTTCATTTTCTCTTACTATCCCTTTTGAAAATTAAAAAACTTGAGGCTAAAGCAACCTTTTAGTTAAAAAAAATGGTAATCTTCCACTGACTTAGCTCAATGTTATACGATTCTGTGCATCAATTGAAAGTTAAAAATGCTCATTACACCGCTAGATAAATTCTTTGAGGGGTGTAGTTTCCAAAATGGGGTCACTTGTGGGGGGTTTCCACTGTTTATACATTAGGGGCTCTGCAAACACGACATGGTGTCTGCTCTTGATTCCAACCAATTTTGCACTCCAAAAGTCAATGGTGCCATTTTATCCTGTTACCCTTGTGAAAATAAATAATTTGGGGCTAAAAGAACATTTTTGTGGGAATAATGTGAATTTTATTTTCACGGCTCAATGTTATAAAATTCTGTGAAGCATCTGCGGGTTCAAGGTGCTCACCACACATCTAGATAAGTTATTTAAGGGGTGTAGTTTCCTAAATGGTGTCACTTGTGGGGGGGGGGTTCCACTGTTTAGGCACATCAGGGGTTCTGCAAATGCGAGATGGTGTCCTCTGTCTATTCCAGCCAATTTTGCACTCCAAAAGTTTAATGGCGCTCCTTCCCTTCCAAGCCCTGCCGTGTACCCAAACAGTAGTTTTCCCTCACATATGGGGTATTGATGTACTCAGGAGAAACTGCACAACAAAATGTATGGTCCATTTTCAACTGTTACCCTTTTGAAAATGCAAATTTTGGGGCTAAATCAATATTTTAGTGGGAAAAAGTAACATTTTCATTTTTTCCTTCCACATTGCTTTGATTCTGGTGAAGCCCCTAAAGGATTAATAACTTTTTGAATGTGGTTTTGAGCACCTTGAGGGGTGCAGTTTTAAAAATGGTGTCGCTTTTGGGTATTTTCTGTCACATAGGCCCCTCAAAGTCACTTCAAATGGGATGTGGTCTTTAAAAAAAATTGGTTTAATAAATTTTGCTGGAAAAATGAGAAATTGCTGATAAACTTTTAACCCTTCTAACTTACTAGCAAAAAAACCCATTATGTTTCAAAAATGGTGCTAATGTAAAGTAGGCATGTGGTAAATGTTATTTATTATGTATTTTGTGTGGTGTAACTCTCCGGTTTAAGGGCGTAGATATTTAAAGTTTGAAAATTGCAAAAATTTCAATTTTTTTGTGAAAATTTTTCGATACTTTCATAAATAAACGCAAATCATATCGTCCTAAATTTACCACTAATATGAAGTACATGTCACAAGAAAACAGTCTCAGAATCACTGGGATATGATGAAATGTTCCAAAGTTATTACCACATAAAGTGACACTACTCAGAATTGAATAAATTGGCTTGGACAGGAAGGTGAAAATAGGCTGGGCGGTGAAGTGGGTAAGTATGGACTCCCGGCATGTCAGCTTTCCAGAGTAGTCTGGTTTAGTAAATGCTTGTATTCTCTCTAAAATAACAACTCTGGGGCATCCGTCTTATCTGCATTTTGCTGTTGCTTCCTTATTCTGCCTGGAAATGTAGGACTTGAAAAGTGAGTTAACATTCCCTTTTCATTATGACATGCTGCCCATAGACAATCTGATATTACATAAGAGTATGTAAGGATATCCTCCTTTTAGTAGGAGGATGGATATGCTAACTTAACAATTTATTCATACATTTCCAGGAGAAGTAACAGAGGGACGGCATAATGCAAATTTCTAAAAAAAAAGACTTTCCAGCATTGTAATTTCTGGTAGAATTCAACTGTTTAATAAGACAGACAAAATAGGATGCTTGATAGGTCAGTAATTGTTATGTCAGCAATTTCTTTTTTTTTCCCCCAATGATGACCCTCACAATCTTGTTACAGTATCCGTATATTTCTAGAGTTCTTTATGTCAAAAATGTATATTAGATTATTATTATTGAATTAAAATCACTTTTACAGCCGGAGAAGGCTTAGGCATTGAGATGAAGAATGATGGGTTAGCAACGTGTTGCGTTTGGTTTGTATATAAAATAACATATCCATGGAACGTCAATTTAGTTTTTGCAGATACAAAGCTTTATTCCAATGTCCGGCTTATTAAGAGCCTCCGTAATGTACTTGTCGTGGGCAGGGAACCGCAATGTGCATATTATTGGCAGTTGTCCAATACTGCATCACTGTCTCCTTCATATTCTATTACAACTACTGTATATATAGAAACCCACATTGTACATGAATAACTAAACCTTACTGACATGAAGAATAAAAAAAAACACATTAGAATTTCATTAGTCATCTCTGAAGACCATTGTTTGTTCGCTTCCAGTAACCGCTTCACATTTAGCTATATACATTGACATGATTGTATCGATACTCACAGCTCGTACGTCTCACTTCTCTTCCTCTTCTTCTATGAACTCTCCGGTCACTACTCCTCTTTTTAAATCAACGTACATCAGCGGCACAGCAATAACCCAGTAAGTCAGACTGGTTCTACAAGCCAAACCTACGAGTGATGGAAGTGGGTGGAACACCATGGGATGACTAGGCTGCTGGAGAGGGACATGCTCCCTTTATAAACACAGGTGTCTGATGCTGACGATAGATCATTTGATAGCGGAGAATAAATGATTCGATGCATTTTGTTCTGGTCGGTTTTTGATGCGGTTTTCAGGATAACATGAGGGGCAGCTGTAAAGTGCAGTTTTCTTTTGGGCACATTTCCACTGCAAAAATCTTACCAAAAAAACGCATAACAAAAACCACAGAAAAACACGCCAAAGAGTTGAAACAATGCTTTTTTTTTAACATACACTAAAAAACATGCAGAAAAAGAAAAAGCGATGTGCACTGTAGTGCGTTTTCTCTTTTAAATAAATGGGAAGATTATTACGAGCAGATTTGAGGCGTCTTTTTTTCATGTGGATTTTGGCACAGAATCCGACCCAAAAACAAAATAATATGTCATTGTTAAAGTGGTTGTCCACTACTTTTTATTATCCCCCTAATGTATTCCCCTGGGGCCCATAAGGGTTTTTCTAAATACCTTGCGCTGCTGTTCTTGCCTGTGAGTTGCACTATTACTGGCCGCTCACAGGCATCACGTGACCCCCAGTGACTCAATTCTGCGTTCCAGGTGGATGCTGGGCTGTGGACGGGGTTACCCCATGCGTCACACCCGGCATCCACCACGCGCTCTCCCTCTCCTCGTTCATTGGGAAAGCGCGCGGTGGATGCTGGGTGTGACGCGCGGGGTAACCCCGCCCACAGCCCAGCAGCCACTGCGGGGACCCCAGCGCTGATGTCACGCCTCACTTGTCGTGACATCAGTGGCGGTTCACGTGATGTCTGTAAGCGGCCAGTGGGCTCTGGGGGTAATACATTGGGGGGGTAATAAAAAGTAATAGACATCTTCTTTAACTTATAATAAAGGAGTTGTCCAGTCTTCTGGTGAAAGTCTGCAGCGACTGTGTGACTGTATATTTCTGAATTCTTACAGTGCGCATACTGCACACTGTCAGGAGTCACGGGCGTTGTTGGTGAGATCGGCGGTTGCAAGACAGCTAATATACGTTTTTCATACATACAATCATTTGCCGACTGGATGTGCTCATTCAATACAAGTGAATTGAACGAGGCCGAGCACGTCTAGTATGCAAATTGTATACTTGCGGTAATGTGACCGCCTGCTCCCCACAATAATGCCAGAGAATCCTGACAGTATGCAGTGCGCATGTTAGGATTCAGAAGTATGCAGTCACACAGAGGGAGGCTGAGCAGACACTTTTATCAAAAGACCAGGCAACCTCTTTAGGCCACGGCCCCACTATCAGTTTTTGGTCAGTACTTTTTCTCAGGAGTGGGAGCCAAAACCAGGTGAGGAGGAACAATCAGAGAAAAGGTATAATAGAAACAAGTCACCAAATCTGCATTTATCACCCACTCCTGGTTTTGGCTCCCACTCCTGAGAAAAAATACTGATCAAATACTGATAGTGGGGCCGTGGGCTTAAGACCAATGTTAGACCAGAGACTGTCAGAAGAAAAAATTGCTGCATGCCCGACTTTGATCCAATAATTGGCCATACTAGTCAATTGTTTCGGATCCGGGTGGTGGAACCTCTGTGCTGCGGTGCAAGGAGGGACCAGAGGGGCGTAACTAGGTATCAACTCGGACTGACCAAGGTCGCACGGCGGCTCAATCGACTCCGTGAACCAGGGAAGGACCGAGCAGAGGGACCAGGTGCTACTCTGGGCCAGTCCTTGTATGAGAGCAGGTGACTCCCACGGGTAACTGGCAGGAGCCTCCAGGTAGGCTGGCTGATAGGCACGGCAGGTCACAGGTACGTTCTCCGGGTAGGCAGGCAAGCCTGGCCCATAGACAGACTGGCGGGTTTGGACCGTAGGCAGACCATCGGGCTGGAGAGTGCACTTGGCTGGCGGAGACAGGTAGACAGGTTGGCGGACTGGAGTGGTAGTCAGGCTGGCGGACTGGACGTCAGACTAACAGAGGGACCTGAGGGCTGAAGCAGAGTTTAGAACACTAAGCTACAACCTTGTGCGGGCACCTCCATTTTGGAGGAGGTGCCTTTTATATGAGAAGTCCTCCGGCCATTGGCCGGGGACTCCTTAGGACGGCGCGCGGCCCCTTTAAGAGGGAGGGAGTGCGCGCGCGCCCTAAGCACAGTGCCCGGGAAGCTGCGCACGAGAATTTCATGTCAATAGCACCTTTAGAAATATATTTACTTAGAAAACTGGTGAAATGTTCAATACTTATGTCACCCGCTGTATCATCTAAAATAGTCACAATCATTACAAGCGCAGCTGATGATTACATGGAAATTTTGAGCAAATGATCAGCAACCCCAGTAGCAAATCCAGAGTGAGGATGAGGAGGCAGAGCAAACGCCAGAGGGATGTGCTGGAGAGGAGGAACATGGAACAAGAATCCACCAAACTAGGACAGTAATTGTTGAGGACCCTATCAGGGTGGAGGAGGGGCCACTTATAGATGTTATTATTGGAAAAACAACTTTAAACCATTTGAAGACTTTAAATGACTGCTTTTTAGCACAATAACCCTATGTAATATACAGGTATACTGGTACAGTAGCAGCAATATTCTGTAATACACATCCTGTCTTTAATGATTTGCCAGACACGGTACTAATGACATGGTGGGATGCGTAGGTTGAACAGGTCTTAACAGTAACTAGCGCTATAAATAAAATGTGTCCCATATGCAAATGTGTAATTACAGTAAGAAAAGCAATGGAGGCCAGGTAGTGTCTGTATAATGTACTGATGAAATAAGGGAGTGAAGTGCAGTCTCAGCCTAAATACCGGCGGGGCACTGCCAGATCCTTATAGATAAGATGTGTCGGCTTATGTGAATGATCTATTTGCTTTCAGTGTCTTTGAAATGGTCACTTGTCACCAGACTAATGTTATCTTATTTTACAATCCTATCTGCCACGGGTGACTGCTGGCTAACTACCTTTTGGCAACCACAATAATACCACTCAGCCATTTAGGATCCTCCTAATAGAATCATAGAATGGTAGAGTTGGAAGGGACCTCCTGGGTCATCTGGTCCAACCCCCTGCTCAACCTTTATAGTACAGAAGCATGTAGACACTGCACCCCACCCACTGTTAAGCAACTATTAGTGTTGAGCGAGCACTAAAATGCTCGAGTGCTCGAAGCTCGGGCCGAGCTCGCCGTGATACTTGGGTGCTCGAGCAACGAGCCCAATGTTAGTCTATGGGAGACCCGAGCATTTTTGCGGCGGCACCACCAGCAGTCTGTAGAAAGCCTAAAAAGTGCCAAAAACGATAGTGACAGTGCTCAAAAGACATGGGGACTGCATGGGCATCGCCCCAGGAAGCATTTCTGACCCCCAGGTCACTGCTGTCAACAACGTGGTCAGAGGTATTAAGCCACTTTTACGGACTCACAATAAAACGTTCAAAAACTAAACTGAAACGGTTTTCCTGTGAAATATGTTAAGGAACTTCCTTTCCAGGGTAAAGACTTGTGTATAAGGTAAAATAAATAACCAAAACCAGAAATACTCCTCCACACCTTGGGCTATGTTCACAAGTGCATTTTTTGCACTTTTGTATTGCTTTCAACCGTGACAAATGCATTCACCGGGAAATGTCATTTTAATATTTTACAATCTTATCTGGCCATGTGCTGTGTGACACATGCATACAGCGCTGAAAAGACATGGGAACAGAATGGGGAAGACCCCTGGAAGCATCTCTGACACCCAGGTCACTGCCTAAAAGTTTCCCCATCAGAAGTGATCCTTTCCGCATCAGAAGATGCAGATTTGCAACTATCCCCGTGCAAGTCCTTGTCCCAGGGCAGTGTTCAATTGCACCTCCCCAATTCCTTGCAATGCAAGCGCAAGTATGCAGCCTGCCACCCACCCACCCCCAGGCTGCAATACCATACTGCTAGCTTGCTTGCACTTGAAATGGGGCCTTTTAGCTTGGAGGAGGCCGAAGCTGGACACTACCTCATGGTTGCTTCGGCAGCGAGGTATCCATACTCAGTCCCCAGCCGCCCGGCGGCCGGGTGTCCACGCTCGGTCCCCAGCCGCCAGGGGGTGGCCCGGTGTCCATAAACAGTCCCCAGCCGCCCCTATTTCTCCTTGGAACATCCCCCCACACTTTTCTTAGCCCGGCCTGCTTTAGGGCAGCATTGGACGAGCCCACCAGAGAACCAGACTCCTCCGGTGGGCCTTGGCTTCTCCATCAGGGGAGTTGAGAGTGCCAAGGTGAGGAGCATGATGATGATGATAGAAGTTAGCATCTGCTTTGTTTTCTTGGAATGCAAGCGCATGTATGTAGTAGCGGCTAGGCCTGAGGTGGTCAGCGTTTTGGCGCATATCCTACCTCCTCCGAGGATTGCTGGATGTTTTCCTGCTACTATCCCAGTTCTATGACTCCCGTTAAAACAAAGCTTCAGGTGATGAATGGTGGATGAGGTGGTGGCAAAGGAGAAAGAGCAAGAGGAACAGGGACCATTCACATCAATATCAGGCCAGTCAACCACACATGTCTAGTAGGATATGTTTCTGTACCAAAAGGAGAGATTCAGCTACACAGTTATAGGGCATGCAGTGAGTGCAATGCCTGCCAAAAATTTCGAGGCACTCCAATGCCCCTTGAAAGTGACATGGAGGTCAGAGGGCCTTAACTAAACCGTTTTTTCCATTTATAGCAACTGGGTCTCCTATGCACTGCAGGCCTAAGCAGTGAAAGGAAGGCTTTCCAAAAATTATGAGGAACTGCAATGCCCCTTGAAACAGACGTGGATTACAGCATACTAAAAACCTTCTACCCATTATTGGGGAGTGGGTCTCCCTTAGTGTTCGCCTATGCATTGAAAGCAAAAGCTGACTAAAATTAGGAGGAAATGCAATGCCCGTTGGAAGAATGGTGGAGTTCGCAGTGGAATAAAAAGACAATATCAATGCCCCTTGAAAAAGTGGTGGAGGTCGCAGTAGCTTAACAAGACGCTTTAATGCCCCTTGGTAAAGTGGTGGAGGTCGCAGTGGAATAAAAAGACAATATCAATGCCCCTGGAAAAAGTGGTGGAGGTCGCAGTAGCTTAACAAGACGGTTTTATTGCCCCTTGGAAAAGATGTGGAGGTCGCAGTGGAATAAAAAGACAATATCAATGCTCCTGGGAACAGTGGTGGAGGTCGCAGTAGCTTAACAAGACGATTTTAATGCCCCTTGGAAGAGACGTGGAGGTCACAGTAGCTTAACAAGAAGGTATTAATGCCCCTTGGAAGAGACGTGGAGGTCGCAGTGGAATAAAAAGACAATATCAATGCCCCTGGGAACAGTGGTAGAGGTCGCATTAGCTTAACAAGACGGTTTTAATGCCCCTTGGAAGGGCGGTGGAGGTCGCAGTAGCTTAACAAGACGGTTTTAATGCCCCTTGGAAGAGTGGTGGAGGTCACAGTAGCTTAACAAGACAGATTTAATGCCCCTTGGAAAACTGGTGGAGGTCGCAGTAGTTTAACAAGACAGCTTTAATTCCCCTTGGAAAAGTGGTGCAGGTCGCAGTAGCTTAACAAGATGGTTTTAATGCCCCATGGAAGAGACGTGGAGGTCGCAGAGGAATAAAAAGACAATATCAATGCCCCTGGGAAAAGTGGTAGAGGTCGCATTAGCTTAAGACAGTTTTAATGTCCCTTGGAAGAGCGGTGGAGGTCGCAGTAGCTTAACAAGACGGTTTTAATGCCCCTTGGAAGAGTGGTGGAGGTCACAGTACCTTAACAAGACAGCTTTAATATCCCTTGGAAAAGTGGTGAAGGTCGCAGTAGCTTAACAAGACAGCTTTAATGCCCCTTGGAAAAGTGGTGGAGGTCGCAGTAGCTTAACAAGACGGTTTCAATGCCCCAGGGAGAAGTGGTGCAGGTCGCAGTAGCTTAACAAGATGGTTTAAATACCCCATGGAAGAGACGTGTTGGTCGCAGTGGAATAAAAAGACAATATCAATGCCCCTGGGAAAAGTGGTGGAGATCGCAGTAGCTTAACAAGATGGTTTTAATGCCCCTTGGAAGAGACGTGGAGGTCGCAGTGGAATAAAAAGACAATATCAATGCCCCTGGGAAAAGTGGTGGAGGTCGCAGTAGCTTAACAAGACGGTTTTAATGCCCCTGGGAAAAGTGGTGGAGGTCGCAGTAGCTTAACAAGACGGTTTTAATGCCCCTTGGGAGAGTGGTGGAGGTCACAGTAGCTTAACAAGACGGTTTTAATGCCCCTTGGAAGAGACGTGGAGGTCGCAGTGGAATAAAAAGACAATATCAATGCCCCTTGGAAAAGTGGTGGAGGTCGCAGTAGCTTAACAAGACGGTTTTAATGCCCCTTGGAAAAGTGGTGGAGGTCGCAGTAGCTTAACAAGACGGTTTTAATGCCACATGGAAGAGACGTGGAGGTCGCAGTAGCTTAACAAAACAGCTTTAATGCCCCTTGGAAAAGTGGTGGAGGTCGCAGTAGCTTAACAAGACAGCTTTAATGCCCCTTGTAAAAGTGGTGGAGGTCGCAGTAGCTTAACAAGACGGTTTCAATGCCCCTTGGAAGAGACGTGGAGGTTGCAGTAGCTTAACAAGACGGTTTAAATGCCCCCTGGAAGAGTCTTGGAGGTCACAGTAGCTTAACAAGACGGTTTTAATGCCCCTTGGAAAAGTGGTGGAGGTCGCATTAGCTTAACAAGACGGTTTTAATGCCCCTTGGAAGAGACGTGGAGGTTGCAGTAGCTTACCAAGATGGTTTAACTGCCCCTTGGAAGAGTGGTGGAGGTTACCGTAGCTTAACAAGACGGTTTTAATGCCCCTTGGAGAAGTGGTGGAGGTCGCATTAGCTTAACAAGACGGTTTTAATGCCCCTTGGAAGAGACGTGGAGGTTGCAGTAGCTTAACAAGATGGTTTTAATGCCCCTTGGAAAAGTGGTGGAGGTCGCAGTGGAATAAAAAGACAATATGAATGCCCCTGGGAAAAGTGGTGGAGATCGCAGTAGCTTAACAAGACGGTTTTAATGCCCCTTGGAAGAGACGTGGAGGTCGCAGTGGAATAAAAAGACAATATCAATGCCCCTGGGAAAAGTGGTGGAGGTCGCAGTAGCTTAACAAGATGGTTTTAATGCCCCTTGGGAGAGTGGTGGAGGTCACAGTAGCTTAACAAGACGGTTTTAATGCCCCTTGGAGGAGACGTGGAGGTCGCAGTGGAATAAAAAGACAATATCAATGTCCCTTGGAAAAGTGGTGGAGGTCGCATTAGCTTAACAAGATGGTTTTAATGCCCCATGGAAGAGACGTGGAGGTCGCAGTGTAATAAAAAGACAATATAAATGCCCCTGGGAAAAGTGGTAGAGGTCGCATTAGCTTAACAAGACGGTTTTAATGCCCCTTGGAAAAGTGAAAAAAAACCAAGCAATGTGAACTGAGGTCTAAGATGGTAGACATGCAAGAAATAGGAGCATGTTCACACTAGCAAAAAGAAGCAAAACCTACAAAAGACAAAAAATATATCTCTCATACCCTACCATCATTATATATAAATGTAAAGCAAAGTTGCATAATAAATATAGGGTACTTAGTGAACTATTTTTGATCAAAAAAAGTATACAAGCCGTCCCACCAGCGGCAAGGTGACACTAAATTGGGACGGTACCTATACTGTCTATATTAAAAACCTTACTGTATATCAAAGTTGAAGTAATGCATATAAAAGGGTAGACAAATAGGACCGGGTCCCAACTCCAGACCACCTAGGCCCGTGGTAAGCTACATATATACTAATCAGCTCAACAAAGGGGATGCCACACCCTTAAATTGCACAGAATGCAAACAAGACAAAAAAACAAGCAATGTGAACTGAGGTCTAAGATGGTAGACATGCAAGAAATAGGTGCATGTTCACACTAGCAAAAAGAAGCAAAACCTACAAAAGACAAAAAATATATATCTCTCATACCCTACCATCATTATATATAAATGTAAAGCAAAGTTGCATAATAAATATAGGGTACTTAGTGAACTATTTTTGATCAAAAAAAGTATACAAGCCGTCCCACCAGCGGCAAGGTGACCCTAAATTGGGACAGTACCTATACTGTCTATATTAAAAACCTTACTGTATATCAAAGTTGAAGTAATGCATATGTGGCACCCCAGGGGTCTGGTTTCCACAGTAACAGCAATGTTATGTCTGAGAGCAGGTGGGAGGTCTCTTGGTCAGGAATCCTATGCATGCCACACCTCCTGCCCAGTCCTGGGAGGGGAAGAACTTCCCCTATATAAAAACCTGGGACTGAGGCAGGGTTAGGGAGTTCAGAGGGAGAGTTCAGCCAGGAGGGCTGACAGGGAGCTGTGGCCCCGGCTGGGCCCAGCTCCTGGGCCATGCCAGGAGTAGAGAAGAAGTAGAGACAGAGAAGAGAAGCAGCTATGGGAAGAAACAACAGGAGCTCTGTGGGAGCAGTGTTACAAGGAGTCAGGGGCTGGCAGCTGCAGAGCTCGCCCTGACTGAGAAGATTTCTTACCGGACCCGGAGTCCGAGGCTGTGGGGACTAACTCCTACCCAGCAGCAGAATCCGTCAGGCAGGGGATTTCAGGTCCTCTGGCCAAGAAACCCGAAGGCACGGTCACACGCGTGGGACCAGCACCGCCGTTGTGGAGCGGAAGCTACTAGAAGGCCCCGAGTCACCGGCCATACGGGTGAGCACCACACGGTACACTCAGGGACGTGGGCTACTTATACCCGCCTCTAGCAAGGTAGCCAGAAGAGTACAGTTAGTTTGGGAGGCCTACAACTCCGCCTGGCCAGGGGAGATCCCATCTGCTCAAGGACTGACCAGGCCCCGACCGCTAGCCAGTACTCCGGGAGGGTCTATCTTTGTCACCAGTAAAGACCCTGAACTACACCGTACCGTCTCCGAGTGGTTCCTGCTACCCCCATCATCCACGTCGGCTGCCCTGAGGCCATACCCCTCCCGTTGGGGGTGATACTATCACGCTGCACAATCCTACCACCGGCCTCAGCGGTCTGCCCTGCAGCGGCAGCTCCTTCGCTGCATTCAACGGGTGGCGTAGTCGTACAACATCTACCGCTAATACAGCGCCACTTAGTCTGACTCCCTGGGCACGGACCGGGTCACTGCCACGAGACTACAACCCTCAACAGATCCGGCTCCGGGTAAGCTCCCGCATGCGCAACGCAGCGCGACACAGGCCCAGGGGCGCGTCAACTTTTGGCGTAGTCGGCAGGATTTCGTGCCCGCAACCACCGGGTACTGCGTGCCTGAAAAAGACTGTTCAAACTTACCTGTGGTGAAGATTCCCGCCATCCGGCGCCATCTTCCGCTTCCTTCCCGCCATCGGTGGAGTTTTCCCGCCATCCGGCGCCATCTTCGGCCTTCTTCCCGCCATACGTGGAGTTTTCCCGCCATTGGACGCCATCTTGAGGACGCCGCGCGGGAAGAAGAGGGGCGTGGACTCCGAAAGCGCGCGAGAACTGAAGCCCCGCCTCACGTCCGGACGTTGCGTAAGGTCCTGGAAGGAGCCCAGCAGACGCCGACGTCACAGGAGCGCGACGGAAGGTCCTCAACCCTGACGATCCACTGCGGAGCCGCGGCCTACGGAAGAGGATCATCGCAAGGTAGGCCACGGTCCACTAGGGGGAGGAAGGATGCCGGATACGGAGGAGAGCTTCACCGCTTCAACCCCCGCCAGCGCCACCGCTGTTGCGGTCATGCCTTTCACCATGCCCTATATCCCGGGGGCAGCCTGGCTACCCCAGTACTCAGGGGAGTCACATACCCTGCATGACTTTAGAGAAAAGCTGGATAGCCTCTTCCAGGTGTACCCCCTCACAGAGGAGCAAAAAGTGAGCATCCTGGTGGCCCAATTAACCGGGGCAGCCCAGAGGGAGGTAAAGTCCTGGCCACCTGGGAGGAGGACTGTCGCAGAGATACTAACCCAGCTAACCGAGGAGGAGCTGCAGTACTACCAATACGAGGAAAGCCAAGAGGACCCGGACGGGTCTGAGGACTACCCTCAGGAGGGAGCACAAAGAGGACATAGCTACTGAAGGGAAGTAGCGTGAATAAAGAGCTGTAAATAGTTACCCGTTAGGGTACAAGGACTGCTGCTAATTAAAATATGGTCCCCGTTGGGATTAGTGAATTGTTCCCCGTGTGTCCCTATCCCTTACCAGGCTGAGGACTGTGAGCAGCCATCCCCTATCCCTTACCAGGCTGAGGACTGTGAGCAGCCAATCCTTATCCCCACTGGCCGAGGACTGAGAGCGGCCATATCCTGTAAATAATTATGTGTTTCTAGTAATTTATAGGAGTCCTTGGTGGATTTACCGGGAATCCTTTGTACAGTTAGTGGAGCGTAACCCAGGATGGACTAAAAGACTGTTAAGGACTCGGGGCAGGACAGACCCCTACCTGGTTACGTCTCCCTGTTTTGGTGAAATGGACACCTTTGTTTTCTTCAAAGACTGCACCCGGTTGCGGACACGCCGTAACCATCTTTATGTGTTTTTCTTATTGTATTATTATTGTTTATACCTTGTTATGTTTTTCTAAAAATATGTTTAGTCCCGGAGTACTAAATTTCACTAGGGGGGAATGTGGCACCCCAGGGGTCTGGTTTCCACAGTAACAGCAATGTTATGTCTGAGAGCAGGTGGGAGGTCTCTTGGTCAGGAATCCTATGCATGCCACACCTCCTGCCCAGTCCTGGGAGGGGAAGAACTTCCCCTATATAAAAACCTGGGACTGAGGCAGGGTTAGGGAGTTCAGAGGGAGAGTTCAGCCAGGAGGGCTGACAGGGAGCTGTGGCCCCAGCTGGGCCCAGCTCCTGGGCCATGCCAGGAGTAGAGAAGAAGTAGAGACAGAGAAGAGAAGCAGCTATGGGAAGAAACAACAGGAGCTCTGTGGGAGCAGTGTTACAAGGAGTCAGGGGCTGGCAGCTGCAGAGCTCGCCCTGACTGAGAAGACTTCTTACCGGACCCGGAGTCCGAGGCTGTGGGGACTAACTCCTACCCAGCAGCAGAATCCGTCAGGCAGGGGATTTCAGGTCCTCTGGCCAAGAAACCCGAAGGCACGGTCACACGCGTGGGACCAGCACCGCCGTTGTGGAGCGGAAGCTACTAGAAGGCCCCGAGTCACCGGCCATACGGGTGAGCACCACACGGTACACTCAGGGACGTGGGCTACTTATACCCGCCTCTAGCAAGGTAGCCAGAAGAGTACAGTTAGTTTGGGAGGCCTACAACTCCACCTGGCCAGGGGAGATCCCATCTGCTCAAGGACTGACCAGGCCCCGACCGCTAGCCAGTACTCCGGGAGGGTCTATCTTTGTCACCAGTAAAGACCCTGAACTACACCGTACCGTCTCCGAGTGGTTTCTGCTACCCCCATCATCCACGTCGGCTGCCCTGAGGCCATACCCCCTCCCGTTGGGGGTGATACTATCACGCTGCACAATCCTACCACCGGCCTCAGCGGTCTGCCCTGCAGCGGCAGCTCCTTCGCTGCATTCAACCGGTGGCGTAGTCGTACAACATCTACCGCTAATACAGCGCCACTTAGTCTGACTCCCTGGGCACGGACCGGGTCACCGCCACGAGACTACAACCCTCAACAGATCCGGCTCCGGGTAAGCTCCCGCATGCGCAACGCAGCGCGACACAGGCCCAGGGGCGCGTCACATATAAAAGGGTAGACAAATAGGACCGGGTCCCAACTCCAGACCACCTAGGCCCGTGGTAAGCTACATATATACTAATCAGCTCAACAAAGGGGATGCCACACCCTTACATTGCACAGAATGCAAACAAGACAAAAAACCAAGCAATGTGAACTGAGGTCTAAGATGGTAGACATGCAAGAAATAGGTGCATGTTCACACTAGCAAAAAGAAGCAAAACCTACAAAAGACAAAAAATATATATCTCTCATACCCTACCATCATTATATATAAATGTAAAGCAAAGTTGCATAATAAATATAGGGTACTTAGTGAACTATTTTTGATCAAAGAAAGTATACAAGCCGTCCCACCAGCGGCAAGGTGACCCTAAATTGGGACGGTACCTATACTGTCTATATTAAAAACCTTACTGTATATCAAAGTTGAAGTAATGCATATAAAAGGGTAGACAAATAGGACCGGGTCCCAACTCCAGACCACCTAGGCCCGTGGTAAGCTACATATATACTAATCAGCTCAACAAAGGGGATGCCACACCCTTACATTGCACAGAATGCAAACAAGACAAAAAACCAAGCAATGTGAACTGAGGTCTAAGATGGTAGACATGCAACAAATAGGAGCATGTTCACACTAGCAAAAAGAAGCAAAACCTACAAAAGACAAAAAATATATCTCTCATACCCTACCATCATTATATATAAATGTAAAGCAAAGTTGCATAATAAATATAGGGTACTTAGTGAACTATTTTTGATCAAAAAAAGTATACAAGCTGTCCCACCAGCGGTAAGGTGACCCTAAATTGGGACGGTACCTATACTGTCTATATTAAAAACCTTACTGTATATCAAAGTTGAAGTAATGCATATAAAAGGGTAGACAAATAGGACCGGGTCCCAACTCCAGACCACCTAGGCCCGTGGTAAGCTACATATATACTAATCAGCTCAACAAAGGGGATGCCACACCCTTAAATTGCACAGAATGCAAACAAGACAAAAAACCAAGCAATGTGAACTGAGGTCTAAGATGGTAGACATGCAAGAAATAGGAGCATGTTCACACTAGCAAAAAGAAGCAAAACCTACAAAAGACAAAAAATATATCTCTCATACCCTACCATCATTATATATAAATGTAAAGCAAAGTTGCATAATAAATATAGGGTACTTAGTGAACTATTTTTGATCAAAAAAAGTATACAAGCCGTCCCACCAGCGGCAAGGTGACCCTAAATTGGAACGGTACCTATACTGTCTATATTAAAAACCTTACTGTATATCAAAGTTGAAGTAATGCATATAAAAGGGTAGACAAATAGGACCGGGTCCCAACTCCAGACCACCTAGGCCCGTGGTAATCTACATATATACTAATCAGCTCAACAAAGGGGATGCCACACCCTTAAATTGCACAGAATGCAAACAAGACAAAAAACCAAGCAATGTGAACTGAGGTCTAAGATGGTAGACATGCAAGAAATAGGAGCATGTTCACACTAGCAAAAAGAAGCAAAACCTACAAAAGACAAAAAATATATCTCTCATACCCTACCATCATTATATATAAATGTAAAGCAAAGTTGCATAATAAATATAGGGTACTTAGTGAACTGTTTTTGATCAAAAAAAGTATACAAGCCGTCCCACCAGCGGCAAGGTGACCCTAAATTGGGACGGTACCTATACTGTCTATATTAAAAACCTTACTGTATATCAAAGTTGAAGTAATGCATATAAAAGGGTAGACAAATAGGACCGGGTCCCAACTCCAGACCACCTAGGCCCGTGGTAAGCTACATATATACTAATCAGCTCAACAAAGGGGATGCCACACCCTTAAATTGCACAGAATGCAAACAAGACAAAAAACCAAGCAATGTGAACTGAGGTCTAAGATGGTAGACATGCAAGAAATAGGAGCATGTTCAGACTAGCAAAAAGAAGCAAAAACTACAAAAGACAAAAAATATATCTCTCATACCCTACCATCATTAAATATAAATGTAAAGCAAAGTTGCATAATAAATATAGGGTACTTAGTGAACTATTTTTGATCAAAAAAAGTATACAAGCCGTCCCACCAGCGGCAAGGTGACCCTAAATTGGGACGGTACCTATACTGTCTATATTAAAAACCTTACTGTATATCAAAGTTGAAGTAATGCATATAAAAGGGTAGACAAATAGGACCGGGTCCCAACTCCAGACCACCTAGGCCCGTGGTAAGCTACATATATACTAATCAGCTCAACAAAGGGGATGCCATTAGCTGATTAGTATATATGTAGCTTACCACGGGCCTAGGTGGTCTGGAGTTGGGACCCGGTCCTATTTGTCTACCCTTTTATATGCATTACTTCAACTTTGATATACAGTAAGGTTTTTAATATAGACAGTATAGGTACCGTCCCAATTTAGGGTCACCTTGCCGCTGGTGGGACGGCTTGTATACTTTTTTTGATCAAAAATAGTTCACTAAGTACCCTATATTTATTATGCAACTTTGCTTTACATTTATATATAATGATGGTAGGGTATGAGAGATATATTTTTTGTCTTTTGTAGGTTTTGCTCCCTTGGAAAAGTGGTGCAGGTCGCAGTAGCTTAACAAGACAGCTTTAATGCCCCTTGGAAAAGTGGTGGAGGTCGCAGTAGCTTAACAAGACGGTTTCAATGCCCCATGGAGAAGAGGTGGAGGTCGCATTAGCTTAACAAGACGGTTTTAATGCCCCTTGGAAGAGACCTGGAGTTTGCAGTAGCTTAACAAGACGGTTTAAATGCCCCTTGGAAGAGACTTGGAGGTCACAGTAGCTTAATAAGACAGTTTTAATGCCCCTTGGAAAAGTGGTGGAGGTCGCAGTAGCTTAACAAAACGGTTTTAATGCCCCTTGGAAAAGTGGTGGAGGTCGCAGTAGCTTAACAAGGCGGTTTTATTGCCTCCTGGAAAAGAAGTGGAGGTCGCAGTAGCTTAACAAGACAGCTTTAATGCCCCTTGGAAAAGTGGTGGAGGTCGCAGTAGCTTAACAAGACAGCTTTAATGCCCCTTGGAAAAGTGGTGGAGGTCGCAGTAGCTTAACAAGACGGTTTCAATGCCCCATGGAGAAGTGGTGGAGGTCGCATTAGCTTAACAAGACAGTTTTAATGCCCCTTGGAAGAGACTTGGAGGTCACAGTAGCTTAACAAGATGGTTTTAATGCCCCTTGGAAAAGTGGTGGAGGTCGCAGTGGAATAAAAAGACAATATCAATGCCCATGGGAAAAGTGGTGGAGATCGCAGTAGGTTAACAAGACGGTTTTAATGCCCCTTGGAAGAGACGTGGAGGTCGCAGTGGAATAAAAAGACAATATCAATGCCCCTGGGAAAAGTGGTGGAGGTCGCAGTAGCTTAACAAGACGGTTTTAATGCCCCTTGGGAGAGTGGTGGAGGTCACAGTAGCTTAACAAGACGGTTTTAATGCCCCTTGGAAGAGCGGTGGAGGTCGCAGTAGCTTAACAAGACGGTTTTAATGCCCCTTGGAAAAGTGGTGGAGGTCGCACTAGCTTAACAAGACGGTTTCAATGCCCCTTGGAAGAGACGTGGAGGTCGCAGTGGAATAAAAAGACAATATCAATGCCCCTGGGAAAAGTGGTGGAGATCACAGTAGCTTAACAAGACGGTTTTAATGCCCCTTGGAAGAGACGTGGAGGTCGCAGTGGAATAAAAAGACAATATCAATGCCCCTGGGAAAAGTGGTGAAGGTCGCAGTAGCTTAACAAGACGGTTTTAATGCCCCCTGGGAAAGTGGTGGAGGTCACAGTAGCTTAACAAGACGGTTTTACTGCCCCTTGGAAGAGACGTGGAGGTCGCAGTGGAATAAAAAGACAATATCAATGCCCCTGGGAAAAGTGGTAGAGGTCGCATTAGCTTAACAAGACGGTTTTAATGCCCCTTGGAAGAGCAGTGGAGGTCGCAGTAGCTTAACAAGACGGTTTTAATGCCCCTTGGAAAAGTGGTGGAGGTCGCAGTAGCTTAACAAGACGGTTTTAATGCCCCATGGAAGAGACGTGGAGGTCGCAGTGGAATAAAAAGACAATATCAATGCCCCTGGGAAAAGTGGTGGAGGTCGCATTAGCTTAACAAGATGGTTTTAATGACCCTTGGAAGAGCGGTGGAGGTCGCAGTAGCTTAACAAGACGGTTTTAATGCCCCTTGGAAAAGTGGTGGAGGTCGCAGTAGCATAACAAGACGGTTTTAATGCCCCATGAAAGAGACGTGGAGGTCGCAGTAGCTTAACAAGACAGCTTTAATGCCCCTTGGAAAAGTGGTGGAGGTCGCAGTAGCTTAACAAGACAGCTTTAATGCCCCTTGAAAGAGACGTGGAGGTTGCAGTAGCATAACAAGACGGTTTTAATGCCCCATGAAAGAGACGTGGAGGTCGCAGTAGCTTAACAAGACGGTTTCAATGCCCCATGGAGAAGTGGTGGAGGTCGCATTAGCTTAACAAGACGGTTTTAATGCCCCTTGAAAGAGACGTGGAGGTTGCAGTAGCTTAACAAGACGGTTTAAATGCCCCTTGGAAGAGACTTGGAGGTCACAGTAGCTTAACATGACGGTTTTAATGCCCCTTGGAAAAGTGGTGGAGGTCGCATTAGCTTAACAAGACGGTTTTAATGCCCCTTGGAAGAGACGTGGAGGTTGCAGTAGCTTAACAAGACGGTTTAAATGCCCCTTGGCAGAGTGGTGGAGGTTACAGTAGCTTAACAAGACTGTTTTAATGCCCCTTGGAGAAGTGGTGGAGGTCGCAGTAGCTTAACAAGACGGTTTTAATGCCCCTTGGAAGAGACGTGGAGGTCAGAGTGGTTTAACAAGACGGTTTTAATGCCCCTTGGAAGAGTGGTGGAGGTCGCAGTAGCTTAACAAGATGGTTTTAATGGCCCTTGGAAGAGTGGTGGAGGTCACAGTAGCTTAACAAGACAGCTTTAATGCCCCTTGGAAAAGTGGTGGAGGTCACAGTAGCTTAACAAGATGGTTTTAATGCCCCTTGGAACAGTGGTGGAGGTAGCATTAGCTTAACAAGACGGTTTTAATGCCCCTTGGAAGAGACGTGGAGGTTGCAGTAGCTTAACAAGATGGTTTAAATGCCCCTTGGAAGAGATGTGGAGGTCGCAGTAGCTTAACAAGACGGTTTTAATGCCCCTTGGAAAAGTAGTGGAGGTCGCATTAGCTTAACAAGATGGTTTTAATGCCCCTTGGAAGAGACGTGGAGGTTGGAGTAGCTTAACAAGATGGTTTAAATGCCCCTTCGAAGAGACGTGGAGGTCAGAGTGGTTTAACAAGACGGTTTTAATGCCCCTTACAAGAGCCATGCAGCATATTAAAAACATTATTCCCATTATTGGGGACTGGGTCTCCCATAGTCTTTGCCTATGCCTTCCAAGCAAAAGCTGCCAAAAATTTGGACGGAGGAACTTGCAATGCTGGCAACACGGACCACAGTCACCCTTGTGGTATAGTGGTGGTGGAGGCTGAGGATAAGGAGGAGAGCAAAAAAAAGCCGAATTGAGGAAGCGTATACCCATGTGTGGGTGTGAAGCGGTGCATGGGAATACACCTCCCGAAATAACACAGTGGATTTGACTTTATGTTACTGTCATTTGGTGGTGATGAGAAGTCTGGCCCAATCCAGCCCTTGGTAATTTTGATAAGGGTCAGCTTGTCAGCATTGTCAGTTGACAGGCGAGTGCGCTTATCAGTTATAATTCCCCCAGCGGCACTAAAAACACGCTCCGATAACATGCTAGCGGCAGGGCAGGCCAGGACCTCCAAGATGTACAGAGCGAGTTCATTCCAAGTGTCCAGCTTGGATACCCAATAATTAAAAGGTACAGAGGAATCACGGAGGACACTGGTACGGTCGGCAAGGTACTCCCTCACCATCTTTTGAAACTTTCCACTCCTTGTGAGAGTACCCCGTGCCTCAGGGCCTGTAAGCTGGGTCGGTCTCAGAAAACTGTCCCAGAATGTTGACAGTGTTCCCCTGCCTCTGCTGGATTGGAGTTGCGTCTCTCTCGCCTGAACGCCTTGGTTGGTCAACGAACTGTGACCTCTGCCGCTAGCGTGTTCAGATGGGAATTTTTTTAACAGTTCTGCAGCAAGGGCCTTCTGGTACTGCCCCATTTTTGTAGACCTCTCCACCTCAGGAATAAGAGAGTGAAAATTGTCCTTGTAGCGGGGGTCTAAAAGTGTCACCAACCAGTAATGACTGTCACCCAACATTTTGACAACGCGAGGGTCACGGTTAAGGCAGCGTAACATAAAGTCAGCCATGCGTGCCAGACTGGTAACGGGCAAGACTTGCGTGTCCTCACCAAGATGACGACTGACCATGCTCTCCTCCTCCTCCTCCTCCCCCCTGTCTTCAGGCCACCCACGCTGAACCGACTGTATGACAGTTGTACAGGTACTACCGTCTACAGCACATGATACCAGCTCCTGTTCTTCCTCCTCTTCCTCTCCCTCATTGTCCCCCAATGCACGTTGGAATGGGATGAGGCTGGGCTGTGTGTAATCGTCCATTACAGGTCCTTGATCCATCTCATCATACTCTGGCTGCAATGCCTCCTCTTTAACCCTTTCGCAACCTTGGGTTTTGTCGTTTTTGCTTTTTCGTTTTTTGCTCCCCTTGTTCCCAGAGCCATAGCGTTTTTATTGTTTGGTCAATATGGCCATGTGAGAGCTTATTGTTTGCGGGACGAGTTGTTCTTTTCAACGCCATTACTAGTTTTACCATATCATGTACGGGGAAACTGGAAAAAAATTCCAAGTGCGGTAAAATTGCAAAAAAAAGTGCAATACCACAGTTGTTTTTTTTTTTTTTTTTTACCACGTTCACTGAATGCTAAAACTGACCTGCCATTCTTATTCTACAGGTCATTACGAGTTCATAGACACCAAACATGTATAGGTTCTTTTATATTTAAGTGGTGAAAAAAATTTCCAAAATTTGGTAAAAAATAAAAAAAAAATAGCGCCATTTTCCGAGACATGTAGCGTCTCCATTTTTCGAGATCTGGTGCTGGGTGAGGGCTTATTTTTTGCGCGCCGGGCTGACATTTTTATTGATAACATTTTGGTGTAGATCCGATGTTTTGATCGCCCGTTATTGCATTTTTATTGCAATTTTGCAGCAACCAAAAAACGTAATTCTGGCGTTTAGAATTTTTTTCTTGTTACGTCGTTTACCGATCGGATTAATTCTTTTTTTATATTGATAGATCGGGCGATTCTGAACGCGGCGATACCAAATATGTGTATGTGGGGTTTATTTTTTATTATTTTATTTTGAATGGGGCAAAAGGGGGGTGATTTAAACTTTTATATTTTTTTAATTTTTTTATTTTTTTAAAAACTTTTTTTTTCACTTAACTGCATGCTTCAATAGTCTCCATAGGAGACTAGAAGCAGCAGTTGTCTGATCGGCTCTGCTACATACAGGGGACCAGCAGATCCCCTGCATATAGAATTGGTCCTGTGCTATGAGCGCTGACCACTAGGTGGCGCTCATAGCGACCAGATCATGACAACCACAGGCGTCTGCTGCAGACCCTGGGTTGTCATGCACGCCCATCGGCGACCCGCGATCACGTGACGGGGTCGCCGGTGGGCGGGGCTTAGGACACGCTTCAAGGAAGCGCGCGTTAAATGCAGCTGTCGGAGATTGACAGCGGCATTTAACAGGTTAACAGCCGCGGGTGGATCGCGATTCCACCCGCGGCTGTTGCGGGCACATGTCAGCTGTAAGAATCAGCTGACATGTGCTCCGTTCAGTGAGGGCTCAGCGCAGCAGCCCTCACTGAACGGGCAGTACGCAAATGTGCGTACTAATACGGCATGGCCTCTAAAGGGGTTAATTCTCTGCAGAGAGCGTTGCAAAAGACAGACAAGTGGGATGCTGACGCTAATGATGGTGTCATCGCCACTCACCATCTTGGTGGACCCCTCAAAGTTTGTCGGTGTGCCGGAAGCTGCAAACGCTGTGGCAACACAGCAAGGGCAGCGGAAGCTGTAGCCGACTTGCGAAAATGAGCTGACAGGCGGCGCACTTTGACGAGCAGATCTGGCAACTCGGGGTACGATTTAAGAAACTGCTGAACCACGAGGTTAAGCACATGAGCCAGGCATGGTACGTGTGTGATCTCGCCTCACCTCAGAGCTGTCACCAGGTTACGGCCATTGTCACACACGACCATGCTTGGATGTAGGTTCAGCGGTCTCAGCCACAGATCTGCCTGCTCTTTCACAGGTGTCCACAACTCATAAGCAGTGTGAGGTTTATCACCTAAGCTTATGAGTTTCAGCACAGCCTGTTGCCGCTTGGTGGAGGCAGTACTGTTGTGCTTCCAGCTTGTAACAGATGTGGCGATATCTGAGATGGAGGCTGAACATGAGGAGGAGGAGGAGGATGATGAACAGGAGCCGTACACTGTGGGGGCAACTCTGACTGACATAGGGCCCGCAATCCTCGGTGTGGGGAGAATGTGTTCCGTCCCAAGGTCCGACTGGGTCCTGGCTTCCACTATGTTTACCCAGTATGCCGCCAGGGAGATGTACCTGGCCACAAGCACTTGTCCACCTGTCCGTTGTCAGGTGGACTCTCCCAGTAACTGCGTTGTTGAGGGCACGGCAGATGTTTTGGGACACGTGCTTGTGTAGTGCGGGGATGGCACACCGGACAAAATAGTGTCAGCTGGGGACCGAGTACCGAGGGACGGCCACCGCCATAAGGTTGTAGAAGGATTCCATCTCCACCAGCCTAAAAGGCAGCATTTCCAACGCAAGCAGTCGTGAAATGTGCGAATTTAGGACTGTGGCCTGTGGGGCATTGGCTGCGAATTTGCGCTTTCGTTCAAAGCTCTGGGATATGGACAATTGAATGCTGCGGTGGGACGTGGACGTTGATGCTGTTTCTTGAGAAACTGCCATAACAAGTGAAGACTGAGAGGAGGGGGCATCTTTGCATGCTGTATGGACAGGGGATTGCTTTGCACGCACAACAGGGGGTTCTATTACATGCACAACAGCGGAAGAAGCAGTGGTGACACCCGCTGACACTGGTCGTGGACCCTGGGGTTCGCCCCACAAAGTCGGGTGCTTTGCTGCCATGTGCCTGATCATGCTGGTGGTGGTCAGGCTGGTAGTTTTGTCACCCCTGCTGATGCTGGCATGGCAGGTGGTACAAATGGCCTTTTTGGGGTTATCAGCAGAGTCTTTAAAAAAATTCCAGACTCTGGAAGACCTACCGGTTGTACTGGCAATGTCCCTCGTGTTGGTGTTACGGGGAACTGTTGCCCACCTTCTGTGTGCGGCCACCACACTGCTTCTTCCTGCCTGTTGGGGTACTCAGCCTCCCTCCCCCTGTGTGCTGCTGGCCTCGCTCTGCGTGTCCTCCTGCCACGTTGGGTCAGTTAGTAGATCATCCACCACCTCCTCCTCTTCCACTTGCGCACCACGATCCTCCTCCTCACTTTCTGGCAATTGGGTCTCGTCATCGTTTACCTCTTGTGACAAATTGCCAGTGTCGACTTCCTCTGGCCGTGGCTGTTCAAATATTTGGGTATCGCTACATGGGATCTCCTCTTCCACCACTTCAAGCGGAACAGGCGAGGGGCCCAAATATGGAAATGGACCAGTGAACAGCTCTTCAGAGTGTCCAAGTGTGGGATCAGTTGCTGTCTGACGACACTCGGCATGGTGGGAGGAAGGAGCATCATGGTGAGGAGGAGTATGCGGTCGAGACTCATGGCTACTAAAACTTGACCATGTGGAAGACAGACCGGAGGTGGTGGTGCCCAGGTAACTGGAAGTATTATCTGCTATCCAATTAATAACCTGTTCACACTAATCAGTTCGCAGTACTGGTGTTCTAGTGTGCTTCCCTAGTAATTCGGTCAAGAAGTGGGAGCGAGAAGATGTGGCTGTTGGTTGTGTCACATTTTCAACTTGGCCACGGCCCCGTCCTCTACACGCACCATCACCAGAACGTCCAGTTCCCCGTCCCTTGCCACGCGCCTTGCCCATTGTAAATGAAGTAAAATAGCTTACACTCACACTATCAATGGAAAAAGGGTAATAAAAAGGAGATTAGAACCGTGGAAGAGGAAAACCACAGTTCTATTTGTCTGGCCTACACTAGACTCTTTTAAACAGATATATTGGTGTCTGACCAGTCAGGGAGACACTATTAGTTTTTTTTTACGGCAAAAATTGCCAAAAACAGGATAATACACAGTTTTGACCTGTGGAACTGCAAAACCACAGTTCTAATTTACTGGCGTATACCAGACTTTTTTAAATAGATATATTTGGGGCTGAACAGTCAGCGACACACTCAAACTGTTTTTTTTATGTAAAAAAGGCCCAAAAGTGGATAATACAGAGATTTGAACCGTGGAACTGCAAAACCACAGTTATAGTTATGTGGCGTACACCAGAATCTTTCAAACAGATATATTTGTATCTGAACAATCAGTGAGACACTATTACTGTTTTTCTTTATGGAAAAAAATGGCAAAAACAGGATAATACAGAGATTTGACCCGTGGAACTGCAAAACCACAGTTCTATTTTTCTGGCCTACACCAGACTCTTTTAAACAGATATATTGGTGTCTGAACAGTCACAGACACATTCAATTTTTTTGGGAGGGGGAAAAAATACCAAAAGGTTAATAAGACGGGTATTTGTACAGTCTGACTGAGGAAAAAAAAACAAAACAGGATTTAGATGAAAAAAAAAAAAATTTTTCCTGGCCCCTGCGACCGGGGTGGTAAGTCTAGCAATTTGACCAACAGGAGCACACAGGACTGTAATGCAGCGTTTGCTGGTATAACCACTGCGTCTCCTATACAGCCTGCCTGCCTGCCTGATATCTGGGATGGATATTAGTCCTGAGAAGGACTGTTTGTTTGATTTGGTAGGCTTTAGAGACCCTACACTACCTATTTCACAGTATATATCTCTCCCTAACTCAGCAGCACTGACCCTACACTGGCTGATCCGGATCGACTGTGTCCAAGATGGCGGCGCCAAGTTTTAAATACTCGAGGTGACACTGTGCGGCCAGCCAATCACTGTAATGCCCACAAACAACATGGCTGCGGCATTACAGTGACTGGCTGGCAATCCCTGCATGTTCATTAGCTCTGTAAAGAGAAACAAACGTGGAGGGCGGAGACCCGAGCTCTCGCCCGAGTAACCTGGAAATGCTCGGTGCTCGCCGAACATCCCGAGTAGCGTGACGCTCGGGCGAGTAACGAGCAGTGTCGAGCATGCTCGCTCAACACTAGCAACTATAGCTGTGAAGTCAGGACAATAGCGGCTTCTTTTGGCTACCAAACCTAGTGATGCCAATAATGAATAGTTCTGTTCATAGGAGATTGTCTCGATGCTGTAATCACTCTCAGTGGATAAAGAGCAGTGCCACGTTGCTGATATACCACACTGTGCCCGTACCGGAGTGGCATAGGGCAGACAGTAGTGACAGCATGGATTTAGTAAATGCATCTTTTCAAACTTGAATTCGCCAGCTTCATTGAATTTAGCCAGGAAATCCATTTTACAGCTAATCAATTGGTCATAAATTAAAAGTACTCCAAAGCCTCCAATTGCCCCGAAAAGACTGTATATATCATTGAATTGCAGCAGCACTATAACCGCAAGGATTAAGCTAGAAGCAGCTGCCAGCTACAGTGCATTGTGAAAGTATTTGGCGCCCTTGAACTTTTCTACCTTTTGCCACATTTCTGGCTTCAAACATAAATATCTAAAATTCTAATTTTTGGGGGAAGAATCAACAACAAGTGGGACACAATCGTGAAGTGGAACAAAATTTATTGGATATTTTAAACTTTTTTAACAAATTAAAAACTGAAAAGTGGGGGGTGCAATATTATTCGGCCCCCTTGAGTTCATACTTTGTAGCGCCACCTTTTGCTGCGATTACAGCTGCAAGTCGCTTGGGGTATGCCTCGATCAGTTTTTCACATCGAGAGGCTGAAATTCTTGCCCATTCTTCCTTGCAAAACAGCTCAAGCTCATTGAGGTTGGATGGAGGGCATTTGTGAACAGCAGTTGTCAGCGCTTTCCACAGATTCTCGATTGGATTCAGGTTTGGACTTTGACTTGGCCATTCTAACACCTAGATACGTTTATTTTTGAACCATTCAATTGTAGATTTTGCTTCATGTTTGGGATCATTGTCTTGTTGGAAGATAAATCTCCCTCCCAGTCTCAGGTCTTTTGCAGACTCCTACAGGTTTTCTTCCAGAATGGTCCTGCATTTGGCTCCGTCCATCTTCCCATCAATTTTAACCATTTTCCCTGTCCCTGCTGAAGAAAAGCAGGCCCAAACCATTATGCTGCCACCACCATGTTTGACAGTGGGGATGGTGTTTTGAGGGTGATGAGCTGTGTTGCTTTTACGCCAAACATATCGTTTTGCATTGTGGCCAATAAGTTTGATTTTGGTTTCATCTGAGCAGAGCACCTTATTCCACGTGTTTGGTGTGTCTCCCAGGTAGCTTTTGGCAAACTTCAAACAAGACTTTTTATGGATATCTTTGAGAAATGGCTTTCTTCTTGCCACTCTTCCATAAAAGCCATATTTGTGCAGTGTACGACTGATTGTTGTCCTATGGACAGACTCTCCTACCTCAGCTGAAGATCTCTGCAGCTCATCCAGATTGATCATGGGCCTTTTGACTGCATCTCTGATCAGTCTTCTCCTTGTTCGAGATGAAAGTTTAGAGGGACGGCTGGGTCTTGGTAGATTTGCAGTGGTCTGATACTCTTTCCATTTCAATATGATCACTTGCACAGTGCTCCTTGAGATGTTTAAAACTTGGGAGATCTTTTTGTATCCAAATCCTGCTTTAAACTTCGCCACAACAGTATCTCGGACCTGCCTGGTGTGTACCTTGGTCTTCATGATGCTCTCTGCACTTGAAACAGAACCCTGAGACTATCACAGAGCAGGTGCATTTATACGGAGACTTGATAACACACAGGTGGATTCTGTTTATCATTACCAGTCATTTAGGACAACATTGGATCCTTCAGAGATCCTCACTGAACTTCTGGAGTGAGTTTTCTGCACTGAAAGTAAAGGGGCCGAATAATATTGCACACCACACTTTTCAATTTTTAATTTGTTAAAAAAAAGTTTAAAATATCCAATAAATTTAGTTCCACTTCACGATTGTGTCTCACTTGTTGATAGTTCCCAAAAAAATTAGAATTTTATATCTTTATGTTTGAAGCCAGAAATGCGGCAAAAGGTAGAAAAGTTCAAGGGGGCCAAAAACTTTCACAATGAACTGTATGTGTCACTCCCTGGCCCTGCCTCACAACACGGTGACTCCCCTAGTTCGCTCACCCTATCGATTATATCTATTTTCTTCCTCTTCTCCTCATACACCAGTCATCTTCAATATGGTATTGCCACTAACTATTCATAGTTTCTTTATTGTTTTATGGCTTTCGCTCCTTATTTCTATGTCTAAGCTGTAAGGTCTTCTCACTATCTAGATTCACCATAAATTGGCTGCTGCGTTCTCTGCCTCTGCTTTTATACTGGCCTCCTTATTGACTGTGCTAAACTATGTCATGTGACAGCTGCAATGCACTATGTGGAAGGTCAACTGGCTGTGCCTAAGGTCATGTGGTCCTTCTCCAGCTAATACAATGTGTAAAATTTTGGCATCCATTTTGGGCGATTCACAAGAAGCGAATTGCATAATGTTCGAATTCAGCAGGTTTAGTGAATTCCTAACAACTGGACACAAATTTGATTATCATTGAATAAAATTACGGTTTATTAACAAGATCAGTTCAAGCTTATGTGCTCAACGGGCTGCATAAAGGCCCTACAATAATCAATGGAGCAGTTCCCATGAGAAATTTAGAAACAGAAACACTCCACTTAATTTTAAGTTTTAAAAAAGGTAAAATCTAATTTTATTTTACTCAACATTGTTCAGTTTTGTAACAGACTCCTCTAACAGTTCTCCAAATTATGAGATGTCTGCTCAGAATTTATTGGGTCAGTAATTACCGGTATATGGAAATCACCTAAGCATTACTGATTTATAACGAGTGTGAGGTGCAGGGACCGGGCAATGGTTATCCCAAACTAAACTAATCTACATTTATTACATGCTTTCCAGGTTTTTCAATGAAACCTAGCAATCATTTCTAAGCCTTGTATTAATAGCATCATCTAGCAGGACTTATAAAGCATCTGGTAATGTTTATCCGGTCACACCTATGAAGTATTCTGGGTAACACTGTTGGAATGTGGCTTGACTGACATTTCGGTGACTTGTGTACACTCATCAACTGCTTGCTAGGTAATTTCCACTGATGGTAATGTCAGTTACTATGTCATTTTCTATACCACTCCCTACAATGTGCAGTCACACAAAGCTTTCCATCTTGAATCCATTGTTGCATAATTCACATAATACACAACCAGCCGGCATGATGATGCATGGAAACAAATTTAGAAATGATTAAGTGCCTATAAAACCAGTTTTACAGAAACATAAAGAGAGGAGGGCAGTATTCAATATCAATAACAATAGATCGCTAGACTGCAGTAATAGAAAGCTTGTAAAGTATTATGTAATTTGAAGTTCATGTGCCCATAAACTTTCCACATATCGTTGCAATTCCTTCATATAAATAAAGGTTCATCATGTTGAAATCCATCATGCCCGATCCTTCTTTCCCCAACGTCTGCCGTCGAGGGAGAGTGGAGACCCCCTCCATGTACATCAAATAGTTAGCCTATCTCAATGATGTCAGTGGATTTGGATAATTTCTCTCTAATGTGTATCCTGGTTGCCAAATTGATATTTTATTTGTTTTCTGGACAGTTTATAAAAAAAATCAAGGACAGAAAATACTTTTTATGGACACATTGGAAAACCATAATAAATCATTATGATTATATGTGATAAATGTCTGCAGCCTATAATTCTGATGTGTATACAGTACAGTCAAGAGAATGCTAAGAGTGTGCAAAGCAGTCATCAAAGCAAAAGATGGCTACTTTGAAGAACCTAGAATATAAGACATATTTTCAGTTGTTTCACACTTTTTTTTTAAGTATATAATTCCACATGTGTTAATTCATAGTTTTGATGCCTTCAGTGTGAATGTACAATTTTCATAGTCATGAAAATACAGAAAAATCTTTAAATGAGAAGGTGTGTCCAAACTTTTGGTCTGTACTGTATATCAGCTACATTAATTGCAAACTGTAAAATGAGGATAGTTACAGTTAAAATAATCTGAAGTTTCTTAAAAAAAAAATCATGAACGTCTTGAATTTATTTTTACGGACAGAGCAAAAAAAAGTGCCCTATTTTTACCGGCTATCCTAGATTTTCAGGACAGTTGGCAACCCTGGTGTGTATGGACACCTTTACACTTCCTAGAGCAGGGGTCTCAAACACATGGCCCGCGGGCCGCATGCGGCCCCTCCGGCTGCTTCTTGCGGCCCGCAGGCACATAGACCCCATAACGATCGCTCCAGCGGACATCAGCGCTGTAGTGCAGTGTATTGCCGTGCAGAGACCGGCTCTCTGCACAGCAATACCAGTGGCAGCCGCCAGCCTATCAGAGGCCAACAGCTGACATCTGCGTCCCAGCACAGCGGCGTATGATGTCACTGCCATGCGCAGATGTCAGCAGCTGGCCTCTGATAGGCCGGCGGCTGGCACTGGTATTGCTGTGCAGAGAGCCGGTCTCTGTGTAACATGTGTACTTTAGATGCAGCGACACAGAAACACAGAGCAGCCAATGCAGGGTTAATAAACAGGGGAAGTTTATGATAACAGGGTCAATCTCCACGCAGGGAGTAACAGAGGAAAATATGGGGAAAAACAAGGGAAGTAGCAAGTAAAAGTCTTTAACTGACAGTTCACAGTTTAACTAGATATAGCAGAGTCAAACCAGTTGTAAACAACAGTTTTTACACTTAGCTGACTCTCTTCCTCCACAAGGCAGTTGCCAGCTGATGCCGGTGTTGATTTCTTCAGGCTTCCCCGCCCAAACAATGCTCCGTCTTCTGGCGGCAGCGGGCGGTCTCCGGTTTTACCCGCTGAGCCCCTAGTCCATAACACGGCACCTCACGTGCTCGGCTCCACAGACCCTGCGTCTCTTCTCCCTCTAGTTGGCTTGACTCCTCCGGTCCACTGCACTCGGCTCTTGCTCCCAGTACTGGAGCTAGGAGCCTGGACCCTCTCACATTGCTCTCCTGAGCGGGACTCTGCTCTCCCTTTTCCGCGCAAAAGTCCCCGTCTCTCCCTCTCTCTAGCCACGCCATCAGTTTTCCGGTCACCTGACCTCCCAGCTCTCACTCTGGACACTCCCCCAGCTTCCCAGTTACCTGACTCCTGTGCTGGAAGTCTGTCTTCCCCCTGCAACCAGAGGTACGGCCCCGGCAGTTCCGGATCCCTTTGTCACGTTACTGGTGATACTGGACTGGAGGTCAGTGGCCAGAGCAGATGTGTACAGATGACCTGACCGTGGGAAGACTTCTGGGGATGCAGTATATGGCGGTAGTAGTTCACCTTGTCAGGAGATGCAGTATATGGCGGTAGTAGTTCACTATGTCAGCAGATGCAGTATATGGCGGTAGTAGTTCACCTTGTCAGCAGATGCAGTATATGGTGGTAGTAGTTCACCTTGTCAGCAGATGCAGTATATGGCGGTAGTAGTTCACTATGTCATCAGATGCAGGGGCCCACCCAAGCAAGGGCCGGCCGGGATCACACATGAGCACCAGGTTCGTTTAGGCAATAGAAGTTCGAGGTAGGAACAGCAGAGTCTTCACAAGAAGCAGGAAAGCGCCAGCAGAACACCTTCCAAATCAGGAGCTCAGATAATGCTTCACTCAGTTAGACTGAGCACCACAAAATACTCAGCAACAGGAAGCTGCACAGGGCCAGGTATATATAGCAGGTCTAATCAATCTCAATCAGGGCGGGAACAATCAGCAGGGCAGGTGATGATCTCTATCCCAGACGAAGTTCATATGGTTTCAGGCAGGAGTTAAACAAGTTCCGAATAGCTCCACAGCAAAGGAACAGACTAGCAAGCAATGGTTCACAGGTTCAAATCCTAACAATACTCCCCTCTTAACGGCTGCCTCTGGACGCAATTTGCCCAGGCTTTGCAGGATACCGCTGATGAAATTGTTTAATCAAACGGGGAGCATTGACGTTGCTTACTGGTTCCCATGAATTTTCTTCCGTGTCGTAGCCCTGCCATTTGATTAAGTATTGTAAACAATTTCTGTGTATTCGGGAATCTAAGATCTTTTCCACCACAAACTGCTCCTGTCCGTCCACTTTAATTGCATCGGGAGGCGGAGGGGGACGTTCTGGAAATGGATTGGCTGTGGCGGCTTTCAACAAAGACACGTGAAACACGGGATGAATCGTCATTGATGTTGGTAGCTGTAGACGTACGGCCAATGGACTCACAATCTTACTGATTTTGTATGGTCCCACAAACTTTTGTCCTAATTTAGGAGAAGGAATCTTCAATTTCAAATTCTTAGTGGATAACCACACTCGATCTCCAATCCTAAACGTGGGAGTGGGTCTACGATACTTGTCAGCAGCTTTTTTTTATTTCTCCTGAGCTTCCCTTAATGTGTCTTTCAGATCATTCAGATTTTGCTGTAGAAGAGAGATTCTTTCTGCGACTGCTGGTATTAATGGTGCCACAGGATTCTTGGGAAGGATGTTTGGGTGATATCCAAGATTTGCAAAAAATGGCGTCTGTTTCGTAGAGGCATTCTGTGAATTGTTATATGAAAATTCCGCAAATGGCAACAGATCTACCCAGTCGTCTTGCAGATGGCAAATATAACAACGAAGATACTGCTCCAGCGTCTGATTCGTACGTTCTGTCTGACCGTTAGATTGCGGATGATAAGCGGTTGACAATCGTACCTTGATGTCTAGCGCTGAGCATAGACTGCGCCAAAATTTAGATGTAAATTGCACACCTCGATCTGAGACGACTTCATCCGGCACTCCGTGGAGGCGAAAAACATTGCAAATTATCAGATCAGCTGTATCTTTTGCTGAAGGCAGACCTGAACACGGGATAAAATGCGCTGCTTTCGTAAGTCGATCCACTACTACCAGAATGGATGTTTTTCCCTTGGAGTCTGGTAGGTCTACTATAAAGTCCATTGAAATCGATCCCCATGGTCGAGTTGGGATGGCGAGAGGCTGCAATAGTCCCATAGGAGATGCACGTGGAGTCTTATATCTGGCACAGATGTCACAGGAATTAACGTACTTCTTCACGTCTTCTTGAAAGTTCGGCCACCAAAAGAAACGTGACAAAAATTCCTGCATTTTCTGTACCCCTTTGTGCCCTGCAACTTTAGAATCGTGCACTAGTTGTAGAACTTTTAACCGAGCTGCTTCTAGCACATATAGTCATCGACCATCGGTCCATACTTGATTTTTAAAAAACAGATGCACATCCCCTGATGGACGTGATAGAAACGAGTCTGTTTCGTATGCTGCTTTCAAATCTTCCAGCAAATCCCCATCATGTATTACTCCCAAGATCTTAGTATCTGCCACAATGGGTTTGGGTGTTGTCACGAGGTTAGCCTCACTTGAAAACATTCGGGATAATGCGTCAGCTTTCTTGTTACGGGAGCCTGGTCGGTATGAAATTACAAAATTGAATTGACTCAAAAACAGACTCCAACGGGTCTGCCGAGGAGAGAGGCATTTTGCAGACCTGATAAACTCTAGATTGCGATGATCGGTCAACACCAGAATTTGGTGTGCAGCCCCCTGGAGATGATGTCTCCACTCTTTGAATGCTGATATGATGGCGAGCAATTCTTTATTTCCCACGTCATAGTTTTTTCGGCTAAAGACATACGTTGTGAGAAAAATGCGCAGGGATGCAGCAACTTCTTTTACCCTGTCCTCTGAGAGAGGATAGCACCGACCGCACAGTCTGAAGCATCCACCTCGACGATAAAAGCCATCAGGGTCAGGATGGCGTAGTATGGGAGCCGTCGTGAATTTCATTTTTAAACGAGAGAATGCTTCTTGCGCTTGGGGGGTCCTGATTAATTTTGTTCCTTTTTTTGTTAGTTGCGTGATGGGTGCCACAATTTCTGAAAAATTCTTGATAAAACGTCTGTAAAAGTTGGCGAACACCACAAAACGCTGAACTTCTTTCACATTTTTAGGGATAGGCCACTTGGTGATAGCTTGCGTTTTCTTAGCATCCATCCGTAATCCTTGAGGTGAAATGATGTATCCCAAGAACTGGATCTCTTCTTGATGGAATTCACATTTTTCTAATTTAATATATAACGAATTCTCCCTTAACTGTTGTAGCACTCGTCTTACGTGTGTCTGATGTTCCTCCACAGAGTTTGAAAAGATCAGGATGTCATCTAGATAAACGACCATGAACTGGTCCAACAGGTCTCGGAAAATATCATTTGCCAGGTGCTGGAAAGTAGCTGGAACATTGCAAAGTCCGAAGGGCATCACTAGACTCTCAAAGTGTCCATATCGGGTACGAAAAGCCGTCTTCCATTCATCCCCAGGTTTAATACGTACTAAATTATATGCCCCACGTAAATCTAACTTAGTGAAGATTTTCGCACTTTGTACTTTTTCTAGTTGTTCACCTTGTCAGCAGATGCAGTATATGGCGGTAGTAGTTCACCTTGTCAGCAGATGCAGTATATGGCGGTAGTAGTTCACTATGTCAGCAGATGCAGGGGCCTGCCCAAGCAAGGGCCGGCCGGGATCACACATGAGCACCAGGTTCGTTTAGGCAATAGAAGTTCGAGGTAGGAACAGCAGAGTCTTCACAAGAAGCAGGAAAGTGCCGGCAGAACACCTTCCAAATCAGGAGCTCAGATAATGCTTCACTCAGTTAGACTGAGCACCACAAAATACTCAGCAACAGGAAGCTGCACAGGGCCAGGTATATATAGCAGGTCTAATCAATCTCAATCAGGGCGGGAACAATCAGCAGGGCAGGTGATGATCTTTATCCCAGACGAAGTTCATATGGTTTCAGGCAGGAGTTAAACAAGTTCCGAATAGCTCCACAGCAAAGGAACAGACTAGCAAGCAATGGTTCACAGGTTCAAATCCTAACACCCTTGTTCTGAAAATACTTACACCCCGGTCTTCCCTCTTACACCCCCGCTCTCCTTTAACTCGCCATTCCACTGGCGAGAGTTCCTTCACCAAACGTTCACATTCTTGGACTTCCTGGACGATACGGTACCATATGAATTGATCTTGTTCATAACGGTAAGGAGGCAGTCCTGCGGTTGTTCGGTGTGACCGGCGTAACTCAGTTTGACCGATGGGGGGTGCAGGGTCACTCGGATTCCCAATCTCCGCCTGCCCGGTGGCTTCAACCGAGGTTGTTCCCTCACCGCGTGCACTGGGGACTGCAGGTAATCGAGTGCTGGGGCTTGGAGGTAGAACCAACAATCCTTCTTCGTCCACATCGTGGCTTGGGGCAACTGTGACAGGATCCTCTCTAGAAGCAGGTGATTCTTCTCCATCCTCGTCATCTTTAGACAGACAGGGTCGCAGCATACTACGATGAACCACTCTGGTAGGGGCTCCTTCCGCCCTGGGAGGGAGTGTGAGATCATCTTCGCCCAGATTAACACACCGCACTATAACATTGCCACCCTGAACGGTGGCCAGTGTCCGAGAAACCAAGAGTCCAGGGGGTACTTTGTCCATCGATGTTGGTTCTATCTGAACTTCGACCCCCTCAAATGGTGTGCAGGCCCGTGCAGATAACATGAGTACAGTTTGTCCGGGCAGTAAGGTGAGCGCCGTAGCTGCTGGCACTATTATTTTCCCCAGGATCTTCCCTTCACTCGATGTCTCCTGAGCCTGGGCAGCTCGGATTAGTTGTTGAAAGACCCTCCTTTGGGGGGTTTGCGGGTCCCACTGGTCTAGAGGAATCTCCTTCGGCTCACTAATCAGGATTTGCCCAATCTCTTTCAGTACATTCATTGTGAGGGTCACTGGGGGTCCACTTCCGGTTCCCCCTGTGACCAGGATGACTCCTTTTTTCCCACATCTTTTCCACACACTCGGATCTTCATCCACACCACCCCTGCGACCGGGATGGGTAATTGATTAGCTGCCGTGAGTCTAATTACTGGTCCCCATTCAGGCTCTGCAATGTCTGTGTCTAACGACTGTGTTACGCTCGCGCCCGGACTAACTGGCGTGAGCGTGATTAGTGATCCCACTGTACCATGAACCGAGGAGTGCCTGGAGGGGCGTAACTAAGTATCTACCCGATCTGACCAAGGTCGCACGGCGGCTAACGACTCCGTGAACCAAGGAGGAACCGAGCAGAGGGACCAGGTGCTACTCCAGGTCAGACCCCGGTCACAGCTGTTGACCGACACTGGGGAATGCAGGAACAGGCAGGTTAGGCTGGCATACAGACAGGTTGGTGATGGCAGGCACGGCTGGTATGCAGACAGGTGGGTACTGGCAAGCACGGCTGGTATGCAGACAGGGGGGTACTGACAAGCATGGCTGGAGTGCAGACATGGAAATACTGGCAAGCACGGCTGGAGTGCAGACAGGGAAATACTGGCAAGCACGGCTGGAGTGCAGACAGGTAGGTACTAGCTGGTTGGAGCGCAGGCTGGATAGAGTCCAGTACAGACTGGGAGACAGGAACAGAGCCGCAGATGCGGTAGACAAGCAGAGTAAAGCGAAACCGCCGGAGCGGAGGGCAAGGCAGAGCAGAGCGGAACCGCAGGTGCGGTGAACAAGGCAGAGCAGAGAGAAACCGCCGGAGCGGTAGGCTAGGCAGAGCAGAGAGGAACCGCCGGAGCTGTGGGCTAGGCAGAGCAGAGGGGAACCGCCGGAGCGGTGGGCAAGCAGAGCAGGACTAAAAAGCAGGTGCGGTGAACAAGGCAGAGCAGAGAGGAACCTCCGGAGCGGTGGGCTAGGCAGAGCAGAACTAAACTGCAGGTGCGGTGAACAAGGCAGAGCAGAGAAGAACCGCTGGAGCGGTGGGCTAGGCAGAGCAGAGAGAAGCCGCCGGAGCGGTGGGCAAATCAGAGCAGAGAGAAATCGCTGGTGCGGTGAGCAAGGCAGAGCAGAGAGAAGCCACCAGAGCGGTGGGCAAGGCAGAGCAGAGAGAAGCCGCCGGAGCGGTGGGCAAGTCAGAGCAGAGAGAAACCGTTGGTGCGGTGAACAAGGCAGAGCAGAGAGAAGTCGCCGGAGTGGTGGGCAAGTCAGAGCAGAGAGAAGCCGCCGGAGCGGTGGGTAAGGCAGAGCACAGGGAAGCCGCCGGAGCAGTGGGCAAGTCAGAGCAGAGAGAAACCGCCGGAGCGGTGGGTAAGGCAGAGCAGAGGGAAACCACCGGAGAGGTGGGCAAGTCAGAGCAGAGAGAAACCGCCAGAGCGGTGGGCAAGACAGAGAGGAGCGAAACCGCAGGTGCGGTGGACAAGGCAGAGAGGACAGGGCTCTGTTCACATGAAACAGACTGGAAAGTACAGGAAGATACGGAGGAAGGGAAAAGGGACAAGCAAAACCAGATACACACAAGGTACTTCCTATGAAGTAGCGAGTGGACACAAAACTCACAAACAGAAGTACAGAGACAACGAGTTGGAGTTAGGTGCAGGTTCAGACAATGCAGGAAAAGGGAGGGTATGGACATAGAGACAAAACAGGTAACAGGCTAAGATACAGTTCAGTCAGGAACTGCTACTGCAATGAGATACAAGAACGAGCCTGGGTATACAGCCCCCAGAGAGGCGGAAACAGACTAGAAGTCAGAGATAACAGACCTGGGTATACAGCCCCCAGAGATGGTGGAAACAGACAAGAAGTCACAGATAACAGGTCTGGGTATGCAGCCCCCAGATAAGGCGAAAACGGACAATAAGTCACAGATAACAGGTCTGGGTATGCAGCCCCCAGAGATGGCAGAAACAGACAATAAGCAGAACTGGACCTTTCAACTTCAGAGTCAAGGAGCACACTGAATGTTAGTGTTGCTCAGGCCCGTCCTACTGGGTGGAGGGGGTTTAAATATCCAGTGACTCACAGCAATAGGCTGGAGATGCATTAGGGGAGCGCCCACAGCAGCTATAAGAATCAGGAAGTAACCGGGCCACCGCCCTAAGCAGTCAGTCAAGAGACATGCACACGGCATGAACTGGAACACGGTTTGCAGGCTAGACTGACAGGTAAGATTGCGGTCTTGCATAGTGGGAGGTGGTGCACTATGCAAGCACGCCGCCAGGGATGTTACAGACTGCATCCTGTCGACTACGCCAAATGTAACACGGGTACTTTAGATGCAGCGACACAGAAACACAGAGCAGCCAATGCAGGGTTAATAAACAGGGGAAGTTTATGATAGCAGGGTCAATCTCCACGCGGGGAGTAACAGAGGAAAATATGGGGGAAAACAAGGGAAGTAGCAAGTAAAAGTCTTTAACTGACAGTTCACAGTTTAACTAGATATAGCAGAGTCAAACCAGTTGTAAACGACAGTTTTTACACTTAGCTGACTCTCTTCCTCCACAAGGCAGTTGCCAGCTGATGCCAGTGTTGATTTCTTCAGGCTTCCCCGCCCAAACAATGCTCCGTCTTCTGGCGGCAGCGGGCGGTCTCCGGTTTTACCTGCTGAGCCCCTAGTCCATAACACGGCACCTCACGTGCTCAGCTGCACAGACCCTGCGTCTCTTCTCCCTCTAGTCGGCTTGACTCCTCCGGTCCACTGCACTTGGCTCTTGCTCCCAGTACTGGAGCCAGGAGCCTGGACCCTCTCACACTGCTCTCCTTTGCGCCCCCAGCTTCCCAGTCACCTGACTCCTGTGCTGGAAGTCTGTCTTCCCCCTGCAACCAGAGGTACGGCCCCGGCAGTTCTGGATCCCTTGTTCTGAAAGTACTTACACCCCAGTCTTCCCTCTTACATCTGCGCGGCAATACACTGCACTACAGCGCTGATGTCGGCGGCTGCTGGACAGAGCTGCGATCATTACAGGGTCTATGTGCCTGCGGGCCACAGGTGCAGAAAGGACGCCGAGCGAACAGAGAACAGGTGAGAAGAATCTTGTTTTTTTCCTCTGTCATGTGAAATACAGCACAGGGGACCTGTGCTCAGTATGGGGAGGGGCACTGTGCACAGTATGGGGGGGGCACTGTGCGCAGTATGGGGGGACGGGGACCCTGAGCGCAGTATGGGGGGACAGGGACCCTGAATGCAGTATGGGGAGACAGGGACCCTGTGCGCAGTATGGGGGGACGGGACCCTGTGCGCAGTATGGGGGGACGGGGACCCTGTGCGCAGTATGGGGGGAAGGGGACTCTGTGGGCAGTATGGGGGGGGGGCCCTGTGCGCAGTATGGGGGGGTGGACCCTGTGCGCAGTATGGGGGGGCGGACCCTGTGCAAAGTATGGGGTGGGGGGATGGAGCTTGTGCGCAGTATGGGGGGAACCTGGATGGGGGACATGTCTGCAAGATAAGGACCAGGATGGGGGACCATGTCTGCAATATGGGGACCATGTCTGCAATATGGGGGACCATGTCTGCAATATGGGGGACCATGTTTGCAATATGGGGGAGCTGGATGGGAGACCATGTCTGCAATATGGGGACCATGTTTGCAATATGGGGGACCTGGATGGGAGACCATGTCTGCAATATGGGGGACCTGGATGGAAGACCATGTCTGCAATATGGGGGACCTGGATGGAAGACCATGTCTGCAATATGGCGGACCATGTCTGCAATATGGGGACCTGGATGGGAGACCATGTCTGCAATATGGGGGACCTGGATGTGAGACCATGTCTGCAAGATGAGGTCCAGTTCAAAAGGTGTATAGAAAATAAAATGGTATCACTAAAAATGTCACTTTGTCATGCAAATAATGCGGCCCCCCAAATTAAATGTTTTTCCATGTGCGGCCCATATACCCGGCTGAGTTTGAGACCCCTGTCCTAGTGTGAATGCACCCTAGGTGAGCATATACAGTATTTACCACTATGTACAGGTGCATCTCACTAAATTAGAATATCATCAAAAAGTTAATTTATTTCAGTTTCAATATAAAAAGTGAAACTCATATTATATAGAGTCATTACAAACAGAGTGATCTATTTCAAGTGTTTATTTCTGCTAATGCTGATGATTATGGCTTACAGCCAATGAAAACACAAAAGTTATTATCTCAGTAAATTAGAATACTTTATAACAACAGCTTGAAAAATGTTTTTAAAATCCGAAATGTTGGCCTACTGAAATGTATGTTCAGTAAATGCACTCAATACTTGGTCGGGGCTCCTTTTGCATCAATTATTGCATCAATGTGGCGTGGCATGTCATGGACAGGGCTGGCTCCAGGATTTTGTGGGCCCCGGGCGAAAAAGTCTCAGTGGGCCCCTTAACATATACCACCATTCATGATGCACAGATGCGATAGAGAAATATAGGTATACAACATAGGGTTCAGCCTGTTCTCTCATCCTTCACATATGCAAACATGCACACACACACAGTACGCATAAATGTGCACACACACACATAGTACGCAGACATGGTGAATCTGGCGACAAGCCTCACTTACCTGCCCCTTGTCCTGTGTCCGGTCCAGCTGTGCGGGGCGCCGGCATGTCTGATGGCCATCACAGGCTCTGGACCAACAGAGGGGCCCACTTGCCGTCGGGGCCCAGACCGCTCCCCCAGAATATGCGCAGGGAGGACCTCCGGCGGTGTTTGATTGCCGGCACTTCATCGGGGCCCCCCTCCTGCACGCTCCGCCAGCGCTGCTTAATTGCCAGCACTTCATCAGGGCCCTCTCGGGGCTTCTCTTCAGCAAGGCCCCCGCTGGGGCCTCCCTTCATCAAGGCCCCCTTTCATCAAGGCCCTCCACGGGGCCTCCCTTCAACAGGGCCCCCCATTGGGCCTCCCCTCATCAGGGCCCCCCTTGGGGCTTCCCTTCAACAGGGACCCCACGGGGCCTCCCTTCAACAGGGACCCCCTTGGGCCTCCCTTCAACAGGGACCCCCCTCCATCGGGGCCTCCCTTCAACAGGCCCCCCCTCAACAGGGCCCCCCTCCATCGGGGCACCCCTCCTGCACCCCCCGCTCCGCTGTTTGATTGCCATCGCTGCCCGCCGGCACTGTGCTCAGGCATGGGCGCGCGCTGTGTGGCTGTGTCTTGTAGTAATGACACGGCAGGGGCGACACAAGCACAATTAAAGGTGCAGTGTCGTCCCTGCCGTCTTTACTACAATACACAGCCACACAGCGCGTGGCCATGCCTGAACACAGTGCCGGTGGGCGGCGGCAATCAGACAGCGGAGTGGGGGGTGCAGAAGGGGGACGACTGCTATGGGGCTACCCCGGCTCACGGGCCCCATAGAAGTCCCGTGGCCTGCCGCCATTGGAGGTACGCCACTGGTTTAACTACAACTGTTCAATGAAGGCCTCAGAGGATTATTTGAGAACATTAGGGATCAAACAACTATCTAAGGGTTAACAACATTTCTCCTTGCGGAGAGTGACATGTTAAGCATGTCAAGGTGGGGAGACTTTTTAAGCTGCAATGCTCCTCTGGGAAATATGCAAATTGTCTCTTCAGAGAGAAAGAGAACTAGAACTCTAGTGCCACCTAGTACCAATCCTAAAAGTCAATATTGACCCTTTAACAAGTCTTGTCACATGACTTAGGATAAAAGCCAGAACCAGAAACTCAATTTGCAGACACTGTGGTTCGGGGTACTGCCCCTCGTCAGTGCAAAGTGTGAGTTCTCGTTTGGCTGGGTGAGAGGCATCAGACCGGTATCTAAACGGTAACATTTCTCCTTGCGGAGAGTGACATGTTAAGCAGTCAAGGTGAGGAGACTTTTAAAGCCGCAATGAGCATTGTGGCAATTGCCCGATTGCTACTTATAAAGGTCCATGATGTCCCAATTGGTGGAATAAAAGACTTTTATGAAAACGATTTGATGAGTGCCGCTTTTTTCTTTATACTGCAAGGTGGAATGTTACCCAACTGTCAGTAAGACTAAGGGACCATTTACACAAACCGACTGGTGGCACGATATGACCACCGATCAGTAAACTTTTGCTGATCGGTTGTCATTTGAATGTCTGTTTACACTGGCAGACCAAAGTAAAGATGCACACCGTTCACATCACCGGATGAACAAGCGTTTTGCTCATTCATTTACACAACAAGATAATCATGAAATTTTGTGGAGTGTGTTTGCATCCGTCATGTGCATGTGTAGCACATAATCACTCCAGGAAACTAAACAAAGACCCGAACAGACCACTGGAGGATCTGCACTGGAGCATAAGGGGATTTACAATTGAGAAATGCGGTTTTATTTTTACATTTCTTGCATTTACTTTAATTTCTTCAACGGTTGGACTAGTCTTTTAAAGGGGTTATCCGGTACTTTACATTGATAGCCTATCCGTAGGATAGGAGATCAATATCAAATACTAAGGGGTGCTACTCCAGCATTCCTGCCAATCAGATTTTCTCCGTGCCAGCAGCAGATGGATGCGCTCAGTTTCAGAACCGTACTACACAACTTCGTCAACTGTATGGTGGCCACAGCAGGGTACTGCAGACCCACCCCTGTTCAAACGAATAGGCGTGGATGTGCAGTACATGGCCACAGCCACTATATAGTTGACAGAGCTGTGTAGTTCTGCTCCGCAATTGAGCACATCCGGCCACTGCCGGCATCGGGAAAAGCTAATCGCAGAAGTGCCAAGTTTCCCACACTCACCGATCTGATGTTGATCACCTATTCCATGGATAGGCCACCAATATAAAATACCAGCCAACCTTTCTAAAGTTCCACAGAATGCCACGTACCTTGGCTGTAGAGTAAGATTGCTGCTGCCGCTGTAGCGGATGGCAGCTGTTAGCGTATTGTTTAAGGGAAAGCATCATCATGAATTTGATTCCATCTCCTTACAGAAATGTTGGATGATAGTATGGGTGGTAATCTGATAATAGCCTGAAAAGCCAAACTCATACTGAAGGGACTGTGAAATGTTTCAGAGCGGTGCATCACTATGTCTCCCATCATCGTCACTTACTTTTCATGGTAACGCCAGTGCTCTGCCCTTTTCTGTAAAAGCCCAGAGGACAATTCTCATCAGTTAAAGGTGATTGACATTGAAGTGGTATATGCAGTCCAATCTCTCTAGTCATCAGAGGGGAGGATTTTTACCCTAAAGCCACTATGAGACAAGTACTGAGGTTGTGTGATACCTTTTTATTTTCTGAGTAGATTACAGGTGCGGCTGGTGCGACTACAAGTCTAACAAGTTTATTTCTTCAATGACCAGAGCTATAAAGATTGTGGGATGTTTTATTTTATGATGAAAATCACTTCTGATTTTCTATTTTTAATTTTAATGAATGTGGGAAGAAATTAAAGGGAGACATTCCTTTGTTGCATTTTGTCTCATAACTTTAGGTAAATTCCCAACTTACATGCAGCGGATTTGATGCGGTACCAGCTTGTGAGGGACTACGTCTGATTGTTTGTCCGATATCATTCCAAAAATTCATACTCTGAAGGTAAACATTTTGGTTATTTAGAGCATTGGGGACTTTTATTGCGTCTCAGCACTCCGTGACCCCGTTCTGTAACTTTACGTGGTCTCCACTTCGTGGCCGAGTTGCTGCGGTTCCTTCCACTTTTTAATAACACCACTCATAGCTAATAATAGAATAATTAGGAGGGAAGAAATTTCACAAACTGACTTGATGTTGGACCATGATGTTATACAACGGAGGCAATATGACGGAATGAAAAACTTGACTTCAGTGATTAAGACCTGTGCCCCAGTACTTTTGTCCATTAAGTATATGCTCATAGGAAAGTATTAGTGTCTCGTTTTAGCATCAAAAGAAAATAAAAAATAGTCCACCACCATATCTTTTTCTAGTGGGTAGGGAATAAATCCATGATTTCATAAATACTTACCAAGAAAAGGACTTGACACAACAATGTATAAGATGACCATTCATTTACTTTAATACCATTACTATTTAAAACCACTACATGTGGCCAGATACAATAGTGATGGGTTTTTGGGGCCCGACACCAAAATATCAGCTAAAATCCTGGATGTCTTACTCCATGATATGGTCTTGTTTTGTTTTAAGAATTTACCTTTAATTGATTGCACATGATTTTATCCAAAACAGCACAAAAATAAATATAGCCATAAAATGGCCAAATGACTAGTCATAGATCAGCCAGATACATAGACCCAATACAGTGCGAAACGCAGAATCTAGATCGGTACTGTCATATTGCACCCAAATGGTTTTAAAATCTTTCATATAAATCTAAATAGAAAGTAAAAGTCCGGATGACTCACCAACCTGAAGGTGCACAGAACACAGGGTAATGGAGCCAACAAGTGAAAGGGAACTCCAGTACCAAAATGTCAGTTAAAATCTTAACCTGGCTTCATTAAATATCCACAAACATAATTCTTACAAATACACAGAAGTATATAAACTGACTTGTTTCGGATAGCAGGAGATCCTTAGTCATCATATAAACATACTATTCAGGCACACACACAGACATACATATTATTACAGAGTCAGGGAGGACAAGGTTAAGTCCTAGGTCTGCAGGTTTTGATTAGATGCACCTGCCTAGCTTTTTTACTAGAATTAAGGCCTGTGTTCCCTAGGTATATCAGTCTGCTTTATGAAGCAGAGTCGAGTGTGGTGCTGGTGAGTAACCAGCCAAAATGTGAGCTGTAGCTGAGAGAGAAATGTGCCAGAGTATCTCTGTGAATAGAGACTGCATGAGTCAATTAGGAAAGCTGAGCAGTCTGTGTGTTGGAGCTGCAGAGAACAGTGTGGAAGCTGCAGCCTGTTCAGTATAAACTGTGTCCAGTGTTGAACACTTCTGTTTGGCGCTGGAAGACATGTGGAACTGGGCCTCTTCTGTGTAGGAAGTTTGCTCCAGGAGAAAAGACTGTAATCTGTGAGACTGAGCCCGTACTAACACATGTGTCTGCTGAATGAACTGTTTATTTGCTGTATACGTTTGTGCCCAGAAGAGGCCCTTTTTGGTTTTGTATTCCTTGGAGTTTTATAAAAGCAATAAAACTGCACATTTGAACCAAACTGAATTGCCTTTGTTAACACTACCTATTGCCTACCTAAGAGCGTGAATCCCTATAATCATAGGCGTAGCTAAGGGTTCAGCTCAGGGGAGGCGAAACATCTGAGTGGGCCCCTAACCGGTAACCCTGACTATGACTATGGTGGCGCACTGATATTACCGCCATATGGTGACATATAGTGGTAGATACCAGTCTGGCAGAACATGCAAGTGATTACAGTACAGTTACAGATGGTGACTTACAGCTGACGTTCTTTCTGATGGAGTCGTTCACTTTTTTCGTCTTTTCCATTTGGTCCAGACCGACATGGTAACTTCTTCCAGCCACGACTTGTCTGCAGAAATTACAACAAAGACACATTTAACTTCTCACATTTTCAGCACCATCCCTGTCTATTCCCAACCTGCATAAACTCCTCATCCTACTCATACCCCAATACTGAGCAGCTGCTTCCGTACATGTACCCATTACTGCACCTGCTGTGTGGTAAAATAACAGTGCTCCACTTAGTGCCTCACATACAGTATTAATGCCCACCACTGTGCCCCTTACATAGTAATAATGCCTCCTTTGTGCCCTCTACATGTTAAAATTGTCCCCTAGAAAATATTAATACCCTGTGCAAATTCGCTAGAAAACAGTGTCTATATTTTGACCCATTGATGGCCACAATACTTTGAATGTCCCTATAACAATAATGCTTCTTAAGTGCCTACTTAACATTTAATAATGTCCACTGAGTCCCCCAATGTACAGCTTTTCTATACACAGTACGATGAGCCCACATTTCCTTTTATACAGAGTATGTTCTTACAGCTCCTCTATACACAGTATGGTACAGTATGATGTTCCCACAGCTCCTCTATACACAGTATGATACCCCCACAGCTACTCTATGCATAGTATGATGTCCCCACTGCTCCGCCAAAACACAGTATAATGACCCCCACTGAAGCCCTCACACTGTATAATGGCCCCCACAGTAGAACTCGCACTGTATAATGGCCCCTGCATAAGCCCCCAAACTGTATAATGGCCCGTACATTAGCTTCCATGCTGCATAATGCCTCCCGAATTATCCTCCAAACTGTACAATGGTCCTCACATTAGCCCCCAAACTTTAAAATGAGCCCCAAAGTAAGCCTCAGACTGTATAATGGCTCCCGTAGCTTCCACACTTTATAATGGTCCCCACTGTAAGCCCTAAACTGTATAAAGAGCCCGCACATTGGCTCTTATTCTGTATAATGGGCTCCACATTAGCTCCAATACTGTATAATTGCCCCCACTTTAGCTCCTACATTGTATAATGACCCACACATTAGCCCCCAATTTGTATAATGGGCCCCAGACTTTATAATGCCCCCACGGTTTCAGATTCCCTTATTATTTATGATGCCCCCACAAGTTTTAATTAAAATGAAAAAACATCCTATACTCACCTAATCCAGGATCCTAATGACTCCACCGGTGAAGCTCAGGTAGACCAAAGAGCTGCCATAGCGCTGACGCACGCACAGGACATCAGAGTCCAGCTTTGATGTACGGCGCGTGTCAGCACCTCGGCTGTTCAGTAGACCGCAGGCTTATTGCGACCTGTGATCTACAGAATGCTGATACAGTTACTGCTGTTAATGCAGTTATTGGAATTAATGCTGATACAGTTAGCTGATACGTAGCTTAGTTAAGGGTGGGTCCCCTGAGCGCGGGGCGACCACACCCTTTGCACCCTCGGTACCTACAATATACAGTGGGGAAAATAAGTATTTTATACACTGCCGATTTTGCAAGGTTTCCCACCTACAAAGAACGGAGAGGTCTGTAATTTTTATCATAGGTACACTTCACCTGTGAGAGACAGAATCTAAAACTAAAAACCAGAAAATCACATTGCATGATTTTTAAATAATTAAATAGCATTTTATTGCATGAAATAAGTATTTGATCACCTACCAACCAGCAAGAATTCTGGCTCTCACAGATCTGTTGGTTTTTCTTTAAGAATCCCTCCTACTCTGCACTGTACTTACCTGTAATTATCTGTATTAATTGCACCTGTTTGAACTTTTTACCTGTATAAAAGATACCTGTCCACCCAATCAATCACACTCCAACTTCTCCACCATGGCCAAGACCAAAGAGCTGTCTAAGGACACCAAGGACACAATTGTAGACCTGCACAAGGCTGGGATGGGCTACAGGACAATAGGCAAGCAGCTGTTGGCACAATTATTAGAAAATGGGAGAAACACAAGATGATTGTCAATTTTCCTTGGTCTGGGGCTCCATGCAAGATCTCGCCTCATGGAGTGAGGATGATTCTGAGAAAGGTCAGGAATCAGCCCAGAACTACACAAGAGGACCTGGTCAATGACCTACGCCGTTATGCAATAAAATCCTGTAGGGCACACAAGGTCTCCCTGCTCACGCGAGCACATGTCCAGGCCCATTGGAAGTTCGCCAATGACCATCTGGATGATCCAGAGGAGGCATGAGAGAAGGTCATGTGATCAGATGAGACCAAAATAGAACTTTTTGGTATCAACTCCACTCGCCGTGTTTGGAGGAAGAAGAAGGATGAGTACAACCCCAATAACACAGTCCCAACTTTGAAGCATGGTGGAGAAAACATCATACTTTGGGGGTGCTTTTCTGCAAAGGGGACAGGACAACTGCACCGTATTGAAGGGAGGATGGATGGGGTCATGTATTGTGAGATTTTGGCCAACAACCTCCCTCACTCAGTAAGGGCATTCAAGATGGGCCGTGACTGGGTCTTCTGGCATGACAATGACCCAAAACACACAGCAAGGACAACTAAGGAGTGGCTTCGTAAGAAGCATTTCAAGGTCCTGGAGTGGCCTAGCCAGTCTGTAGACCTCAACCCAATAGAAAATCAGGGAGAGGGAGCTGAAACTCAATATTACCCAGTGACAGCCCCAAAACCTGAAAGATCAGAGAAGATCAGTATGGAGGAGTGGGCCAAAATCCCTGCAGCAGTGCGTGCAAACTTGGTCAAGAACTACAGGAAACATCTGACCTCTGTAATTGCAAACAAAGTTGTCTGTACCAAATATTAAAGAGAACCTGTCACATCATTTTTAGCAACTAAACTGTCCCCAGTGCATTGTTAGTGATCACTAACAGCTTGTTATGGGAAGTCACGGGAATCCGCTCCAAAATCCCACGCTTGCACAGTGTCGAGCGGCTCCCCGCTCATGCGCAGTGAGGAGCGGCTGCCCGCGCGTGTGCACTGAATCTAGGTGTACTTACCCAGCTTCATTGACTGTGTGTCCATGCGATGGAGTTGCTGCGAGTCATGAGCTAGCGCGGGCAGCCACTGGACCCTGTGCAAGAACTGGGAGCCGCTTATCACTGTGCATGCGTAGGGAGCCGCTGGACACTGTGCAAGAATTTAAAGCGGATTCTCGTGACGTCGGCGCTTCCAGGAACATCAATCACAGTGCATGGGCATCGGCAATGTAACGAGCCTGTGACTGAAAGAAAATGAAGCCCACCCCTATGACTAAATGAGAAGGTACTATATAACTATATTAAGGTATTTTTTTAGATGATTACAGCGCCGTTTTGATTAACGAGATTTTAATATCTCCATCCCTGGGTGGATTCACTGGGTAAATTGAGAGGTGTTTGTCTCACACATGCGGGGTGTATGGAGGTTGCAGATCTCGTGGATTGTGCTCCTTTGCTAAAGGACTAAGAAGCTGGACTCTAAGCCAGGTGGGCTAACCAGCACTATTGTATAGACTTGTTACTTTATGTTTTACTTGCTGCCGGACAAAGGCTGTATTTAAGTTTTCTATGATGTGGTTTATGAGAACTAAAATAAACCAGCCAGACTGTAAATAGAAACGGTTCCTGTTATACCACGGATTGCTCCCAAGTGAGTAGCATTGTTACAATATATATATAATGTAACAATGATACTCACTTTGGAGCGATATGAGGTATAACAGGAACCGTTTCCATTCAAAAGTCCGGCTGGTTTATTGCAGTCCTCATAAACCACATCACAGAAAACTTAAATACAGCCTTTTTGTCCGGTATAACATAAAGTAACAAGTTCATACAATAGTGCTGGTTAGCCCACCTGGTTAGATTCCAGCTTCCATGTCCTTTAGCAAAGGCATTCCATTCAGGAGATCTGCAACCTCCTTACACCCCGTATGTGTGAGACAAACAGTTCTCAATTTACCTGGTGAATCCCACCCAGGAGTGGAGATATGGTGAGCAGCCATTCAGCTGCTCCTAATCAACCTGTCAAGGTCGATTAACCCATTTTAATCATATATACACCTAAAGCATTACTTCAAGTTTATCTCCCAACCACTAGGTGTCTAACAGCCACGCTACAATATATATTTATTATGCCCACAAACAAAATAATACAGCAGCAGTACTCAAGAGCTAAGATGGAAGCAAACATTGAATATATGATATTTTAACTGCATTACTGCTATATAGTATCTATAATATAACCGGGGATGCGTGTTTCTGTCCGAAGCCTCGATAGACTGCGCATGCGTGACGCGCAGTCTGGCTCCAGAGAGAAGCACGCATCCAGCCGTTACAGGTAAGAGGAGGTGTATGGCGCCGGAGATCGCGCGGTATGTGTAGACACTGAACGCATACTGCGATCTCCGGCGCCATACTTACATACTTACCTGACCGGGAGGAGCGTTGCCGCGGCGCCTCTCTTCGCTGGAGACCGGGGACGGAGTGAAGGCGTCGGACCGGCGCGTGCGCATAGCGCTATCCGGCGCCATTTTACTTCAGCAAAATGGCACCGGACAGCGCAGTGCTCTGGCGCCGCACTCCTCCCCCGGCCTCCGGCAGAACAGGACACAGCAGAGCTGGAGCACAGAGAAGAAACACAGTGTGAAAGGGGTGAGGGGACCATGCATATATCAGGATTGGGGGGTGAGGGGTACCACACATACCAGGATTGGGGGGTGAGAGGTACCACACATACCAGGATTGGGGGTAAGGGGTACCACACATACCAGTATTGGGGGTGAGGGGTACCACGCATTCCAGGATTGGGGGTGAGGGGTACCACGCATACCAGGATTGGGGGGTGAGGGGTACCATGCATACCAGGATTGGGGGGTGAGGGGTGCCACGCATACCGGGATTGGGGGTGAGGGGTGCCAGGCATACTGGGATTGGGATGAGGGGTGCCATGCATACCGGGATTGTGGATGAGGGGTGCCACGCATACCGGGATTGGGAATGAGGGATGGGGTGCATTGCATACCAGGATGAGGGATACCATACACACCAGGATAGGGATGGGGTACCATGCATACCAGGATGAGGGATACCATACACACCAGGATAAGGATGAGGGTTGCCACGCATACCGGGATTGGGGGTGAGGGGTGCCACGCATACCGGGATTGGGGGTGAGGGGAGCCACGCATACCGGGATGAGGGGTGCCACGCATACCGGGATTGGGGGTGAGGGATGCCACGCATACCGGGATTGGGAATGAGGGATGGGGTGCATTGCATACCAGGATGAGGGATACCATACACACCAGGATAGGGATGGGGTACCATGCATACCAGGATGAGGGATACCATACACACCAGGATAAGGATGAGGGGTGCCACGCATACCGGGATTGGGGGTGAGGGGTGCCACGCATACCGGGATTGGGGGTCAGGGGAGCCACGCATACCGGGATGAGGGGTGCCACGCATACCGGGATTGGGGGTGAGGGATGCCATGCATACCGGGATTGGGAGTGAGGGATAGGGTGCCATGCATACCAGGATGAGGGATACCATACACACCAGGATAGGGATGAGGGGTGCCACGTATACCAGTATTGGGGGTGAGGGGTGCCACGCATACCAGGATTGGGGGGTGAGGGGTGCCACGCATACCAGGATTGGGGGGTGAGGGGTGCCACGCATACCAGGATTGGGGGGTGAGGGGTACCACGCATACCAGGATTGGGGGGTGAGGGGTGCCACGCATACCGGGATTGGCGGGTGAGGGGTGCCAGGCATACGGGGATTGGGGATGAGGGGTGCCATGCATACCGGGATTGGGAATGAGGGATGGGGTGCCATGCATACCTGGATGAGGGATACCATACACACCAGGATAGGGATGGGGTACCATGCATACCAGGATGAGGGATACCATACACACCAGGATAAGGATGAGGGGTGCCACGCATACCGGGATTGGGGGTGAGGGGTGCCACGCATACCGGGATTGGGGGTGAGGGGAGCCACACATACCGGGATTGGGGGTGAGGGGAGCCACACATACCGGGATGAGGGGTGCCACGCATACCGGGATTGGGGGTGAGGGGTGCCACACATACCGGGATTGGGAGTGAGGGATAGGGTGCCATGCATACCAGGATGAGGGATACCATACACACCAGGATAGGGGTGAGGGGTGCCACGCATACCAGGATTGGGGGTGAGGGGTGCCACGCATACCAGGATTGGGGGTGAGGGGTGCCACGCATACCAGGATTGGGGGTGAGGGGTGCCACGCATACCAGGATTTTGGGTGAGGGGTGCCAAGCATACCAGGATTGGATGGTGGGGACAGGATGGGGGCAGCACAAATACAAGGAGGGGGGCAGCACATACCAGCATGGGAGACCATATACCAATAAAAATGCTCGCCACCCGGGCGTAGAACGGGTTCAATAGCTAGTATACTTATAAAAATGAAAGTACCTCGAGCATAAATTGGCCAATTCATGAGGGCCCATTAACCATGGCAAGGTGACCTTTCTTTGATGGGACCCTAAACTAATATAATTTTGTATATATATATATTTATACATGCCCAGGAAAGTACATGTGTTATGCTATGACTTGGGATCATCTGTGTTCCCGTAACGCATCAGTTAATGTACTTTTGTGTATTTTTACAAATTATGTTTGTGGATATTTAATAAATGCAAGTCAAGATTTTCACTGACATTTTGCCGCTGTAGTGTTTCTTTAACTATTCAAATAAGTATGTTACAAATTTATGAAAAAAAAAAGCATAAAAAAAATCAAAACATGTTTACCGCACATTACTAAATGAGTATTTTCAGTTCATGATCACTATGAGCGGAATAAATAAATGCATAGACACCAGCTCACCCTAGAAATTGCTGATCATTACCAAGCCTCTATGAGTCAATGTGTGAGCACTGACCACAGAAAAAGAAAGGTCTCCACATTACATACAGATTTTCAGCCATGGAAAACAATGTAACAACATGCAGTCCTGACCATACCATCAATGCAAACTTATCCCAACAGGTAATAGATAGAAAAAAAGAGCACATTTTCTCCATCACTCATGCTCTTCCAGAGATGACACCCACCGACAGTATATATGTATATGCAAACATTGTAAAATCCACTATACCAGTCCTGGATGTGCTGTATATAGTAAGATCTTGGATTATGGATCCTCTGTGCCCGGGGCGGATTGGCGCAGGCTACATGTAGGACTCACAATAGCCTTTGATCCCTCATGCTGCCAGGGCATATCAAAGACAGGACTAAGAATAGATTAATAAACTAGTATATTTCGCACATAACGGAGTTGTGCATAATGCATTTTGCAGCATTTTCTTCCTAACAGATCTGCCTGCTCCTTTTCTTTTTTTAAAGCATAAGAGGAATAAGTAAATAAAAAAAATAAGCTAAAGGACAAATGTGTCTGAGCAGCAGTGAGATATACAAGCATATACATATTGTCACAGAGAGAATCTACTATGCCGGGTAAGAAGCAATACTCTACCAGGTGGAAGGATCTCTTAGGTCATTAGTCTCACACATCCAGCTGTTCTGTGGAGTAGAAGCCTGCTCTTTACATTCCTATCTACTCTGTTTGTACACTTGTACTATGGTCCTAGCAACTGAACCCTGAGTGAGTATGTCTCGCAGGAGCAATAGGCAGTACAGGATTGATTAGAGCCTCCATGTTTCCTCCCATTGGGGCCATCAGTGCCATAGAGAAGCGTTACCTAGTCCTGGGGTCAGTGAATTCCATGTGTTACTTTTCTCAGATGAATTCTTGAGACGTCAGATCAGTTTATTGTTAGTGTATCTCTTCTTCTATTTAGTTACAGCTAATCCGAAATGTGACCTCTTCTATGTATGAATATGCCATTTACAGTGAAGTCAATGACACCACTGCTTCCCTAATAACTATATGCATTTTACATTAAAAAAGTAGTTATTAAATGGGAACTGTACTTTCAACCAACTTCAGAGAAAAATGAAGCAACAGATCACGGCACATATACTAGGCTTATAAAAAATAATGAACTCGAGTGACTGTAATCAGTACTGGGCTATATAGATGGAAAAACAGATAACTGGTTCAGGACAGAAATGGAAAGAAGCCTGCAGAAAAAATGTGCAGAAAGAAGCCAAAATGTATAAAAAGTAAAGCTTTATTAAACATATTAAAGGGAACATGACAGGTGATACGTGCTGCTCAAACCATGGGCAGCATGTATCAGCCACTGGGTGTATGATCGCTGTGCACTAGTCGTACAGGCGTGTCCCGGAGACTTCTCCATGCTCGCTGACAGTGACTGACAAGTTTCTCCCTATACACACACGTAGGCAGAGGCTTGTCAGTCACTGTCTGCGGGTGGGGAGAAGCCACCTAGTCCCCAGCAGCTATTAAAAGTACGTTTATCTCATATATTGTGTTGTGATAGTACAGCCAGTGCCTGATATATTTCCCATGGTTTGGGCACCACATATCACCTGTCAGGTTCCCTTTAATAAAAAAAAATTATAAAAAATTAGGAAACGAGCAGGTGGTACTACAGCACAAAAATATGGTAGGAGGTAAGTACAGAGATCGCATAATAGAAAAAAAAATAAAGTAATAGGCTAATAAATAAATACAGACCAAAATAAATAGCAGTGCAAGATCAACAATGTTAATCTACAATAACAATGTATAAAAGATAAAAAGTAGGTCAAGGTAAATGCATGTGCTAAATCACTAGGATACTATGACACTGTGCTGATCTGGAATGACATCGCAAGAAAGCCCAGGAAAGTCCAATGCAGCCAATAACCCAACACCAATGGAAAGAATAAATAGTGAAATCTGAATAAAGTGAACATTGCCTCCTGCTGATGTGCATTTTCAGCATTTTTATTAATATGTTAAGTTTTATTAATTTTGGCTCCTTTTAACACGTTTTTTTTTGTAGGTTTCTTTCAATCAACTGTGCATAAATCAATACTACAGGAGAATATAAGAAACTTCACTGTATATCTTATCAGAGAATTCTGCTTCTTTCCCCACTTCTGAGATACTTCTTTCCCTCCCCCATTTCCTGAACTCACATCCACTCTGGTAAAAACAGTTTAACTCCATGTTGCTCAAAATAAGACAGACTGTTAACACAGTGAGATATCAAGTTGCACCTGCTATTATATTCTATATAGAGGGGAGGTGGGAGAAGGAATGAGGAGCATAGTGAGAAAACAAACAGAGGGAGAGACACAAATAACATGGTGAGCTTTCTAACAAGTCTTTTACCCCACCTCAGAGCTGGATTCTCATCTACACTGCTCAATATTGTTGTATAATGTTCTCCATGGTGCTGCTTCTGTGTGCAGTAATTAAGTGCATGAATCCATCACTGTGTGCCGTGCTCTGTATGAGCGATATAACAGCAGTCTTCTCCCACCTGCTCATAGTCAACAGCAAATTTTGAAATAGAGCCTGCAGATGGGAAAAAACTGGGGAAAATGCAAGTCATATAATGGCAAGAAAAGGTGTTACTCCTCATGTACACACAAGACAGCTTCTACTGAAAAGTTACTAGACTGTATAGTTACCCTTTAAAACTTCTGTTTAGCAGTTGACTGTTTTAGGAAAATCTGGGTGATAAGAATGTGGCTGCTATATGGATATGGCTCCCATCCATCTTCCCTAGAATCTGTAATAGAAGAGCACACTCGATGCCACCTAGAGTAGGCAGATTAGCTGTTCAGTGTCCGGGAAATCTTGGAGACAACTTCTATTAACCCCTTAACAACACTGACGAGCATTTTACAGAATTCTAAACTTGGATGTTAAATTCAGATTTTTTATTAATATAAATAAAGGTTTAGAATGTTAAACAGCAAATGCGGTTTCGATCCGGGACAGAGAACTTCATCAGGTTTAATGAATGACGGTAATAGTTACTCAGGAATATTTAAATTGAAAAATGGCGCTAAAAAATATTATAGGATTAAAGGTCAACAATCACAGGTAGGTTTATACATAACTCATAATAAATAAATATGTGAAAAACTATACTAAATCAATCTCAACACAGCTAAAATCGCTTGGCTAAATGAAACATAAGAAACAAAAAAAAGTCAAGATTGTTGGAAGACCATTTCCGGTGACTACCTCTTGAAGCTCATCAAGAGAATGCCAAGAGTGTGCAAAGCAGTCATCAAAGCAAAAGGTGGCTACTTTGAAGAACCTAGAATATAAGACATATTGTCAGTTGTTTCACACTTTTTTGTTAAGTATATAATTCCACATGTGTTAATTCGTAGTTTTGATGCCTTCAGTGTGAATGTACAATTTTCATAGTTATGAAAATACAGAAAATCTTTAAATGAGAAGGTGTGTCCAAACTTTTGGTCTGTACTGTACATATATATAATTAAAGCAATATGCCAAAAGAGGAAGGGCGATGCATTATTTGACACTAAGAAAACTGACAATGCTACGGCTATTCCAAACAGTAGGGGCTTGTCAAGATGTTATAGCTATAGACCCATCGCTAGAGGTCTCCCAGGCAGTCTCTCAAGTACAGATGGTCATTAGTTGTGTGTACGTTCAGCCACTAGGTGTCACTCCAGGACAGTTTTCTGCTAATTGATATGATGTGGCTATATTATTTGTAAAAACAATTTTTGTCACAAAGTATCAAATCTGTTTCAATTCGTATCTATGACCCAATGAAAACAAACGACTTTCATCATATCTAATTTACAGGAATGAGTTACAGTGAAATATTGGGATACACTTTGCTTAAAGAATCTAATTATACAGCATTTGTATAGTGCTACCTATGTATTGTAGCCCAGAAGAACATTTTAATAGGTAAACGACATAGTTGTTACTTTTGCAGGTCAGTTATTCCTTTATATGGATAAACTCCTCTGTAGCACTAGATTTAAAGGAGGTGATACCATGTTCTATTGTTCTGCAGCATAAACACTTGGGTTGATTACATTTATTACTTCTGGGTCTCTCAATATTAATTTCCTTCTCAGAGATATTTCTATGATGTTGGAGCTTACTAGGGGTCTGAAGGCAGTCTGACACTTCACCTTCTTGCTTCATTTTCTTAAAGTTCCTTAAAAGGAATCCGTCAGCATGTTCTTGTCATGTAATCTGTTAACAGAATGATATAGAGACAGACACCCTGATTCCAGTGATGTATCACTTAGTTTCCTGGGTGCAGTAGTTATGACAGAATCGCAATTTTCTCTACTGCAGATCGACCAGTTCTCTGAATGCTGAGCCCTGTATAGCCCCGTCCACACCACTGATTGGCAGCTTTCTATGTACACTATATTGACAGAAAGCTGCTAACCAGTGATGGGGGAGTGGTAGGACTAACAAGCATGAGGCAGCCAGTCAGATAATCTCCTACTGATTAAACACTGAATTTCCTGAAATAGAAATTGTCTAGTAAGTGACAACACATAACTGGAATCAGGGTCTCAGCTCTTATATCATGCTGCTCTCAGAACACATAGCAAAACCCTGCTGAAAGATTCCCTTTAAGAAGTCTTCTTGGATTAAGCCACCCGCCCTCTTGCATGCCTTATTGATTAGTTTTTCTGGATATTTTTTCTCCAAAAATCATTTTTGTATGCAAATTTAATATGAGTTTAAATATCCAATGGGTTTTGGTTTACTATTTTGCAGAATTTTACTGCCAATTTCTCATCCCCGTGCTGTGAGAAACACAAGCTGTATAATTTACACATATCTACACAGTCTAGTCTAAGGTAGTGCTTGATATTAGTGTACAATGAATTGTGTGGAGGCTTGCAAAAAAGCAGGAAGTATTATCACTAGTGTTGAGCATTCCGATACTGAAATATCGGGTATCGGCCGATATTCGCGGTATCGGAATTCCGATACTTAATTCCGATACTTTTAGAATATCGAATACCGGAATCGGAAGTTCCCATAATGCCTGCGCTCTGCAGTGTCTCTGAAGGATGACAAGCTGGATGGCAGCGCTCAGCTGCGATCCAGCCTGTCATCAGAATGCCATCCCAGCGTGAGAGAATTCCCCTGATTGTTTAAAAGCCGGCGGGCGGTAAAAAGCCAGCGGGTGGTAAAAAGCCGCCGGCTTTTAAACAATCACACAGCCCCATACTGCTTCCCCGCAGCCTCCCACAACCGATCCTCCGCTCCCCCCATCCTGATCGTAAGGACCGGGCGGGGAGCGCAGCACCAAGGAGTGGGGAGCGAAGGACCTGGGCGAGGAAGCCGGCAGTGAAAAGACTTCACCGCTGGCTTTCCCGTTCTGTGCTGCGCTTTCCCGCCGGTTATTTCAAATGAACAGCTGAGGTATCAGGTGATGCCGATCAGCTGTTCATTTGAAGTCGCCGCGGTGCCCTCAGAGGGTTCATGTGAGTTCATGCTTGACTGCATTGCATGAACTCACATGAACTTTCCCACGGCCACACAGGTCAGCCTCACCTCCCAGACCATCAGACCCGTCATGATTAGTGTGTGCGCGGTGTCTGTGCGATGTCTGTGGGTGTGTGCGATGTCTGCGGGTGTGTGCGATGTCTGCGGGTGTGCGCGGTGTCTGTGCGATGTCTGCGGGTGTGCGCGGTGTCTGCGGGTGTGTGCGATGTCTGCGGGTGTGTGCTATGTGTGCGGGTGTGCGCGGTGTCTGTGCGATGTCTGCGGGTGTGTGCGTGCAGGCAGACATAGGCCGATGTGACACTACTACTCCCATCGGCCTATGTCTGTCCCCCGTCCACTCGTGCCAGCAGGATCAGCTCGATGGGAGCAGTAGTTCCCATCAGCCTGATCCTGCTATTTAAACTGCCCCATATGTTATTTTTGCCCCTATACGCATGTTTTATTCTTTTAGGCCCCCATATATATTTGTTTTTGGTCCCCAATAAATTTTAAATACATGTCATTGGTGGCCAGTGGTTACCTAAAATAAATTAGTTCATACATTACCTGTCCCCGCCGATCGCCACCTAAAATAAAGTAAAAAATAAAAAACTACACCTATACTCACCTAGACACCTAATTCCCCGAAGCCATCGATCTCCTGTAATAAAATATAAAATAATAAACCACAACCTTATCCTTACCCCTCCGTAGTAGTCCATGAGTGTCCCACGAAGATCTCCAGTTTAGAGCGGCCACATAGAATGTGACCGCTCTGAACCGCTGCCGCCGCTAGAATGATGGGGCCGTAAAGCAGCCCCGTCATTGCATAAGCGGGGTCGCCGGAGTTCAGGCAGCGCTGCTCCGGTTAGCTCCTTTACCTCCATGCTGTACCGTGAGAAATTCCCACGGTACAGCAGTGCCGTAAAGGAGGTCTCCGGAGCTGCGCTGACTGAATGCACTCCGGTGACCTCAGTCAGGGGCTCACGCTGCCGGGAGCGGACGTGTTCCCGGCAGTGTGAGCTTACAGCAGCCATGCACAGCTGTCACCATCTCCAGATGTGACAGCTGTGCATGGGAGATCAGCGCAGGAACGTGGACAGGTAACTATTTTTTTTTTTTTGTAAACTAAGAATTAAATAAAATGGTGTGTTTTATTTCAAATAAATTATTTTGTTCTGGGTGTAGTGTGTGTTTTTTCTTTTTAACACTTTGTAGGTTAGTAATGGGGGTGTCTTATAGACGCCCATCATTACTAACCTGGGCTTCATGGCAGCTGGCGCTGACATGAACCCCACCACTATTACCCCCTGCCACCGCACCAGGGCAGCGTGGAAGAGCGAGGCTAAGTGCCAGAATTGGATGCGCCATTTATGGGGCGGCTGACGGCTGGTGTTTCTAGCCTGGGAGGGGGCCAATATTCATGGCACCCTTCCTGGGCTATTAATATCAGCCCCCAGCTGTCTGCCTAGCCTTTGCTAGCTATTAAAATAGGGGGGACCCCACGTCATTTTTTTGGGGGTCCCCCATTTTTATAGCTAGTAAAGGCTAGGTATTCAGCTGGGGGCTGATATTAGTAGCCTGGGAAGCTCCGTGGGTATTACCCCCCTTCCCAGGCTTCAAACATCTGCCCCAGCCGTCTGCTTAACCTCCGCTAGAGACTAAAATTATGGGGGATCCCACGCCAATTTTTTTTTCAATAAATCCTTTATTTTAACACTAAATGACACTTGAGGGGTTAATAAAGATGCAGTCCCTAAATTATTATTTATTTTTTAATTTTTCCCAAAAATTTTGACGTGGGCTTTGCCATATTTTTGTATGCCAGCCAGGTACAGCATCCAGGAACGGGCTGCCCCCAACTCCCAGCTGCCTATTTGTACCTGGCCGGACACAACAATATAGGGAAGCCCTTTTTTTTATTATTTCATGAATTTCATGAAATAAGTAAAAAGAAAAAAAAAAAATACGTGGGGCTTCGCCCTATTTTTGTGTCCAGCCAGGTACAACTAGGCAGCTGGGGGCTGGAATCCGCAGCGCAGGGAGGCCCAAGCTTTCTGGCCCCCCCCCCCCGCTGCAAATTGCAGTCCGCAGCCACCCGGGAAAATGGCGCGTTCATAGAAGCGCCATCTTCTGGCGCTGTACCCAACTCATCCAGGGCCCTGGTGCGGTGGCTCACTGGGTAATAAAGGGGTTAGGGCCAGCTTGGCATTATCAGCTGGCCCTAAGCCCGAAATTCATGGGGTCACGCCAATATTAGACATGACCGCCATGAATTTCTAGTAAAGTATTTAAAAAAAACAACACCCAGAGTAAAGTCCTTTAATTGAAATAAACACACAATTCTTTAATGTTCTAAATTAAACCATACTTACTGTCACGCCCATTCCAGCTGAAGCCAACGATCTCCTGCAATAAAAGTAAAATAATAAAGCAACATCATCCTTACCTTTCCATGGTTCCCAGGACAGCTTCAGCTCTGCTACATCGAGATGACAGGCTGGATCGCAGCAGAAAGCTGCCATCCAGCCTGTCATCCCGCAGACACTGAGAAGCGAAGGCATGCTTGCGCTCCTCAGTGTCTGGCTGTGACGGCATCCAGATGAGCCGACAATGAACTCAGCTCACCTCATGCACGTCACTGACAGTGTGGGAGAATTCTCCAGCGCATGCGGTGAGCGTGAGAGACTCGGCTCATCTGGATGCCGTCACAGCCTGACACTGAGGAGCGCAAGCATGAACCCCTTCTATGCCGAGCATAGAAGGTGGCGAGCATTTTTATTGGTATATGGTTTCCTATTCTGCTATGTGCTGCCCCCATCCTGCGCCCCCCATCCTTTTATGTGCTGTCCCCATCCTGTTATGTGCAGCCCCCATCCTGTTATGTGCTGCCCCATCCTGCTATGTGCTGCCCCCATCCTGCTATGTGCTGCCCCCATCCTGCTATGTGCTGCCCCCATCCTGCTATGTGCTGCCCCCATCCTGCTATGTGCTGCCCCCATCCTGCTATGTGCAGCCCCCATCCTGCTATGTGCAGCCCCCATCCTGCTATGTGCTGCCCCCATCCTGCTATGTGCAGCCCCCATCCTGCTATGTGCAGCCCCCATCCTGCTATGTGCAGCCCCCATCCTGCTATGTGCTGCCCCCATCCTGCTATGTGCAGCCCCCATCCTGCTATGTGCTGCCCCCATCCTGCTATGTGCAGCCCCCATCCTGTTATGTGCTGCCCCCATCCTGCTATGTGCAAAACCCATCCTGCTATGTGCAAAACCCATCCTGCTATGTGCAAAACCCATCCTGCTATGTGCTGCCTCCTGTGGGGCATGACCTCGGCTTCCCTGGTTTCCTTTGCTACGTCCAAGAGACCCCGTGGATGTCGGACATATAGGAGTTCAAATGGCGAGAACTCAGTAGAGGCCTGTGGAACCTCTCGTATAGAGAACAACAGATAAGGCAAGATACAGTCCCAGTCTCTCCCGTCCTTTTCTATGGCCTTCCTCAGCATACTCTTCAGAGTTTTGTTGAACCTCTCCACAAGGCCATCTGTCTGAGGATGGTATACTGATGTTCTCAGTTGGGAAATTTGCAGGACCTTGCACAATTCCCTCATCACCTTACTCATAAAGGCTGGTGCCCGGTCAGTCAGGATCTCCTTTGGCAACCCTGTCCGGGAGAAAACATGGACCAACTCGCAAGCTATACTGTGGCTTCCCTCAGAGTTAGGTCTCTATGTTAAGCAGACCCAAAATTCTCACTGGTCCCCCCTAACTCCGGAATGTTAGACTCAGGGGACACTACCTCCTCATCCCCAAGGACACAAAAGGGAAACCTGTCTGACTCTGGGTGTGGTGACACCTCTTCAGGGTTAACTGGTTTCTTATTCCCCACAGATCCCAAAATAAACAAAAGTCCCGGCCTATAATAATGGGGTGCAACAAGTCCTGAACAATGCCGACCTCGTGGGACTCAGTACCGTGGGCCGTTTAAATGTCCACTCTGGCCATGGGGTAGTCCTTAGCATCACCAAGAATGCACCGTACGCCGACCTTTTTTCCCCAGGAACAGTTGGAGAGGAAGTGTGGCCCTCACAAGGGTCACCAGGCTGCCAGAGTCTAATAGTGTCATTACTTGCCAACCATTCACTTTTACGGGACATGTTTTTGGCCCCTTGCTGGCTGGACAGTTCACACTGCAGGCTGGATACGCATAATACAAACAGCGGTGTCCTATGCTGCAGTCCATCTGTTTGTGGGTCAAGGAACAACGGGCGGCTATGTGGCCTGGGCCATGGCACCTCCAGCAAATGACATCACCCGTAGGGACCTTGGGCATTACCTCCCCACCCCTTTGAACCTTGGACGTCCGACTCCCTTTTGGGCCTCCGCCCTCTGTGGCTCTCAACCAGTCCAATCAGTTCATCGGCACTCCGGGGATCACCCTGGGCAACCCAAGTCTGTATTGGCCTCGGCAGGGAATGCACAAACCTGTCCATCACCACTCGCTCTACCATCTGCGCAGGCGTAGAGGACTCCGGCTGCAGCAACTTCTGGACCAGGTGCAAAGGATCAAACATTTGGGAGCGAGGGGGTTTGCCCCGATGATACGCCCAGCGGTGGACCCGCTGCGCCCTGATAGTCATAGTCACGCCCAAGCACACCAGAATCTTGGTTTTTAGCTTGCCATACTCTTTGGCATCCTGCAGAGCTAAATCATAGTAAGCCTTCTGGGGCTCCCCTGTCAAGTATGGCGCCAGTACCTCTGCCCACTGCTCTTTCGGAAGTTTCCCCTCTCGGCGACCCTTTCAAACACAGTCAGGATGGCCTCAATGCCATCCTCTGGGGTCATTTTCTGCAATGCCCGTCTTACCGCCTTCCGGACTTGGGAGTCATCAGCCGGACTTGGGGTTTGGGCTCTCGTCCTGCCCTGGATGGCGGTTGCCAGAAGCTGCATCTGCTGTAACAACAGCCTGTTGGTCTCCTGCTGGTGCTGCTGCGAATGGACCAGGTGTTTCAGCAGGTCCTCCATTTTGTCCGGCGATGCTTGTTGGCTTGCAGCAAACCAGGACATGCAGTCCTACTTGTAGCAGTCACATATATCTGCTGTGAATGCTGCCCGCACGTCTAACACCAACTGTAGGGTTTTTACTCACTTGCGTGCGACAGGAGGCAAACAGGAAGCATGTTCCTTTCAAAGCCCATGTCGGTTTATTACTTCATAAACCAAAAAGCAAACAAACTGCCTTTAGTTCAGGCAAACAAAGTAAAGTGTCCTTTAAGCAAGTCTCCACTTAACCAGTCCTGTGTGCACACAGGCTGGGTAGTATCCAGTGGCTCGGTAGGGAGACAACAACACACAGGAGGCCTTCTCCTCCAAAAACACAGACCATATGCTGAACAAACGGCCTCCATTTTATAGGTTGTTAACCACACCCAGAGGGAGATATGTGGGTAGCTAGACCCGACCAACTCTCCAAACTACTCGAAACCCGGTTCCCGGTGCACCAATCAGTCCTCTTAGTGCTTATGTGCACTAAAGCAACACTCCAGGTTACATCACAGAGGACAGCCATCTCTGTGATACATACCTCCCATCGACTATGTGACTGTTGGCCACCTTACAATACAACTAAAGTCCGCACAGGAGGGTCCCCTAAATAATGGTGATGGGGAGTTGATCACTGAGGATCAAGCAAAGGCAAAATTACTAAGCTAGTTCGTTGGTATATATGTACATTAATAATTTACCCCCTCGGCGACTCCATACATTGCATGGCACTACCATTCGGGTGCTCACTGCCCAACTTCCCTGACGATATTTGGCCATGGCAGCCGGGGTCATGCTGGAGGCCCCCGTGGACACGATCTTTATTCTTCCAGGTAGCTCAGCTAGAAGCTGAGCTTTATAGGAGATCATTACTTGTAGTATATTCAGTCATACTATTTTATTGCAGGTTCAAGTCCCATATGGGAACTAAAAAATAAAGTAAAAATAATAATAAAAAAAAAGTTTGACTCGCCCTCTTTACCGATTCAAAACTATGGAAATTTTTAAAAAAATAAACATATTTGGCGTCGCTGCTTCCATACAGGTCTAAGCTATGAAAATATGCAAACGGCGTAAAGCATTTAAAAAAATCAAATTGCAAAATAGAGGTTCTTTGGTCACCCCAGCCTCTTCCCAAAAATGCAATAAAAAAAAGCAATCAAAAAGGTGTAAGTTGTCTAGAATGGTAAAAACGACATCCGGTCACACAAAGCACAAGCGTCACACAGCTCCATCAATGGAAATTGTCAGGGTCAAAAGTTTGCTTTTTTACGAAGTTCTGAACATTTTTAGCCATTAAAATATAGAAGTTTTGTATCGGCATAATAGTATGAAGAGTCACGCTGCCAGGTCATTATCACCACATAATCACCAGTGTAACACCAAAACCCAGAAAACTAGTGGCTGAATAACATTTTTTTTCATTATTTCATCCAACTTGTTTGTTTTTCTCCATTTTCAGGTATAATGAATGTTGTCACGCAGCAGCCGCACGCGTCTGACCAGTTCTGAAATGTGCCTGGTGGGTTGGTCACTGTTTTTTTTGCAGCTAAAATGTTTTACTTGTAAAAAAAATGCAGCCAAAAAAACTGCTGTAAAACGTGTGCGGTTTTCCCATTCAGCAGGCTGTGTGCACACAGCTTTGTGAATCTGCACAGTTACGTCCCCTGTCATGTAGCTGGTCGGTCTCCCCATTACTGTGAACTTGTGTTCTCACTGTACTCCAAAGGTTTGGGGCAGCGATAGTTACACTGGTGGGAGGTGGACACCTGACTTCTCTGTCCAGTTATAGTGCCCACTGCAGTGTGACGCTAGAGCTGGGCCGTGCAGTCCTCCAGGAATCAGCGAGACGCGACAGCCATATAGAGCGTCCTCCCTGCAGAATGCGGTGTTACCTGCTTCCTGGTCGCGTCTTGATGACGTCACATCTCACACGTGAAGGTATGGCTCTCAGTATATAATATACTTGTATGTATGTGTCCTATACCGGAGCCGGTCACTGTCCTCTGTGTTAGGAGGTCCGGCTCTCTGTATATACTTGTATGTATGTGTCCTATACAGGAGCCGGTCACTGTCCTCTGTGTTAGGAGGTCCGGCTCTCTGTATATACTTGTATGTATGTGTCCTATACTGGACCCGGTCACTGTCCTCTGTGTTAGGAGGTCCGGCTCTCTGTATATACTTGTATGTATGTGTCCTATACAGGAGCCGGTCACTGTCCTCTGTGTTAGGAGGTCCGGCTCTCTGTATATACTTGTATGTATGTGTCCTATACAGGAGCCGGTCACTGTCCTCTGTGTTAGGAGGTCCGGCTCTCTGTATATACTTGTATGTATGTGTCCTATACAGGAGCCGGTCACTGTCCTCTGTGTTAGGAGGTCCGGCTCTCTGTATATACTTGTATGTATGTGTCCTATACAGGAGCCGGTCACTGTCCTCTGTGTTAGGAGCTCCGGCTCTCTGTATATACTTGTATGTATGTGTCCTATACCGGAGCCGGTCACTGTCCTCTATGTTAGGAGGTCCGGCTCTCTGTATATACTTGTATGTATGTGTCCTATACAGGAGTCGGTCACTGTCCTCTGTGTTAGGAGGTCCGGCTCTCTGTATATACTTGTATGTATGTGTCCTATACCGGAGCCGGTCACTGTCCTCTATGTTAGGAGGTCCGGCTCTCTGTATATACTTGTATGTATGTATGTGTCCTATACAGGAGTCGGTCACTGTCCTCTGTGTTAGGAGGTCCGGCTCTCTGTATATACTTGTATGTATGTGTCCTATACTGGAGCCGGTCACTGTCCTCTGTGTTAGGAGGTCCGGCTCTCTGTATATACTTGTATGTATGTGTCCTATACTGGAGCCGGTCACTGTCCTCTGTTAGGAGGTCCGGCTCTCTGTGTATATACTTGTATGTATGTGTCCTATACAGGAGCCGGTCACTGTCCTCTGTGTTAGGAGGTCTGGCTCTCTGTATATACTTGTATGTATGTGTCCTATACCGGAGCCGGTCACTGTCCTCTATGTTAGGAGGTCCGGCTCTCTGTATATACTTGTATGTATGTGTCCTATACAGGAGCCGGTCACTGTCCTCTGTGTTAGGAGGTCCGGCTCTCTGTATATACTTGTATGTATGTGTCCTATACAGGAGCCGGTCACTGTCCTCTGTTAGGAGGTCCGGCTCTCTGTATATACTTGTGTGTATGTGTCCTATACAGGAGCCGGTCACTGTCCTCTGTTAGGAGGTCCGGCTCTCTGTATATACTTGTATGTATGTATGTGTCCTATACAGGAGCCGGTCACTGTCCTCTGTTAGGAGGTCCGGCTCTCTGTATATACTTGTGTGTATGTGTCCTATACAGGAGCCGGTCACTGTCCTCTGTGTTAGGAGGTCCGGCTCTCTGTATATACTTGTATGTATGTGTCCTATACAGGAGCCGGTCACTGTCCTCTGTGTTAGGAGGTCCGGCTCTCTGTATATATTTGTATGTATGTGTCCTATACAGGAGCCGGTCACTGTCCTCTGTTAGGAGGTCCGGCTCTCTGTATATACTTGTATGTATGTGTCCTATACAGGAGCCGGTCACTGTCCTCTGTGTTAGGAGGTCCGGCTCTCTGTATATACTTGTATGTATGTATGTGTCCTATACCGGAGCCGGTCACTGTCCTCTGTGTTAGGAGGTCCGGCTCTCTGTATATACTTGTATGTATGTATCCTATACTGGAGCGGTCACTGTCCTCTGTTAGGAGGTCCGGCTCTCTGTATATACTTGTATGTATGTGTCCTATACAGGAACCGGTCACTGTCCTCTGTGTTAGGAGGTCCGGCTCTCTGTATATACTTGTATGTATGTGTCCTATACAGGAGCCGGTCACTGTCCTCTGTGTTAGGAGGTCCGGCTCTCTGTATATACTTGTATGTATGTGTCCTATACAGGAGCCGGTCACTGTCCTCTGTGTTAGGAGGTCCGGCTCTCTGTATATACTTGTATGTATGTGTCCTATACAGGAGCCGGTCACTGTCCTCTGTGTTAGGAGGTCCGGCTCTCTGTATATACTTGTATGTATGTGTCCTATACAGGAGCCGGTCACTGTCCTCTGTGTTAGGAGGTCCGGCTCTCTGTATATACTTGTATGTATGTGTCCTATACCGGAGCCGGTCACTGTCCTTTGTGTTAGGAGGTCCGGCTCTCTGTATATATTTGTATGTATGTGTCCTATACAGGAGCCGGTCACTGTCCTCTGTGTTAGGAGGTCCGGCTCTCTGTATATACTGGTATGTGTCCTATACAGGAGCCGGTCACTGTCCTCTGTGTTAGGAGGTCCGGCTCTCTGTATATACTTGTATGTATGTGTCCTATACAGGAGCCGGTCACTGTCCTCTGTGTTAGGAGGTCCGGCTCTCTGTATATACTTGTATGTATGTGTCCTATACAGGAGCCGGTCACTGTGCTCTGAGTTAGGAGGTCCGGCTCTCTGTATATACTTGTATGTATGTGTCCTATACAGGAGCCGGTCACTGTCCTCTGTGTTAGGAGGTCCGGCTCTCTGTATATACTTGTATGTATGTGTCCTATACAGGAGCCGGTCACTGTCCTCTGTGTTCGGAGGTCCGGCTCTCTGTATATACTTGTATGTATGTGTCCTATACAGGAGTCGGTCACTGTCCTCTGTTAGGAGGTCCGGCTCTCTGTATATACTTGTATGTATGTGTCCTATACAGGAGCCGGTCACTGTCCTCTGTGTTAGGAGTTCTCGCTCTCTGTATATACTGGTATGTATGTGTCCTATACAGGAGCCGGTCACTGTCCTCTGTTAGGAGGTCCGGCTCTCTGTATATACTTGTATGTATGTGTCCTATACAGGAGCCGGTCACTGTCCTCTGTGTTAGGAGGTCCGGCTCTCTGTATATACTTGTATGTATGTGTCCTATACTGGAGCCGGTCACTGTCCTCTGTGTTAGGAGGTCCGGCTCTCTGTATATACTTGTATGTATGTGTCCTATACAGGAGCCGGTCACTGTCCTCTGTGTTAGGAGGTCCGGCTCTCTGTATATACTTGTATGTATGTGTCCTATACAGGAGCCGGTCACTGTCCTCTGTGTTAGGAGGTCCGGCTCTCTGTATATACTTGTATGTATGTGTCCTATACAGGAGCCGGTCACTGTCCTCTGTGTTAGGAGTTCTCGCTCTCTGTATATACTGGTATGTATGTGTCCTATACAGGAGCCGGTCACTGTCCTCTGTTAGGAGGTCCGGCTCTCTGTATATACTTGTATGTATGTGTCCTATACAGGAGCCGGTCACTGTCCTCTGTGTTAGGAGGTCCGGCTCTCTGTATATACTTGTATGTATGTGTCCTATACTGGAGCCGGTCACTGTCCTCTGTGTTAGGAGGTCCGGCTCTCTGTATATACTTGTATTTATGTGTCCTATACAGGAGCCGGTCACTGTCCTCTGTGTTAGGAGGTCCGGCTCTCTGTATATACTTGTATGTATGTGTCCTATACAGGAGCCGGTCACTGTCCTCTGTGTTAGGAGGTACGGCTCTCTGTATATAATATACTGGTATGTATGTATCCTATACTGGAGCTGTCACTGTCCTCTGTGTTAGGAGGTCCGGCTCTCTGTATATACTTGTATGTATGTGTCCTATACAGGAGCCGGTCACTGTCCTCTGTGTTAGGAGGTCCGGCTCTCTGTGTATATACTGGTATGTATGTGTCCTATACAGGAGCCGGTCACTGTCCTCTGTTAGGAGGTCCGGCTCTCTGTATATACTTGTATGTATGTGTCCTATACAGGAGCCGGTCACTGTCCTCTGTGTTAGGAGGTCCGGCTCTCTGTGTATATACTGGTATGTATGTGTCCTATACAGGAGCCGGTCACTGTCCTCTGTTAGGAGGTCCGGCTCTCTGTATATACTTGTATGTATGTGCCCTATACAGGAGCGGTCACTGTCCTCTATGTTAGGCGGTCCGGCTCTCTGTATATAATATACTGGTATGTATGTATCCTATACTGGAGCGGTCACTGTCCTCTGTGTTAGGAGTTCCGGCTCTCTGTATATAATATACTTGTATGTATGTGTCCTATACAGGAGCCGGTCACTGTCCTCTGTGTTAGGAGGTCCGGCTCTCTGTGTATATTCTGGTATGTATGTGTCCTATACAGGAGCCGGTCACTGTCCTCTGTTAGGAGGTCCGGCTCTCTGTATATACTTGTATGTATGTGTCCTATACAGGAGCCGGTCACTGTCCTCTGTGTTAGGAGGTCCGGCTCTCTGTATATACTTGTATGTATGTGTCCTATACAGGAGCCGGTCACTGTCCTCTGTGTTAGGAGGTCCGGCTCTCTGTATATACTTGTATGTATGTGTCCTATACAGGAGCCGGTCACTGTCCTCTGTGTTAGGAGGTCCGGCTCTCTGTATATACTTGTATGTATGTGTCCTATACAGGAGCCGGTCACTGTCCTCTGTGTTAGGAGGTCCGGCTCTCTGTATATACTTGTATGTATGTGTCCTATACAGGAGCCGGTCACTGTCCTCTGTGTTAGGAGGTCCGGCTCTCTGTGTATATACTTGTATGTATGTGTCCTATACCGGAGCCGGTCACTGTCCTCTGTTAGGAGGTCCGGCTCTCTGTGTATATACTTGTATGTATGTGTCCTATACCGGAGCCGGTCACTGTCCTCTGTGTTAGGAGGTCCGGCTCTCTGTATATACTTGTATGTATGTGTCCTATACCGGAGCCGGTCACTGTCCTCTGTGTTAGGAGGTCCGGCTCTCTGTGTTTATACTGGTATGTATGTGTCCTATACAGGAGCCGGTCACTGTCCTCTGTTAGGAGGTCCGGCTCTCTGTATATACTTGTATGTATGTGTCCTATACAGGAGCCGGTCACTGTCCTCTGTGTTAGGAGGTCCGGCTCTCTGTATATACTTGTATGTATGTGTCCTATACCGGAGCCGGTCACTGTCCTCTGTTAGGAGGTCCGGCTCTCTGTATATACTTGTATGTATGTGTCCTATACCGGAGCCGGTCACTGTCCTCTGTGTTAGGAGGTCCGGCTCTCTGTATATACTTGTATGTATGTGTCCTATACCGGAGCCGGTCACTGTCCTCTGTGTTAGGAGGTCCGGCTCTCTGTATATACTTGTATGTATGTGTCCTATACAGGAGCCGGTCACTGTCCTCTGTGTTAGGAGGTCCGGCTCTCTGTATATACTTGTATGTATGTGTCCTATACAGGAGCCGGTCACTGTCCTCTGTGTTAGGAGGTCCGGCTCTCTGTATATACTTGTATGTATGTGTCCTATACAGGAGCCGGTCACTGTCCTCTGTGTTAGGAGGTCCGGCTCTCTGTATATACTGGTATGTATGTGTCCTATACAGGAGCCGGTCACTGTCCTCTGTGTTGGGAGGTCCGGCTCTCTGTATATACTGGTATGTATGTGTCCTATACAGGAGCCTGTCACTGTCCTCTGTGTTAGGAGGTCCGGCTCTCTGTATATACTTGTATGTATGTGTCCTATACAGGAGCCGGTCACTGTCCTCTGTTAGGAGGTCCGGCTTTCTGTATATACTTGTATGTATGTGCCCTATACAGGAGCGGTCACTGTCCTCTGTGTTAGGAGGTCCGGCTCTCTGTATATAATATACTGGTATGTATGTGTCCTATACAGGAGCCGGTCACTGTCCTCTGTGTTAGGAGGTCCGGCTCTCTGTATATACTTGTATGTATGTGTCCTATACCGGAGCCGGTCACTGTCCTCTGTGTTAGGAGGTCCGGCTCTCTGTATATACTTGTATGTATGTGTCCTATACCGGAGCCGGTCACTGTCCTCTGTGTTAGGAGTTCCGGCTCTCTGTATATACTGGTATGTATGTGTCGTATACAGGAGCCGGTCACTGTCCTCTATGTTAGGAGGTCCGGCTCTCTGTATATACTGGTATGTATGTGTCCTATACAGGAGCCGGTCACTGTCCTCTGTGTTAGGAGGTCCGGCTCTCTGTATATACTGGTATGTATGTGTCCTATACAGGAGTCGGTCACTGTCCTCTGTTAGGAGGTCCGGCTCTCTGTATATACTTGTATGTATGTGCCCTATACAGGAGCGGTCACTGTCCTCTATGTTAGGCGGTCCGGCTCTCTGTATATAATATATTGGTATGTATGTATCCTATACTGGAGCGGTCACTGTCCTCTGTGTTAGGAGTTCCGGCTCTCTGTATATACTTGTATGTATGTGTCCTATACAGGAGCCGGTCACTGTCCTCTGTGTTAGGAGGTCCGGCTCTCTGTGTATATACTGGTATGTATGTGTCCTATACAGGAGCCGGTCACTGTCCTCTGTTAGGAGGTCCGGCTCTCTGTATATACTTGTATGTATGTGTCCTATACAGGAGCCGGTCACTGTCCTCTGTGTTAGGAGGTCCGGCTCTCTGTATATACTTGTATGTATGTGTCCTATACCGGAGCCGGTCACTGTCCTCTGTGTTAGGAGGTCCGGCTCTCTGTATATACTTGTATGTATGTGTCCTTTACAGGAGCCGGTCACTGTCCTCTGTGTTAGGAGGTCCGGCTCTCTGTATATACTTGTATGTATGTGTCCTATACAGGAGCCGGTCACTGTCCTCTGTGTTAGGAGGTCCGGCTCTCTGTATATACTTGTATGTATGTGTCCTATACAGGAGCCGGTCACTGTCCTCTGTGCTAGGAGTTCTGGCTCTCTGTGTATATATACTTGTATGTATGTGTCCTATACAGGAGCCGGTCACTGTCCTCTGTGTTAGGAGGTCCGGCTCTCTGTATATACTTGTATGTATGTGTCCTATACAGGAGCCGATCACTGTCCTCTGTGTTAGGAGGTCCGGCTCTCTGTATATACTTGTATGTATGTGTCCTATACAGGAGCCGGTCACTGTCCTCTGTGTTAGGAGGTCCGGCTCTCTGTATATACTTGTATGTATGTGTCCTATACCGGAGCCGGTCACTGTCCTCTGTGTTAGGAGGTCCGGCTCTCTGTATATACTGGTATGTATGTGTCCTATACAGGAGCCGGTCACTGTCCTCTGTGTTAGGAGGTCCGGCTCTCTGTATATACTTGTATGTATGTGTCCTATACCGGAGCCGGTCACTGTCCTCTGTGTTAGGAGGTCCGGCTCTCTGTACATACTGGTATGTATGTGTCCTATACCGGAGCCGGTCACTGTCCTCTATGTTAGGAGGTCCGGCTCTCTGTATATACTTGTATGTATGTGTCCTATACAGGAGCCGGTCACTGTCCTCTGTGTTAGGAGTTCTGGCTCTCTGTATATAATATACTTGTATGTATGTGTCCTATACAGGAGCCGGTCACTGTCCTGTGTGTTAGGAGGTCCGGCTCTCTGTATATACTTGTATGTATGTGTCCTATACAGGAGCCGGTCACTGTCCTCTGTGTTAGGAGGTCCGACTCTCTGTATATACTTGTATGTATGTGTCCTATACTGGAGCCGGTCACTGTCCTCTGTGTTAGGAGGTCCGGCTCTCTGTATATACTTGTATGTATGTGTCCTATACAGGAGCCGGTCACTGTCCTCTGTTAGGAGGTCCGGCTCTCTGTATATACTTGTATGTATGTGTCCTATACAGGAGCCGGTCACTGTCCTCTGTTAGGAGGTCCGGCTCTCTGTGTATATACTTGTATGTATGTGTCCTATACAGGAGCCGGTCACTGTCCTCTGTGTTAGGAGGTCTGGCTCTCTGTATATACTTGTATGTATGTGTCCTATACCGGAGCCGGTCACTGTCCTCTGTGTTAGGAGGTCCGGTTCTCTGTATATACTTGTATGTATGTGTCCTATACAGGAGCCGGTCACTGTCCTCTGTTAGGAGGTCCGGCTCTCTGTATATACTTGTATGTATGTGTCCTATACAGGAGCCGGTCACTGTCCTCTGTTAGGAGGACCGGCTCTCTGTATATACTTGTATGTATGTGTCCTATACAGGAGCCGGTCACTGTCCTCTGTGCTAGGAGGTCCGGCTCTCTGTATATACTTGTATGTATGTGTCCTATACCGGAGCCGGTCACTGTCCTCTGTGCTAGGAGGTCCGGCTCTCTGTATATACTTGTATGTATGTGTCCTATACTGGAGCCGGTCACTGTCCTCTGTGCTAGGAGGTCCGGCTCTCTGTATATACTTGTATGTATGTTTCCTATACAGGAGCCGGTCACTGTCCTCTGTGCTAGGAGGTCCGGCTTTCTGTATATACTTGTATGTATGTGTCCTATACAGGAGCCGGTCACTGTCCTCTGTGTTAGGAGGTCCGGCTCTCTGTATATACTTGTATGTATGTGTCCTATACAGGAGCCGGTCACTGTCCTCTGTGTTAGGAGGTCCGGCTCTCTGTATATACTTGTATGTATGTGTCCTATACAGGAGCCGGTCACTGTCCTCTATGTTAGGAGGTCCGGCTCTCTGTATATACTTGTATGTATGTGTCCTATACAGGAGCGGTCACTGTCCTCTGTGTTAGGAGGTCCGGCTCTCTGTATATACTTGTATGTATGTGTCCTATACAGGAGCCGGTCACTGTCCTCTGTGCTAGGAGCTCCGGCTCTCTGTATATACTTGTATGTATGTGTCCTATACAGGAGCCGGTCACTGTCCTCTATGTTAGGAGGTCCGGCTCTCTGTATATACTTGTATGTATGTGCCCTATATAGGAGCGGTCACTGTCCTCTATGTTAGGTGGTCCGGCTCTCTGTATATAATATACTGGTATGTATGTATCCTATACTGGAGCTGTCACTGTCCTCTGTGTTAGGAGGTCCGGCTCTCTGTATATACTTGTATGTATGTGTCCTATACAGGAGCCGGTCACTGTCCTCTATGTTAGGAGGTCCGGCTCTCTGTATATACTTGTATGTATGTGTCCTATACTGGAGCCGGTCACTGTCCTCTGTGTTAGGAGGTCCGGCTCTCTGTATATACTTGTATGTATGTGTCCTATACAGGAGCCGGTCACTGTCCTCTGTGTTAGGAGGTCCGGCTCTCTGTGTATATACTGGTATGTATGTGTCCTATACAGGAGCCGGTCACTGTCCTCTGTTAGGAGGTCCGGCTCTCTGTATATACTTGTATGTATGTGCCCTATACAGGAGCGGTCACTGTCCTCTTTGTTAGGCGGTCCGGCTCTCTGTATATAATATACTGGTATGTATGTATCCTATACTGGAGCGGTCACTGTCCTCTGTTAGGAGGTCCGGCTCTCTGTATATACTTGTATGTATGTGTCCTATACAGGAGCCGGTCACTGTCCTCTGTTAGGAGGTCCGGCTCTCTGTATATACTTGTATGTATGTGTCCTATACAGGAGCCGGTCACTGTCCTCTGTGTTAGGAGGTCCGGCTCTCTGTATATACTTGTATGTATGTGTCCTACACAGGAGCCGGTCACTGTCCTCTGTGTTAGGAGGTCCGGCTCTCTGTATATACTTGTATGTATGTGTCCTATACAGGAGCGGTCACTGTCCTCTGTGTTAGGAGGTCCGGCTCTCTGTATATACTTGTATGTATGTGTCCTATACCGGAGCCGGTCACTGTCCTCTGTGTTAGGAGGTCCGGCTCTCTGTATATACTTGTATGTATGTGTCCTATACAGGAGCCGGTCACTGTCCTCTGTGTTAGGAGGTCCGGCTCTCTGTATATACTTGTATGTATGTGTCCTATACCGGAGCCGGTCACTGTCCTCTGTGTTAGGAGGTCCGGCTCTCTGTATATACTTGTATGTATGTGTCCTATACCGGAGCCGGTCACTGTCCTCTGTGTTAGGAGGTCCGGCTCTCTGTATATACTTGTATGTATGTGTCCTATACCGGAGCCGGTCACTGTCCTCTGTGTTAGGAGGTCCGGCTCTCTGTATATACTGGTATGTATGTGTCCTATACAGGAGCCGGTCACTGTCCTCTGTGTTAGGAGGTCCGGCTCTCTGTATATACTTGTATGTATGTGTCCTATACAGGAGCCGGTCACTGTCCTCTATGTTAGGAGGTCCGGCTCTCTGTATATACTTGTATGTATGTGTCCTATACAGGAGCGGTCACTGTCCTCTGTGTTAGGAGGTCCGGCTCTCTGTATATACTTGTATGTATGTGTCCTATACAGGAGCCGGTCACTGTCCTCTGTGCTAGGAGCTCCGGCTCTCTGTATATACTTGTATGTATGTGCCCTATATAGGAGCGGTCACTGTCCTCTGTGTTAGGAGGTCCGGCTCTCTGTATATACTTGTATGTATGTGTCCTATACAGGAGCCGGTCACTGTCCTCTATGTTAGGAGGTCCAGCTCTCTGTATATACTTGTATGTATGTGCCCTATATAGGAGCGGTCACTGTCCTCTATGTTAGGCGGTCCGGCTCTCTGTATATAATATACTGGTATGTATGTATCCTATACTGGAGCTGTCACTGTCCTCTGTGTTAGGAGGTCCGGCTCTCTGTATATACTTGTATGTATGTGTCCTATACAGGAGCCGGTCACTGTCCTCTATGTTAGGAGGTCCGGCTCTCTGTATATACTTGTATGTATGTGTCCTATACTGGAGCCGGTCACTGTCCTCTGTGTTAGGAGGTCCGGCTCTCTGTATATACTTGTATGTATGTGTCCTATACAGGAGCCGGTCACTGTCCTCTGTGTTAGGAGGTCCGGCTCTCTGTGTATATACTGGTATGTATGTGTCCTATACAGGAGCCGGTCACTGTCCTCTGTTAGGAGGTCCGGCTCTCTGTATATACTTGTATGTATGTGCCCTATACAGGAGCGGTCACTGTCCTCTTTGTTAGGCGGTCCGGCTCTCTGTATATAATATACTGGTATGTATGTATCCTATAATGGAGCGGTCACTGTCCTCTGTGTTAGGAGGTCCGGCTCTCTGTATATACTTGTATGTATGTGTCCTATACAGGAGCCGGTCACTGTCCTCTGTGTTAGGAGGTCCGGCTCTCTGTGTATATTCTGGTATGTATGTGTCCTATACAGGAGCCGGTCACTGTCCTCTGTTAGGAGGTCCGGCTCTCTGTATATACTTGTATGTATGTGTCCTATACAGGAGCCGGTCACTGTCCTCTGTTAGGAGGTCCGGCTCTCTGTATATACTTGTATGTATGTGTCCTATACAGGAGCCGGTCACTGTCCTCTGTGTTAGGAGGTCCGGCTCTCTGTATATACTTGTATGTATGTGTCCTATACAGGAGCCGGTCACTGTCCTCTGTGTTAGGAGGTCCGGCTCTCTGTATATACTGGTATGTATGTGTCCTATACAGGAGCCGGTCACTGTCCTCTGTGTTAGGAGGTCCGGCTCTCTGTATATACTGGTATGTATGTGTCCTATACAGGAGCCGGTCACTGTCCTCTGTTAGGAGGTCCGGCTCTCTGTATATACTTGTATGTATGTGTCCTATACAGGAGCCGGTCACTGTCCTCTGTTAGGAGGTCCGGCTCTCTGTATATACTTGTATGTATGTGTCCTATACAGGAGCCGGTCACTGTCCTCTGTGTTAGGAGGTCCGGCTCTCTGTATATACTTGTATATATGTGTCCTATACAGGAGCTGGTCACTGTCCTCTGTGTTAGGAGGTCCGGCTCTCTGTGTATATACTTGTATGTATGTGTCCTATACAGGAGCCGGTCACTGTCCTCTGTGTTAGGAGGTCCGGCTCTCTGTGTATATACTTGTATGTATGTGTCCTATACCGGAGCCGGTCACTGTCCTCTGTGTTAGGAGGTCCGGCTCTCTGTATATTCTTGTATGTATGTGTCCTATACCGGAGCCGGTCACTGTTCTCTGTGTTAGGAGGTCCGGCTCTCTGTATATACTTGTATGTATGTGTCCTATACAGGAGCCGGTCACGGTCCTCTGTGTTAGGAGGTCCGGCTCTCTGTATACACTTGTATGTATGTGTCCTATACAGGAGCCGGTCACTGTCCTCTGTGTTAGGAGGTCCGGCTCTCTGTGTATATACTGGTATGTATGTGTCCTATACAGGAGCCGGTCACTGTCCTCTGTTAGGAGGTCCGGCTCTCTGTATATACTTGTATGTATGTGTCCTATACAGGAGCCGGTCACTGTCCTCTGTGTTAGGAGGTCCGGCTCTCTGTATATACTTGTATGTATGTGTCCTATACCGGAGCCGGTCACTGTCCTCTGTGTTAGGAGGTCCGGCTCTCTGTATATACTTGTATGTATGTGTCCTATACCGGAGCCGGTCACTGTCCTCTGTGTTAGGAGGTCCGGCTCTCTGTATATACTTGTATGTATGTGTCCTATACCGGAGCCGGTCACTGTCCTCTGTGTTAGGAGGTCCGGCTCTCTGTATATACTTGTATGTATGTGTCCTATACCGGAGCCGGTCACTGTCCTCTGTGTTAGGAGGTCCGGCTCTCTGTATATACTTGTATGTATGTGTCCTATACCGGAGCCGGTCACTGTCCTCTGTGTTAGGAGGTCCGGCTCTCTGTATATACTGGTATGTATGTGTCCTATACAGGAGCCGGTCACTGTCCTCTGTGTTAGGAGGTCCGGCTCTCTGTATATACTTGTATGTATGTGTCCTATACAGGAGCCGGTCACTGTCCTCTGTGTTAGGAGGTCCGGCTCTCTGTATATACTTGTATGTATGTGTCCTATACAGGAGCCGGTCACTGTCCTCTGTGTTAGGAGGTCCGGCTCTCTGTATATACTTGTATGTATGTGTCCTATACAGGAGCCGCTCACTGTCCTCTGTGTTAGGAGGTCCGGCTCTCTGTATATACTGGTATGTATGTGTCCTATACAGGAGCCGCTCACTGTCCTCTGTGTTAGGAGGTCCGGCTCTCTGTATATACTTGTATGTATGTGTCCTATACAGGAGCCCGTCACTGTCCTCTGTGTTAGGAGGTCCGGCTCTCTGTATATACTTGTATGTATGTGTCCTATACAGGAGCCGGTCACTGTCCTCTGTGTTAGGAGGTCCGGCTCTCTGTATATACTTGTATGTATGTGTCCTATACCGGAGCCGGTCACTGTCCTCTGTGTTAGGAGGTCCGGCTCTCTGTATATACTTGTATGTATGTGTCCTATACAGGAGCCGGTCACTGTCCTCTGTGTTAGGAGGTCCGGCTCTCTGTATATACTTGTATGTATGTGTCCTATACAGGAGCCGGTCACTGTCCTCTGTTAGGAGGTCCGGCTCTCTGTATATATTTGTATGTATGTGTCCTATACCGGAGCCGGTCACTGTCCTCTGTGTTAGGAGGTCCGGCTCTCTGTATATACTTGTATGTATGTGTCCTATACAGGAGCCGGTCACTGTCCTCTGTGTTAGGAGGTCCGGCTCTCTGTATATACTTGTATGTATGTGTCCTATACCGGAGCCGGTCACTGTCCTCTGTGTTAGGAGTTCCGGCTATCTGTATATACTGGTATGTATGTGTCCTATACAGGAGCCGGTCACTGTCCTCTATGTTAGGAGGTCCGGCTCTCTGTATATACTGGTATGTATGTGTCCTATACAGGAGCCGGTCACTGTCCTCTGTGTTAGGAGGTCCGGCTCTCTGTATATACTGGTATGTATGTGTCCTATACAGGAGCCGGTCACTGTCCTCTGTGTTAGGAGGTCCGGCTCTCTGTATATAATATATTGGTATGTATGTATCCTATACTGGAGCGGTCACTGTCCTCTGTGTTAGGAGTTCCGGCTCTCTGTATATACTTGTATGTATGTGTCCTATACAGGAGCCGGTCACTGTCCTCTGTGTTAGGAGGTCCGGCTCTCTGTATATACTTGTATGTATGTGTCCTATACCGGAGCCGGTCACTGTCCTCTGTGTTAGGAGGTCCGGCTCTCTATATATACTTGTATGTATGTGTCCTATACCGGAGCCGGTCACTGTCCTCTGTGTTAGGAGGTCCGGCTCTCTGTATATACTTGTATGTATGTGTCCTATACCGGAGCCTGTCACTGTCCTGTGTTAGGAGGTCCGGCTCTCTGTATATACTGGTATGTATGTGTCCTATACAGGAGCCGGTCACTGTCCTCTGTGTTAGGAGGTCCGGCTCTCTGTATATACTTGTATGTATGTGTCCTATACAGGAGCCGGTCACTATACTCTGTGTTAGGAGGTCCGGCTCTCTGTATATACTTGTATGTATGTGTCCTATACAGGAGCCGGTCACTGTCCTCTGTGTTAGGAGGTCCGGCTCTCTGTATATACTTGTATGTATGTGTCCTATACAGGAGCCGGTCACTGTCCTCTGTGTTAGGAGGTCCGGCTCTCTGTATATACTTGTATGTATGTGTCCTATACCGGAGCCGGTCACTGTCCTCTGTGCTAGGAGGTCCGGCTCTCTGTATATACTTGTATGTATGTGTCCTATACAGGAGCCGGTCACTATCCTCTGTGTTAGGAGGTCCGGCTCTCTGTATATACTTGTATGTATGTGTCCTATACAGGAGCCGGTCACTATCCTCTGTGTTAGGAGGTCCGGCTCTCTGTATATACTTGTATGTATGTGTCCTATACAGGAGCCGGTCACTGTCCTCTGTGTTAGGAGGTCCGGCTCTCTGTATATACTTGTATGTATGTGTCCTATACAGGAGCCGGTCACTGTCCTCTGTGTTAGGAGGTCCGGCTCTCTGTATATACTTGTATGTATGTGTCCTATACCGGAGCCGGTCACTGTCCTCTGTGTTAGGAGGTCCGGCTCTCTGTATATACTTGTATGTATGTGTCCTATACCGGAGCCGGTCACTGTCCTCTGTGTTAGGAGGTCCGGCTCTCTGTATATACTTGTATGTATGTGTCCTATACAGGAGCCGGTCACTGTCCTCTGTGTTAGGAGGTCCGGCTCTCTGTATATACTTGTATGTATGTGTCCTATACAGGAGCCGGTCACTGTCCTCTATGTTAGGAGGTCCGGCTCTCTGTATATACTTGTATGTATGTGTCCTATACAGGAGCCGGTCACTGTCCTCTGTGTTAGGAGGTCCGGCTCTCTGTATATACTTGTATGTATGTGTCCTATACCGGAGCCGGTCACTGTCCTCTGTGTTAGGAGGTCCGGCTCTCTGTATATACTGGTATGTATGTGTCCTATACAGGAGCCGGTCACTGTCCTCTATGTTAGGAGGTCCGGCTCTCTGTATATACTTGTATGTATGTGTCCTATACAGGAGCCGGTCACTGTCCTCTGTGTTAGGAGGTCCGGCTCTCTGTATATACTTGTATGTATGTGTCTTATACAGGAGCCCGTCACTGTCCTCTGTGTTAGGAGGTCCGGCTCTCTGTATATACTTGTATGTATGTGTCCTATACAGGAGCGGTCACTGTCCTCTATGTTAGGCGGTCCGGCTCTCTGTATATAATATACTGGTATGTATGTATCCTATACTGGAGCGGTCACTGTCCTCTGTGTTAGGAGGTCCGGCTCTCTGTATATACTTGTATGTATGTGTCCTATACAGGAGCGGTCACTGTCCTCTATGTTAGGCGGTCCGGCTCTCTGTATATAATATACTGGTATGTATGTATCCTATACTGGAGCGGTCACTGTCCTCTGTGTTAGGAGGTCCTGCTCTCTGTGTATATACTGGTATGTATGTGTCCTATACAGGAGCCGGTCACTGTCCTCTGTTAGGAGGTCCGGCTCTCTGTATATACTTGTATGTATGTGTCCTATACAGGAGCCCGTCACTGTCCTCTGTGTTAGGAGGTCCGGCTCTCTGTATATACTTGTATGTATGTGTCCTATACAGGAGCGGTCACTGTCCTCTATGTTAGGCGGTCCGGCTCTCTGTATATAATATACTGGTATGTATGTATCCTATACTGGAGCGGTCACTGTCCTCTGTGTTAGGAGGTCCGGCTCTCTGTATATACTTGTATGTATGTGTCCTATACAGGAGCGGTCACTGTCCTCTATGTTAGGCGGTCCGGCTCTCTGTATATAATATACTGGTATGTATGTATCCTATACTGGAGCGGTCACTGTCCTCTGTGTTAGGAGGTCCGGCTCTCTGTATATAATATACTTGTATGTATGTGTCCTATACAGGAGCCGGTCACTGTCCTCTGTTAGGAGGTCCGGCTCTCTGTATATACTGGTATGTATGTGTCCTATACAGGAGCCGGTCACTGTCCTCTGTTAGGAGGTCCGGCTCTCTGTATATACTTGTATGTATGTGCCCTATACAGGAGCGGTCACTGTCCTCTATGTTAGGCGGTTCGGCTCTCTGTATATAATATACTGGTATGTATGTATCCTATACTGGAGCGGTCACTGTCCTCTGTTAGGAGGTCCGGCTCTCTGTATATACTTGTATGTATGTGTCCTATACAGGAGCCGGTCACTGTCCTCTGTGTTAGGAGGTCCGGCTCTCTGTATATACTTGTATGTATGTGTCCTATACCGGAGCCGGTCACTGTCCTCTGTGTTAGGAGGTCCGGCTCTCTGTATATACTTGTATGTATGTGTCCTATACAGGAGCCGGTCACTGTCCTCTGTGTTAGGAGGTCCGGCTCTCTGTATATACTTGTATGTATGTGTCCTATACAGGAGCCGGTCACTGTCCTCTATGTTAGGAGGTCCGGCTCTCTGTATATACTTGTATGTATGTGCCCTATACAGGAGCCGGTCACTGTCCTCTGTGTTAGGAGGTCCGGCTCTCTGTATATACTTGTATGTATGTGTCCTATACAGGAGCCGGTCACTGTCCTCTGTGTTAGGAGGTCCGGCTCTCTGTATATACTGGTATGTATGTGTCCTATATAGGAGCCGGTCACTGTCCTCTATGTTAGGAGGTCCGGCTCTCTGTATATACTTGTATGTATGTGTCCTATACAGGAGCCGGTCACTGTCCTCTGTGCTAGGAGTTCTGGCTCTCTGTATATACTGGTATGTATGTGTCCTATACAGGAGCCGGTCACTGTCCTCTGTTAGGAGGTCCGGCTCTCTGTATATACTTGTATGTATGTGTCCTATACAGGAGCCGGTCACTGTCCTCTGTGTTAGGAGGTCCGGCTCTCTGTATATACTTGTATGTATGTGTCCTATACAGGAGCCGGTCACTGTCCTCTGTGTTAGGAGGTCCGGCTCTCTGTATATACTTGTATGTATGTGTCCTATACCGGAGCCGGTCACTGTCCTCTGTGTTAGGAGGTCCGGCTCTCTGTATATACTGGTATGTATGTGTCCTATACAGGAGCCGGTCACTGTCCTCTGTGTTAGGAGGTCCGGCTCTCTGTTTATACTTGTATGTATGTGTCCTATACCGGAGCCGGTCACTGTCCTCTGTGTTAGGAGGTCCGGCTCTCTGTATATACTGGTATGTATGTGTCCTATACAGGAGCCGGTCACTGTCCTCTATGTTAGGAGGTCCGGCTCTCTGTATATACTGGTATGTATGTGTCCTATACAGGAGCCGGTCACTGTCCTCTGTGTTAGGAGGTCCGGCTCTCTGTATATACTTGTATGTATGTGTCCTATACAGGAGCCCGTCACTGTCCTCTGTGTTAGGAGGTCCGGCTCTCTGTATATACTTGTATGTATGTGCCCTATACAGGAGCGGTCACTGTCCTCTATGTTAGGCGGTCCGGCTCTCTGTATATAATATACTGGTATGTATGTATCCTATACTGGAGCGGTCACTGTCCTCTGTGTTAGGAGGTCCGGCTCTCTGTATATACTTGTATGTATGTGTCCTATACAGGAGCCGGTCACTGTCCTCTGTTAGGAGGTCCGGCTCTCTGTATATACTTGTATGTATGTGCCCTATACAGGAGCGGTCACTGTCCTCTATGTTAGGCGGTTCGGCTCTCTGTATATAATATACTGGTATGTATGTATCCTATACTGGAGCGGTCACTGTCCTCTGTGTTAGGAGGTCCGGCTCTCTGTATATACTGGTATGTATGTGTCCTATACAGGAGCCGGTCACTGTCCTCTGTTAGGAGGTCCGGCTCTCTGTATATACTTTATGTATGTGTCCTATACAGGAGCCGGTCACTGTCCTCTGTTAGGAGGTCCGGCTCTCTGTATATACTTGTATGTATGTGTCCTATACAGGAGCCGGTCACTGTCCTCTGTGTTAGGAGGTCCGGCTCTCTGTATATACTTGTATGTATGTGTCCTATACCGGAGCCGGTCACTGTCCTCTGTGTGAGGAGGTCCGGCTCTCTGTATATACTTGTATGTATGTGTCCTATACCGGAGCCGGTCACTGTCCTCTGTGTTAGGAGGTCCGGCTCTCTGTATATACTTGTATGTATGTGTCCTATACAGGAGCCGGTCACTGTCCTCTGTTAGGAGGTCCGGCTCTCTGTATATACTTGTATGTATGTGTCCTATACAGGAGCCGGTCACTGTCCTCTGTGTTAGGAGGTCCGGCTCTCTGTATATACTTGTATGTATGTGTCCTATACAGGAGCCGGTCACTGTCCTCTGTGTTAGGAGGTCCGGCTCTCTGTATATACTTGTATGTATGTGTCCTATACAGGAGCCGGTCACTGTCCTCTGTTAGGAGGTCCGGCTCTCTGTATATACTTGTATGTATGTGTCCTATACAGGAGCCGGTCACTGTCCTCTATGTTAGGAGGTCCGGCTCTCTGTATATACTTGTATGTATGTGTCCTATACCGGAGCCGGTCACTGTCCTCTGTGTTAGGAGGTCCGGCTCTCTGTATATACTTGTATGTATGTGTCCTATACAGGAGCCGGTCACTGTCCTCTGTTAGGAGGTCCGGCTCTCTGTATATACTTGTATGTATGTGTCCTATACAGGAGCCGGTCACTGTCCTCTATGTTAGGAGGTCCGGCTCTCTGTATATACTTGTATGTATGTGTCCTATACAGAAGCCGGTCACTGTCCTCTGTGTTAGGCGGTCCGGCTCTCTGTATATAATATACTGGTATGTATGTATCCTATACTGGAGCGGTCACTGTCCTCTGTGTTAGGAGGTCCGGCTCTCTGTATATACTTGTATGTATGTGTCCTATACAGGAGCCGGTCACTGTCCTCTGTGTTAGGAGGTCCTGCTCTCTGTGTATATACTGGTATGTATGTGTCCTATACAGGAGCCGGTCACTGTCCTCTGTTAGGAGGTCCGGCTCTCTGTATATACTTGTATGTATGTGCCCTATACAGGAGCGGTCACTGTCCTCTATGTTAGGCGGTTCGGCTCTCTGTATATAATATACTGGTATGTATGTATCCTATACTGGAGCGGTCACTGTCCTCTGTGTTAGGAGGTCCGGCTCTCTGTATATACTTGTATGTATGTGTCCTATACAGGAGCCGGTCACTGTCCTCTGTGTTAGGAGGTCCGGCTCTCTGTGTATATACTGGTATGTATGTGTCCTATACAGGAGCCGGTCACTGTCCTCTGTGTTAGGAGGTCCGGCTCTTTGTATATAATATACTTGTATGTATGTGTCCTATACAGGAGTCGGTCACTGTCCTCTATGTTAGGAGGTCCGGCTCTCTGTATATACTTGTATGTATGTGTCCTATACAGGAGCCGGTCACTGTCCTCTGTGTTAGGAGGTCCGGCTCTTTGTATATAATATACTTGTATGTATGTGTCCTATACAGGAGTCGGTCACTGTCCTCTATGTTAGGAGGTCCGGCTCTCTGTATATACTTGTATGTATGTGTCCTATACAGGAGCCGGTCACTGTCCTCTGTGTTAGGAGGTCTGGCTCTCTGTATATACTGGTATGTATGTATCCTATACTGGAGCGGTCACTGTCCTCTGTTAGGAGGTCCGGCTCTCTGTATATACTTGTATGTATGTGTCCTATACCGGAGCCGGTCACTGTCCTCTGTGTTAGGAGTTCTCGCTCTCTGTATATACTTGTATGTATGTGTCCTATACAGGAGCCGGTCACTGTCCTCTGTTAGGAGGTCCGGCTCTCTGTATATACTTGTATGTATGTGTCCTATACAGGAGCCGGTCACTGTCCTCTATGTTAGGAGGTCCGGCTCTCTGTATATACTTGTATGTATGTGTCCTATACAGGAGCCGGTCACTGTCCTCTGTGTTAGGAGGTCCGGCTCTCTGTATATACTTGTATGTATGTGTCCTATACAGGAGCTGTCACTGTCCTCTGTGTTAGGAGGTCCGGCTCTCTGTATATACTTGTATGTATGTGTCCTATACAGGAGCCGGTCACTGTCCTCTGTGTTAGGAGGTCCGGCTCTCTGTATATACTTGTATGTATGTGTCCTATACAGGAGCCGGTCACTGTCCTCTGTGTTAGGAGGTCCGGCTCTCTGTATATACTTGTATGTATGTGTCCTATACTGGAGCCGGTCACTGTCCTCTGTGTTAGGAGGTCCGACTCTCTGTATATACTTGTATGTATGTGTCCTATACAGGAGCGGTCACTGTCCTCTGTGTTAGGAGGTCCGGCTCTCTGTATATAATATACTTGTATGTATGTGTCCTATACAGGAGCCGGTCACTGTCCTCTGTGTTAGGAGGTCCGGCTCTCTGTATATACTTGTATGTATGTGTCCTATACAGGAGCCGGTCACTGTCCTCTGTGTTAGGAGGTCCGGCTCTCTGTATATACTTGTATGTATGTGTCCTATACAGGAGCCGGTCACTGTCCTCTGTGTTAGGAGGTCCGGCTCTCTGTATATACTTGTATGTATGTGTCCTATACAGGAGCCGGTCACTGTCCTCTGTGTTAGGAGGTCCGGCTCTCTGTATATACTTGTATGTATGTGTCCTATACAGGAGCCGGTCACTGTCCTCTGTGTTAGGAGGTCCGGCTCTCTGTATATAATATACTGGTATGTATGTGTCCTATACAGGAGCCGGTCACTGTCCTCTGTGTTAGGAGGTCCGGCTCTCTGTATATAATATACTGGTATGTATGTGTCCTATACAGGAGCCGGTCACTGTCCTCTGTGTTAGGAGGTCCGGCTCTCTGTATATACTTGTATGTATCCTATACTGGAGGTGGTTACTGGCCTCTGTGTTAGGAGCAGCTTCAGACTCTTAAGAGTATAATGCAAAAATCATCCCCAGCCCCTGTAAGAGCTGACAGGGGCCATAGCGGATACAGAGAGGAGACCGGAGTTCTCTGGGGTCTCCTATATGGCAGGAGTTACTTGATTTCATCTGCGTGGAGACTGAGTCAGCGGTCAGTCTGTCCTAATGGCTGCCGACTGGTGACATAATGATGCGCCCCATCTGCGCTGGATACCAGCAGGTATTAGCACCACAGTCTGATTCTATGAGCGAGTCTTATTCTGTGCCCTGCACTGATACTGTTAAATCCCCCGAATAGTACACGTTATACCCTTATTAGGGATGAACGAACCTGTGGAAGTTTGGGTTTGTCAAGTTCGAGCAAACTTTAATCCAAAGTTTGGTTTGAGTACCAGAACTGAGCCCAAACTTGAACCCGAACCCCATAGAAATCAATGAACTTCGGTGCTGGAATCTCACTCACACACGCATGCTCTCACTCACTCTTTCTTTTTTTTTCTCTTTCTTCTCCATGAGAAGTCCGTGTTCAGCATACAGCACTGGACACTTGGTGACCGCTACGAACCCTGAACTTTACAGTGTGGGTTAGCTCATCTCTAACACTAATTTAGTGCAGCCTCAGCCCTTCCCTGTCTTGTGCACGGTGACAAGTTTGTGACTATGTGATTTTGTTTACTTTTAAGAAATACAAATCCGCTTTAAAGGGAATCTGTCCGCACAGAACGACTGTTCAGACCAAGTGCAATCATTTATATACACCTTCCCAGTGCCAGGGCTGTGGAGTCGGTAAGCCGAACCTCTGACTCTTGACTCCTCAATTTCCATGACTCCGACTCCCTCATACGCGGCTCATGTTTAAGTGATAAATTTATTGTAGCACAGATTCATCTCAGCTAAAAGCCTAGACCCTTAGATCAGGAATAGGACAGACATTTATAGGACATTTCATAACTTTCCCAAATTCTTATGAAAAAATATTCCCCATAAACTGCATTGAACTACTGTACCCAATTCATTATATATTTTAGTAGTCGGTCCATTTTATACCGACTCCACAGCCCTGCTTCCCACCGGCTTGTTTTCCATCTATCTCCTCTTTTTCTATCCTCTTTGATAAGACAGCTCTGGCTTCATAGAGCGACAACAAGCAGGTTGTGAGGTGCATATAAATGTTTGGCCGCATCATGATGCACCGAGCTCCTGTACTTGGTTTAAGCAGTTGTTCTGCTCTGACAGCGTTCCTTTAAAAAGACTGTCAGCACAGAACGACTGTTCAAACCAAGTACAGTTGCTTGGTGTACTAAGGGGTGGCCAGACATTTATATACTCATGCGCATCTGCTTGTTGTTGCTCTATCGCCATCTATATTTTGATCAGACTTTTACATACAGTACAGACCAAAAGTTTGGACACACCTTCTCATTTAAAGATTTTTCTGTATTTTCATGACTTTGAAAATTGTACATTCACACTGAAGGCATCAAAACTATGAATTAACACATGTGGAATTATATACTTAACAAAAAAGTGTGAAACAACTGAAAATATGTCTTATATTCTAGGTTCTTCAAAGTAGCCACCTTTTGCTTTGATGACTGCTTTGCACACTCTTGGCATTCTCTTGATGAGCTTCAAGAGGTAGTCACCGGAAATGGTCTTCACTTAACAGGTGTGCCCTGTCAGGTTGAATAAGTGGGATTTCTTGCCTTTTAAATGGGGTTGGGACTATCAGTTGTGTTGTGCAGAAGTCACGTGGATCCACAGCTGATAGTCCTACTGAATAGACTGTTAGCTGCTTTTTTCTTGCCATAATACAAATTCTAAGTAAAGAAAAACGAGTGGGCATCATTACTTTAAGAAATGAAGGTCAGTCAGTCCGAAAAATTGGGCAAACTTTGAAAGTGTCCCCAAGTGCAGTTGCAAAAACCATCAAGCGCTACAAAGAAACTGGCTCACATGAGAACCGCCCCAGGAAAGGAAGACCAAGAGTCACCTCTGCTTCTGAGGATAAGTTTATCTGAGTCACCAGCCTCAGAAATCGCAGGTTAACAGCGGCTCAGATTAGAGACCAGGTCAATGCCACACAGAGTTCTAGCAGCAGACACATCTCTTCAACAACTGTTAAGAGGAGACTTTGTGCAGCAGGCCTTCATGGTAAAATAGCTGCTAGGAAACCACTGCTAAGGACAGGCAACAAGCAGAAGAGACTTGTTTGGGCTAAAGAACATAAGGAATGGTCAATAGACCAGTGGAAATCTGTGCTTTGGTCTGATGAGTCCAAATTTGATATCTTTGGTTCCAACCACCGTGTCTTTGTGCGACGCAGAAAAGGTGAACGGATGGACTCTACATGCCTGGTTCCCACTGTGAAGCATGGAGGAGGAGGTGTGATGGTGTGGGGGTGCTTTGCTGGTGACACTGTTGGGAATTTATTCAAAATTGAAGGCATACTGAACCAGCATGGCTACCACAGCATCTTGCAGCGGCATGCTATTCCATCCAGTTTGCGTTTAGTTGAATCATCGTTTATTTTTCAACAGGACAATGACCCCAAACACACCTCCAGGCGGTGTAAGGGCTATTTGACCAAGAAGGAGAGTGATGGGGTGCTACGCCAGATGACCTGGCCTCCACAGTCACCAGACCTGAACCCAATCGAGATGGTTTGGGAGGAGCTGGACCGCAGAGTGAAGGCAAAAGGGCCATCAAGTGCTAAGCTTCTCTGGGAACTCCTTCAAGATTGTTGAAGACCATTTCCGGTGACTACCTCTTGCAGCTCATGAAGAGAATGCCAAGAGTGTGCAAAGCAGTCATCAAAGCAAAAGGTGGCTACTTTGAAGAACCTAGAATATAAGACATATTTTCTGTTGTTTCACGCTTTTTTGTGAAGTATATAATTCCACATGTGTTAATTCATAGTTTTGATGCCTTCAGTGTGAATGTACAATTTTCATAGTCATGAAAATACAGAAAAATCTTTAACCGGTTCAGGACCGCCCACTGTACATAAACGTCGGCGCTGCCTGGGCTCTGTGCAGCGCCGACGTTTAAAAACGGTGGGTGGTCCCGCAGCGCTCAGGACCCCCAGGGTCCTGCTAGCGCTGCGGTACCGGTTCAGAGCGATAGCTCTGACATGTGGCATCATGGGGACCTGATTGGATCAGGTCCCCATGATGTTAACCTGTTCCTATCTTCTAGATGCCGCGATCCATAGCGATCGCGGCATTTAAAAGATAGGGACAGCCGGTGGTCGGCGATCGGGACCCCCCACATACCTGTCAGCGGCGGGGATCCCGGTGCTGTGACCTCTGACATCATCGAGACCTGATTGGCTCTGGTCTCGATGATGTCAGCGTCACACCAGCCAATCAGAGAGATCACCAGGGAAGTTTGTTTTAGCAACAAACTTTCCCGGGCGATCTGCCTGATAAATGCAGTTTCTCCTCCGATCTCAGTGAGAGAGCAGAGGAGAAACAGTGTGACAAGAGCTGTCAGCCTTGCCACTGTGAAAGTAAAAAAAAAATAAAATAAAAAAGAAAGTAAGAGTTAGGGTTAGTGAGTCTGTCAGATCAGATCAGTCCTGTCAGATCAGATCAGTCCTGTCAGATCAGATCAGTCCAGTCAGATCAGATCAGTCCAGTCAGATCAGATCAGTCCAGTCAGATCTGTCAGTCCAGTCAGATCTGTCAGTCCAGTCAGATCTGTCAGTCCAGTCAGATCTGTCAGTCCAGTCAGATCTGTCAGATCTGTCAGTCAGTCCAGTCAGATCTGTCAGTCAGTCCAGTCAGATCTGTCAGTCAGTCCAGTCAGATCTGTCAGTCAGTCCAGTCAGATCTGTCAGTCAGTCCAGTCAGATCTGTCAGTCAGTCCAGTCAGATCTGTCAGTCAGTCCAGTCAGATCTGTCAGTCAGTCCAGTCAGATCTGTCAGTCAGTCCTGTCAGATCTGTCAGTCAGTCCTGTCAGATCTGTGAGTCAGTCAGTCCTGTCAGATCTGTGAGTCAGTCAGTCCTGTCAGATCTGTGAGTCAGTCAGTCCTGTCAGATCTGTGAGTCAGTCAGTCCTGTCAGATCTGTGAGTCAGTCAGTCCTGTCAGATCTGTGAGTCAGTCAGTCCTGTCAGATCTGTGAGTCAGTCAGTCCTGTCAGATCTGTGAGTCAGTCAGTCCTGTCAGATCTGTGAGTCAGTCAGTCCTGTCAGATCTGTGAGTCAGTCAGTCCTGTCAGATCTGTGAGTCAGTCAGTCCTGTCAGATCTGTGAGTCAGTCAGTCCTGTCAGATCTGTGAGTCAGTCAGTCCTGTCAGATCTGTGAGTCAGTCAGTCCTGTCAGATCTGTGAGTCAGTCAGTCCTGTCAGATCTGTGAGTCAGTCAGTCAGTCAGTCAGTCCTGTCAGATCTGTGAGTCAGTCAGTCCTGTCAGATCTGTGAGTCAGTCAGTCCTGTCAGATCTGTGAGTCAGTCAGTCCTGTCAGATCTGTGAGTCAGTCAGTCCTGTCAGATCTGTGAGTCAGTCAGTCCTGTCAGATCTGTGAGTCAGTCAGTCCTGTCAGATCTGTGAGTCAGTCAGTCCTGTCAGATCTGTGAGTCAGTCAGTCCTGTCAGATCTGTGAGTCAGTCAGTCCTGTCAGATCTGTGAGTCAGTCAGTCCTGTCAGATCTGTGAGTCAGTCAGTCCTGTCAGATCTGTGAGTCAGTCAGTCCTGTCAGATCTGTGAGTCAGTCAGTCCTGTCAGATCTGTGAGTCAGTCCTGTCAGATCTGTGAGTCAGTCCTGTCAGATCTGTGAGTCAGTCAGTCAGTCAGTCAGTCAGTCCTGTCAGATCTGTGAGTCAGTCAGTCAGTCCTGTCAGATCTGTGAGTCAGTCAGTCAGTCCTGTCACACCGGTCCCGTCCTTTCAGTCCGGTCCGTTCAGTCCAGTCAAAAAAATATAAAAATAAAATGGCCCGTCAGACTTATACCGCAGAGGAGGTGTATGCCCTGCTGTGTTCTGACACTGATGACAGCGCAATCTCAGATGGAGATATGGATTTTGAGGGCTTTAGTAGCGGCGACACTGAGAGCCCAGAAATGAGCAGTGATTCTGTTCCATCCTCAAGCCCAAGGACCAGTACAGCAATAGGGGCAAATAGCGCTACTGGAGAAACGTCTCCAAATCAGGGAACACTGCCCAGTACAAGCGCTGTCCCTGCTACTAGTGAATTGGCGCACGCCAGTGTACAAGGGGCGTTGCCACATGATCTAGCATTTCCCAGATGGGAGGCTTCGGATTCGGCTGCTCCATTCAGCCCTGATTTCAACGCCACTCCTGGTATAAATGTGGAGGTGGAAGATTTTGGACCAATTCATTTTTTTAATTTGTTTTTTACAGACAGCTTGCTAGAGCATATTGTCGTGCAAACAAATTTATACGCGTCCCAATTCATAAGCCAGAATCCCCGATCTTACTATGCTAGGGCAAATTTATGGACACCAACTAATGTCCCGGAAATAAAAAAATTTTTAGGACTTACATTTGCCATGGGGCTTGTTAAAAAACCGAGCATTCGATCCTACTGGTCCAACCACCCTGTTCAAGCCACCCCTATGTTTTCAGTCATTCTGCCTAGGACCCGTTATGAAATGCTCATGCGGTTTTGGCATTTTAACGACAATAGTCAATGCCTGCCCAGAAATGCCCCAGAACATGACAGGTTATATAAAATTAGACCCATCATTGAAAATTTGTCAGAAAAATTCTTAAGCCTCTACACCCCAACACAAAATATTTCTATAGACGAGTCCCTTGTAAAATTCAAAGGAAGACTGCACCTCAAGCAATTTATCCCATCTAAAAGGGCAAGGTTTGGAATAAAGCTCTATAAAATGTGCAAAAGTTCAACCGGATACACATCCGCTTTTCGCATATATGAGGGGAAAGATAGCCAACTAAACCCACCAGGATGCCCTACTTATCTGGGGACATCTGGAAAAATTGTTTGGGAGCTGATAAGTCCATTTTTTCAAAAAGGCTACAATCTATATGTGGACAATTATTACACCAGCATACCCCTATTTAAAAGTCTGGTTGAACACAACATCGAGGCTTGTGGGACCATCCGTAAAAACCGTCAGGGGTTTCCACAACCATTGGTCAACCAAAAGTTTCAAAAGGGGCAGTCAGGGGCTGTACGCAACGGAGAGCTGCTTGCCATGAAATATAGGGATAAGAGGGATATTTTTGTCCTCAGCTCGATCCACACAGATGCCACAAGGGCCACTGTAGAACTAGGATCCACCACTCCGAAGCAAAAACCTGTGCCAGTCATTGACTACAACAAACACATGGGGGGTGTGGACCTTGCAGACCAGGTTCTACAGCCATACCAGGTATCAAGAAAGTCCTATACCTGGTATAAAAAGTTGGTTATTTATTTGTTTCAGGTGGCCACATACAATTCTTTTGTGTTGTACAAAAAAGCAGGAAATTCAGATCCTTTTCTTGATTATCAAGAAAAGGTAATTGAAAATCTTGTCTTTCAAAGTGTTAGCCCCGCTCATCCATTAGAATCTGAGGATGTGAAAAGACTCACTGAGCGACATTTTATTGCACTTATTCCAGCAACGGAAACAAGAAGGAACCCCCAGAAAAGATGTCGTGTATGTACTAAGAGAGCAATGAGGCGTGATACCCGCTACTATTGCCCACAATGCCCATCATTGCCAGCCTTATGCGTCACTGACTGCTTTAAAATCTTCCACACAGAACCACGTTTTTAAACTGTAAAAATGTATCCCAATTTGTCATTCAAACATTTGGTTCATTTAGTGAATGACACATTCGAGTAGAGCTCACTTAATTTCCAGGGGGGGTTCTCCAGAATCTAAACCTTCCATTGCGTGCTTGTTTCTGGAAATCATCCATTGAGTTAAAATGGTCACTAAACCCATAGATGAATTCCCAGAGGGGTTTCATTTCCAAAATGGGGTCACTTCAGGGGGGATTCTTTAGCTCTGGTACTCTGAAAAGTGCCAGAACAGCATAATCCCCCCTGAAGTGACCCCATTATAGAAATGACACCTCTGTGGGAATTCATCTATGGGTTTAGTGACCATTTACCTATCTACTTATTTTCCCACCACTAGATTAATTTATACAGAGGAGTAGATTGTAAAATTCGGTCACTTGTTGGGGGTTTCCTCTGTTTAGGCACCTCAGGGGCTCTCCAAATGCAACATGGCGTCCGCTATCCATTCCAGTCAAATTTCCATTCCAAAAGTCAAATGGCGCTCCTTACCTTCCAAGCCATGCCGTGTGCCCAAACAGTGGCTTTGCACCACATATGGGGTATCAGCGTGCTCAGGAGAAATTGCACAACACATTTTGGGGTCCATTTTTTCTGGCTGCCCTTGTGAAAATTAAAAATTTGAGGCTAAAGTAGCAGTTTTGTGTTAAAAATGTGTTTTTTTATTTTCACACTTCAACATTATAAAATTCTGTGAAGCCCCTGGGGGTTCAAGGTGCTCACCACACATCTAGATAAGTTCCTTGAGGGGTCTAGTTTCCAAAATGGGGTCACTTGTTGGGGGTTTCCTCTGTTTAGACACCTCTGGGGCTCTCCAAATGCAACATGGCGTCCGCTATCCATTCCAGTCAAATTTCCATTCCAAAAGTCAAATGGCGCTCCTTACCTTCCAAGCCATGCCGTGCACCCAAACAGTGGCTTTGCACCACATATGGGGTATCAGCGTGCTCAGGAGAAATTACACAACACATTTTGGGGTCCATTTTTTCTGGCTGCCCTTGTGAAAATTAAAAATTTGAGGTTAAAGTAGCAGTTTTGTGAAAAAAAGTTAAATGTTCATTGTTTTCTTCCACATTCCAAAAATTCCTGTGAAGCACCTGAAGGGTTAATAAACTTCTTGAATGTGGTTTTGAGCACCTTGAGGGGTGCAGTTTTTAGAATGGTATCACTTTTGGGTATTTTCTGTCATAAAGGCTCCTCAAAGTCACTTCAAATAAGATGTGGTCCCTAAAAAAAAAATGTTTTTGTAAATTTTGTTGTAAAAATGAGAAATCGCTGGTCAACTTTTAACCCTTATAGCTTCCTAACAAAAAAAAATTTTGGTTCCAAAATTGTGCTGATGTGAAGTAGACATGTGGGCAATGTTATTTATTAACTATTTTGTGTGATATATCTCTCTGATTAAAGGGCATGAAAATTCAAAGTTTGGAAATTGCAAAATTTTCGCCAAATTTCCGATTTTTTTCACAATCAAACGCAAGTGATATCAAAGAAATTTTACCACTATCATGAAGTACAATATGTCACAAAAAAACAATCTCAGAATCAGGGGGATCCGTTGAAGCGTTCCAGAGTAATTACCTCATAAAGTGACAGTGGTCAGAATTGAAAAAATTGGCCCGGTCACGAAGGCAAAAACAGGCTCTGGCGCGAAGTGGTTAAATGAGAAGGTGTGTCCAAACTTTTGGTCTGTACTGTACATAATTCCACTTGTATTTTTTTAATGGGTGCGGGGGGGGGTTGTCAGATGATTTGAACTTATGTATTTTTTCATATTTTTTAAAATATTTTTTTTCTACTTCTCACTGTATTTGTTAATCCCCTTAGGGGACTTGAACCCACCATCGTCTGATCGCTTGTATCATATACAGCAATATCATAATACTGCTGTATATAGCAAAAATCACAATCTTCTATGAACACCAAACAGAAGTCGGTGTTCACAGGAGCCTTCCTCAAACCTCTGGCAAGCATGGCAACCCATCGGCACCCCATGATTGCAGACGGGCATATAGAATGATGAGCTCCCCATGCTGCATTCAGAGATTGACAGTGGCATTTAATAGGTTAACAGCTTGTTAGAAGCAGATAGTGGCTGAATATCACAGCCATGATCCAGTGGCAAAGATGTGAACTCAGTTCCTGACCTGTATCAAAATCAATGGGCCAGCTCATAGCATGAGTAACGGGTAAGGGGTCATATGTCAGTAAGGGGTTAACCACAGTGAGAAAATCACTTAGATCAGCCCAGTAGCTGAAATGGGTGAAGGAGAACACACAAAACTTTCCAGATGGTTATTTAGCCGAAAAGTTGCTTTTATTTCTTAATGTTTTCTGATCATGTTCATATCAGGGCTGTAGCCTCACTCTATCTTAATTGGGTAGCATAAAACTTAGGACACAGCAAGAGATAATGCAATTTATATATTTTTTTCCAGAATAACAAAGATCTGAAGCGCATCCAGCAATGGCCAAAAGCAAAGGAAAAGGACAGAAACAAAAGAATGTATTTCACATTGCCAACACTAAGAGTGTGAAAGCCAAAAATAAAGCAAAGCCTGTAATGTCCAACCTGAAGAAGGTAAGATGTGAGCGAGGACCCGGCTGATGCTACCTGGAGTCTGTATTCTTCATGCTTTTCTTTTTTAAATTTAAAGATCAATGCTGCAACAAGTGACAAAATCAGCAAAGTAAACCAGGCTTTTACCCAGCTGCACAAAAATGTGGCCCAGATAAAGAAGATGCCCGCAGCAGGACCAAAGGAGAGTCAGGTCAGTGAGTGCAAGACATTAGGGTATAGATCATGGGCCCGATTCCTTAAAGGGAAGGTGCTGCAATTTTTATTTTTGTATTAATAATTATTGATTATATAATCAATTATTTGTAATACAAAGTTAAATTCGGTGTTTTTTTTTTTTTTTATTTATTTTATTTTTTTTTCTGCAGCCACTGGGAGCTGCCATTTGCATTTCCTGGTGTGTTACGACACTTACCGCAACTCCTGTACATAGGAATCTGCGGTCGCTGTCCGATTACATCTCCTGCTGTGACCTGGGCTTTTCATGTCACAGCTGTGGGAGGAGATCGGCACCATTTTTGTTAAGCCCACAGCATATGCTGCGGGCTACACTTTCCCCCTGTCACTGCTCAGCCAAGTGGTGACAGGAGCTGCTGGATTGGGAGTGATGACAGGAGATGCAGGAAGCGGAGGTCCTGGATGGGGTGAGTATCAGCGGCGGGAAGCAGTGATCGCAGTAGTACAATATAAGGCTGCAGATCACTGCTCACCGCCGTTTTCAGAGCACAGTAGAGAAATCATCACTCTGCTGTGATCTCAACACAGTGACTCTGCTTTATATGGGGCCATTATAGTGTATGGAGGACTATGTGGGGCCATTATACTATATGGAGGAGTATATGGGGAATCTAGGGGGTTCAATAGTATCAAAATTACTTTGTAAGGTCCGCAAAGCTATGAGATATGCTCTGCCATGACTCCGCTGAAATTATATCTATCTATCTACAGTACAGACCAAAAGTTTGGACACACCTTCTCATTTAAAGATTTTTCTGTATTTTCATGACACTGAAAATTGTACATTCACACTGAAGGCATCAAAACTATGAATTAACACATGTGGAATTATATACTTAACAAAAAAGTGTGAAATAACTGAAAATATGTCTTATATTCTAGGTTCTTCAAAGTAGCCAACTTTTGCTTTGATGACTGCTTTGGCATTCTCTTGATGAGCTTCAAGAGGTAGTCACCGGAAATGGTCTTCCAACAATCTTGAAGGAGTTCCCAGAGATGCTTAGCACTTGTTGGCCCTTTTGCCTTCACTCTGTGGTCCAGCTCACCCCAAACCATCTCGATTGGGTTCAGGTCTGGTGACTGCGGAGGCCAGGTCATCTGGCGTAGCACCCCATTACTCTCCTTCTTGATCAAATAGCCCTTACACAGCCTGGAGGTGTATTTGGGGTCATTGTCCTGTTGAAAAATAAATGATGGTCCAACTAAACGCAAACCGGATGGAATAGCATGCCACTGCAAGATGCTGTGGTAGCCATGCTGGTTCAGTATGCCTTCAATTTTGAATAAATCCCCAACAGTGTCACCAGCAAAGCACCCCCACACCATCACACCTCCTCCTCCATGCTTCACGGTGGGAACCAGGCATGTAGAGTCCATCCGTTCACCTTTTCTGCGTCGCACAAAGACACGGTGGTTGGAACCAAAGATCTCATATTTGGACTCATCAGACCAAAGCACAGATTTCCACTGGTCTAATGTTCATTCCTTGTGTTCTTTAGCCCAAACAAGTCTCTTCTGCTTGTTGCCTGTCCTTAGCAGTGGTTTCCTAGCAGCTATTTTACCATGAAGGCCTGCTGCACAAAGTCTCCTCTTAACAGTTGTTGAAGAGATGTGTCTGCTGCTAGACCTCTGTCTGGAATTGACCTGGTCTCTAATTTGAGCTGCTGTTAACCTGCGATTTTTGAGGCTGGTGACTCGGATAAACTTATCCTCAGAAGCTGAGGTGACTCTTGGTCTTCCTTTCCTGGGGCTGTCCTCATGTGACCCAGTTTCTTTGTAACGCTTGATGGTTTTTGCAACTGCACTTGGGGACACTTTCAAAGTTTTCCCAATTTTTCGGACTGACTGACCTTCATTTCTTAAAGTAATGATGGCCACTCGATTTTCTTTACTTAGCTGCTTTTTTTCTTGCCATAATACAAATTCTAAAAGTCTATTCAGTAGGACTATCAGCTGTGTATCCGCCAGACTTCTGCACAACACAACTGATGGTCCCAACCCCATTTATAAGGCAAGAAATCCCACTTATTAATCGTGACAGGGCACACCTGTGAAGTGAAAACCATTTCTGGTGACTACCTCTTGAAGCTCATCAAGAGAATGCCAAGAGTGTGCAAAGCAGTCATCAAAGCAAAAGGTGGCTACTTTGAAGAACCTAGAATATAAGACATATTTTCAGTTGTTTCACACTTTTTTGTTAAATATATAATTCCACATGTGTTAATTCATAGTTTTGATGCCTTCAGTGTGAATGTACAATTTTCAAAGTTATGAATATACAGAAAACTCTTTAAATGAGAAGGTGTGTCCAAACTTTTGGTCTGTACTGTATATCTGGCAAAAATTAAGAGACCACTGCACCGTTTTCTAAAAATCACCATCTCTACATGTCTGACTTCCATTCCAGTGCAACCAAAGTCCACCTCATTCTACTTAATGATTAGGTGATCACCTGAACCAAATCTTATGTAACGAGGGAAAGTATAAAAAACACTGCTGTGGTCGTCACAATCCTCTTGTTGCAATAGGACAAGCTGGATGGCAAAACAAGTGCTAGGAATAGCCCAAAAGTAATGTGAATGAAAAAATAACTTTTAACCATGCCAAAGGAGTTGAAAAGAAAAGTTTTGAGTGAGGAAAAGAAGGGCTTAATTCTGGCTTTACTAGCCGAGGGATACAGTGAGCGTCATGTTGCCTCCATCCTTAAAATTTCAAAGACAGCAGTCCATTACAACAAGGTCAAGCAGCAGACATTGGGGACAGCAGACATTGGGGACCGGCAGAGGGCAAAAGCGATTCTCCACTAACCGGGATGACCGTCATCTTATTCGAATGTCACTCAGCAACCGCAGGATGACATCAAGTGACCAACAAAAGGAAATGGCAACTGGGGTGAAGTGCACGGCAAGAACAGTTCATAACAGGCTCCTAGAGGCCTCAAGTCATGTAAAGCTAGAAAAAAGCTTTTCATCAATGAGAAGCAAAGGGAGAGCCATGCTGAAGTTTGCCAAAGACCATAAGGATTGGACCATAGAGGACTGGAGTAAGGTAATCTTCTCTGATGAGTATAATTTTCAGCTTTGCCGAACACCTGGTCGTCTAATGGTTAGACGGAAACCTGGAGAGGCATACAGGCCACAGAGTCTTGCACCCGCTGTGAAATTTGATGGAGGATGGCTAAGTGCCCACGATGCAGAAATGCTCCGGATTTTTCCTGAGCGTTTCTGCATCTCCCTGGCAGAAAAAACGCATGTGGATTGTACATGCTTTTTTTCTGCCAGGGACAAGCGGAAGTGAAGCGTTCTTCACTTGCTTTTCCGTATGCGGGTTGTCAAGCGCTTTCCAAGCAATTTTAGCATCACTTGGAAAGTGCTTGACAACTTGGTCACACTATATAAATCTATGCAACCGGCATGGATTTATATACTGTGACCGAAAGAATGGTAAAAAATAAATATATACTTACCTTCTGATGGCCCCTGGTGTCCTTGTCTTGGCTTGTTGGCACCTCGCGGTAGACTAAAGGACCTGCCGACGTCATCGGTCGCGTGACCCGTCACATGACTAAATGACGTCACCGCAGGTCCTTAAGTCTGCCGCGAGCTGCCGGCAAGCCAGGACAAAGACACCGGGGGCCATCAGAAGGTACGTATAATATTTCTTTTTATCTTTTTTTTTTTTTTTTTTTTGCAGGTACTGTGGTACCCGGGTCTGGAGGAGAGTCTCCTCTTCTCCAAACCCGGGTACCATCTGCACATTTAAACACATGTTGTCCGCATGTACAGATGCAGTGATGCGGATTACATGCAATCCAATGCAAGTAAATGGTGGCAAAAACGCCACGATTCCGCAAAATAATTGGTAGTGCTGCGGATTTTTCCGCAATGATAATCCGCAGCGGAAATTTCCGCAGCATGTGCACATGCGGATTATCATTGGGGAACATGGCAGACCTTCTACCAAGCGTTTTTCTTTATCGCTTCATTGGGGGACACAGGACCATGGGTGTATGCTGCTGTCGCTAGGAGGTTGACACTAGGCAAAAACGAAATAGCTCCTCCTCCGCAGTATACACCCGCCTACAGGCACCAAGCTCACCAGTTTAAGCTTAGTGTCTGTAGAAGGTAGACTGGATCCTAACAGATCCAACCCTGTTGTGTTTTATTAATACTTGTTCTTTATTTTTTAGATACAGCTCTTCAGGGTTAACAGGTAACACTGCGTCCCCTGTTATCCCCATTCTCAAGCGACTGAGAGAGCAGTGTGGCATTGCCCACTCTCGGACCCGCTGGGCAGGACCTATCCCCTGTCACCTCACTGTGTCTGAGTGATTCCTGGTGGCCAGTCCTTGCCTATTCCCCACACCAGCCCCCTCCTCGGAGCGGCCTGGGAGGGAGACGGTGGTCCCTGCGGTGACCTTCCCCCAGATTCTGGGGTTGACACAGTCAGAAGGAAGAGCCAGGATCTCCCCCCTATCCACGGAGGACCTCCTGTGACCATCCCCAGAAGGGGATAAAAAGAAGTATCGGGACCCTAAAAAAAGGACAGAAAGGTACATCTCCTGCTGTCTCACAACCGCAGGTCCCAGGCCCCCAGCGCTGCCTGTCCTACCCGCTTCTCCCCCTCCCTCTCATCAAACATGGCGCTTACTTCAGCAGCACTTTCCAGGCCACGCCCCCTCTCGTATCTGCAGCGTCCTCATTCCCCACCTCCTTCCTCCCCATTATGCGCGGCAAAACTGCCCGCGCTTTCTCCGGGGGGCGTCTCTGGTGGGCCGTTCCTGTTACCGGCAGGTACACGCCCCCTCCGGCAATTCAACCAATCAGGGCCGTGGAACATTGTGACGCTTCCACCACGCCCACAAGCCCTCCCACGGACCTATCAGCGGCCGGGTCCTTTAAGCCCGCCCCCTTTCCTTCCGCCTATCAGAGCCTCGGCGCCCCTCGTCATCAGGGCCCTCTACGCCGACGCCATCACTCTGCCTGGCTGCTTCATCACCGCAGCTCTGCTCTTGACTCCGGCGGCACCACTCTGCCTGGCAACAGCCCGCTCCAGCCTGAGCTCCGGAGTTCCGACGGGGGACACGGGACCGTGGCCACTTCAGGATTGGGTAGGCTCTGCCCTGGCACCGACCCACAGGCTCCCTCCTCTGCAGTATCCCTGGTCAGGCACATATTTCCAAACCCAGGGAGCTCTCTGTCCGTCTTTCTCACATAGTCACATACTACGCCTGTGCTCTTTGCGGTACTAAGTGGCCCACGGGTCTCACAACAGCTTTCTGCTCGACCTGCAAACCTCCCGCCATGCTGGCACCCCAAGATCCCCCCGCCACCCAGGATGAAGGAACTCCCTCTCCTCCGGAGTGGGCTGTTGCTATGTCTCAGTCTGTCTGACATCACCAAGGTATCTCAATCTCTGGTGCAGGTCCTAGAACGCTTGCCTTTGTTATCCACGGCCACCAGTGCTCTGAACGTTCCCATGGACGGTTCTCAGGCACCACTGCCCCCTCCTCCCAAGGGCAGACTGAGAGCACGTTCTCAGAAACGGACTCGCACAAGCTCATCCTCCAGCTCTCCAGACTCCAAGATGCTCCCTGCATCTCGCACCTCTTCCCCGGAGGTCGCCCTGGGATCTAACTCTGCATCTGATTCAGACTCTGGTTCCGACACGGACCAATATTCCAAGATCCAGGACATGATTGACAGCCTTATATTGGCCGTTAATCAGACTCTGCACGTTAAAGAGGACGAGAGCCCTTCTTAGGACTACTCCTTTTCCTTCAAGAGAATTAAGCGCCCGGCACGCACTTTTTCTAACCATACAGAATTTAACGGTGTCTTTCAGAAACAGTGGGAGCATCCAGAAAAGCGCTTCACAGGAAAGAAACAGTTAAACATGCTATACCCGTTTAACCATGACCTTGTCAGTAAATGGATGGAGTCCCCATCAGTGGATCCTCCTGTCTCTCGCCTCTCAGCCAAAACGGTGCTGTCTCTTCAAGACGGTTCCTCCCTTAAGCACACTATGGATAGACAGGTTGAGGCCTTGGCTAAGTCAGCCTTTGTGGCTGCTGGCGCCTTCCTTTGCCTCAACTTGGGTATTAAAAGCAGTGTCCGCATGGGCCAAACAGCGTAGGCAGGGCATCTTAACGGGGGCTTCCCCGGACGATCTAGCTGACCTATCGGATCAGATCGGCCACGCAGGGAAATATCTGATCACGGCGTCCCTTGACGCCGCTGCCTGCTCAGCCCGTGTCTCTAGCAATCTTATTGCCTTACGTAGAATTCTTTGGCTGAAGGCTTGGAGCGCCAACCCGGCTTCCAAAAAATCTCTAACAAATCTTCCTTTTCAGGGCTCCAGGCTGTTTGGGTCTAAGTTAGACCAGATCATTTCTGATGCCACTGGGGGCAAGAGCACCTCCCTTCCCCAGCTCTGACCAAAACGCCCCTTTCCTAGGAGACGTTCCGGTCCTTTCGTCAGTTCGCTCAACCGGGCCCCTCCTCTCAACAGGACCGTACCCCAGCACCGCGAGAGAGACGTAAGCCTTCCTTTAGGCCCACTCCCAACTGGCGCGCAAAGGGTCGCTCCTCCAAGTCCTCTGGATCCCGATCACAATCCAACAGATTTTCCTCAGCATGATGGGTCACTCTCACCTGGGACTTCTCCCAGGGTGGGCGGCCATCTACTTCTGTTCCAAGACTCTTGGGTCTCGGCGATAGAAGACGCCTGGGTTAAGGAGACTGTGACCTCCGGCTCCAAAATCGAATTCAACGCCAGGCCAGGAACACGATTTCTCAGGTCCCGCCCCCCACAACCATCTCTGCAACCCGGCTTCCTTCAGGCCGTTTTTTACTCCAATCTTTTCATTGTTCCAAAAAAGGACGGCTCACTACATCCGATCCTGGATCTCAAACAGCTAAACCGACAAGTAGGCACCCGGCACTTCAGAATGGAGTCCCTCAGGTCGGTAATCGCCTCGATGGAAGCCGAAGAATATCTATGTTCAGTGGACATTCAGGATGCGTATCTTCACATCCCTATCTGCGCATCACATTAGAAGTTCCTTTGCTTTTCCTTTCAGAACGCACATTACCAGTTCATTTCCCTCCCCTTCGGCCTCGCTTCCGCCCCGAGGGTTTTCACGAAGGTAATGGCGACGGTCATGGCCATTCTACGAGCCAGGGGGATTGTAATTATCCCCTACCTCGACGACCTGTTAATCAAAGGCCCCACATTCAGGGACTGTCTCCACAGCCTCCAGATTACCTTGAACACACTCTCTCGCTTAGGCTGGCTGATCAACACAGACAAATCATCCCTGGTCCCATCTCAACGTGTAACCTTCCTAGGGATGCAGTTCGACACGACCCGTGCCCGGGTCCTTCTTCCGAGGGAAAAGTTAAAACACTCTCCATTGGGGGATCCACCTTCTCTCCGACCCAAGTCCACGCTCCCTTCGCCTATGCATGAGTGTCCTGGGAAAAAATGGTGGCAGCTATGGAGGCAGTGCCGTTTGCCCAGTTCCATACCCGGCCTCTTCAACTGTCCCTTCTGTCTGCTTGGGACAACAACCCGTCATCTCTAGATCGACGCACCAGGTTACCTCTTCAAGTGAGAAGGTTACTAACCTGGTGGACGCACCCCTCTTCCTTCAGACTCGGGAGGTCATTCCTACCGCTTCGCTGGCAGGTGGTCACGACCGATGCCAGCCTCATCGGTTGGGGGGCAGTCTTCCTTCACCACATGGTGCTTGGCCGGTGGAGCCCCCACGAAGTCTCCCTACCGATCAACATCTTGGAGATGAGGGCAATTTACCTGGCGTTGCGTCACTGGCAGGAGATCCTAGCAGGTTTCCCAGTCCGCGTACAATCGGACAATGCCACGGCCGTGGCATACATTAACCATCAGGGAGGAACGCGCAGCAAGCCCGTCTTGAAAGAGGTGGCAAGAGTGCTAGTTTGGGCCGAGAGGACAGTTCCGGCAATCTCAGCAGTCCACATTTCGGGGGTCGACAATTAGGCGGCCGACTTCCTCAGTCGGCAGGGCCTTGCCTCAGTAGAATGGTCTTTCCATCCCGAGGTGTTTCATCAGATTTGCTTATGGTGGGGCACGCCGGTCGTCGACCTCATGGCTTCTCTGTTAAACCAAAAGGTCCCATCCTTTGTAGCTCGGTCCCGCGACCCGCTAGCGATCGCTCAAGACGCACTAGTCATATCATGGGCTCAGTTCCAGCTGCCCTATCTCTTTCCCCCTCTACCTTTTGATCCCTCGAGTCGTCAAAAAGATCAAGACAGAAGGAGTACCGGTAATTCTAGTAGCCCCCGATTGGCCCAGACGGGTCTGGTACGCAGATCTAGTAAACCTGCTCGTCGACTCCCCCTGGAGACTACTAGACTGTCCGGATCTCCTCTCTCAAGGACCTATTCTTCATCAGAGTTCTCGTTCTCTGAAGTTAATGGCATGGTCGTTGAGGCCGCAGTGTTGAGGAAGGCGGGTTTTGCTGACCACGTCATTCAGACACTAATTAACGCCAGAAAACCTGCTACCTCGCGCATATACAACAGAACCTGGAGAGCATTTTTTCGTCACTGCGAACAAGATCAGCTAGCTCCCATGTCCTTTTCGTTACCGGTCATTTTAGCCTTTCTTCAGTCTGGCCTGGATGCGGGACTCTCTCTAAGCACTCTCAAAGGCCAAGTTTTGGCCTTGTCCATTCTATTCCAACGTAACTTGGCACGCCGTCCTCGGGTCAAGACTTTTCTACAAGGGGTGGCTCACCTGGCGCCGTCTTATCGCCCTCCAGTGGACCCATGGGACCTTAATATGGTCCTAAGCGTTCTCCAACAGCCCCGTTTGAACCCATTCAGGACATCTCAGCCTCTCTTCTCTCCTGGAAGGTGGCTGTTACCTCAATTAGGAGGGTTGCAGAGCTCGCAGCCCTCTCATGTCGGTCACCTTTTCTGGTCTTCCATCAAGACAAGGTAGTGCTCAGGCCGGTGCCTACCTTTTTGCCCAGAGTAGTCTCCTCTTTCCACATCAATGAGGACATTGTTTTACCTTCTTTCTGCCCGGCTCCAGTGCATCCACGGGAGAAATCCCTACATAAACTGGATCTGGTCAGACCTCTATGAGTGTACCTTTCTAGAATGGCTTCCCTTCGGCGTTCGGATGCCCTGTTTGTCATCCCTGAGGGGCGTCGCAAGGGTCTTCCTGCTTCCAAGTCAACCATCGCCCGTTGGATACGTTCGACAATTTTGGAGGCATATCGCGTCTCAGACAAACCTCCCCCTCCGGGAGTAAGGACTCACTCCACCCGGGCGGTGGGGACTTCTTGGGCGGTTCGCCATCAGGCTTCGGCTTCTCAAATCTGAAAGGCTGCAACGTGGTCTTCACTCCACACCTTTTCAAGGTTTTACAAGGTCCACACTTATTCTTCGGCTGATGCCAGTCTTGGACGGAAGGTCCTGCAGGCGGCGGTTGCCCGCAGTCTGACCTAGTCTGTGACTATTTTGTGTTCTCCCACCCAAGGGACTGCTTTAGGACGTCCCATGGTCCTGTGTCCCCCAATGAAGCGATAGAGAGAGGGATTTTTGGTACTAACCGTAAAATCTCTTTCTTGGAGCCTTCATTGGGGGACACAGCACCCTCCCTGATTTTGGGCATATGTCCAGTTGGCCCTCTTGGGCATCTCATTTAGTTTTCACGGTTGTGCCCCATTGGGCATTGCATAGTTGGTTATTTTATGTTTCTCCTACTGCTTTAGCCACTAACTAGTGAGCTTGGTGCCTGTAGGCGAGTGCATACTGCAGAGGAGGAGCTATTTCGTTTTTGCCTAGTGTCAACCTCCTAGCGACAGCAGCATACACCCATGGTCCTGTGTCCCCCAATGAAGGCTCCAAGAAAGATTTTACAGTGAGTACCAAAAATCCCTCTTTTAAGCATTTCTGCAGTGGAATTGCCGCTGCGGAAATGCTGAAACGCATAGTGGGCACACAGCCGATCAGTGATGATCTTGGGATGCTTCAGCAAGGCTGGAATTGGGCAGGTGAATCTTTGCGAAGGACGTATGAATCAAGCTGCATACAAGGTTATCCTTGAAAAACACTTGCTTCCTTCTGCTCAGGCAATGTTCCCCCCAAGTCTGAGGACTGGTTTTTCCAGCAGGACAATGCCCCATGCCACACAGCTAGGTCAATCAATGTGTGGATGTAGGAGCACCACATCAAGACCCTGTCATGGCCAGCCCAATCTCCAGACCTGAACCCCATTGAAAACCTCTGGAATGTAATCAAGAAGAAGATGGATAGTCACAAGCCATCAAACAAAGAACTGCTTACATTTTTGTGCCAGGAGTGGCATAAGGTCACCCAAAAGCAGCGTGAAAGACTGGTGGAAAGCATGCCAAGACGCATGAAAGCGGTGATTAAAAATCATGGTTATTCCACCAAATTATGATTTCTGAACTCTTCCTGAGTTAAAACATGAGTATTGTTGTTTCTAAATGAGTAAGAACTTGTTTTCTTTACATTATTTGAGGTCTGAAAGCACTGCTTCTTTTTTTATTATTTTGACGATTTCTCATTTGCTGCAAATAAATACAAAATTTTTAGCTTTGAATTTGAGACATGTTGTCAGTAGTTTATAGAATTTAACAACAATGTACATTTCACTCAAATATACCTATAAAGAAAAAAATTTGAGAAAATGAAAATTTTGCAGTGGTCTCTTAATTTTTGCCAGAGCTGTATATGTCAAGTAGAACTTCTACGATGGGGCCCATGATTTCTATGTACGCCCCTGCCCTGGTGATACACCCCCCAGAGCTGTGAATCTAATGGCCATCATAATGATCCTCCCCCACACCACAGAACAGTGCATCTAATGCCCATAGAAGTAGGCAGAGCTCGGTCACGCATTTCTATGGGAGCAGTAGTGTAATGTGTGACCCTTCTCTGTCCACTGCTATAAGAATAGTAATGCAGTGAACGGAGCAGGGTCACACATTACACCACTGCTCCCATAAAAGTGGATGGAGCAGGGTGTGCTGCTGTTTACTTAGTGATGCTTTTATTAAAATAGGACATGTAGGGAACTTGTGCATACAGCCTTTACATTGCCCATTAGGTGTGAACACAAGATGTGACAGCAGTGGGGGTCACCTGCCACTCTGGAGGGGTCTAATATGTGGGCGCTGACTGCTTAGAGGACAGTGTCTTTTTTCCGTTCACTTCATTTTGTAATTTTGTGCTTCGTGGATATGATCTCATATATGGTGCCATGTGGGGTATTTTGTAGCCCTGTGGGGTACTTTGTACCCTTGAGATTTTTCCCGCAGTGTCTGTTACCTGCAAACGTTACTGATGTGATTATGACTAGTTTTGAGGGAGTCTTTAGTGTAGATTATTTCCAGACTGGATATAATTTTTCATGTTTTGCCCTATAGGGATAGATGGTCTTTTACTCTCATTGCAGAACTTAGGGTGTTTTGGGGTCTTATTGGAAGTGGGGGGGGGGACGACGACGACGACACGGGACTAATAAAAATTTTATATATATATATCTCCTATGCTGACCTTAAATGCTACATTTTACCTTGTAATTAAAGCACCTCCAGCATTATTTTTTATTTCAGGGCTGGAGTGGCGCCACCAATGTAAGTTCCCTGACCTGAGTATCATACTCACCAGCCACCATCTTCAGCTGTTCCCGGCTCCGTTCTGGTCGTGTGCCACCATCTGACCAGAACTCAAAGGTATCAGTCACAAGCTCTGTGTAAATCTATTGAGTCTCTTTTTGGCTTTCATAGAGTTACGTTGAATTGGAACTTCTGGATCGCCCAGCAAATGCTGGAGCGATCAGACAGGTTCCAAAGTACTGTAGACCGACCGGAGCGGGGCCGAGAACAGATGAAGATGGCTGCGGGTAAGTATAAGGCTATGTTCACACGTTGCGTTTTTCCGCAGGCAAAACTTGCTCTCTTGGCAGTAAAGAAGCAGCTTCAAAAAAGCAGGTTTTGCCCAGTTTTTGTCTCGTGTGCATGCTGATAAAGATTTATTCCCTCCCCACCCAAAAAAAACCATGATGCAATTTCCTTAGGTTTTTGCAGCAAAACTTGATACCTGCATTTTTTAAAACTACCCACTGCTATCTATGGGTGAAAAAACGCTGCAAAAGGTAACCTACAAGGAGTTTGTATGGTGTCCCAGTGTTTGCATGGGTTTCCTCTCTCACTCCAAAGACATACTGATAGGGAAATTTAGATTGTGAGCCCTAATGGGGACAGTGCCCATAATGTCTAAAGCGCTGTGGAATTATTGCTGCTATAGAAGTGAGTAAAATAAGTAAACCTTGTTTTCCAATTGTTACATATAGATGTAGTGGTATGGGTGCGTGTCCCTTACAAAAAAAAAATAAAAAATTATACTATAGTCAGTGGGAATTGATTTTTTTTTTTAGGACCCAATCCTGCAGCTATGTCATTGCCCTAGAACGGCCTTTTACCTGATGGCATCCTCTGCACTGGCACTTTTGATTGGACAACATGGCTTGACGTGATCACCGTGGCGTGATTTTGCCTAATGAAAGAGAGCCATTGATGCCCTCAGTGATTAGCTAGTTTGCACGGCTCCCGTCTGCAGCCACAGATCAGCGCTGTGACCAACTTTGTAGAGAACTGATGTGGAAGTCTGGTGTAGAAACCATATGTGCGTGGAAGAATGGGTGTAAATTTAATCTATTTTCTTTCCTAGATTTCCCGACCCGCTCCAGCAGCCCCTGTTGACATAGAAAACGCCGCTGCCCTGTTTTCCAATCTATGATGGACGTCCGTTTTTCTATCAAGCATCCAGTGATGTGCACACAAGGACTAAGTGAATATATGTACATTTTATTAAAAACATAAAGTACAAAAAAAAGTGGTTACACGATGACGACTATGGGACGTTATTACAGATCCATGTACGTTACACAACCGATCAAAGGACTGACCCGGAGAAAGTGCTATAACCACAAGGCACTTGCTGTAATCAGGCGTGAGACGTGGCAGTGATTACTCATCATGTCAGTAAAATAAAAAGGTTTGGCACAAAATGCACCATGCGGGTAATGGCTACATCTAAGAACTCCATAAAGGCTGTGTGATACTAGACCCTAAACATGCCGTCCTTGTAATGTCGCTGAGGCAGTATGATCACAGACTAGAGAAGACGACCAGCAGGCAGGTGTGAATGCAGCCGATAACTGCTTTGTGCTGTAAATGCATTTTCCTTCTGATGGAAGATTTATGCCACTGTGCGTTTCGGACAATGTGGATGTAACACTGTGTGCACTGCGTCTTCAGTTACTGTTGGATGTATATTCCCGCGACGTATATATGCGGCAGTGGCCAGTCTGGATGGAGACCACAAAAAAAAAAAAATATATATATATATTTCTCTTTGCAGTAGCTCTCAGTATAGGGAGTCGTACTTTCCTATACAGTTTTATAAGCGGAGGCCATAAATGGCCACGATATGTTGTACAGAGAGAGGTGAATGGGAGTGTATGAAAACCAGTGTATGTACTAGGAGACTTTTCCCAGCATACAGGTAATGTATTTTTTTTTTGTGCAGTAGTCATGGACTCAGCTGGGATAATTGAGAAATAAAATGTAAATACATATAATTTTGGGGTAGTACAGTTATGTCTACAGTGGGGCCGAAGTGGACATTGTTCACACATGGCTTCCAATAAGAGAATATGCCCGAGATCATATAGTTTACAAACATGAATTACGTTGGTAGGCTGCAGTCACTGAAAGCCAACATGTCCACTTCACATTTTTGCACAAAGCTGGAACCTACCCCCTCCAACTTAGTAAATGAGCAGTGTTGGCTGCAGCGCACGGGCCGGACGGCGGCAGCCTGCTTAGTCGGTACAGGTGACTTTTCAATACAAGAACCTGCACAAGATTTTGTGCATAATTGTTAATATTTTGGCAAAGAGGGTGCAGTAGATTCTAACAAATAGGGACTATTCACAGTTCCAATGCTGACAGATCCCTGGCTAAGGGCAGGACTGGCTGAGCAGGCATTGTCTACAATTCTAAAGGGGACAATATTTGTTTGTAAAAAATAAATAAATCACCCTTTCCTTTAGTGAAGTGATCCCCAGTCATGTCTACAAGCTGTACTTGCCATTATTTCTCATGGAGAAAAACAGACCGGTTCTATCACCACTTAAGGCTCGAGTCACACAACGCTTTTTTGAAAAATTATATAAACTAAAACTGTGAGGACTGGCAAAGAAGAAAAAAGCACTGAATTCAGGGAATCATGGATGCATTGCATGGTCTGTATCCTGGTTAAGAGACGAGTCCAGAAAGCCCTCTCTCCTGGACTTGGATCACTTGAGATGGCTGCAGACCAATATTCTGCTCACAAGGGTCCAAGAATCAAGGAGAGTTGTTTCTCTCTTCCCTCTTGACCACTCTGACATAACAGGAGCAGTGTGGTCACTAGTGATATAAAGATATTTTCATGGACCACCGATCCTTAGCACAGGTCATCAATGTGAAATGGGTGCAGGTCCAACATGGATCAGCGAAAATCCGCTCCAGGGATTGCGAGATATAAGCAACGTACATTGTATGTGGCCCCTGCATTGGCCATGTAAGCGGTCCTCGGGGTACTGCTGCGTTCTGTCCGTACACGGCTTATATCAGACAACCACTGGAGAAGATTTAAGTTGATCAGAAGGGTGTGCTGATCTCATACTGATTAAATGATGGATCTATCGCTAGGAGAGGTAGTCTTTAAGGAAGAAAAACAATTGCCTAGAAGACTCGTCAGTCACGATCTTGTGACTCAACACCCATGAACACTGTAAAAGCAGATGCACTGTTAGTAGAATATCATTTCTAGGTCCTGAAGGTATTAGCAGAATTTTGTACATGTAAATCAGCAAAATACCTATAGTCTATAGGCAAAAACAATATACACAGCAGGCGCACAGGACGGGCCGGCGGGGCAGCAGGCGCACAGGACGGGCCGGCGCTGACAATTATTTGTTGTATGGATATAACGGTGACTGCAAAAAATGGGTAGACTCTTTGTATGAACAATGTTTTCGCTCGTGAAAATGCAGCTACTCAGTACAGAAAATACACGACGGATGTACAAAATGACTGGGCAATACACAAAAAAAGGAAAAAAAAAAAAAAAGTGCTTTGGCCATGGACAGGAGCTAAGTGAATTTCCTGAACTTCTGGGTTCCCCGGCGGTTTGATTCGTTGGCTTTGTGTCATCTATGCGGCAGAGTCTGGGATGGCTGAGGGTAAGGAAATCTGTGTAGCCCCTGTCCATGGCCAAAGAGCACAGACCTGGACCGGGATTGTGAAAAACTATCGGCTCATCTCTATTTCTGGATACATACAGATCTGATAAAGCAAACGTTAATTACTTTCCGAGTCCTCGCTGAGCGTGAGCATCTCTACTTAAAAGTTAACTTTAGCTCCCATTTCTTAAACCCTCCATTCACCAGCAGATTTCATTGCATCTAACACAATGTGATGAGCCCGTTAGTTTCAGAATAAAATCAGACTTTTCTTCTACAAACAAGTCCAACAATCAGAACAAGTGACACATTTATAAAATCTACTCCACTGTACAAAAAACAAAAAGTTAAAAAAATGTTAAAAAAAATACGCTAATTTAAGGCAGATAATTTAAGGCAGATGGAGGTAGACAGAAGTCCAGAGAGTAGGGAATAAACCTAATAATTTAGTATCTGCACGTCGAACAGATCACAGACTCCTTCACTGTCATCTAGGTTAAAATTGTAGTCATCCCCGGGGGTTGGAGAGAGTCGCAGAAGTGGGAAAACTGGAAGAGAAAAAGAAGATATAAGTCACAAGGAATACTGTAAAAACTTGTAAACATTAATCAATGTGACAGGAGAACATACAAAGGCTGAATACCCCCCCCCCCTCCTTTAAAAGAGAACCTGTCATCAGATTCATGTTGCCAAAACTACCGCCATGGCCACCGGCTGTGCGACTGCAGCACATATGTTACTCTGAAACTAGTATTCCTTAGTAAATATACTTTTAAAACCCGTAAAGAGTCTGAGCTGATTAATCATTAGCAGGGTTTAAAGCTTACATGTCAAACTCTGGCCCACAGGGTGGTTTTATTTGGCCTGCGATACCAACACCACCAGCCCTACGTGGGCCCATTATTCCGTATGGAGGACTACGTGGGGCCCATTATTCCGTATGGAGGACTACGTGGGGCCCATTATTCCGTATGGAGGACTACGTGGGGCCCATTATTCCGTATGGAGGACTACGTGGGGCCCATTATTCCGTATGGAGGACTACGTGGGGCCCATTATTCCGTATGGAGGACTACGTGGGGCCCATTATTCCGTATGGAGGACTACGTGGGGCCCATTATTCCGTATGGAGGACTACGTGGGGCCCATTATTCCGTATGGAGGACTACGTGGGGCCCATTATTCCGTATGGAGGACTACGTGGGGCCCATTATTCCGTATGGAGGACTACGTGGGGCCCATTATTCCGTATGGAGGACTACGTGGGGCCCATTATTCCGTATGGAGGACTACGTGGGGCCCATTATTCCGTATGGAGGACTACGTGGGGCCCATTATTCCGTATGGAGGACTACGTGGGGCCCATTATTCCGTATGGAGGACTACGTGGGGCCCATTATTCCGTATGGAGGACTACGTGGGGCCCATTATTCCGTATGGAGGACTACGTGGGGCCCATTATTCCGTATGGAGGACTACGTGGGGCCCATTATTCCGTATGGAGGACTACGTGGGGCCCATTATTCCGTATGGAGGACTACGTGGGGCCCATTATTCCGTATGGAGGACTACGTGGGGCCCATTATTCTGTATGGAGGACTACGTGGGGCCCATTATTCTGTATGGAGGACTACGTGGGGCCCATTATTCTGTATGGAGGACTACGTGGGGCCCATTATTCTGTATGGAGGACTACGTGGGGCCCATTATTCTGTATGGAGGACTACGTGGGGCCCATTATTCTGTATGGAGGACTACGTGGGGCCCATTATTCTGTATGGAGGACTACGTGGGGCCCATTATTCTGTATGGAGGACTACGTGGGGCCCATTATTCTGTATGGAGGACTACGTGGGGCCCATTATTCTGTATGGAGGACTACGTGGGGCCCATTATTCTGTATGGAGGACTACGTGGGGCCCATTATTCTGTATGGAGGACTACGTGGGGCCCATTATTCTGTATGGAGGACTACGTGGGGCCCATTATTCTGTATGGAGGACTACGTGGGGCCCATTATTCTGTATGGAGGACTACGTGGGGCCCATTATTCTGTATGGAGGACTACGTGGGGCCCATTATTCTGTATGGAGGACTACGTGGGGCCCATTATTCTGTATGGAGGACTACGTGGGGCCCATTATTCTGTATGGAGGACTACGTGGGGCCCATTATTCTGTATGGAGGACTACGTGGGGCCCATTATTCTGTATGGAGGACTACGTGGGGCCCATTATTCTGTATGGAGGACTACGTGGGGCCCATTATTCTGTATGGAGGACTACGTGGGGCCCATTATTCTGTATGGAGGACTACGTGGGGCCCATTATTCTGTATGGAGGACTACGTGGGGCCCATTATTCTGTATGGAGGACTACGTGGGGCCCATTATTCTGTATGGAGGACTACGTGGGGCCCATTATTCTGTATGGAGGACTACGTGGGGCCCATTATTCTGTATGGAGGACTACGTGGGGCCCATTATTCTGTATGGAGGACTACGTGGGGCCCATTATTCTGTATGGAGGACTACGTGGGGCCCATTATTCTGTATGGAGGACTACGTGGGGCCCATTATTCTGTATGGAGGACTACGTGGGGCCCATTATTCTGTATGGAGGACTACGTGGGGCCCATTATTCTGTATGGAGGACTACGTGGGGCCCATTATTCTGTATGGAGGACTACGTGGGGCCCATTATTCTGTATGGAGGACTACGTGGGGCCCATTATTCTGTATGGAGGACTACGTGGGGCCCATTATTCTGTATGGAGGACTACGTGGGGCCCATTATTCTGTATGGAGGACTACGTGGGGCCCATTATTCTGTATGGAGGACTACGTGGGGCCCATTATTCTGTATGGAGGACTACGTGGGGCCCATTATTCTGTATGGAGGACTACGTGGGGCCCATTATTCTGTATGGAGGACTACGTGGGGCCCATTATTCTGTATGGAGGACTACGTGGGGCCCATTATTCTGTATGGAGGACTACGTGGGGCCCATTATTCTGTATGGAGGACTACGTGGGGCCCATTATTCTGTATGGAGGACTACGTGGGGCCCATTATTCTGTATGGAGGACTACGTGGGGCCCATTATTCTGTATGGAGGACTACGTGGGGCCCATTATTCTGTATGGAGGACTACGTGGGGCCCATTATTCTGTATGGAGGACTACGTGGGGCCCATTATTCTGTATGGAGGACTACGTGGGGCCCATTATTCTGTATGGAGGACTACGTGGGGCCCATTATTCTGTATGGAGGACTACGTGGGGCCCATTATTCTGTATGGAGGACTACGTGGGGCCCATTATTCTGTATGGAGGACTACGTGGGGCCCATTATTCTGTATGGAGGACTACGTGGGGCCCATTATTCTGTATGGAGGACTACGTGGGGCCCATTATTCTGTATGGAGGACTACGTGGGGCCCATTATTCTGTATGGAGGACTACGTGGGGCCCATTATTCTGTATGGAGGACTACGTGGGGCCCATTATTCTGTATGGAGGACTACGTGGGGCCCATTATTCTGTATGGAGGACTACGTGGGGCCCATTATTCTGTATGGAGGACTACGTGGGGCCCATTATTCTGTATGGAGGACTACGTGGGGCCCATTATTCTGTATGGAGGACTACGTGGGGCCCATTATTCTGTATGGAGGACTACGTGGGGCCCATTATTCTGTATGGAGGACTACGTGGGGCCCATTATTCTGTATGGAGGACTACGTGGGGCCCATTATTCTGTATGGAGGACTACGTGGGGCCCATTATTCTGTATGGAGGACTACGTGGGGCCCATTATTCTGTATGGAGGACTACGTGGGGCCCATTATTCTGTATGGAGGACTACGTGGGGCCCATTATTCTGTATGGAGGACTACGTGGGGCCCATTATTCTGTATGGAGGACTACGTGGGGCCCATTATTCTGTATGGAGGACTACGTGGGGCCCATTATTCTGTATGGAGGACTACGTGGGGCCCATTATTCTGTATGGAGGACTACGTGGGGCCCATTATTCTGTATGGAGGACTACGTGGGGCCCATTATTCTGTATGGAGGACTACGTGGGGCCCATTATTCTGTATGGAGGACTACGTGGGGCCCATTATTCTGTATGGAGGACTACGTGGGGCCCATTATTCTGTATGGAGGACTACGTGGGGCCCATTATTCTGTATGGAGGACTACGTGGGGCCCATTATTCTGTATGGAGGACTACGTGGGGCCCATTATTCTGTATGGAGGACTACGTGGGGCCCATTATTCTGTATGGAGGACTACGTGGGGCCCATTATTCTGTATGGAGGACTACGTGGGGCCCATTATTCTGTATGGAGGACTACGTGGGGCCCATTATTCTGTATGGAGGACTACGTGGGGCCCATTATTCTGTATGGAGGACTACGTGGGGCCCATTATTCTGTATGGAGGACTACGTGGGGCCCATTATTCTGTATGGAGGACTACGTGGGGCCCATTATTCTGTATGGAGGACTACGTGGGGCCCATTATTCTGTATGGAGGACTACGTGGGGCCCATTATTCTGTATGGAGGACTACGTGGGGCCCATTATTCTGTATGGAGGACTACGTGGGGCCCATTATTCTGTATGGAGGACTACGTGGGGCCCATTATTCTGTATGGAGGACTACGTGGGGCCCATTATTCTGTATGGAGGACTACGTGGGGCCCATTATTCTGTATGGAGGACTACGTGGGGCCCATTATTCTGTATGGAGGACTACGTGGGGCCCATTATTCTGTATGGAGGACTTCGTGGGACCCATTATTCAGTATGGAGGACTACGTGAGACCCATTATACTGTATACTGCTTGGTCCGCGACTTTGTCCAAGTTTTTAATTTTGGCCCTCTGTGTGTTTGAGTTTGATATCCCTAATTTAAAGGGAATTTGTCACACCTTGGACTTATGCAATCTATTACTATAGGCATACAGGTTATAGAATGGTTAAAATAGTCCTACCTGTATGCCCATAACTGTGGTATTGTTGTGGAGAAAACATTTATTAGTTTGTCTTAATGAGTTCTTCCAGGCTCTGGGGTGTGCGGTGCCTGGAAGAAAACTCTGCCTGTGCTCTTCATTAGTGTACCACCCCCTCCGTTCAGCGTCACAGTGTCCTGTCACGTGCAGCTGTGGCCCCAGAATCCCGCACCTGCGTCCTGCAATAGCGCGATTACACTTGACGTTTTCGCCCTTCTATGGAGTCTTCTTTATTCTGCACAGGTGAACGAGTCACTGCTACTTCCACTTACAGTGACTCGCCTGCGCAGAATAAAAAAAAAAAAACTAAATTCAGAAATGTGTCCAAAAATGTTTTTTCCCGCTATTGTTGCCAATTTTCTGAGACCCATAACATTCTCATTTTTTCTGATCAAGGGCTGGGTGAGTTCATATTTTTTGCACCTTAAGTTTCATGTTTTTACTGATAATATTTTGGGATAGATATGAGGTTTTGATCGCCTTTCACTGCATTTTATTGCAATGTTGTGATGGCCCAAAAAAATGTAATTGTGGAGTTTTCTCATTACGCTATTTACCAATCGGATTCGTTTTATATTTTGATAGTCGGACATTTGTGAACGTGGTGATATCAAATGTGTATTTTTTTTTGTTTTATTTTTAATGGGGTAAAAGAGGGTGATTTGAACTTGTTTTTTTTAATATTTTGTAAAATTTTTCTTCACTTTTTAGTGTATTTAAATGGAATTTGTAAAGAAATTTGACCTATCTAAACTATTAATATGCACATAGCAGTCAATAACCTGTAAGGAGAGTGATCCCCTGTATTCATCATATCAGATGCCTTGTTGAGGATAAATAATCTTATCACTTTATATAAATATGTCTTCCAGACTCTGGGGAGGACGCTGTCTGGAAGATAACTCTGCCTCCAGAGATTATTATACATGAAGGGGGAGTTACCAGTGCGAGACAAAGAACTAACACAGAACAGGAGAAGTGAACTTTGTCTTCTTGCAAACACATCTGCTGCAGCTCTCACAGCTCTTCTGTATTGTAACATTATTACACCCTGTCTGCCTGTGAGATGGAAGCTGAGAGGAACCTGCAGATGTGTCAGGTATAATCACACACAGCTCTGCAGTGAGATCAGGAGAGCAGAGAGCGGCCATTACACATCACACTGGTAACTCCCCCTTCATGTATAATAATCCATGGAGGCCGAGTTATCACCAGGCAGAGTCCTCCTCAGAGCTCGGAAGAGGTCATTTATATAAAGTGATAAAAGAGGATTTATCCACAACAACACATCTGATATCAGACATACAGGGATCACTGTCCTGAGCTGCCTGTAATAGTTTGTGGTGACAGATTCCCTTTAATAGTCTTGTTATGAAGCTTGAAGGGCTTCAGAATTGCAATGTATAGCAAAAATTCCGATCTCCTATGAAAGCCAGCGTTCACAGGAATATCATAATGATATTCTACAGACCCCTGGCTGTCATGACAACCCTTCAGCGCTCCTCAATCACATGACAGGGGCGCCGATGGGCAGACAGAATGACGCGCTTCCGGCTGGCGCGTGTTTAAATCCCTGTCAGAGATGAAAAGTCACGATCTATGAACACGGACGCTCACAAGAGAATTGCGATGACAGGCACGTGGGTCTTCAGCAAACGCCCTGCTGTCATGACAACCCATCTGCACCCCGTGATCATGTGACGGGCGTACCAATGGGCCGGATCAATGATGTGCTGCCTGTCTGCGTGTTAAATGCTGCTGTCGGTGAGTGATAGCGGCATTTAACTGGTTAACAGGGTGGATCTGAGGCCCACCTACGGCTGTTCGAGGCACTTGATGGCTGATTAAATCAGCCATCAAGTGCGTGGAAAGAAGCAGGCTCAGCGTGTGAGCCCGTATCAAAAGACAGGGACAGGGCTGATGATGTAAATATAAGTCGCCGGTCAAGAAGGGGTTAATAGTTACTGTTATATGCTTACACTTCATGAAATGCAAATTCATTACAAATTGAGGAAGGTCATACATACCATCAGAAGACATTAGCTCATCAATTAAGTCTCCGCTTATCTGACCTAATAAAAATAAAAAAATTTGGACATTTTAACAAACCTTCATCTTGACTGTTAAATAAAAAAATATATAATTCAAGCAGAGGGGGTGGGAGATACCCATCTTGACCAATCCTTCTCCACTACCGCCCCGCCACTTACTGGGATCCCCGGCAGTAGCAATGATTCGCCTCAGCCAATGATCTTTTCAACAGGTATTTTCCCGTCACTGAAAACGATGGGTCACCGCTGTGACTAGTCTCTGCCTGAGCAGCATTTCCTACATGTGAAGATGGCCCAGGAAGCCCAGCGCAGTGCAGACCAAGGAAGCGCTGAACGTGGACAGCAGGGGGCGGTGAGGAGACCATCACTACTTTTAGTCTATTTAAACATTGGTCTCTTTGCAAAATGCAAAATAAATCGTTCATCGAATACAAGCTGAAGGGTGACGCCCCATTGACCCCCATTACCTTCTGTATCATCCAGCTTTGTCATGTCAAATGTACTGGTCTTAAAGAAATTATTCACATCCAATGGAAGGAAGTCACTGGAGCTGGCAGTGGTGGGGGCCAAGTCTGAGAGGGGAGGGTACAGGAAGGAGTCCGGCGGATCACAGAAACTGCTTGTAGTTGTGCTCTTGTGCCCATCATCTGAGGAGCAGGAAAGAATCAAATCAGAAAGAGAAGAAACCGCACAAATATAATGTCTCAAATAGCACTGCATTGTATACTGGGTACATCAGGTGTTGTATTATATGGATCTTTTTACAAAAAATGTTTGGCAATTGTTTTTCATTTTAATCTTAAAAAAAAAAAAAATATATATATATATATATATCTTACAATTGTCTCACTGGGGCTATTCTAGATTCATAGATAATGTTTTTTAACAGTTTTCAGCAGTCTCGTTATCATCAGTGGCAGGATTCCAATGACCGGTAACAACTCTACACACAGGATCCACCAATCACAGAAGGGGATGTCACAGCTCCCCTGCTCCCCCTCCGTTCACAGTCACCTTTGCACACGCTCATCAGATGCTTTAATACAAAAGATAGGCCTGAATCCACAAGAAGTAAGGGTATGTGCATACGTCTCATTTTTCTAGCATAAACAACCTCTTACTGTCCCAGCAAAGTGAATCAGATTTCTGAAAATCTCATGCACGTTACTTATTTTTTTCCTTACAGACTTGAAGCAGTTTCACATCTGCAGCCGGTCAGTTCTTTCAGACATTCTTATTACCGGGGGGAAAAAAAAAAAAAAAAACAACACACTTTCTTGCCAAAAGACATTGTTTATATATTGATGTCGGCAAATACTAAAAGATGTTGTCCACTACTTTAGCATTGATGACCTATTCTTGTGACAGGTCATCGATGTCTGATCGGGTCCGACACCTGGCACCTCCGCCGATCAGCTGTTCAATGTCCAGAAATGCTCACTTGCGGAGCTGGCAGTCTTCTGATGGTGGCCACGGCTGGGTACTGCACACTACACCTATTGATTTGAATAGGAGGTGGACGTGTAGTACCCAGCCGCGGCCACCATCAGAAGACTGCCAGCTCCGCAAGTGAGCATTTCTGGACATTGAACAGCTGATCGGCGGAGGTGCCAGGTGTCGGACCCGATCAGACATCGATGACCTGTCACAAGAATAGGTCATCAATGCTAAAGTAGTGGACAAAATCTAAAGTAAACATACCCTATGAGTAGAACATATACTGGATGAGGCATATATTATATGTCAAAGTATATTACAAGAAATTCTATAGTGACCCAAGTGAATCCATCGTGGATGCTCAAGGTTGTGTTACCTGGTGGTCCATGCTGCTGTGTGTTGCACGCTGACCCTGGGGTCACCACGGACAACCAGGTAATACAACCATGAGCATTTCCCCTAATAGGTATACGGTGGATGTAGAGATATAGGATAACCCATTTTGGATTGGTATATCGATTCTCATTGAGGATTGTGACTATTTGCACTCATTCTTGATCAGGACATGTGTGGAAAGCACAACATATGATCCACTTATACTCATGACCCATGCCATTTTCATGTATGACAGGTTACCCTACAAGCACTTTACCTGAGAGTAAACATACATGTAGGCATATTGAATCATGTATAGGTCCTCTCCTCCAGACCTGGGTACCATCCGCACATTGAACCGTACGATATCCGCTTGTGCAGATGCAGATGTCACGCGGTCCAATGCAAGTCAATGGCGGCAATTACGTTGCGTGTCCGCAAAATTAATGGACATGCTGCGTATTTTTCCGCAATGATAATCCGCAGCGGAAATTTCCGCAGTATGTGCTCAGCACATGTGGATCATCGGGGACCATGGGGCACGTATTACCAAGCGTTTTTTAAGCATTTTCGCTGCGGAAATTCCGCGGAAAAAACGCTTGAAAAATGCATAGTGGGCACGCAGCCTTTAAGTCTGCCACTTGGGTGTTGTTCATCCTATTTCACACTTGGTTGCTGACCAATAGTATATTAGAAGGCCACTGCCTAAAACCGTGGTCACCAGATGTGATCCCATATTACTACGGTAATAATTGTGACATTTTTTGGAGTGGGCCAAATATTACACTCCATTTAAAATGGGCAAGGTGTGTGGAAAAGGACGGTGAAGTGGACGTGATGGTGCACGCAGGCAAGATGAAACGGTGCCTGCTGAGGGAGCACAACAAACACCCACATCATGTCGATCTACCTTCCTGTCCCAATTACTAGGAGGCCCAGGAACACAACTATTTAAGACGGAGCAGGGTGAAAAGGTTGTTATTGGATAGCAGATAATGTTTCCAGTCCGTTTTCCACCACCACCACCGTCTTCCACACAGTCCAGTCTTAGTAGCCGTGAGTCTGGACCACATATTCCTCACCCTGATCCTCCTTCCTCCCACCATGCCGAGTGCCCGGAGACAACTGATCCCACACTTGGAGACTCAGAAGAGCTGTTCAGTTTTCCCATTTATAGATGCCTCTCGCCAGACCGGCTTCAAGCAGGACAAGAGGAGAACGCTTGTACCGATGCTCAAAAATTTGAGCAGCCACGGTCACAGGAAGGCGACGGTGGGAAAGTGCAATTATTGTCGCATGAGGTGGATGATGATGAGACAATTGCCACTAAGTCAGGGTGACAGCAAGTCATTGCTGAAGCTAATCTGCTTAGGTGACAAACCGTACACCGCTGAAGAGTTGTTGACAGCTGTAAAAGAGCAGGCAGATCTGTGGCTGTCACCGCTGAACCTACAGCCAGGCATGGTCATGTGTGACAATGGCCGGAACCTGGTGGCGGCTCTGAGGCTAGGCGAGCTCGCACACGTACCATGCCCATGTGCTCAAACTAGTGGTTCAGCGGTTTCTCAAAACCTACCTGGATCTGCCTGAGCTGCTTGTGAAATTACGCCGCGTTTTTGCACATTTTCAAAAGTCACCTACAGCTTCCGCCGCCCTTGCCGTGCTTGAGCAGCATTTGCAGCTTTCAGCTCACCGACTGGTGTGTGATGTCCCCACACGTTGGAACACTACACTGCAGCTGTTGGGAAGGGTTTGTGAGCAGCAGAGGGCAGTTATTGAGTGAGCTTCAACACGCCCGTCGTTATTCAGGTCAGCCTCTGCACATAAGAGGTCATGAGTGGGCGAGGATGTCAGACATATGAGGGTCAGTCAATAAGTAATGCCTCCTATTTTTTTTCTCCTTAAATAAGGTAGTTATATTAAATATTCGAATTTGGCACAATTCCTCAAACCTTCTTCTCCAATCCACAGCAATTGCAACTTCCTGCACCAACAGGTGGCAGGACTGTATCCGTTTGCAAAATGGCTGACATCGATGTTGGTATTAGACAACGTTCTGTGATTGAATTCTTGCATGCAGAAGGTGAAACGCCCATTCGAATTCATGAGAGACTGAAAAATGTGTACGGTGATGCAACAGTGGATGTCAGTACTGGTAGACGATGGGTTCGTCGCTGTAACACAGCTGAAGGGCCATCACCGTTGGCTGACAAAATGCGGAGTGGCAGGCCAGTAACCGCAGTGACTCCAAGCAACATTCAGCGAGTCGATGACATCATTCATGGTGACCGCCGGGTGACTGCAGATGAATTGTGTGGCATTATCTGCCTCAGTAAAGGCAGTGTGATGAAAGTTATTGGACAACTGGGATACAGAAAAGTTTGTGCACGGTGAGTCCCAAGAATGCTTTTTACCATGCTGGAATACATGCGCTTGTTAAACGGTGGACCAAGACTGTGGAAATGGATGGAGATTATATTGAAAAGTGACAAATTAATCGTTAATGTTGTGGTTTTCAACCTATGTAATTGCATTTGGATTTCTTGCCAATTAAAAGAAGAAAAAAAATAGGAGGCATTACTTATTGACTGGCCCTCGTATGTACTATCCTCCAAAACTTTGAGGACTCCACCAAGATGGTGAGCGGCGATGATGCCATAATTAGCATCACCATCCCGCTTCTCTGTCTACGGAAATGCTTGCTGCTCACAATTAAAGAGGAGATGGAGCAAGGAACCATACAGGGTGATTACACACAGCCCAGCCTCATCTCTTCCCAACGTGGATTGGGTGATAATGAGGAGAAGAACAGCAGCTAGTTTCCTGCGCTACAGACAGTACTACCCACACAACTGTCATACGTCTGTTCAGTGTGGATGGCCTGAGGAAAGGGAGAACGAGGAGGATGAGGAGGAGAGCATGGACTGTCGTCCTTTTGGTCAGGACAGGGAAGACTTGGCTGTTAGCAGTCTGGCACATATGGCTGACCTTATGTTCCGCTGCCTTTCCCGTGACCTTTGCGTTGTAAACATTTTGGCCAACAGTAATTACTGGCTGGTCACACTTCTAGACCCACGCTACAAGAAGAACTTTCTGTCTCTTATTCCCACGCAGGACAGGTCTAATAAAATTTTACAGTGCCAGAAGGCCCTTGTTGTGGAATTATTAAAATAAATTCCCATCTGAAAACGCTGGTGGCAGAGGTCACAGTTTGTTGGACAACCACAGAGTACAGGCGAGAGAGACACAAATATGATGCAGAAGAGGCAGGGGAACACTGTCAAAGGTGTGGGACAGTTTTCTCAGCCCCTCACAGCGCCCAGGCCCTGAGGCGCGGGGTACTCTCACAAGGAGGGAAAAGTTTTGGAAGATGCTGAAGGAGTACCTTGCCGAAGTCCTTAGTGATTCCTCTGTGCCTTATAATTATTGGGTATCCAAGCTAGACACGTGGCATGAACTGGCTCTCTACGCCTTGGAGGTCCTGGCCTGCCCTGCCGATAGTGTTTTGTCAGAGCGGGTTTTTAGTGCCACTGGTGGAATTATAACCAATAGGCGCATCCACCTGTCAACTGAAAATGCTGACAGGCTGGATTGGGCCAGACTTCTCAACACCACCCAATGATAGCAGCGGAACATAAAGTCAAATCTAGTGGCTTTTTTTTTTGGGAGGTCTAACTATTCCCATGCACCTCTGTCTTCACACCCAGAAATGGGTATACGCTTCCTGATTTTGTCTATTTTCTGTTGTCGTCCTCCTTCTCCACCACCATATGACCGTGATGAAACACCCACATAATTTTTTCTTAAGGATGTTTATGATGCCAGTAGGAAATTTTTTTTAGAGGCCTACCTCTAACATTCTGTATGTTACACAGTATGTTCATGTATATCCCCCCAGGGGTAAATGCTTGTCAGCCCGTACACTTAGTGCATGGGCATTACCAGTATAGGAGACCCACTTCTTAACAATGGTAAAAAAAATTTTTTTTAATGAGGACCTCCTCTACATTTCTTCAAAGGGGTATTGGGGTGTGTCCAAATTTTTGGCAGCCCTTGCAGACACTGCATATGCAATAACAGTATAGGAGACTCACTTCTTAATAATGGGTACAACAAAGCATAGCAGGCTGATGGCCCTCTAACAATAGTAAGGGCCACCTGATGACCCTATAAAAATAGGCTGTGACTTTCAGATTCCCTCCTCCAAATGAAACAGGATGTGTCTGATGATATATCACACACACCACATGACCAGATAAGGTAGTAAAATGTTAAAATTACATTTACTAGTGAATGTATTTTTCACCGTTGAAAGAAATGCAAAAGTGCAAAAACGCATCAAAAACACTATGTGTGAACATAGCCCAAGGTGTGGAGGAGTCAATATCCTGGAAAGAATGTCTATTGACGTTTTTTTTTTTTTTTTACAGAAAATCCATTATGGCTTCGTTTTTGTATGTTTTATTGTGAGTCCGTAAAAGTGGCGTAATACTCTGACAACATTGTTGACAGCAGTGACCTGGGAGTCAGAAATGCTTCCAGGGGTCTTCCCCACTTCCCCATGCTGTTCCCATGTCATTTCAGCACTGTTCCTATCGATTTGGGCAATTTTTAGGCCCTCTGCAGATCGCCATAGACTTACATTGGGCTTGTTGCTCGGGTCGCGCACCCGAGCATTACGATTTGCTTGACCCGAGCAACGAGTACCCGAGCATTTTATTGCTCGCTCATCACTAATTATAATATGAAAAACAATTTAAACAGTTTTGATATTTTCCACTTTTATACACTAAGGGGAGCAGCTGCTGAAATTTCCCATAGTGCTAGCTCTGATTACGACTGCAGTAAATGTGGGCAGGGTCTGTTCACGTGTGCGCGTGTGTGCGTAGTGACTCCTCCCCTCCTCTGGGCATCTGCACAAGGATAAGGGAGGATTAAGACTAGAATCACAGTGCAGAGACATTTTGTTGGTGACTGCAAAGTGATACAGAGATGTGGACAGTGTCACGGAGGACGGCCGGCAGCGGAGATTAGGTACGCGGATTGTATCACATGCAGGGATTAGATATGCGATTCAGGGGACCATATAACATGATCAGAACAGATTCACGACTCAGCGGACCGTATCACACATGATGGGATGACATGCACAGCTCTGCTCAGTCAGTATAATGCCTCATTCAGAGGTCTCTAATGCAGGGACGTCTGAATGAGGCTTTACTGCTGTGTCTGCACACAGACTTCTGATGTCCTTTGCAGATTCAGCAGTAAAGCCTCATCCTGGACGTCCCTGTATTACAGACCTCTGAATGAGGCATTATACTGAGTGAGCAGAGCGGAGTCAGTGCTCAGAACACAGCAACGTGATGATTATACTGCTGCGCTATAATACTGCAGTGTTAGCAGTGGTGGAGAGCGCCGGTCGGCAGCCCTGTATTGTACCATCATCGTGCTTAGACACTTTCATGTCAGTAAATAAAAATGGCAGCCCCCAGTGGCTGCAGACAAAAGTTAAGTAAATACATGTTAAAACACGACATGTCATTTTGTTTTAAAAATAACTGATTCTATAATCAATAATTATTAATACAAAAATCACGACACATTCCCTTTAAGTAGTTACTGTTAAAGATATATAAATGTGATAGACAATGTCCCCTGCCCTGGACTCCCTTGTCATTGGAGCTGGAGGGAGCACTACATAAAGTGTCAGTATGTGTATGCATGCATGCATGTACTGGCGGACACAGAAAAGGGCCTCTGTGCAAGAACAATATATGGGCCCAAGAGCTCCTAAAAATGCAAAATTGCAACTGCTTTGGAGGTAGAAGAGGTGGAAGTAGACAGTTGCACAAGTCGCACCAATGATATGTCCGCCCCTGCATGCATGTACATCTACTAAATATACAAAGTTGGGAACAGATTATTTCTAGCCTAACCATTTACTTGGACTATACATCAAATTGGCTCACTGGCCTGAGAATCCTGTGAATCCTTACTTGGATCCTCCTCTGTCTGCTGAGGTTTATCCTGTGTGGACGATTTCAGCGCACTGGACGAGTCCGCCTGAACCTGCGGCTGTGTAATGTCATCGGGCGGGGGGACAGGGAAAGCCACTGGCTTGGAGGCACTGGAATCCTTATTGATCAGAAGCACACTGATGGGCCCAGAACTGCTCTTTAAGCTGATCTGGTATTTTTTCTGTCCATTTTGACCCTAAAAGAAAACAACATTTGCCTTAGAAAAGTAAAGTTAATGCACAAAAGACAACTAGGAGACGGCAGAGCTCTAGTAGCGCCACATCGTGGTAATGCAGGTCTGGAGCATCACGCAGGAATAATCCTTGATTACAGCACTATTATAATTACTGTGTAATGGCGCCCAGCTGTCAGTCGGGAGGGATACCAGTCTCTGCAATGGTGTGCACAAATGTAAGTTATGGCTGGCCACATCTATCCAGAAGAGGCACAATGAGGGTTGTACTTCACTCCAAGTACACAACGAGGAGATGATTGACTCTAGATGTAACAGAACCACCATCTGAGCAATGATCCTTAGAATAAACTGAGGCAGCTTTATGCGAAAGCAGAGAAACAAGATCATCCATCGCTCTCAGAACACATAACGGGCAGTGGTATATCGCATGGCTATAGATTAAAGCGTTATTCCCAGCTTAAACCTTAGTGGCATATCCTGACAACATCTCACCAATGTCTGACAGCTGTGGGCCCCATCCATATCCGAAAGAGGAGTCCAAGGACCTTCTTCCTTGCCTGCTGATGTAGTCGCCTGTGTGCATCTCTACCAAGTCACTTCTACAGGACCGTCTGAAGATAGGTACAAGTCCCAGATGTGGGATGCTTATGGCATGTCACACTGAAATAACCCTTTGAGGCCAGCATTAGATGGCTGTAAGAAACCTTGGGCCATTGCAAATGTGACTGGATCAGACAAGTGCAGGAGTCTAGTCTATAAATTGGACCAAAGTAGTGCGTGCTGTTATTTGTTCCATGCAGACCATTGGTCAGAGTGTGAAGAACAAAGAAGGCCATGCGCACAAGGGCATGTGCTATAAGGGATGCATGTGCGGTCTGTGTGCGCCATGGACAGCACACATCCATTATAATACGCTCGTCTGAACAAGCCCTGACTTTCAGGAAAAGCTAGGTGCACTCATTTCCCAGCTTCTCCCGTAATCTTTAGGATCCATTATGCAAGGAAAAAAATTGCTTGTTTTGAGGGAAGTGTGGGTGTTATTAGAAGGAGAAAAGAGAAGAAAACACATGCCACAAGCTTAGACTCAGCATTCTTTTCTACCACTTATTAGGAGGCAACATTTTAGTGAGCCTCACTCACAACGACTTCCCACTATATGTGTAAGTGAGGGCAGGGCTTAGCAAGTATGGGGTTTAGTTCAAGAACCATTCTTTTCTTACGGAAGCATTTTATAAGGAGGTTGCACTCACCGTTTCTGGAATTGGAACTTCCAGCTGTGTGCCAGAGGGCGCCTGGACGGCCAAAAGTGTATCACCTGCAAATATGTATCACAAAGTTATCTTTTACAGGGCATTTACCCAAATAATAGCCATCCCTAAGATGGGTGAGGAATGTAAGATTCCTGGGGTCTCAAAGGTGCACCCCTAGCGGCTTACATTATCTATCCTCTTGAGTATTATTTACAAGGCTATTTAAAATAAAATTGTAATCATGACTAAATACTACAGTTCCAGAACGATCAGGATTATGACCGGGGGTCTCCTTTATCCAACACTTCCATGGCTGCACAACATACAGACAGATCAGGCTTAAACCAAATCTATTTCCTGTTGAAATTTTGCAAGGAGAAAAAAAACCCCACCAGAATGTGCGTTGACACCATATGGCCATAGCCCTAGAACAATGTAATTCATTCAGCACACAATAAATTATCACTACTGGCAGGGCCGGGGTCAGCACCCGGCGCACCTGGGCCCTGAGCAGGCGGTGGGGCCCGCTCACAGTCGGGCGCCCCACCGCGCTGTGGGACCCATGAGTGGTGCGGTGCCGGTGTCAGCGCCCGCTCTCCCCCGCTTGCTAAGGGCCCCAGCACAATACTTACCTCTCCCCGTGCCTCCGCAGCACATCCGGTCTCTTCCACAGCTGCTGCACTGTGACGTCTCAGGCCAGAGGGCACGGTGACGTCTTTACACCGCGCGCTCTCCTGACCAGTCACATGCAGCGTACAGCGGGAAGACACCGGCGGGGGAGAGGGGTTAGGTGCAGCGGCAGCAGGTAAGAAGTGAGGGGAGTATTTGATTATTTTTTTTATATGCATGGATACATAGGACATTATATGGTGGGGGGAACAATTGACATCCTGCATGGGGCATTATATGGGGTGGGGGGGGAGACGACATCCTGCATGGGGCATTATATGGTTGGGGGGAGGGGGTGAGAGATGATATCCTGTATGGAGCGTTATATGGGGGCCAATATCCTGTATGGAGCATTATATGGGGACCAGTATCCTGTATGGAGCGTTATATGGGGACCAGTATCCTGTATGGAGCGTTATATGGTGGTATGTGTTAAACGGGCCCACTGAGTCTCTTTCGCCCAGAGCCGGCCCTGACTACCGGTTCCAGAAATTCTATGGGTCTATGGCAGAGAATGTCACAAAGAAGATCAATGGTAAAAAAAATTCTAATATTTTATTTAAGAAATCATTTAAAATACACAACATCTGCAAGGAGTTTGTATGTTCTCCCTGTGGGTTTCCTCCGGGTTCTCCAGTTTCCTCCCACACTCCAAAGACATAATGATAGGGAATGTAGATTGTGAGCCCCAATGGGGACAGTGCTGATAATGTCTGCAAATTGTTTGAATTGTAAAGCCCTGCGGAATATGTTGGGGCTATATAAATAAAAAGATTATTAATCATCTAATAAAACAGGGAGACCTCAAAAAAAGTACAGACCATTTGATTGTAATTAAATGTGATTTGTATATAAAAAAAATGTATATACAATGAAAAGAATTTAGTTTGTAAATGCTAGTGCAATCAATATTAGATCTCTCATTTAACCCCAATTAACATATCACTTCAAGTACAGCTTTAAAGTAAAGAAAACTGTATTTGAGGTCTCCCTCTTTTATTACGTGATAATATTTTAAATGATTTCCAAATAAAATATTGGAATTTTTACCCTAGATCTCTTCTTTGTGACATTCTCTGCCATAGACCCATAGAATGTCTTTACTACATAAAGTAGGATAAAACACTAGATTTGTGCAAAATCTTTTCTCCAAGAAGAATGCTAACTTGTTAATGGCAGATTGTTGTTTTCTGCCCCAGGCTTGGAACAAAGTGATCCCTATATGTATGACAGACATATTAAATAATGCTTACACTGTATGAACAAAAGAACACCCAAAACTAAACCCCTCCGGGTCACAGCTGCACTATACAGACCGGAAGAAATGCCGATTACTGTACATGAACGCCGGCGTAGTATGGAGGGGAACAGACAATATTATTTTACATTATTGGGTCGCTACCAAATGCAAACTTACCATTAAAGCTATTACAAAGGTCATCGTGGGTTACAAAAGAAAATGTATGGTTTTATTAAGGAGCATAGACAAATCTATACAAAGACTTTTTTTTTTTATTAACCCTCTACCAATTGTCAGACCTTCTCTTTAGCATATTTTCTGTTACAGTAGAACAGGTTCAAGGGAAACTGTCAGCAGGCTTTTGCAATTTAATCTGAGAACGGTATGAGATAGGGACAAAGACCCCCAATTCCAGTATTGTGTCCCTTATTAAGCTGTGTGCTGTAGTTTCAATACAATCAGTGTTTTATCAGCAGGAAATTATCACTACAGGACTAGGTGTCTTGTGCAGGCCAGTCAGGCTAATCTGAGTAACCCCGCTCCCACCACTGATTGGTAGCTTGCTGACAGTGTACAGAGGAAGCTGCCAATCAGGGGTGTGGGCGGCGTTATACAGATCAACTTTCATAGCACTGCTACATCCACAGCAGAGAAAAACAGGGATTCTATCAAAACTGCACCAAACAGCCCATTAAAAGGGTATTCCTATCTCCAAGATCCTATCCCAATATGTACTAGGTGTAATAGTATTAGCAAATAGCTCCAATTAGAAATGTAGTATAGTTCTTCTGATTCACTCTCTTACCCTATTTTGAAGGGGATTGAAGTAGCTTAGGTATCCATGGTTACGACCATTAACTGTGCCTATATGCGTGGTCGTAACCATGGATACCTAAGCTACTGGAATGCCCTGCACATGGGGTGACAGTGAATCAGAAGAACTATACTACATTTCTAATTGGAGGTATTTGCTAATATTGTTATTATTACACCAGCTACATATTGGGATAGGATCTTGGAGACAGGAATACCTCTAAGTAATAACACTGGAATCAGAGTCTCTGCCCCTACATTATGATGCTCTCAGATTACATAGCAAAAACCTGCTGATAGATTCCCTTTATACTCCCAGAGATGATTCTGATGGCTTGTCAGACATGACCTAGATCAGCAGACCTTTTTTTATTCAAAGTTACACCAGAAATGAACCAGCTAGACATACCCACACAAATAGCATTCTTTTATCATATGTTGGGATGGTAAGTAAGGGACCAGTAAGTGGCATTGCGGCCATACTGGTTCTTACAAAGAAACCGTGCACATTTTCCTACCATGAGAGTCTATGGGCAACATATGCAAGTATATGGGATCAGATTGTGCGCACATCAGATTTTCAGAAATGACAACCAATGACTGACCGCTTTAAATATAGGGCTTGTTAATATTTCTTTATTTTTTTAACACACTGTGTAACCTGACCAGCGGTGCGTATTTAAAATCTGCAAAATGTTTATTTCTCTGGCGGGTACGCTGAGTGTTGTGTGCATTTTTCCCATAGAATTGCATAGATGCAGAAAATACAGAGGTAAAAAACGCATGTGTGTTGTTAGTGCGTTTCCTTCCACTATAGATACACATCTGAACAAGTTTTTTTTTTAGTCTGGGGCACTTGTAATAGCACAATGTAACGTTATCTTGGAGTTTTCCCCTCTAATAGAAATTGATCTAATACGATCCCCTCTAGACATAGTGAGAATTGGATGTGCAGAAGCCGTGGTGGTCCCCATCCCTCCTATCTTAGGACTGCAGTAATAAAGGATATGTTTGATTCCCAGAGTCGTCTATCACATTATTGATGCTCTGCTGCAGCCACACTTTCTGCTGGTCCAGCTCCTTCTCCTTCAGCTCCAGATCTCCAATTTCCGCTTTAAGATTCTTCAGTCGATCCAGGATTTCTTTTGTGTTGCACCCGGCACCGACCCCCCTTACAAAGAAAGGAAACAACCTCAGATCACGCTAGTTGTGAAGTTAGGGAACCATCATAATATGCAGAAAGCAAAAAAAAAACTGCATTATTCTTACTGCAACTGCTGTATAAATCTTAACCCCTTCACCACCTTGGGTTTTTCCACTTTCATTTTTTGCCCCCTTCCCCCCCTTCTTCCCAGAGCCATAATTTTTTATTTCTCCATCAATATGGCCATGTGAGGGCTTCTTTTTTTTTGCAGGACAAGTTGTACTTTTGAAAGACACCATTAATTTTATGATATACTGTACTGGAAAAAGGGAAAAAAATTCCAAGTGTGGTAAAACTGCAAAAAGAGTGCAATTCCACAATTGTTTTTTTATTTTGTTTTTTTACCATGTTCATTAAATGCTAAAACTGACCTGCCATTATGATTCCCCAGGTCATTACCAGTACGCAGACACCAAACATGTATAGGTTCTTTTTTTTATTTATGTGGTGAAAAAAAAAATCCAAAGTTTGTAAAAAAACAAACAAACATCAAAAAAATAAAACATGACGCCATTTTCCGAGACCTGTAGCGTCTCCATTTTTCGGGATCTGGGGCCGGGTGAGGGCTTATTTTTTGCCTGCCGAGCTGACGTTTTTATTGATACCATTTTGGTGCAGATACAATGTTATGATCGCCCGTTATTGCATTTTATTACAATGTTGCAGCGACGAAAAAAAAAGTAATTCTGCTGTTTTGATTTTTTTTCTCGTTACACCATTTACCGATGGGATTAATTCTTTCTATATTTTGATAGATCGGGCGATTCTGAACGTGGCGATACTAAACATGTGTATTTTTGATGATTTTTTTTTTTTTTTTAATTGTGTTATTTTGATTGGGGCAAAAGGGGGGTGATTTGAACTTTTATATTTTTTTTAAAAAAAAAAATATTTTTCTTCTACTTTTTACTTGCTTTAATAGTCTTCTTCGGAGACTAGAAGCTGCGATCGTCAGATCACTTCTGCTATACTATGTGTAGCAAAAATCATCATCTATGAACGCCGGCCACAGGGCGGCGTTCATAGCAGATCAGCAATGACAAGAACGGGGGTCTCCTGCAGACCCCCCGTTGTCATGCCAACCCATCGGCGCCCCACGGTCATGTGACAGGGGCCCCAATGGGCGGGGGTTAGTGACATAATTCAGACGCGATCATGTGATATGTCGCTGTCGGAGATCGACAGCGGTATTAAACATGTTAACAGCCGTGAGTGGATCGCGATTCCACCCGCGGCTGTTAGGGGCACATGTCAGCTGATCAGATCGGCTGTCATGTGCCTGAAAAGATTTGGGCTCAGCGCCAGAGCCCGCTTCAAATGCCTGGACACGACCTATGAAGTACCTATGCGTCATAAGTCTATAACTCCTTCATAACCTAACATAAAAAATGCATAAAAAAATAAAGATATCCCATCTGTTACTCCCTTTAATTCCTTCCTTGCTTCCTCTAATTTACTTAGTTCTCCCCCATCAGTCATTATCCAGCCAAAAATGAAAGACCCTCAGATAAGCCCATGTGTTTTCTTCAAGATTCATTTTAGCAAGGTACAGAAAATCCTACAACCTGAAAATTACAGGGAACAAAGTTATCTCCCATGCATTATTTATTTTTTGGTTTAGTGTCCCTTTAAAATAGAGAAACGCACAGGCCCTTTATTAAACTGATTTTTGTGGCTATCATCTGTGAGCTGCCAGAAGGGAGATTTCTCCGTCAGACATTACTTACTTCCACTGGATGCTGTTCTTTGACTTCTTCTCTATCAAACCAATTCCTTCCAAGACATTTGTTATATCGTATATTCTGCGCTTTTGTCTCACAGCCAGAGTATCAGCAGCCTGAAAGACAGAAGTAGTCACTGCAGTTCAATAAAAACAGCTTTTCTACAATGATACGTGTAGGGGGAAAATTCTCACTAAGTGCTCATGCAGACGGCAGTAGATTCGCTCACAGATGAGGGAACCGGAGCAGACTGTGGAGAACACGAAGAACAAAATGTCTCCATCTTCTCCATTGTGTCAGTGCGTGGAAATCAGACTGCACTCGGATGTCATCCTAGTGCAGTCTGATGATTTCCACGTGCTCATTGACTTGCATGGAGAATGTGGTCCAAAAATAAACACTGGTCCAAGTGCGAAATGATATTTTCCTGGATCGCACTCGGACTGGTAATATGGCCCTAAGAGCAATTATCCAAATTAGACAACCACTTTAAAAAGGGGTCTCCTGGCATCAGATACAGTAAACGGTCTTAATCTCCACTGAGTTGTAATACTGGAGCACTGTTATTTGTATCTGAGCGGGATTTACCACTGCAATTGACAGCACAGACTGGACAATGTCAGCATGTGAAGGGGCTCACCACCAGTGACACCCAGCCATCAATTTATCTATACGTTACCAATATTGATGGGTTTGGCCAACACATTAATGTGTATGGGGGCCCCGACCTACCGATGATAGGGAAAGATGTTAATAAGGCATGCCCGATTTCAGACTGGTTTGCTCTCCCAGAGATAAGTCACCGGCAGAGATCAGTCTGCGGCTTTCTCATAGAGATCTGTCGGCAGTGAAATGAGCGTTCCCGTGTAAGAGAAGAGATAGCTGTAGGACAAACAATTGGCCGACTTCAGAAAAGTAAATCATAAAATGCTCCAGATTTATCACAGTGGTGGCACGTCTTTAGATCAGCTAATTCAACTCAATTTTCACCAAGGGCCATATCAGCAGCATGGCTGTCTTCAAAGGGCCGCTTGTAGTGTAAGGGCTCATGCAGGCGTCCATGCAACAGGGTACGAGCACGGACTGCAATGCACGGACTGGTCAGGGGCTATAAGAGAGACAGGGTGGGAGGGCTAATAAAGAGCTGTGCCAGACCTCAGAATCCAAGATGGACGGCCCCCTATGTCAAGTACTGGCTGTGTCTGCTCTAATTCAAAAATGTGAAATCAGACTGATCCGATTGGACCTGATTGATCTATAATGGGGGCGGTCAAAGTTTGGATGAAAATGTTATCTGACATTTTACTGGTGAAATGTCCACTGTAGTCTGGGAGGAGCGAGCACGGCCACACACATCACTGTGTAAATGGCGGCGGTCAGCGTGCGCAGTCACTCATGTGACTGATGGAGCAGCGCCGGGCTATCTCAGCATGCTCCAGGCGCGCGTTGGGGGGTGGTGGTGCTGGGGGTTATGCCTTCCCTCTATAGGCATTAAACACGTAAAAGCAATGTCTAAAATATAATTATGCACAGAAGCCCAAGGACGGCTGTACAGATCTCATTACAAAATATCTGCAACTGCCCCGTTCATCTGAAACAAAAACTCAATTTGCTCCCAGCAGAAAGAACCTTTTTAACATGAAACCAATTGTCGGTAGTGAAGATTTCTGCAACAAAGGCAGCTGCGAGTGAGTCCTCAGCAGTCAGGTGAGCGAAGATCGAGACATCACCTACATGGTGGAAACCGGTGCAGCCGGAGAACAATGCAGCACAGACCCGGTGAGAACGGCGGCATTTGTCACCTTTTTTTTTCATAACACTTTTGCGCATATGGGTGTAGTGTGTGCAGCGGGGGCTCCGGAGCTGCGCTCTCTCCACATGCAGTGGATGCCATAGCCGGCAACTGGCTGTAACACCTGCGCTCCGATCACTGGGAGCCATTCAGACGCTACTGCCGGGCTCTGACGGCAACATCCCAAGGACGTCATTGCTGCTGCGCAAAGAACACACCGGCTCCCATGTGACCCCGCAACACAATCGCAGGGAACCACTGGATACTGTGGCAGCTGGGGGCCGGTTGGAGGCCATGTGGCTGCCGCAGGCCGAGCGTTCTAGGAAACGGCCATTTACACTCTATAGTCCAGTAACATGGAATAAGAGACTGGACGATCACAGGTTCAAGGCCCCTAAAAGGTCCAGCAGCAAAATAAGTGCGGTTTCTATAGTCTCATTCACATGGGGCCTTTTTTCCCCCTGGTGACTTTTGATCTGCAGTGTGCGGTCTCATAACCGCAGCATGTCAATTCTTTTAGCTTTTACACAATTTTAATGCATAAAACCCATAGTAATGTAGGCAGCGTTTCTGCAGCCATCACTTATGCAAAAAAAAAAGCTATAAAAGTGTGAACACGCTCTAATAGAAGCGTGCGGCTCTGCAGGACATCGTTTCCGGTGCAGACACCCCAAGTACAGCAGATGGCAGCGCTCACCCACAGGGGGCGCCTCGGCCTCCATCTCCCCCCGCCGTGGTGCTGGTACCGGGCACGGGGGATAGGGCACTGCTCACTCACCACCTTCAGGTCCAGCACTCCGTCCTTCGCTTCCTGCAGGAGGGAGACAAATTTACTAGTGAGGAGCCCCAGACTCTTCTCATGTCTGCTGGACACCCCTGCTGGCTCCGCCATGTCTCCCGCCGTGACACCGGGGGCAGGCCTGTGCAGCCCGCCCGCCCCCTCTACCGGGTAACACCGGGGACTAGTGGGCACACAACACGCGGAGCACCACGCGAGTCGCGATTAGACGGGAAGTGACGTCTGAGCGCAGCGTTGCCCTGGAGACAGTAACTTGCACAGTGACATAGTTAAGAGGCGCAGAGGCTCAGGTGCGGCCATATTGGATGAGGGCAACGTCGTGCTATACACTACAACAGCGATATTTACACCCTCCATATTGTGGGATCAGTAATGGTCTCCCGAACACCGGCGGCTTCTTTTATAAAAAGCAGAACAAGTCCTGCATGATTCTTATTAGTAACTGGATAGTTTCCCAATTCCAACATGGCGTCGGATGTTCTCAGAGGCTTGTGCTCTATGGTGATGACGTCAGGCAGGCTCCACCAATCAGGGGCTGAGGACCTCTGAGGAAGTGGTCATCTATTGGCTGCAAAAGAGAACAACACAGAAGCACGTGCTGCTCAGGACGCGGAGCCGCCGCCGTGCCTGGGCTATATCTGCGCGGTGGTCACAGAGAGCATCGGGGAAAGGGGCGGGAACCGGGAGCTGCACGAGTCCCGGGGCGGAGCACAAGGAATGGGACTGTTGTGTTGTTTTATTTTCCCATAGACAACCAGTTTCGGTGTCTGGGGCCCACAGGAGGAATTGATCCTCGGGGCCCACCCTACAGCACTATGCAAATACCTGATTGCTGATATCCCCCTTATAGTGGAGCGTCTGCTGTAAATCACAGCTCCTGCACATCTACTGTGACCAGACCACATATTACCACCACATAGTGACTGAATAATACTACATACAAGGAAGAAATACCACCACACCGTGACCAGACCAGTTATTAACAGCATATAGCATCCAAATAATTCCCCATAATTGCTCTGCCCCACCCTCTCCATCATTGTCATATCTCCCTCCTCCATCACCATTGCCATATCTTCCCCCACCTGCTCCTTCAACATTGCCATATCTCCTCCCACCTTCTCCAGCACCATTGGCATATCTCCCCCCACCTTCTCCAGCACCATTGGCATATCTCCCCCCACCTTCTCCAGCACCATTGGCATATCTCCCCCCACCTTCTCCAGCACCATTGGCATATCTCCCCCCACCTTCTCCAGCACCATTGGCATATCTCCCCCCACCTCCTCCAGCACCATTGGCATATCTCCCCCCACCTTCTCCAGCACCATTGGCATATCTCCCCCCACCTCCTCCAGCACCATTGGCATATCTCCCCCCACCTTCTCCAGCACCATTGCCATATCTCCCCCCACCTTCTCCAGCACCATTGGCATATCTCCCCCCACCTTCTCCAGCACCATTGGCATATCTCCCCCCACCTCCTCCAGCACCATTGGCATATCTCCCCCCACCTTCTCCAGCACCATTGGCATATCTCCCCCCACCTCCTCCAGCACCATTGGCATATCTCCCCCCACCTCCTCCAGCACCATTGGCATATCTCCCCCCACCTTCTCCAGCACCATTGGCATATCTCCCCCCACCTTCTCCAGCACCATTGGCATATCTCCCCCCACCTTCTCCAGCACCATTGGCATATCTCCCCCCACCTCCTCCAGCACCATTGGCATATCTCCCCCCACCTTCTCCAGCACCATTGGCATATCTCCCCCCACCTCCTCCAGCACCATTGACATATCACCCCCCCACCTCCTCCAGCACCATTGCCATATCTCCGCCCACCTTCTCCAGAACCATTGCTATATCTCCCCCCACCTCCTCCAGCACCATTGGTATCCCTGTTCTCCCCACCTGCTCCAGCACCATCGCTCTAGCTAAAAAAAAAAACAACACTTACCCTGTCTGCTCATTCCCCCGCAGCATCGTCCTCTGCTTCCTGCCCAACAACCAATTAAGGAGGGCACCATCTGGTGATTGGGATCTAGCTGCTGCACGCAAAAAAGTGGCATTGAATAACAGGCAGAGAAAGAACGTGCATCTAAGCAGTGATCACCAAAATAATAAATGAAGAAAAAAATGTATATATATAGTAATGAGTACCCTGGGTATGAAGTACATCAATTAATTTTATTTAAATATCATCAGACACAAATAAAGGACATACCAACAAGTTTAAAACACCATTAAAAAAGTGGAATAAACCACTATATGAGGAGCCAGCTACTCAGAAAACCTTCCCATGATATTGTAGAATAGAATGCAAATAATGCACGTAATCAAGTCGAACCGCACAGGCTGTATAGAATATCTGTAGTGATCAATATTGCACAAGCCCTATATTGCACACACCCAAAACAAGAAGATTGTATATTGCACACTATGTTTGCATGATCAAAGTAAGCAATAATTTTCAATCAATTGATAAATGCCTATTCCCCATATGCCCGGGTGCCAGGCCTATGGTGTATTGCACACTCAGTTAGAGTAATCAGGGTGTAGACAATGATTTTTCAATAAACTAATAATATACCAAAAATGAATATCTGCAAAAAATTAGTTAGTCACCATGACTATAAAGGCAGGAAAAGCAGCTCCCCGCACATATGGCAATCTAGACCCGCAACATGACCCTAAATATACTTAATTCAAAACAGCATGTGCTCTGGAAGGTGAAGCTAGGACCTCAGTGCCCAACGCGTGTCGCCACGCAAGGTGGCTTCATCAGGGGCATGTATGATCCCATACCATGTGTCGATATATAAAGCCTAAGTAATCAGTAATTTTCCCAAGAAACAGCTGTATCCCAGGAGACGCCGGACATCGCGGAGCGGAAGTGTGTGTGTCTGAACCGGAAGTGCTCACACCGGAGTAAACATATCAAGTGCAGCCAGTATAGTATGCGTCCTGAGTTGCTAGGGAGACCCACGCCCACAGACCATCCAGTCATTGGCGCATGCGCAGCTTCATGAGGAGCATCCACAATATTGGCCACAGAGAAGATGCTGGCCCAATCAGATGGGAGGTTCAAAAATAAGAACTCTCCACCTAGACCCAATAAGGTGAGCATGGGTACAGTAATAAAGTCCCAGCTCAGTCAGAGCTAGGCTATGTCATGACAATAGCAGCATATCAAAGATAAGACACATAGGAGTGTGTACAGTAGTCAAACCCCTATGTGTCCTCTGGAAGATAGACATTTTGACTTATAAAGAAAAAGTTATTGAATTAGATCAGGGTCACTCAAGGTCCAATCCTGTCCAGTTAGTATTGATCATTCTGTTGCTAGATAGAGAGAGAGGAAAGTACACGTCACTTTTTGCTAAGATTTGTAAATGACCCCCCATTAAAAGAATGAGATTTCACAATAAACGCAAAACCACCACCGGAGCACTTATGGCACTATCCAACCGCACAATAATGCAACTCAATTCATATCATACATGGGCGTCGTTATATGTATTAATTCTTCCTTTAATGCACTCCTTATAAAGTGGGACGACAGATCCCCAAATTTTCTCACAGAAGTGGGCTTTAACGGGTGGATATTTTCTATTACCCAGCAAGGTCATCAATGACTACTGTATGTGCATCCAATACAATATAACCGTTATTGACCACCACAGATAAAGAATGGAAGAAGCCTAGTAGCCGACAAGAGGAGCAAGTAATAAACAAATAAATAATGTACATAAATAACCAATATACATAAATGACCCAACTGTCCTCTTGGGTGCATGGTAACTGCGCCCACATGGTAGGTTCCATCAAGTTACGGTGCCACGGGAGCCACAAGTAAATCATATGAGTCCTATCCGTCCCTCCAGTGTGGAGGAATTCCAGGAACAATCTAAGGACCTCTCACGACGCTTTCTAAAGAGAGGTTACCCACGACGAGTCATCTCGAGCGCATTCCAGGATGCAAGAGGTAGGAACCATAATGACTTACTGCAGACACAAGGGGCAAGACCGGTCAGACCTCTGAGCCTAATTACCACCTTTAATAATCAGTGGTCCGACATTCGTAATGTGCTCACAAAGAATTGGGGAATTCTTCTGAGTGAGCCAAAACTGATTACACACATCTCAACGACTCCTAGTTTGATAGCCCGCAGAGCAAGGAATTTAAAAGATAAACTGTGTCAGAGCCACTATACGCGACCCTCTACCAGATTGGACAGAGGGGGCAGAATCGTTGGTACTTATCCTTGTGGGGGATGTAACATCTGCCAATACACAGTTGCACAAGATGGTATAACACTTTCCATCTTTCCCTATCAGATCAGATCAAAGACCTACTTCAACTGTCGATCACGAAACCTGGTATACGCCTTGATTTGTGGCTGCCCAAAGATATATGTCGGACAGACATCGTAAGAACTCAGGAAGAGAATCCAACAACATATCTCCAACATCTCCACGGCCAGGAGGGACCGTGACAAGGATAAAACAATAACGTCTGTGGCGACACATTTCTTGGATGTCCATAATGGTCGACCATCTGGACTCCAGGTACTGGGTTTGGAGCAGATAAAAACTAATATTAGGGGAGGTGACTGCACTAATGCCCTTTTGAGGTGTGAATCCAAATGGATCTTTGATCTACAGAGCCTGATGCCTGGAGGTTTAAATGGGGAACTTCTATTCACAGGCTTCTATAAACAGTTGTGAGTTTGCCCTGTCTCTACTCTCACCCCCTGTGTTCTCTTACCCTTTCTCTCACAGGACGTTTGTTGTAAGAAACATGCATCAGTTCTATTGTATCTGAAATCTGGCTCTATTCACGATACTTTCCCCTTGAAGCCGACTGAAGATGGTCCAAGCATCTTGGATCCCCTGAAGACATCTTCGATATACGTCTATTGGTCCTCTTGATGGTGGAAGGGACGATACTCACTGCTCGAGGGACCTATAACTTCCTTGGGACCATTGAGAGAGTGGGAAGGAGGGGGTGTGAGGAGGAATCGGGGAACCAAACTCCACAACCTTTATCTCTCTCTTTACCATTCATCCATCTTCAATATCGGACTGTGGATTGGAATTCTGATTCGGCCGGCATAACTGGTATGTCTGGGCCCTTGTTGTTCCCGCGGCCTCAGAAGAACTGGAGGGACGGATAGGACTCATATGATTTACTTGTGGCTCCCGTGGCACCGTAACTTGATGGAACCTACCATGTGGGCGCAGTTACCATGCACCCAAGAGGACAGTTGGGTCATTTATGTATATTGGTTATTTATGTACATTATTTATTTGTTTATTACTTGCTCCTCTTGTCGGCTACTAGGCTTCTTCCATTCTTTATCTGTGGTGGTCAATAACGGTTATATTGTATTGGATGCACATACAGTAGTCATTGATGACCTTGCTGGGTAATAGAAAATATCCACCCGTTAAAGCCCACTTCTGTGAGAAAATTTGGGGATCTGTCGTCCCACTTTATAAGGAGTGCATTAAAGGAAGAATTAATACATATAACGACGCCCATGTATGATATGAATTGAGTTGCATTATTGTGCGGTTGGATAGTGCCATAAGTGCTCCGGTGGTGGTTTTGCGTTTATTGTGAAATCTCATTCTTTTAATGGGGGGTCATTTACAAATCTTAGCAAAAAGTGACGTGTACTTTCCTCTCTCTCTATCTAGCAACAGAATGATCAATACTAACTGGACAGGATTGGACCTTGAGTGACCCTGATCTAATTCAATAACTTTTTCTTTATAAGTCAAAATGTCTATCTTCCAGAGGACACATAGGGGTTTGACTACTGTACACACTCCTATGTGTCTTATCTTTGATATGCTGCTATTGTCATGACATAGCCTAGCTCTGACTGAGCTGGGACTTTATTACTGTACCCATGCTCACCTTATTGGGTCTAGGTGGAGAGTTCTTATTTTTGAACCTCCCATCTGATTGGGCCAGCATCTTCTCTGTGGCCAATATTGTGGATGCTCCTCATGAAGCTGCGCATGCGCCAATGTACGGGGACTGGATGGTCTGTGGGCGTGGGTCTCCCTAGCAACTCAGGACGCATACTATACTGGCTGCACTTGATATGTTTACTCCGGTGTGAGCACTTCCGGTTCAGACACACACACTTCCGCTCCGCGATGTCCGGGGCTCCGGCGTCTCCTGGGATACAGCTGTTTCTTGGGAAAATTACTGATTACTTAGGCTTTATATATCGACACATGGTATGGGATCATACATGCCCCTGATGAAGCCACCTTGCGTGGCGACACGCGTTGGGCACTGAGGTCCTAGCTTCACCTTCCAGAGCACATGCTGTTTTGAATTAAGTATATTTAGGGTCATGTTGCGGGTCTAGATTGCCATATGTGCGGGGAGCTGCTTTTCCTGCCTTTATAGTCATGGTGACTAACTAATTTTTTGCAGATATTCATTTTTGGTATATTATTAGTTTATTGAAAAATCATTGTCTACACCCTGATTACTCTAACTGAGTGTGCAATACACCATAGGCCTGGCACCCGGGCATATGGGGAATAGGCATTTATCAATTGATTGAAAATTATTGCTTACTTTGATCATGCAAACATAGTGTGCAATATACAATCTTCTTGTTTTGGGTGTGTGCAATATAGGGCTTGTGCAATATTGACCACTACAGATATTCTATACAGCCTGTGCGGTTCGACTTGATTATGTGCATTCAGCATTCTATTCTACAATATCATGGGAAGGTTTTCTGAGTAGCTGGCTCCTCATATAGTGGTTTATTCCACTTTTGTAATGGTGTTTTAAACTTGTTGGTATGTCCTTTATTTGTGTCTGATGATATTTAAATAAAATTAATTGATGTACTTTATACCCAGGGTACTCATTACTATATATATAATTTTTTTTTCTTCATTTATTATTTTGGTGATCACTGCTTAGATGCACGTTCTTTCTCTGCCTGTTATTTAATAACTCTGCTTCCTGCCCGACATGTTTCTCCCTGACAGAGGCCCGCTCTGCATGATTACGTCATCAAGCAGCACGAGCCTGTGTCACGGAGGAAGGACAGATCCCTTCTCTCCTCTGCCATTTTCTCCTGTCAGCAGCGGAGCACATGAGAGGGCAATCTGGCCATGGCCCCCTGAGCCTGGGGGCCCAAGAAGCAGGCCAGATTGCCCTCATCATGCGCACAGCAAGGGCCCCCCTCCACCATGGGCCCCCGTGCAGGCTCACCGGCGGCCATGTTAACCAGCAGGCCCCCGTGCGTCCTGATCGGGGACCCGCTGAGGACCCGGGCCCACCGGAGAATTCTTCGGTGTCCCGTTGCCCCAGTACGACCCTGGACATAAACGTACGAGGCCGGTTTTATGCCGGAAGGGCTATAGTTTTCAGTGACGCCATTTGTTTTACCATGTGATGTGCTGGAAAAAGGAAAAAATGCCAATGAAAAAAAAAATGTGAAAAAAAACTGCATTTCCAACTTAGTTTTTGTTTTCACCGCGCCACTGAAGATGCTGGAGTCGGTTTCTTATTCGTCTGTTTTTTTTCTTCAGTATTTTACAGCTTTAACAGCAAAATTATAAAATCACAATAATAACATACAATGCAGCGAGGGGCCTTGATGAGAATACGATTGAAATTAGCCGCAAAAGTTATAAAACGGCCACAGAAGTGGGCATTATTGAAAGGGTTAAATTACTTTAGGCCACTGAAATCACACCAGCATTACACAGATAGCGATGCTCCACATCACATTCAGGTCACTCCAGCCTGGCCCAAATGGGATCTGGGCATCAGAACTGGCATCAAAGTTGGCAGACAGTCGATTTTAATAATTTGAATAACTGGTGGTTTTCAGGGGTTAAATGACTTTGGGCCACTGATCTCACACTGCAGACACATAGATCAGGGTGCCGCACATCAATTTCAGATCACTCCAGCCTGGCCCAAATGGGTTTTGGGCATCAGAAGTGGCATCAAAGCGGGCAAATAGCCAACTTTCACAGATTTAAATAAGTACCTGGTGTTTTTCAGGGGTTAAATGGCTTTGGGCCACTGATCTCAATACGCAGATAGTGATGGCCCACATCGAATTCAGGTAACTCCAGTCTGGCCCAAATCGGTTCTGGGCAGCAGAGTTGGCCTTTAGCATGGGCTGTTAGCTAATTTTCACAGATTTAAATAAGTAATTGATGTTTTTAAAAGTGTTAAATGACCTTGGGCCACTCGTCTTATAACACCAGCACAAAACAGGAAGATCCTCATCAAAATCAGTTTTCTTCGGGATGGCCGGAGTGGTTACTGATCAAAATAGCTGCCATTAAACTTGGCAAATTGCAACTTTCTATTGATTTAAATAAGTTTCTTATTTGTTTTAAGGGTTAAAGGGGTTGTCCCATCTTAAGCTAAAAGTCCGCAGTCTGACTATGTGACTGCAGACTCGTGAATCCTTACATCGCACACACTTCTCACTGTGACGATTCTCCTGTGACGGCGCCATGAGAGAGGGCGCGTGACTGCAAGAATGTGATTTGCACACATGCTGTCATGTGCCGACTAAATGGTGCAGCTTTGCCCAACGCAAGTGAATTTAGCGAGGCCAGACACATCTAGTCAGAATGTGGCCGAAAGTATGCAAATCACATTATTACGGTCACACGCAGGGGTGGATTAAAAGTAGCCAGGGTCCCAGGCAGTTTAGAAGGCGTCGCCCCCCCCCCCCCGGCCAGGTACCCAATATATCATGTGACATCACATGATCCCCTGTGATAGATCATGTGAATAACACACAGGTGCTCTGGGGCACATCTGCACATGGAAAATGACAGCGGTGCGTTACCGCTCTGCAAAAATTTTCCCTTTCTGTACGGCACTATATATAACATAGCGCTAAACAAAATAGAGCTGGGGTGGGAGATTAATTTTCCCAAGGGGCCACATGAGAGATCATGACTGTTGTGGAGGCAAAACTAATAGGCTGAAATAAATTTTGCTCAATATTAATATCATATAAAAAAATCTTATTAATAATTGACTTAATAATGAGCAGAATTAAGTATGCTGACATACCCCTATATACAGTATGACCCACCACATAGTCCGCTACATACATTATGAGCCCCCACAATCAACAGCCAAAGTGATCAACCTATGGGGCCCCTATACATGTAAACCATAACAAAAAATACCCTTAGAAAATTCTCTCTTTTTTTATTATTATTATTAATTTATATAGCGCCATTGATTCCATGGAGCTGTACATAAGGGGTTACATACCAAATACAAATATCACTTACAGTAAACAAACTAACAATGATAGAACTAACATTCTACAGGAATGGGGCGGGGACAGTAGGTTGAGGGGTTGCAGTAGCTCCGGTGTTGTTGAGGAGGCAGTGGGGTCATGGCAGGCTGTAAGCTTGTTTGAAGAGATGGGTTTTCAGATTCCGTCTGAAAGATCCAAGTGTGGTGGATAATCGGACGTGTGGAGGCGGAGAATTCCATAGGACGGGGGATATTCGGGAGAAATCTTGGAGGCGATTGCGTGAGGAACGGATAAGTGTGGAGGAGAGAAGGAGGTCTTGGGAGGACCGGAGGTTACGTGAGGGAATATATCGGGAGATTAGTTCAGAGATGTACGGAGGAGAGAGGTAAGTCATTGGTGATTTTGGTAAGGGCAGTTTCGGTGGAATGGTGGGGACGGAAGCCGGATTGTCGGTTGTCGAAGAGAGAGTCAGATGAAAAGTGGGAGGAAAGTTCAGCGTGAACGTGTTGCTCAAGGAGTTTGGAGGCAAATGGGAGCAGCGATATGGGGCGATAGCTGGACAAGGCGGTTGGGTCGAGGGATGGTTTTTTGAGGATGGGCGTGATTGTGGCATGTTTGAAGGCAGCGGGGAAAGTACCAGAAGATAGTGATAGGTTGAAGAGATGGGTTAGGGATGGGACGAGTGTGGGGTTGAGGTTGGGGAGGAGGTGGGATGGGATGGGGTCGAGTGCACATGTGGTGAGGTGTGATTTGGAGAGGAGACGAGTAAGGTCTCTTTCCGTGATGTTGGGAAGGGAGGTTATAGGGATAGGGAAATGGTGTGGAAAACAAAGGGGTTGTGGTGGTCGGACAGTAAAGACTTGCCGTGTTTGGTCAATCTTGTTTTTGAAGTGTGTGGCAAACTCCTCAGCAGAGATGACGGAGGTCGGAGGGGGCAGTGGAGGGCGGAGGAGAGAGTTAAAAGTGTTGAATAGCTGTTTGGGGTTGTAGGATACGGAGGATATGAGGGTTCTGAAGTAGGCCTGTTTAGCAGAGGTGAGTGCTGATTTGAATGCGAGCGTTGCTTGTTTGAATGCAGTGAAGTCATTTTGAGTATGTGTTTTCTTCCAACGCCGCTCCGCAACCCTGGACGCTTGTCGAAGCTGTTTAGTGAGGTTGTTGTACCAGGGTTGCCTGTTGACTCGTCGCGACTTGCCATGCACAAGAGGGGCGACCGAGTCAATAGCTGATGCTTGAGTGGCATTGTAGAAAGCGGTGGCGGTGTCTGTGTCATGGAGTGAGGATATGGATGTGAGTGGTAGAACAGAGTCAGAGAGTGTGAGTGTCTAGATGTGCAAGGTTTCTGCGGGGGTGTGCTAGTTGCCGGACATGGGTGACAGGTGAGGAGGACAGGGATGAGAATGTGAGTAGATAGTGGTCAGATAGTGGTAGGGGGGAGGTTGTGAGGTTAGATAGGGAGCAGAGTCGGGTGAAGATGAGGTCTAGTGTGTGTCCGTCTGTGTGGGTGGCTGAGGAAGACCACTGAGTAAGTCCAAAGGATGAAGTAAGCGACAAGAGTTTGGATGCTGCTGACTGGTGAGTGTCAGTGGGGATGTTGAAATTGCCCATGATGATTGTGGGAATTTCAGCCGAGAGAAAGTAAAGAAGCCAGGTGGAGAATTGGTCAATAAAGGCTGTGATTGGGCCCCGGGGTCGGTATATGACAGCCACTTGGGAGGTTGGAGGCAGAGTAAATGCGGACAGAGTGGACTTCAAAAGATTTGAGAATAAGGGAGGGAAGAGGAGGAGTAGGGCTAAAGATGCAGTTGCTAGAGAGGAGAAAACCCACTCCTCCACCATGTCTGTTTCCAGGGCGAGGAGTGTGGGTGAAGTGGAGGCCGCCGTACCACAGCGCGGCAGGGGAGGCAGTGTCAGAGGGTGTCAGCCATGTCTCTGTGATGCCCAGGAAGGAGAGATGACGAGAGGTAAAGAGGTCGTGGACAAAATGGAGCTTGTTGCAGACAGAGCGTGCATTCCAGAGTGCTCCAGAGAGAGGGAGCAGCGGGGTAGGCGTCAGGAGGACCGGTTTTGCATAAGAAAGGTTGTGGTAGTTTGCAGTTGGTTTGATGCGATAGGTGGGGGAATTGGTGGAAGGTGCAAGCTGTGGGGGTCCAGGATTGGGAGATATGTCGCCAGTGACTCGCCCAGGGGGATATGGGGGACTCAGTACCCGGGCCTTTACCTTCTTGGGATGTCACGGCAGTCGGCTCCCGGGCCCGTACCCTGGGGTCACTCTTAAAAGGGGGTTGTTGCTTGAAGGGGATGATTATTAGTTTTGTCTCGTGACGCCACCTGTGGTTTCTGGTAATGATTACCAGCGCTGCTGCAGACCACTGGAGCAGGTGTTAGGGCAGCTGGGTTGGTGCGGCTCCCCACAGGCAGAGCTCAGCTCCAGGGCAGTGTAGGTGCAGATGGTGATGCTGGGCGTTGTAGTGCAAGATTGATAGCGTGGTAGAAATAACTGACAGAAACAGTGGAGTGCAGTTATCCGAGTTTACTCACAGTTATTCAGGTTCCTCAGGTAGCACTAGATAGCTGACAGTCTTCCACGTCGCGCTGCGTTCACCAGGCAGGGGTTCAATACTCCCTCAAGTTTCTCAAGAGCACTTAATGGGACCCCTCTCTGTATGTTCCTTTCTTAGCCGACTTCCCGCGCTGGGTCTCTCCCTCCTGCCCTGCGCCCCGCCAAACAAAGTCCCGATCAGGTACCTTGAGATCCCTCTGGGCAACTTGAAGTTCCCGGACCTGGCTTGGTGCCCTTTTCAGCGGCTTAGGTGCGGATGTGGCAACTGCACCTTGAAAGTGCAGAAGCCTCCGGTTTTCCAGCTGAGACGTAAAGTAACTTGGCTAGTCCAGGGACTATTTCCCTTTTGCGGCCTGATCCCTCTGAAACCTGGCAGATTCGGGCGTACGGGTGCTGTCCTGCACTCACCGTACCCCCTGGGATCCCTTCTGTTACTGGAGCCTTCCTCCCTTGCTCCCACTCCTCTTCTCTCCCTTGGGCATGACAGGTCGAGCCTGCCTCCCGAGCAGAGCTCCTGAAGAGCCCCTGCTCCTTCCACTTCTCCTCCTTTGACTGAACTCCACTCTCTAAGATAGCTTCCCTTTTTAGATATATTCTTTAAGTGTTCCCCTGTTTTGCGTCCCCCACCCACACCCACTACTTGGTTCCCCCTCACTTTTGGTTCCCCCCACTCCAGCCAGGGACTTGGCAGCAAAAGAAGTGCATAATGCCCTTCCAGCTGGCCTGGAATAGTGTAGTGTTGAGTGCTGGTGTTGGGGTCCTGGGCAGTACTCCATCCTTACCTGAGAGAAGGAGATGCCACACCTCTGGGTGAGGTGCAGTACCTCTGTGGCGACTGAACCCTCAGGGGCGCCACATTCCCCCCCGGTAAGGCACAGCACGTCCGCGGGCTGGAACAGAGTAAAACACGGTATATTACAGACACGCAGTTTTTAGATGCATCACATATAAGATTATAAACAAACGCTTTCTTCCCTTTATGGGAGGCTCTTTTTCTTAAACGTTACTGGTTACTTTTATCAAAACATTATAAAACTTTCTTCAAGTATATAAAACATTTTTCATATAAGACATTCTCCTTAAAGTTACAGTGAGTCCCATAACCAGGTGTCCATCTCACCGGTGAAGGTGCAACATGAGTAGCATGAGGGACCTGTCTGAAAACCCTCAACGTAGGCCCTGGGCGTGGCTACAGGGCATAAGTGATCCAGGTGTTGGACCATGTCATCGGCCACGCCAAACGGGTTTTTGTTCAGTGGTCTTCTTAATATAAAACCAATAGGGAGCACTTTAATAAGTGCAACTATTTACAACGGACAGTTTTTGGCTGCTCAAAGTCCTCAGCCTACAAGTCTTTATACCCTTACGGGTAACTGGGCAACACACACATATATTTCCAGTTCACACACATATAACTGTTTGTACCCTTACGGGTAACTTATTCACACAGTTCAATCCCACTTACTGCTTAGTAGTGGTGTCCCCGCCTGGGGGTGTACTTCTGATTTTTGCAGGCTGACCCAGCCGGGTCAGCCACCTCTGGCTGCAGGGGCATGTCCTCTTCCTCCTCGACCACGCGATGCACTTGGAGGGCATACCACCCGCGTTCTCCGTGGTGCCTGGTATAAGTGACACGGTCACCGGGGTAAAGGTTTCGGTCGGGATGGCCCTGCTCCAGGTGGGGCTCGACATCCCGCCGATTAACAAAAATGTCTCGATCAAATTGCGGATCCCGGATAAAGCCCCATCCGGCCTCCAGATCAAATTTCACTATTAGTCCCTCCGCACAGGGACTAGGCCGGGCGGATTCCGACTGGCGGACTTGAGCTTTGGCGGCCTTGTTCCGGGCCCCCATTTGCTCCCAGCGCACCCACCAGGTGCGCTGTTCCTTCGCCAGCTGCTGGAGTTCCTGTCTGCAGAATTCCTCCTTCGGGAGAGCTTGGGCCTGGGTCTCCTGCGGGAACCCCACGAGGTCCCCCCCCCAGTTTTCCCACCTAAATTCTTCTCCTTCTTGGCGGGAAGCCGGGGGCGCTGGTGCAGGGATTAGAGGGGGTTATTGCTGATCCTTGTATTTGGCGGACCAGTCAAATGAGGGGGCTCCGTACACCCACTCGGGTGCCGGGGCTGGCGGTTCTGGGAGGGAGCCGAGCAGCAGGTCCGCGGAATCGGCGCCCAGTGTTGGAGGTTCCGGGCTCAGCAGCTGCTCTAGGGCGTACACGCCCGGGGACAGAGGGTTCTGCAGGAGGCCCAGGAGTAGGTCGGCGCTTTCAGCTCCCGGGACAGGGGAACTTCTCCTACCTGCTCCTGTGCTGCACGCGGCCTCCTGGCGCTCGTCAGGCTCCGCCGGGGCTGGGGTTCTACTGGTGACACGCAGCGCTGGCTGCCGCCGGGCTGCGATCTTCGCCAGCAGTTCCTCTTTCCACCTGGCAACTGCTGCTTGCTGGGCCTTCTCCACTTGCTTGCTCAGCTCCTGCACTTCGGCCTGGAGGAACTCGGCATCCTCCGGGGACAGCTTGGTTATCGCTCCCTCCAGGGTGAGGGGGGTCACTTGTTGCTGCAGGTCAGAGGTGGAGGCGCGGTCCTGGCTTCTGTCCATGCTGGCTGCCGGGTGCGGTCTGTCTAGACTGGTTAAGACCACACCCTGTCTCCACTGCTTTTCTCCTCCTCCTTTCCCCTTTCGGGGGCGGTTCCATGGCAGCCTTTTGTCGGTCACTCCTAAGGGTGGCCCCCCCACTTTGATAGACACATCTACATACATGGTCACTGTTGCTTGGGGTGGGCCACGCTTTTGGCGCCATTCTGGGACTCGGCCCACGATGGGAGGTGATTCCTTCTTGTCTTTGAGTACGCACATAATGGCGCCCGTTCTTCTGGGGCGAGCGCCACATTCAGTAAAGAAAAACAGTCTCTAGGCGCACAATACCCAGTGATAACGGGTTTGTTTGAATCCTGTTCGTGATGCCAGGAAGAGATGACTCGCCCAGGGGGATATGGGGGACTCGGTACCCGGGCCTTTACCTTCTTGGGATATCACGGCGGCCGGCTCCCGGGCCCGTACCCTGGGGTCACTCTTAAAAGGGGGTTGTTGCATGAAGGGGATGAATATTAGTTTTGTCTTGTGACGCCACCTGTGGTTTCTGGTAATGAGTACCAGCGCTGCTGCAGACCTCTGGAGCAGGTGTTAGGGCAGCTGGGTTGGTGCGGCTCCCCACAGGCAGAGCTCAGCTCCAGGGCAGTGTAGGTGCAGATGGTGCAGATGGTGATGCTGGGCGTTGTAGTGCAGGAGCGATAGCGTGGTAGAAATAACTGACAGAAACAGTGGGGTGCAGTCATCCGAGTTTACTCACAGTTATTCAGGTTCCTCAGGTAGGACTAGATAGCTGACAGTCTCCCACGTCGCGCTGCATTCACCAGGCAGGGGTTCAGTACTCCCTCAAGTTTCTCAAGAGCACTTAACGGGACCCCTCTCTGTATGTTACTTTCTTAGCCAAATTCCCGCGCTGGGTCTCTCCCTCCTGCCCTGTGCCCCGCCACACAAAGTCCAGATCAGGTACCTTGAGATCCCTCTGGGCAACTTGAAGTTCCCGGACCTGGCTTGGTGCCCTTTTCGGCGGCGTAGGTGCGGATGTGGCAACTGCACCTTGAAAGTGCAGAAGCCTCCGGTTTTCCAGCTGAGAAGTAAAGTAACTCGGCTAGTCCAATGACCGGTTCCCTTCTTGCGGGCCTGATCCCTCTGACACCTGGCAGATTCGGGCATACGGGTGCCGTCCTGCACTCACCGTACCCCCTGGGATCCCTTCTGTTACTGGAGCCTTCCTCCCTTGCTCCCACTCCTCTTCTCTCCCTTGGGCATGACAGGCCAAGCCTGCCTCCCGAGCAGAGCTCCTGAAGAGCCCCTGCTCCTTCCACTTCTCCTCCTTTGACTGAACTCCACTCTCTAAGATAGCTTCCCTTTTTAGATATATTCTTTAAGTGCTCCCCTGTTTTGCGTCCTCCACCAACACCCACTACTTGGTTCCCCCTCACTTTTGGTTCCCCCCACTCCAGCCAGGGACGGGGCAGCAAAAAAAGTGCATAATGCCCTTCCAGCCGGCCCGGAGTAGTGTAGTGTTGAGTGCAGGTGTTGGGGTCCCGGGCAGTACTCCATCCTTACCTGAGAGAAGGAGATGCCACACCTCTGGGTGAGGTGCAGTACCTCTGTGGCGACTGAACCCTCAGGGGCGCAACACCAGCACTGAGGAGAAGCAGAGAGAGGGAGAGCAGGTGGGAGAAGGAGAGTGTCCGGCTTGTGATATGTTTTGGTAGGATCGATCCGAGGTTGAGGAGCAGGTCTGTAGATGAGGTTCGGTGGGGAAGGAGAGATGATGCTTTGGTTAGAGGGTGCTGGGGTTTGGGGATAGCGAAGGAGAGTGAGCATTAGGGGGGCAAAAACAGTAAGGGAATGTGTAAGAATGATGAAAGTGTAAGGGAGAATGAGAAAGAGAATCTAAGTACAAATAGTAGATAGTTATCCTTACCTTCTGGTCACTTCTGGCATATTTCATTTTTAGCCCCTTAAAAAGCAACCCTTTAAAAGCCAGACCCGTCTGTGTCAGACCTGGCTCCCTTGATTTATGGAGCTCTGGCCAGCACATTAGGTGGGTCAGGTGTGCAGGAGGGGAGGAGTCGCAGGGACACTGCTGACAAAAGCATGGGTGAAGGTGGGGAGGAGTAATTAGGACACAGAGGCTAAATTAAATCAGAAAACAGACAGATAGGGACCAGTGTGTATTGGGATCAAAGGATTGAGGTGATGAACATGTAGATTGGACCGAACATACCAAGGACAGATAGAATGAAATTAGCAGGGATCAGTGGATACACAGCAGATAATGGATACAGGGAACGTACCGGGAGACAGATAGAAACAGTTTTTAAAGACAGTCAGATATGCAGTCAGATATCTTTATTTAGTTAGTTTTAAAACCCAATACATAAAGACATAAATGCACACACATTGCACAGAAAAAGAGTGATATAAAAAAGAGCAGAAATGAGAGGAGACAGGGACTAGTTTCACCCTTCACAATGCCCTTCCTGACAGCAGTGGTTGGCACCCTAAGTTGAAACGGTATAGCGCCCCAGCTCCTCGTCGACTGCCCCTGTGTAGCCCTTAAACTACTCTAACTAACCATGTTGAAAAGACTTGCCACTCGTGGTGAATCAAAGAATATTTTGAATATACACTGCTCAAAAAAATAAAGGGAACACTCAAATAACACATCCTAGATCTGAATGAATGAAATATTCTCATTGAATACTTTGTTCTGTACAAAGTTGAATGTGCTGACAACAAAATCACACAAAAATCATCAATGGAAATCAAATTTATTAACCAATGGAGGCCTGGATTTGGAGTCACCCCCAAAATTAAAGTGGAAAAACACAATACAGGCTGATCCAACTTTCATGTAATGCCCTTAAAACAAGTCAAAATGAGGCTCAATATTGTGTGTGGCCTCCACGTGCCTCTATGACCTTCCTACAATGCCTGGGCATGCTCCTGATGAGGTTGCGGATGGTCTCCTGTGGGATCTCCTCCCAGACCTGGACTAAAGCATCTGCCAACTCCTGGACAGTCTGTGGTGGATGGAGCGAGACATGATGTCCCAGATGTGCTCAATCAGAATCAGGTCTGGGGGACGGGCGGGCCAGTCCATAGCTTTAATGCCTTCATCTTGCAGGAACTGCTGACACACTCCAGCCACATGAGGTCTGGCATTGTCCTGCATTAGGAGGAACCCAGGGCCAACTGCACCAGCATATGGTCTCACAAGGGGTCTGAGGATCTCATCTCGGTACCTAATGGCAGTCAGGCTACCTCGGGCAAGCACATGGAGGGCTGTACGGCCCTCCAAAGAAATGCCACCCTACACCATTACTGACCCACTGCCAAACCAGTCAGGCTGAAGGATGTTGCTGGCAGCAGATCGCTCTCCACGGCTTCTCCAGATTCTGTCACGTCTGTCACATGTGCTCAGTGTGAACCTGCTTTCATCTGTGAAGAGCACAGGGCGCCAGTGGCGACTTTGCCAATCCTTGTGTTCTGTGGCAAATGCCAAGCTTCCTGCACAGTGTTGGGCTGTGAGCACAACCCCCATCTGTGGACTTCGAGCCCTCATACCACCCTCATGGAGTCGGTTTCTAACCGTTTTTGCAGACACATGCAGATTTGTGGCCTGCTGGAGGTCATTTTGCAGGGCTCTGGCAGTGCTCCTCCTGTTCCTCCTTGCACAAAGGAGGAGGTAACGGTCCTGCTGATGGGTTGTTGCCCTCCTATGGCTCCCTCCACATCTCCTGGTATCTACTCCATGCTCTGGACACTGTACTGACAGACACAGCTGCCCTTCTTGCTGTTAGAACCCTCCTGTTTGTTTTTTCCATCTTGTGTTTTGCGGTCACGTGACCATCTGCCTTTATATTCCAGCTCCGCCCTTCTGGCTGTGCTGGACTTCAGTGTTTGACTGTTTCTCTAGCCTGGTGCTTCTGTGCCTTTCTCTGTCAGTTCGCTTGGTCCTTCTGGGACCTCTAGTACCTTTTGTCAGTTTGTGTTTTTGTGTTCTGTAACAACTTCTCTGTTTAGGAGGTGTCCCATTTTTGTCCAAGTCCTTAGTTCTTTTAGGGACCCCTCCCTTAATGCTATAGGTCTTCGTTCAGACTATCTGAGGACTAAGGCGGGTCTGTCCGCTAGGAACAGGCAGAAAGCTACATCGTAGGGATTCAGCTTAGTCTTACTGTCGGGACAGCGTTCCCCTATCTTTCCTTAGTACATGTTGCAGATCATAACAGTAAGTCCAGCCCAAAAAGCTAAAAGGAAAGAAATTCGGGGATCAGTATGGTTTCCATCCAGGAATTGGCGTAACACCTGCAGGGATTGTCTTTGGAGGTGGCCGAGCTTCAGCAATACGTGAGTAGCTGTTCTGGAGCGCATTTTGTCGAACCCAAGGTAGGACTGCCTGATGTTTTTTATGTTAAACAGCAAGATTTTTTTTCCTTTAAAAATGCTTGTTTGTTATATTTTCGTTTGAGACCAAGGTCCTCTGGGAATGAATCACAGCGCATTGGGTTTACTATGTCACTTTTGCGCAATGAACCACAGGGGTGGGCCTTTTTTCTCCAACCTAATGATCCGTGTTTAAGGTCTGTTGAAGAATTTTTTTCTGCTATGGGGCTATTATATGACGATCCTGATCGAATCTCATCTGCTGAATCAGAACTCAGGCGTTTGAATCAGGGGTCAGGTGATGTTGAAAATTATTGCACACACTTCAGGAGATGGGCCTCAGAAGTTAAATGGAATGATCCTGCGCTGAAATGTTTATTTCTTGCTGGTCTGAGTGAAAGGGTTAAGGATCTGCTAATTGCATTCCCTGCACCTGAGACTCTGCAGGATGCCATGCAATTAGCTGTTCCTGTGGACAGGATGCTGAGGTGCAGGCTGAATGAGGTAAAGACTCCTGTAATGTCAGGTCCTAGTCCCGAGAAAATCTGCTCAGATGGCAGAGAACCGATGGAGGTGGGGGCGAAGTCGCTCTCCTCTCAGGAAAGAGACCGGAGGTTCGCCGAGGGATTGTGTCTTTATTGTGGTAAAGCTGATCATTTGATTAAGTATTGCGAGCGTCGTTTAAGTAAAGAAAAAAAAAAGGTCAGTTACGCCCGTATAGCTTGTTTACGCTCTGCAGGAGTATTTCTTTCTGGGAGTACTACTTTGCAGGGAGATTTGATTGAATTTCAGGTATTTGTGGATTGTGGTTCAACACTTAATGTGATTGATAAAGGGTTTTTGTAAAACCTTAAATTGAAATCCAAACCTTTGTCATCACCTATTTCTGTGATTGCAATTGATAACACTCCCTTGAAATGTATTACCCACAAGGTTGCTGCATTTCCCCTCACTATCAACGGAGTTCACCAAGAAATTTTGGACTTGGTTGTTTTAGATAATTTACCCTCTCCGGTTGTTCTAGGATTGCTTTGGTTAAAACTGCACAATCCTTTACTGGACTGGTCTACTAATGTGATTAAGTCTTGGAGTCCGAAGTGCTATGATAAATGTTGTAATGGTCGCATTGCGGCTGTGGAAAAAAGAGAATTACCTGTATCTATTCAAGATTTTTGGAGGGTTTTTTCGGAGGAGGAGTCGCAAATTTTACCTCCTCATAGGGATTATGATTGCGCCATTGAGTTTGTCCTGGGAGCTACTCTTCCCAAGAGTCGCTTGTTTAATCTGACTATCCATGAAAGAAAGGCCTTGGAGAAAAATATACAGACTAGCCTGGCTGCTAGTCACATTAGACCTTCTAAGTCGCCTGTGGCAGTTGGATTTTTCTTTGTTAAAAAAAAGGACGGGGGTTTACGTCCATGTCTGGATTTTCGTGAAATTAATTAGATTACCGTACGCAATTCCTACCCATTGCCGTTAATTTTTGAATTGTTTAACCAGTTAGTGGGGGCCAAATGGTTCTCTAAAATTGATCTCCGGGGGGCATACAATTTGTTACGAGTGAAGGAGGGTGATGAATGGAAAACTGCTTTTAACACTCTGGTAGGTCATTTTGAGAATCTGGTGATCCCTTTTGGTCTTACCAATGCACCTGCATTTTTTCAGAACCTTATTAATGACATCCTGAGACCTTTGATTGGTAAGAATGTGGTTGTATATTTGGATGACATTTTGATTTACTCACCAGATCTAGAGTCCCACTGGCAGAGTGTACGTGAAGTTTTGCAGTTATTGAGTGATAATTCACTCTTTGCTAAGCTGGAGAAATGTGAGTTCGCTGTGCAGAAAATTAGTTTTTTGGGCTACATTGTCTCCAGCGAGGGCTTTGAGATGGACCCTGTGAAGGTTCAGGCTGTGCAGGAATGGCCTAGGCCTATTGGTTTGAAATCTATACAGAGATTTTTGGGTTTTGCCAATTATTACAGGAAATTCATTAAGAATTTTTCTGTAATTGTTAAACCTCTAACCGATCTCACCAGGAAAGGTGCGAATACGGCCCAGTGGACTACTGAGGCCATTGAAGAGTTTGAGTATCTAAAAGAGAGGTTCAGTTCTGCCCCTATCCTTATGCAGCCTGATGAGACCAAGCCTTTTTTGGTCGAGGTCGATGCTTCATCGGTGGGGGTCGGAGCAGTTTTGTCTCAGAAGAACAAGGGTGGAGTACATCCTTGTGCCTTCTTTTCGAAAATATTTTCGGAAACCGAACTGAATTATGATGTTGAAAATCGGGAGTTGCTGGCTATTAAACTCGCCTTTGAACATTGGCGTCATTTTTTGGAAGGCGCTATATTTCCTATTCAGGTTTTCACAGATCATAAGAATTTGATCTATCTGGATGCTGCCAAGCGCTTGAATGCCCGTCAAGCTAGGTGGGCACTTTTTTTTTCTCGGTTTCATTTTTCTGTTACCTATATCCCTGGTACTAAGAATGTTAAAGCCGATGCTTTATCTCGCAGCTTCTCTCCTACGGTCGGTGCCGAGGAGGAGGAGAGCATTTTACAGAAAGGAGTTGTGGTGGCGGCATTGGACTCCGTTTTGGAGAATGGGATTCTGAAAGCTCAAGATGATGCTCCATCTAACACTCCCCATGGGAGGTTGTTCATGCCTAGAGCCTTTAGGAGAGATTTGTTTGTGGAGTGTCATGAATCTCGGTTGGCAGGTCATCCTGGAATTTTGGAGAGACTTATCAGTCGCAGTTTTTGGTGGCCTGGATGGCAGAAGGAAGTCCTCAAGTGGGTGCGTCAGTGTACTGTGTGTGCTAGGTCAAAGGCTTCACATACTCCTGCTGCGGGGTTGCTTTGCCCTCTGGAGGTTCCTAGTGCGCCTTGGACGCATCTCACAATGGATTTCATTACTGATCTTCCTGTGTCTGAGGGTTTTACTGTCATCTGGGTGGTCGCGGACTGTTTTAGTAAGATGTGTCATTTGGTTCCATTCATTAAGTTGCCCTGCGCCAAGACACTCGCTAAGGCGTTTGTTAAGGAGATTGTCAAGCTTCTTGGTGTTCCCACGGATATTGTTTCTGATAGAGGACCTCAGTTTGTGGCTCGCTTTTGGTGTGCTTTTTGTGACAGTTTGGGAGTCCATTTGTCGTTTTCGTCTGGTTATCATCCTGAGTCTATTGGACAGACTGAAAGAAAGAACCAGGATGTTGAACCGTTTTTGCGTTGTTTTGTGGCGGACAATTAAGAGGTGTGGTCTGAGTTTCTGCTTCTCGCAGAATTTGCTCTTAACAATCATCCATCCTCCTCTGCTGGGTGTTCTCCTTTTTTTTGTTGTACTGGGAGACATCCGTCTTTTTGTTCGCTCTCCAAATTGGGGTCGGTGGTGCCGGAGGAGAATTTTTCCGGTGATTTGGAGAGAGTTCGGACTAATGTACGTTGCAACCTTCAAGAGGCTAACAAGAAGTCCAAGAAGTATTTTGACAGGAAACGTAAGGAGGTTTTGTTTACTGTGAGTGACATGGTTTGGTTGTCCTCGAAGAACCTGCGGTTGTGGATTTCCTCTAAAAAACTGGGTCCTAAGTTTGTGGGTCCATTTAAAGTGCTTCAGGTTGTTAACCCGTCTGCTGTTAGGTTGGATGTCCCTACTTCCTGGAAGATTAATCCTGTGTTTCATGTTTCCTTGTTGAAAAAGGCTGATGTATCTGATAGGGACGCCACTGTCACAGTTCCTCCTGTGGTGGAAGACGGTGAATATGAAATTTCTCGTATCTTGAATTCTAGATGGCAAAGAGGGAGATTACAGTATCTTGTCTCCTGGAAGGGTTTCGGTCCCGAAGACAACTCCTGGGTAAGGACGGATGATGTCTCGGCTCCTAGGCTTGTTAAAGCTTTCCACAGGAGGTATCCGGATAGGCCTGGGCCTGGAGGATCCGGAGGATCCTCATAAAAGAAGGGCCACTGTTAGAACCCTCCTATTTGTTTTTTCCATCTTGTGTTTTGCAGTCACGTGACCATCTGCCTTTATATTCCAGCTCCGCCCTTCTGGCTGTGCTGGACTTCAGTGTTTGACTGTTTCTCTAGCCTGGTGCTTCTGTGCCTTTCTCTGTCAGTTCGCTTGGTCCTTCTGGGACCTCTAGTACCTTTTGTCAGTTTGTCTTTTTGTGTTCTGCAACAACTTCTCTGTTTAGGAAGTGTCCCATTTCTGTCCCAATCCTTAGTTCTTTTAGGGACCCCTCCCTTAATGCTATAGGTCTTCGTTCAGACTAGCCGAGGACTAAGGCGGGTCTGTTCGCTAGGAACAGGCAGCCCGCTACATCGTAGGGATTCAGCTTAGTCTTACTGTAGGGACAGAGTTCCCCCATCTTTCCTTAGTACATGTTGCAGATCATAATACTTGCCACAGCTCGCACTGATGTGCCATTCTGGATGAACTGCACTACCTGAGCAACTTTTGTGGGTTGTACTGTAGACACCACTTCATGCTACTGTACCTCTAGGGATGAGAGCAATGGCAAAATGAAAAAGTGACCAAAGCAACAGCCAAAAAGGATGAGAACAGAGAAATGGTCTGTGGTCAGCACCTGCAGAACCACTCCTTTATAAGGGGTATCTTGCTAATTGCCTATCATTTCCACTAGTTGTCTGTTCCATTTGCACAACAGCAGGAGAAATTGATTCACAATCAGTGTTGCTTCATAACTGGACAGGTAGATGTCAAAGAAGTGTTATTGACTTGGAGTTACATTGTGTTGTTTAAGTGTTCCCTTTATTTTTTTGAGCAGTGTATTTATTTATAGTGCAAGCAATCCAAAAAGTGAAGAAGTTTCGGTCAAGAGACCTTCATCAGTACAACAGATTGCACAAGATAGACTGTGTATACTAACGCTATGGATAAGCAGTGACCACTGCAATGGCAGGAAACTTCTTGACCAGTCATTCTCAATATGTGATCAGATAATATGTAATGAACATATATAAATACACTGCTCAAAAAAATAAAGGGAACACTCAAATAACACATCCTAGATCTGAATGAATGAAATATTCTCATTGAATACTTTGTTCTGTACAAAGTTGAATGTGCTGACAACAAAATCACACAAAAATCATCAATGGAAATCAAATTTATTAACCAATGGAGGCCTGGATTTGGAGTCACCCCCAAAATTAAAGTGGAAAAACACACTACAGGCTGGTCAAACTTTGATGTAATGTCATTAAAACAAGTCAAAATGAGGCTCAGTCTTGTGTGTGGCCTCCACATGCCTGTATGACCTCCCTACAATGCCTGGGCATGCTCCTGATGAGGTTGCGGATAGTCTCCTGTGGGATCTCCTCCCAGACCTGGACTAAAGCATCTGCCAACTCCTGGACAGTCTGTGGTGCAACGTGACGTTGGTGGATGGAGCGAGACATGATGTCCCAGATGTGCTCAATCGGATTCATGTCTAGGGAACGGGCGGGCCAGTCCATAGCTTCAATGCCTTCATCTTGCTGGAACTGCTGACACACTCCAGCCACATGAAGTCTGGCATTGTCCTGCATTAGGAGGAACCCAGGGCCAACCGCACCAGCATATGGTCTCACAAGGGGTCTGAGGATCTCATCTCGGTACCTAATGGCAGACAGGCTACCTCTGCCGAGCACATGGAGGGCTGTGCGGCCCTCAAAAGAAATGCCACAGAACACCAGGATTGGAAAAGTCGCCACTGGCGCCCTGTGCTCTTCACAGATGAAAGCAGGTTCACACTGAGCACATGTGACAGACGTGACAGAGTCTGGAGATGCCGTGGAGAGTGATCTGCTAACTGCAACATCCATCAGCATGACCGGTTTGGCAGTGGGTCAGTAATGGTGTGGGGTGCCATTTCTTTTGGGGGCCGCACAGCCCTCCATGTGTAGCCCTCATGATGATTTTTGTGTGATTTTGTTGTCAGTACATTCAACGTTGTACAGAACAAAGTATTCAATGAGAATATTTCATTCATTCAGATCTAGGATGTGTTATTTGAGTGTTCCCTTTATTTTTTTGAGCAGTGTATATACAATAAATACTACTGGGCTGAATGGGTATATACAGTTAGGTCCATATATATTTGGACAGAGACAACATTTTTCTAATTTTGGTTCTAGACATTACCACAATGAATTTTAAACAAAACAATTCAGATGCAGTTGAAGTTCAGACTTTCAGCTTTCATTTGAGGGTATCCACATTAAAATTGGATGAAGGGTTTAGGAGTTTCAGCTCCTTAACATGTGCCACTCTGTTTTTAAAGGGACCAAAAGTAATTGGACAGATTAAATAATTGTAAATAAAATGTTCATTTCTAGTACTTGGTTGAAAACCTTTTGTTGGCAATGACTGCCTGAAGTCTTGAACTCATGGACATCACCAGACGCTGTGTTTCCTCCTTTTTGATGCTCTGCCAGGCCTTCACTGCGGTGGTTTTCAGTTGCTGTTTGTTTGTGGGCCTTTCTGTCTGAAGTTTAGTCTTTAACAAGTGAAATGCATGCTCAATTGGGTTGAGATCAGGTGACTGACTTGGCCATTGAAGAATATTCCACTTCTTTGCTTTAATAAACTCCTGAGTTGCTTAGGCTTTATGTTTTGGGTCATTGTCCATCTGTAGTATGAAACGACGACCAATCAGTTTGGCTGCATTTGGCTGGATCTGAGCACACAGTATGGCTCTGAATACATCAGAATTCATTTGGCTGTTTCTGTCCTGTGTCACATCATCAATAAACACTAGTGACCCAGTGCCACTGGCAGCCATGCATGCCCAAGCCATCACACTGCCTCCGCCGTGTTTTACAGATGATGTGGTATGCTTTGGATCATGAGCTGTACCACGCCTTCGCCATATTTTTCTCTTTCCATCATTCTTGTTGAGGTTGATCTTGGTTTCACCTGTCCAAAGAATGTTCTTCCAGAACTGTGCTGGCTTTTTTAGATGTTTTTTAGCAAAGTCCAGTCTAGCCTTTTTATTCTTGATACTTATGAGTGGCTTGCACTGTGCAGTGAACCCTCTGTATTTACTTTCATGCAGTCTTCTCTTTATGGTAGATTTGGATATTGATATGCCTACCTCCTGGAGAGTGTTGTTCACTTGGTTGGCTGTTGTGAAGGGGTTTCTCTTCACCATGGAGATGATTCTGCGATCATCCACCACTGTTGTCTTCCGTGGGCGCCCAGGTCTTTTTGCATTGATGAGTGCACCAGTGCTTTCTTTCTTTCTCAGGATGTACCAAACTGTAGATTTTGCCACTCCTAATATTATAGCAATTTCTCGGATGTGTTTTTTCTGTTTTTTGCAGCTTAAGGATGGCTTGTTTCACCTGCATGGAGAGCTCCTTTGACCGTATGTTTACTTCACAGCAAAACCTTCCAAATGCAAGCACCACACCTCAAATCAACTCCAGGCTTTTTATCTGCTTAATTGAGAATGACATAACGAAGGGATTGCCCACAGCTGTCCATGAAATAGCCTTGGAGTCAATTGTCCAATTACTTTTGGTCCCTTTAAAAACAGGGGTGGCACATGTTAAGGAGCTGAAACTCCTAAACCCTTCATTCAATTTTAATGTGGATACTCTCAAATGAAAGCTGAATGTCTGAACTTCAACTGCATCTGAATTGTTTTGTTTAAAATTCCTTGTGGTAATGTCTAGAACCAAAATTAGAAAAATGTTGTCTCTGTCCAAATATATATGGACCTAACTGTATATATCATCAATATTTTTCAAGAATCTGACCAGAAAAAACCCTTAGGGTATGTGCACACACGTTGTGTTTTTTCTGCATGTTTTCTGCAGCAAAATCTGCTAATAACTTTTCTCTGGCAGGAGATTAGCTGCGTCAAAAACGCAGGTTTAGCTGCGTTTTTTGTTGCGTTTTTGCTGTGTATTTGCAGCGTTTTTTTCACTGTCCTTCTGTCTCTATTTAGTAATGCACATAAAGTTCTGTGAAAAAAAAGACTCCTATTCTATTTTGCCATCAAAAACACTGCAAATACACAGCAAAAAACGCAGGTGCATTTTTGCTGCGTATTTGTAGCGTTTTTTCATCCCCCCATTACTTCCTATGGGTGAAAAAACGCTGAAAAAATGAGGAAAAAAGTGACATGTCACTTTCAGCGTTTTTCTAATCACTGAAAATACGCAGCAAACAAAAAGCAACATGTGGGAACAGTGAATTCTGGCTTCTCATATACTTTGCTGGTACTGGCAGATGCAGCTGAAAATTTACATAAAAATCTGAAGCAAATACGCAGCAAAACACAACGTGTGTGCACATACCCTTGACAAAGTACAAGAATAAACATATATGATGTCCATGTCAAACAAAGAATAACCCTTCAAATCATAAATGGCCGGTCAAGTGGCATTGCAATTAATACCACAAAACATCCATATACCTCACAGTCACATTTCTGTGGCCATGGACTATCCTGTATGTATATATATATATCCTATATGGCCTAAACAGTTGTGTACTGAGCTTAATGGCATCTTATTCCGACGCGTTTCCCCCTTTTTTGGTCATTCAGGGGTTCATCAGGGAGTTCCTTCAATCAGAACAAGAAAAGGAGACCATAAGCCATGCAACAATAAGCATAACAGCTCACAGGCCAAGGCAATATGCCCCCACATAGCCCCTACATAGAATATGAGCCTCCACACAGCCCCCTACATACAGAATGAGCCCCCACATAGCTCCCTATATACAGTATAAGTCCCATAGTCCCCTATATACACTATGAGCCCCCATATAGCTAACTAGATACAGTATAAGCCCACACATAGCCTCCTGTATACAGTATCAGCCCGCACATAACCTCCTGTATACAGTGTGAGCCCCATATAGTCTCCTATATACAGTATGAGCCCGCACATAACCTCCTGTATATATTGTGGGCCCCAATATAGTCTCCTATATGCAATATGAGCCCCCACATAGCCCCTACATAGAATATGAGCCTCCACACAGCCCCCTACATACAGAATGAGCCCCCACATAGCTCCCTATATACAGTATAAGTCCCATAGTCCCCTATATACACTATGAGCCCCCATATAGCTAACTAGATACAGTATAAGCCCACACATAGCCTCCTGTATACAGTATGAGCCCGCACATAACCTCCTGTATACAGTGTGAGCCCCATATAGTCTCCTATATACAGTATGAGCCCGTACATAGCCTCCTGTATACAATGTGGGCCCCAATATAGTCTCCTATATGCAATATGAGCCCCCATATAGCCTCCTGTATATAGTATGAGCCTGCACATAGCCTCCTGTATACAGTATGAGCCCGCACACAGCCTCCTGTATACAGTATGAGCCTGCACATAGCCTCCTGTATGCAGTATGAGCCCGCACATAGCTTCCTGTATACTGTATGAGCCCACACATAGCCTCCTCTATACAGTATGAATCCACACATAGCCTCATGTATACAGTATGAGCCCCCACATAGCCTCCGGTATACAGTATGAGCCCGCACATAGCCTCCTGTATACAGTATGAACCAGCACATAACTTCCTTTATACAGTATGAGCCCGCACATAGCCTCGATATACAGTATGAGCCCCTATATAGCCTCCTATATACAATGTGAGCCCCTATATAGCCTCCTGTATACAGTGTGAGCCCCCATATAGCCTATATACAGTGTGAGCCCCCATATAGCCTCCCGTTCTCCTGGCGCTCTGCTCTGGTTGCCAACGCTCTACTTTTAGTCTGGCCAGCGCGTACATGCTAGTGCGATGACACCGCCGGCGTTAACTGATGCTGTCATCGCGCTGTCATGGCAGAGGCGAGAGGAGCTCCACTGTAGCTACTTGCGGTGCCATTCTGCAATGTTGGCAGCGCAGCACCAAGAAAGGTCCTTGCTGGGATTTGTGTGCCGCAGATGGGACGCATGAAACATTATAATGAGGGCAATCTGGAGATGGGCCCCTCCAAAGCCTCGGGCCCCAGGCGGTAGCAGAGATTGCCCTCATTATAATCTGCCTATGGTCACATGCCCTCTCTCATGGCGCCGGCACCGGAGAATACTCACAGTGAGCAGTGCATGCGATATAATGATTCACGAGTTTGCTGTCACATAGAGAAACTGCAGACTTTTAGCTTAAGACGGGACAACCCCTTTAACCCTTAAAACAAATAAGTAACTTATTCAAATCCGTACAAAGTTGCAATTTGATCAGTAACCACTCCGGCCATCCCGAAGGAAAATGATTTTGATGTGGATCTTCCTGTTTTGTGCTGGTGTTATAAGAAGAGTGGCCCAAGGTCATTTAACTCTTTTAAAAGCATCAGTTACTTATTTAAATCTGTGAAAATTGGCTATTTGCCCACTTTGATGCCAGTTCTGATGCCCAGAATCCATTTGGGCCAGGCTGGAGTGACCTGAATTTGATGCGGGCCATCACTATCTGTGTATTGGTAGTATGAGATCAGTGGCCCAAAATCATTTAACCCCTGAAAAACACAAGTTACTTATTTAAATCTGTGAAAATGTACTATTTGCCCGCTTTGATGCATGTACTGATGCCCAAACCCATTTGGGCCAGGCTGGAGTGACCTGAATTTGATGTGAGGCATCCTGATCTATGTGTCTGCAGTGTGAGATCAGTGGCCCAAAGTCATTTAACCCTTTCAATAACGCCATTCCCTTCTCAATTTGATGCCCATTTTTGTGCCAGTTTTATCGTTTTCTTAGGTGCTTTTAAGTGTATTCAGATCAGGCCACCTCGCTGCATTGTATTTTATTATTGTGATTTTTTACTTTTGTTGTTAAACCTGTAAAAAAAAATGAAAAAAAAAATTGCCGAATAAGAAACTGTCGAATAACAAACCAACTTCAGCATTTTGCGTCATTGTGGGGCACAAATGATGATTGTTCTGGTCAGCACGATAATGACCAAACATAGAAGATTTTCACTATTTTAATGGTTAAAAACATTCTTACGTTTACAAAAAAAAGATCGTCATTTTCCGAGACCTTTAATTTTTTTATTAATGGGAACCTGACCGGTCCCCCAGGACCACAAACCAACAGCATTTGTAGAAAACGGATCCATACAGCATTAAATATTTAAAAGTTCTGATCTTTATTCCATGAGATTAAAAATAGCGATATCCAAACCGTTAAAAAACCGTGTCCATTCTGACGCGTTTCTGGCCGAAGCCCTTAGTCATAGAATGTAACAAACCAAAAGCGGAAGTGCTATATAAAGGATCCACCATATCACTACATGATAAACATATATTATGTGTTATTTCAACAAAAGAAAAACATGCCAAAAACATCTGGATTAACATGACATCGAGATAAAACCATAAGATAATAAAGAGCAAGTGGAGATTTCTCTACTGGAAATACGTTCTTATATCTGAAAAATAAAAAAAGTTCATTAAACATCAGTCACATAGGTGTTATAGCATCCATTAAATCGAGACTTTGTTTTAAAGTGTGATGGTATGCGTATGATGTTATACGTAACCTACATATATGTGAAGAGAGTATGTATATGTCACAAAAAAATAAAATATATTACTGCCAATAGTTGTAAGACATATATCATCAAATGTACGTAGCATAAACACATTCATTGGACAATTATTAAATATAAAACAATTATTTCTGATAGCTGCATCGTGAAAAAAAATATAAGAAATAATCTATGATGTTTCTGAAGGCTGTTATTTATACATAAACATACCAGCTGATCATGAGATAGACACCGTAATACAGAATCTACACCTGATTGAACCTGTGGATCTGACTTACACAGTCGATACGTCCATTAATGGGACCAGGAATTGTATGCAATCCTATAATTCCAATAAGGAAAAATTGATTACATACAGTATATATTATTACTTAAAAATTCCTCATATATTATTTTCTACTATTGAATCCTATCAACCAAGGTTTGGTTGATATGATTACATATATATTATAAAGAAAAAAAAGTGGGGATTAATGAAAAGACTAGTGTTTATATACATATATTGTATTTAAATTATTGCATTTAAAAATAAAGGATATACTAGTTAGGGATAGCATACATAAATTCCATAACAACTTGTTTTAAACCGATTTTATACTAATTATTAGTGATGGGCGAACCCTTGGATGAACAGTTTATTAATAGTTCGGGTTCGGGTACCAGGACAGTACCCGGACCCCATTCATATGAATGAGGGACCTGAACATCGGGTGTTTGCCACGCTGGCATGTGCATGACAGCGCGACAAACACTGCCTCTGATCAGTGGTACGATCTTTACCGCCGGTCAGAGAGCTGCGGTTCCCACGTTGTCAGATAACAGCGTGAGCCCGCAGCTGTGACCAGAGGTAAAAAGTTTACCTCCAATCACAGGCGTCCGCAGATGGGACTACTACACCCAATAGCCTACGCCTGCTGTTAACAGCGAGAGCCGGCGCCGCTGATGGGAGTATTCATCTGCAGACTCCTGCACTATAAATAAATTAATTAAAAAATGGCGTGGGTTCCCCTGTATTTTTGATAACCAGCCAGGCAAAACTGACAGATGTGGGCTGCAACCCTCAGCTGTCAGCTTTAGCAAGGCTGGTTATCAAGAATAGAGGAGTCCCCACGCCATTTTTTAAAAAAATATTTAAATAAATAATAAAATAAACGGCTTTGGGTCCCCCCCATTTTTGACAACCAGCCAAGCTAAAGCAGACAGCTGGGGGCTGGTATTCTCAGGCTGGTTAGGGGCCATGGATATTGGCCCTCCAGCTTAAAAATAGCAGTCCGTAGCCACCCCAGAAAAGGCACATTTATTAGATGTGCCAATTCTGGCGCTTTGCCCAGTTCTTCCCACTTGCCCTGTGGCGGTGGCAAGTGGGGTAATATTTGTGGGGTTGATGTCACCTTTGTATTGTCCGGTGACATCAAGCCCACGGGTTAATAATGGGGAGGCATCTATTAGATGCCTATCCATTACTAATCCTATAGTTATATTGTAAATAAACACACAGACAGAATAAAGTCTTTTATTTGAAATAAAACAAACACACTTTTACATTTTTATTTAAAAATAACAAACATAGTTTTACTCACTTAACGCCCATTCCATTGAAGCCATCGTCTCCTGTAAGAAAACAAAAATAAAAAACAACCATATCCCTCATTTGTCCCAAGTTCTGTTCCACGTCGTAATCCATGTCTGGGATAAATAGTTGTCAACCTGGGCGGTGCCAAGATGTGACTGTTGGCCGCTAGAAGAGATCTCACTGAGGTCACCGCAGTTCATTGCCCCAGCTGGGAACGCAGACTCAGTGATCAGCGGTGAACTCTATGACGTCACCGCTGGTCACTGAGGCTGAGCTCACAGCAGCTCATTCCTCAGTGGTTTTCAGCCTGGACTGTCGCATTTTGGCACCGTCCAGGTTGAAAACTATTTTTCCCAGCCCATAGCTGTATGCTAATGCTTGGCTGGTTGTCAAAAATAGGGGAGACCCCACGTTGTTTTTTTAAATTATTTATTTAAATAATTAAAAAAATGGCATGGGGACCCCTCTCTTCTTTCTAACCAGCCTTGCTAAAGCTGACAGCTGAGGGTTGTAGCCCGCAGCTATCAGTTTTGCCTGCCTGGTTATCAAAACTACAGGGGAACCCATGCCATTTTTTAATTTGTTTATAGTGCAAGCGCCTGCAGATGAATACTTCCATCAGCGGCACCAGCTCTCGCTGTTATCTGCATCAGCGGGTGTAGGCTGATGGGTGTGGTAGTCCCATCTGCCGACGCCTGAGACCAGAGGCGCACCACAGCCTAGCATCCACCTCGCGCTTTCCCAATGCGGTGGATGCTGGGCTGTGACGTGCTGTGAAACCCCCGCTAACAGCCCATCAATCAAAGGAGAGCACGTCACTGGGTCACGCCCGGCTGCAGCCGGAACTTGACGTGACATCAGCGGATGTCAGAGCCGGCTGCAGCCGGGATCACGTGATGTCTGGTGAGCAGTCAGCGATCGCGCCGCTCACAGGCAAAAATCACAACAGAAGGTATTTACAAAAATACTTATTTCCACTGTTTAAATACATTGGGGCATTCGCTATAGTAGTGGACAACCTCTTTAAATACACTCAGATTGCTCAGAGAGTTGCTGGTGATAGCATGTTATACCTATTTAGGCTTGGGATTCTAGTATACTAGATTTACCTTGAAGTTCCTTTGTGGATTGTTGCCATGCTTTCTCCGGTGTCATCTTGGAGCTAAGGGTATTCCCTGTTTGTTTCTCCTGTGTTAGTGATCGGCAGTCCGGCTCTTTTTGGTGATCTGGCTCTTCTGGCTCCGCTCACCAAAAAGAGCCGGCTCTTTTGGATCCTAAATGGATCCTTATTAAATATGAGTTCACCATAGGGGGAACACATATTTAAGATGACATAGATGCCGCGAAAACTCCGCCCACTCACAAGTAGCCAATTAAATTGAAGAGTGGGTGGTTTGGCTTGGGTGGGTGGAGTTACGACCTCTGAACGATTTTACGCCCAGTGAGAGCCATATAGAGAAGTTAGTGGCTCTCACTGGGGTGCCAGCTCCCGTCAGTCAAGGCAGGGAGCCGGCTCTTTGTGTCAGATCGTTCACGACCGACACATCACTACCCTGTGTGTACTTTAGTTGGTAGTGGGGCTGACTCAGTGCTCACCCCTCCCGCTGTCTACCTAGGGCCTAGCCTTCGGGTCAGCTAGGGCCAGGTTTCCTGCTCGGTGATAGGTGCAGAACATATTTAGGGTCTATAGGGGAGTTAGGGTTTGTTGTTTAGATCTGTTTAGGGGTCTCCACTCTCCCTTTCCTTAGTTGTAGGGCTCCCTCCCCTTTTCCCGTCGTTATGCGCTGGATTCTCTCCATATCTAGTGTGACAGTTCTTCTGACTTCAGGCCTCTGCTTTGCTTCAAGATATGTGCAGTGCGCCTATGAGGTCAAGAAGTGTACACCAGGCTTCAAATGCGCAATGATGTGTAGGAAAGAAAGTCTAACATGTGGTGACGCCAACTCTTACAATTCATGTTATTATGCCCACATGGGATCCACCCGCAGCTGTTAACCAGTTAACCCTTTTACCTCCGACGGTGGTTTGCACGTTAATGACCAGGCCAATTTTTACAATTCTGACCACAGTCACTTTATGAGGTAATAACTCTGGAACGCTTCAACGGATCCCCGTGACTCTGAGATTGTTTTTTCGTGACATATTGTACTTCATGATAGTGGTCAAATTCTATATGACTTGCGTTTATTTGTGAAAAAATCGTAAATTTGGCAAAAATTTTGAAAATTTTGCTATTTTCAAACTTTGAATTTTCATGCCCTTAAATGAGACAGATATGTCACACAAAATAGTTAATAAATAACAATTCCCACATGTCTACTTTACATCAGCACAATTTTGGAACCAAATTTTTTTTTGTTAGGAAGTTATAAGGGTTAAAAGTTGACCAGCGATTTCTCAATTTTTACAACAAAATGTACAAAATCATTTTTTTAGGGACTACATTATATTTGAAGTGACTTTGAGGGGCCTTTATGACAGAAAATACCCAAAAGTGACACCATTCTAAAAACTGCACCCCTCAAGGTGCTCAAAACCACATTCAAGAAGTTTATTATCCCTTCAGGTGCTTCACAGGAATTTTTGGAATGTGGAAGAAAAAAATTAACATTTAACTTTTTTCACAAAAATGTTATTTTAGACCCCAATTTTATTTTTGCAAGGGTAACAGGAAAAAATGGACCCCAAAATTTGTTGTGAGCACGCCGATACCCCATATGTGGGAGAAAACCACTGTTTGGGCGCACGGCAGGGCTCGGAAGGGAAGGAGCGCCATTTGACTTTTTGAATGTAAAATTTGCTTGAATAATTAGCGGACGCCATGTTGCGTTTGGGGAGCCCCTGATGTGGCTAAACAATGGAAATATGCTTGAGTCCCCGCCCCACATGTTTCACGGTTGTTAGACACCCCCAAAAAAATATGCGGGAATCACCCATGCATGGCAGGCAATCCTCACAAGGTTTTTTTGGCTGCAAAGCATATGGGGCAGAGACTCGGTGCATACCCAAGCACCCGATGCAAACTCAAGTAGCGAGCACTTGTGCTCAACACTAGTCGCCATATTGTTTTTTTTTTTACATTTGAAAAAATCCCAACCCTAGCACAACCCTAACCCTAACACAACCCCAACCCTAGCATAACCCTAACCCTAGCACAACCCTAACCCTAGCACAACCGTAACCCTAGCATAACCCTAACCCTAGAACAACCCTAACACAACCCTAACCCTAGAGTTTTTTTTTACCCCGTTCCTCGTGCGGTATAAGTGATTAAACGACTTTATTCTTCGGGTCGGTGCAATTACAGTGATACCAGATTCATATGGGGTTTTTATGATTGACAGCTGTCACACACTAAAAAAAACTTTTTTTTTTGCAAAGACTAGTTTTTGCATCGCCATATTTTGAGAGCTATAATTTTTCCATATTTCGGCCGACAGAGTCATGTGACAGCTTATTGTTTGAGGGACAAGTTGAAGTTTTTATTGGTACAATTTTCAGGCACGTGACATTTTTTTATCACTTTCTCTTCCGATTTTTAGGAGGCAGAATAAACAAAAACCAACAATTCAGGAATTTTTTTTTATGCCGTTCCGCATGTGGTAAAATTGATAAGGCAGCGTTATTCTTTGGGTCAGTTATTATGTTTTGGCGCTTTTACACAATAAAAACTATTTTATAGAAAAAAATATTTTTTTTTGCATTGCTTTATTCTGAGAGCTATAACTTTTTTAACGTTTTTATTTTTCGGCTGATGGAGCTGTATGGCAGCTTGTTTTTTGCGGGACAAGATAACATTTTCAGCGGTACCATTTTTATTTACATTTGTTTTTTTATCGCGTTTTATTAAATTTTTTGTTTCGCGGTATGATGATAAAGCACTGTTTTTTGTTCCCTTTTTAATTTATTTTTTCACCGTGTTCACTAAAGGGGTTAACTAGCAGGACAGTTTTATAGGTCAGGTCGTTCCGTACCAAATATGTGTACTTTTATTGTTTTTTTTTCTTAATAATATTATATTTTTATTTTTTGGGGATTATTTTTTTCATTTTTTTACAATTTTTTTTATTTTTTATTTTTTTCACTTTCTTACACTTTTTGGACTTTTACACATTGTCCCACTATGGGACTTTCACATTTTACATTCGGATTGCCTATATAGCACAGGAATGCAGCAGCATCCCTGTGTTATACAGGCTGTAAGAGCTGCACAGGCAGAAGATATTTTGGTCATGCACTGTGCTTGACCAAAGTAACTTCCTGCCTCCTGGTGACCTGGATGTTGTCATGACGACATTGGGTCGCCATGACAACATCTGGCATCCGGCCACAGACACCGCAGGACCCCGGAGAGGAGGTAGGTATCGGCGCTTACCTCCCCTTGCCCCCGGGACCGCTCCCTGCACATAGTACCGGGTGTCAGCTGTAACTATCAGCTGACACCCGGCGGCGATCGCACCGCTTGTGTGCGGGCGCGATCGCATTCTGCTTAATAGTACGTCCCTGGTCAAATAGGTTCAGGGCACAGGGACGTACTATTACCACAAATGTCGGAAAGGGGTTAAATGCCGCTGTCAATCACTGACAGGAGCATTTAAGTCACGCCAGCCGGAAATGCATCACAAACCCCGCCCATAGGTGCCCCTGTAATGTGGTCACATGTGCCGATAGGTTGCCATGACAGCCGGGGGTCTGAAGAAGATCCTCGTACCTGTCATCCCGATGTTCCTGTAAACGCAGGCTCAAGGCCGACATTCATAGTAGATCGTCATTTTTGCTATACATATCAGGACTAAAGCACTGATATGTATAGCACAGGTGATCTGATGATACCTGCTTCAAGTGTCCTAATTGGATTATTAAATAAAGTAGAAAGCTAAATTAAAAAATATCAAAAAAATTAAAAAACCCAAAAAGTTAAAATCACCCCCCTTTTGTCCCATCAAAAATAAAAAAAAATAAAGAAATTCACATATTTAGTATCGTTGCGTTCAGAAACACTTGATTTAACTCTTTACTTTACTTTAATTAGGTTTGGTAATGAAAGGGTCTGATTGACACCTTGTCATCACCAAACAAAAGGGCTAGGTGTCAGCTAGTCCCATAAACCCAATCTTCATTAGCATTCCCATTCATGTAATTTCTATGGCAGCTGAGAGCTGCTATTTTTAGCCTAGGAAGGTGCCAGTAGGCAAACATGTTCCCTGGCTATTACTAACAGCTCACAGCTGGTTCGTTAGCCGCTACGTCCCCTCGATCAGCACCCAGCAGCGCTTTGGACGCAGCATATTCTTGCTGCATCCAAAACGCTGTGTTCTAATGCCGCACTTTTGTTGTCAATACACGTGGATCCACCGTATGTAACGACATTTCAATCAGTCAAAATCTGCAGCAGAGACTAGCATGTCTGCTACAGAAATTGACATGTTGCTGGTGAGTTTGGGCACATGCCCACGATCAGGAGCCGCTGCAGGTTTGAAGCTGCGTATTTATACAGCGTTGAACCTGCAGTGTCCACATGTTACAGAATAGTGGATGGGATCTCTAGAAATCCCATGTCTACTATGCGTGCATCTGAGGCTTCGAATCACCCGTGGATACTGACATGCAGCACGTCTTTCAGGACCGCAGCATGTCAAATTCTCTTGCCGAGTCGCTAGTCTCCGCAACAGAAATTTGACCACTAGAATGTATAGAATGCGGTAAATCCGCATGGTTCAGTGAACACATGTGGATTTACCTGCGTTCAATAGAACAGAGCATTTTGGACGCAGCAAAAATATGCGTCCCAAGCGCTGCTAAGTCTAAATTGTGGGCACATAGCCTAAAATAAAAAAAAAATGGCGTGGGCTCCCGTGTCATTTTCATAACCAGCTGTTATGATAGGCTACAAGCACTAAGGAAAGACAGGAGATCTGTCCCTACAATAGAACTAAGCTAGATCCCTACGATGTAACGGGGAACCTGATCCTGCGATCAGACCCGCTAAAGTCCTCAGCTAGTCTGAACGAAGACCTATAAATGTGAGGGAGGGATCCCTACAAGAACTAGGGACTGGGAGAAAGATGGACACCTCCTAGCAGAAATTGTAGCAGTAAAAAGACAAACACACAACATAGAACATAAAGGTCAAAAGACCTAGCTAAACTGACTGAGAAAGGTTACAAAGCACCTGGCTAGCTTAAGAGTAGAAATTACAAAGAAGTCCAGCATGGCCAGAAGGACGGAGCAGGATTAAATAGGCAAAAAGGTCATGTGACCATCAAAATAGAAAAAACCTAACAGGAGAGTTCTAACAGTACCCCCTCTTCTAAGAGGATCCTCCGGATCCCCTAGGACCATCAGGAAACCTCCTGTGAAACGCTCTGACAAGTCTGAAAGCAGAAACATCATCCGCCCTCACCCATGAGTTATACTCGGGACCGAAACCCTTCCAAGCGACGAGATACTGCAAACTCCCCCTATACCGTCTAGAATTAAGGATGCGGGAAATTTCATATTCCCCTTCCTCCACCACTGGAGGAACAGTGGCAGTGGCGTCTCTATCTGATACATCAGCTTTTTTCAACAGAGAAACATGAAACACCGGATTAATCTTCCCGGAGGTAGGAACCTCCAACCTAACAGCAGATTGGTTAACTACCTGAAGCACCTTAAAGGGCCCTACAAACTTGGGACCCAATTTTTTAGAAGGAATCCTCAACTGCAGATTCTTAGAGGACAACCAAACCATGTCACCAACCGTAAACAAAACCTCTTGACGTTTCCTGTCAAAGTACCTCTTAGATTTTTTGTTAGCCTCCTGAAGATTACCACGCACATCCGTCCAAACTCTCTCCAACTCACCGGAAAAACTCTCCTCCTCAGGCACAGCCGATACCAATTTGGAGAATGACCCAAAAGACGGATGTCTCCCAGAACAACAAAAAAAAGGCGAACACCCAGCAGAAGAGGATGTATGGTTGTTAAGAGCAAATTCAGCAAGCGGCAGAAACTCAGGCCACCCCTCTTGATTGTCTGCCACAAAACAACGCAAGAACTGCTCAACATCCTGATTCTTCCTTTCTGTCTGGCCATTAGACTCAGGATGATATCCAGATGAAAACGACAAATGAACTCCCAACCTGTCACAAAAGGCACGCCAAAAACGAGCCACGAACTGAGGTCCCCTATCAGAAACAATGTCAGTAGGAACACCATGGAGTCTGACAATTTCCTTGACAAAGGCCTTAGCGAGTGTCTTAGCGCAGGGCAGTTTAATGAAGGGAACCAAGTGACACATCTTGCTAAAACGGTCCATGACCACACAGATGACCGTGAAACCCTCAGAGGAGGGAAGGTCAGTAATAAAGTCCATAGCCAGATGTGTCCAAGGTGCACTAGGAACCTCCAGAGGGCAAAGCAACCCGCAGCAGGAGCATGCGAAGACTTAGATCTAGCACACACCGTACATTGACGCACCCACTTAATGACTTCCTTCTGCCATCCAGGCCACCAAAAACTGCGACCCACAAGTCTCTTGGTCTCAGAAATTCCTGGATGACCTGCCAACCGAGACTCATGACACTCAACAAACAAATCTCTCCTAAAGGTCCTAGGCACAAACAACCTCCCATGGGGCGTGTTAGATGGGGCATTCTCATGTGCTTTAAGAATCTCATCTTCCAAAACGGAGTCCAATGCAGCAATCACAACACCTTCTTGTAAAATGCTCTCCTCCTCCTCAGCACCGACCATGGGAGAAAAGCTGCGAGACAACGCATCAGCTTTAACATTCTTGGTACCCGGGATGTAAGTAACGGAAAAATTAAACCGCGAAAAAAAAAGTGCCCACCTAGCCTGACGAGCATTCAAGCGCTTGGCAGCATCAAGATAGATCAGATTTTTATGATCAGTGGAAACCTGAATGGTAAATTCAGCACCTTCCAAGAGATGACGCCAGTGTTCAAATGCGAGTTTAATAGCCAGCAATTCCCGATTACCAATATCGTAATTAAGTTCAGTCTCAGAAAATTTTTTTGAAAAAAGGCACAGGGATGTACTCCATCCTTGCTTTCCTGAGACAACACCGCACCGACCCCCACAGAAGAAGCATCAACCTCAACCAAAAACGGCTTAGTCACATCAGGCTGCATAAGGATGGGGGCAGAGCTGAACCTCTCCTTTAGAAACACAAACGCCTCAATGGCCTCAGTAGTCCTCTGAACCGTATTAGCACCTTTCCTGGTGAGATCGGTCAGTGGTTTAACAATAATAGAAAAATTTTTAATGAATTTTCTGTAATAATTGGCAAAACCCAAAAACCTCTGTATCGATTTCAAACCAATAGGCCTAGGCCATTCCTGCACAGCTTGAACTTTCACCGGGTCCATCTCAAAGCCCTCACTGGAGATAATGTAGCCCAAAAAACTAATTCTCTGTACAGCGAACTCACATTTCTCTAGCTTAGCAAAAAGCGAATTGTCAATTAATAACTGTAATACCTCACGTACGCTCCGCCAATGAGACTCCAGATCAGGCGAATAAATCAGAATGTCATCCAAATACACAACCACATTTTTGCCGATCAAAGGTCTAAGGATGTCATTAATAAGATTCTGAAAAAAATGCTGGTGCATTGGTAAGACCAAAAGGCATAACCAGATTCTCAAAATGACCCACAGGAGTGTTAAAAGCAATCTTCCATTCATCACCCTCCTTCATGCGCAACAAATTGTATGCCCCCCGGAGATCAATTTTAGAGAACCACTTGGCCCCCACTAACTGGTTAAACAAATCAGGAATCAATGGCAGTGGGTAGGGATTATGTACAGTAATTTTATTAATCTCGCGAAAGTCCAGACAAGGACGTAAACCGCCGTCCTTTTTTTTAACAAAAAAAAATCCAACAGCCACAGGTGACTTAGAGGGTCTGATATGACCGGCGGCCAAACTCGTCTGTATGTGTTCCTCCAAAGCCTTTCTCTCAGGAATAGTAAGATTAAATAAACTACTTTTAGGAAGAGTCGCTCCAGGGACAAATTCAATGGTACAATCATAGTCTCTATGGGGAGGCAAAATATGCGACTCCTCCTCAGAAAAAACTTTCCAAAAATCCTGAATAGGTACAGGTAATTCCCCTTTATCCACAGCAGCAATGCGCCCGTTACAACACTTGTCATAACACTTAGGGCTCCAGGACTTAATTTCATTAGTAGACCAATCCAGGACAGGATTGTGCAATTTTAACCAGGGTAACCCCAAAATTACTGGAGAAGGCAAATTATTTAATATTACCAAATCCAAATTTTCTTGGTGAATACCATTAATAGTGAGGGGAAATTCATAAACCTTGTGAGTAACACATTTCAAGGGAGAGCCATCGACAGAAACCACGGTAATAGGGCATGACAAAGGTTTGGGTTTTAATTTAAGTTTTTCCAAAAATCCCTTGTCAATCACATTGAGTGTAGAACCACAATCCACAAATACTCGAAATTCAATCAATTCCTCCTGGACTGAGGTGCTTCCAGAAAGAAATACCCCCTTAGAATTTAAACAGGCAATACGGGCGTAACTGACCTTTTTTTTTTCTTTGTTCAAACGAAGCTCACAGTTCTTAATAAAGTGGTCAGATTTTCCGCAATAAAAGCACAAACCTTCAGAAAACCTGCGGTCTTTTTCCTGAGAGTGGGGTGACATCGCCCCAATCTCCATCAGCTCTCCAATGTCAGTACATACCCTCTCAAGACTAGGAGCTGACATGGCAAAGGATTTACTCTCATTAACCCTTGCACGCAGTCTCCTGTCCACCCGTATAGCTAATTGCATTGCCTCCTGCAAGTTCCCAGGTGTAGGATAAGCAATGATCAGATCTTTAACCCTTTCACCTAGCCCAGCAAGAAACAAACTTTTCAGAGCTGAATCGTTCCACCCCACCTGAGCAGACCACCGACAGAAGTGAGTACAATAATTTTCCACATTACCTGATCCCTGTCTCAAAAGTCTCAATTCCGTCTCAGCTGATGAGACACGATCAGGATCATCATACAAAAACCCCAAAGCAGAAAAAAAACTATCCACTGATCTAAAGCACGGATCACTAGGTTGGAGAGAAAAGGCCCATCCCTGAGGTTCTTTGCGCAAAAGTGACATTATGAACCCTATGCGCTGTGATTCATCCCCAGAGGATCTGGGTCTCAAACGAAAATACAATAAACAAGCATTTTTAAAGGAAAAAAAATCTTGTTGTTCACCAAAAAATAAATCAGGCAATCGTACCTTTGGCTCCACAAAATGCGCTCCAGAACAGCTACTCACGTGTTGTTGGAGCTCGGCCATCTCCAGAGAGAGTCCCTGCAGGCGTTGAGCCAAATCCTGAACCGACACCATGATGGAAACTGTAGGTCTTTCCTTAGAGATATTTTTGGGCTGGACTTACTGTTATGATAGGCTACAAGCACTAAGGAAAGACAGGAGATCTGTCCCTACAATAGAACTAAGCTAGATCCCTACAATGTAACGGGGAACCTGATCCTGCGATCAGACCCGCTAAAGTCCTCAGCTAGTCTGAACGAAGACCTATAAATGTGAGGGAGGGATCCCTACAAGAACTAGGGACTGGGAGAAAGATGGACACCTCCTAGCAGAAATTGTAGCAGTAAAAAGACAAACACACAACATAGAACATAAAGGTCAAAAGACCTAGCTAAACTGACTGAGAAAGGTTACAAAGCACCTGGCTAGCTTAAGAGTAGAAATTACAAAGAAGTCCAGCATGGCCAGAAGGACGGAGCAGGATTAAATAGGCAAAAAGGTCATGTGACCAGCAAAATAGAAAAAACCTAACAGGAGAGTTCTAACACCAGCAGAGGGAAAGCCGACTGCTGGGAGCTGATATTAGTAGCCAGGGAAGGGACCATTAGCCAAAAATGTTCCCTGGCTATTAATAACAGCTGTTTGCTTAGCCTTTACTGGCTAGATTACAGTGGGACCCCAGAAAAAAATTGACGTAGGGTCCCCCTATAAAATCTAACCAGCAACGGCTAAACAGACAGCTGTGAGCTGATATTAATAGCCAAGGAAGGGGCCACGGATACTAGCCCCCTCCGCGGCTAATAATATCACCCCCTCAGCAGTCCTAGAAATGGCGCATCCATAAGATGCGCAAAATCTGGCGCTTAGCCTCAACTCTTCCCACTACCGTGTAGCGGTGGGTAATGGGGTTGGGGTTCATGTCAGTCTTGTATTTGCGGTTAACATGAAGCCCAGGTTAGTAATGGAGAGGCGTCTAGGAGACGCCCCCATTACTAAACCCGTAGTAAAGTTTACGACGCTTTTTCAATAAAAGACATGGCCAGAATAAAGTATTTTATTGAAATAAAATTACACATGGTTTTAATAATTTTTTTATTCTGCTGCAAAATCCCCAAAGTCCTCAATCTTCTGTAAAAAACAACCATATTCCTCACCAGTCCTCCATCACGATGTAATCCAGATTGTCCCATGCTGTGAACTCGCGTGACCTCATGCAGCAGCAGCGATATACACTGCCGGGAGCGAGCGCTCTCCCGTCAGTGTACCGCTGGCCGCCGGTTGATCAGGATGCCAGGGGACATCGTAAGGATGGTGGGGGACACCGGACAGGTGAGCATAGGTGTTTTTTTATTTATTTTACTTTTTTTTTAACACAGCGCACATCCCCGGCTCAGCTGAGGAGACTAATGCTCCCCTCAGCCGTGCTTCTCTTGCTGTTATCAGCGGGAGTGGCGGTCAGATGATGGGAGAAGTAGTCTTCCCCAGCCGTCCCGGGTACCATTCTATGTGCGTTTTTGCAGCGTATTTGACCCACTGACTAGTCAAATATGCAGCAAACAATTGAAGCAAATCCGCAAATATATTTATACCTGTCAATGGGCGGGAAACACTGCAGAAACGCTACAAAGAATGGACATGCTGCGTATCTAAACGCAATGACAATCCTGAGCGGAAATTTCCGCATCATGTGCACAGCACATCAGGATTGTCATTGCATTAGCTGGCAGACGGATTACATAGCGTTTTTTATGCATTTCCGTGCTGAAAAATCGCTGTGAAAACGCATAAAAAATGCACCATGTGCACTTAACCTTATGGTCAACATTTAGCTTCCTTGAATAGATGATAAAATATAAATAAGTTGATCTATAAATGTAGACCCATGCAAGGTTACAACATTTTTCAGAAAAACGTTGGCCAAGTTTAAGAGCAAAAAGGGGGTGTTGGTTTAATCAAACGCCTTTGATATAATCCTTTTAAGTGCTTTTTTTTAAGACTGAAAAAAGCTTTTGGAAGAGTCTTCTGTGGTATTTCTTTCCCCAAAATTGCTGCAACCAGATATTTGCTAGAATTAAAATGATACATTTTAAATACAAGACATATACTGCATCGTTCCTTTTTCCACTTTAACTTTTTTTGTTATTTTGGCTTTTTTTCCCCAAAAATTGCAACTTGCTCTTGAAATAGCTTTTATTGGCCACATTGTGGTATTTTTCTTCCTTAGGCCTCCATTATTTTCTCTGACATGGTCAAAAATGTAAGTTTTATGAGGAATCAAGGAATCACATGATTTAAGAATCATATGAATTGTAAAAACTGCAATAAAAGATATTCAACAAAAAAAATGCAGGTACTAACTAGAGATGAGCGTTGTTCTACTGGAACTGTTCGCCAATCTCAAATTCGAGCTGTTTTGGGCGGTGTTCGAGCCGTTCGGCGAACACGAACAATTTGAGAAAAATTCGGCTGTTCGAGGTTATGTTCGATAACTGTTCGTGCACCAAAATCATAACTGGATTTTTTCTCAGTAATGATGAAAATTAATGTTAATACGCAGTTTGAGTGTACAGCGGGGCGGGGGGAGGGGCAGGGGATGGATCTCTGCAGGAACAATGAAGATCTCCATTTTTTTTTTCTCTTTCCCGCATTTACAGTGGGGAGGTGCAATCTGTCAGCCTATCAGCAGCGCGCACACGGAGCGAAGTGCTTTTTTTCACACAAGCAAGGGCATGTGTCATTGGCAGTGTATGTCACATGTCCTTGCCCTATAAGACCAAGCCATTTTCCCCGTCGCCACCATTTTCTCACTGCTGCAGCTGCGTGTTAGACGGCACCGCTGTTGCTGTGTGCGCTATACCTTGTTAATTTCAAGCCAATTTTCGCACAAATCTACAGATAGCTTGGGAGTAGGGAATAGTTGTGATTGCAGTCCTTTTAAGGACTAGGTTACAGCATTTCCTACGACTTTTATCAGGCAGGTCTGTGCTCTTAAATAGATAGATTGTGGGAGTAAAGACTAATTGTAATTGGAGTCCTTTTCAGGACTAGGTTACATCAGTTCCTATCAGTTTTTGCCAGGCAGGTCTGTGCCAGTGCTGTGCAAGTTTTTTTCACAGCATTTGGCTGAATCTAGCAAAGCTAATCCTTTTTGGCCTATTGCAGCGTGTGTTAGTCAGTGGAGTAGCCTATCTGTGTTGCAAGATATACCACCTGTGTATAGAATACCAATTTTTTTACTGCACCTAGTGAAGTAAAATCTTTTGGGCATAGCATCATTCTATTAGTCCATCTATACTGACCTCCATCAGGTTGCAAATTGAATATAATTTTTTTCTGCATCTAGCTCTGAAAAAATATTGGGCTTCTAGCTGTGTGTGGGACTTGTTGTATTAGTCCATCTATACTGACCTCCATCACGTTGCAAACTGAATATATTTTTTTCTGCATCTACCTCTGAAAAAATATTGGGCTTCTAGCTGTGTGTGGGACTTGTTCTATTAATCCATCTATACAGACCTCCATCAGGTTGCAAACTGAATATATTTTTTTCTGCATCTACCTCTGAAAAAATATTGGGCTTCTAGCAGTGTGTGGGACTTGTTGTATTAGTCCATCTATACTGACCTCCATCAGGTTGCAAACTGAATATATTTTTTTCTGCATCTACCTCTGAAAAAATATTGGGCTTCTAGCTGTGTGTGGGACTTGTTCTATTAATCCATCTATACAGACCTCCATCAGGTTGCAAACTGAATATATTTTTTTCTGCATCTACCTCTGAAAAAATATTGGGCTTCTAGCTGTGTGTGGGACTTGTTGTATTAGTCCATCTATACTGACCTCCATCAGGTTGCAAACTGAATATATTTTTTTCTGCATCTACCTCTGAAAAAATATTGGGCTTCTAGCTGTGTGTGGGACTTGTTCTATTAATCCATCTATACAGACCTCCATTAGGTTGCAAACTGAATATATTTTTTTCTGCATCTACCTCTGAAAAAATATGTGGCCTTCTAGCAGTGTGTGGGACTTTCTCTATTAGTCCATCTATACTGACCTCCATCAGGTTGCAAACTGAATATAATTTTTTTCTGCATCTAGCTCTGAAAAAATATTTGGCCTTCTAGCAGTGTGTGGTACTTTCTCTATTAGTCCATCTATACTGACCTCCATCAGGTTGCAAATTAAAAATAATTTTTATCTGCATCTACAGTACCTCTGAAAAAATATTTGGGCTTCTAGCTGTGTGTGGGACTTGTTCTATTAGTCCATCTATACTGACCTCCATCAGGTTGCAAATTGAATATAATTTTTATCTGCATCTAGCTCTGAAAAAATATTTGGCCTTCTAGCAGTGTGTGGGACTTTCTCTATTAGTCCATCTATACTGACCTCCATCAGGTTGCAAATTGAATATAATTTTTATCTGCATCTAGCTCTGAAAAAATATTTGGCCTTCTAGCAGTGTGTGGGACTTTCTCTATTAGTCCATCTATACTGACCTCCATCAGGTTGCAAATTAAAAATAATTTTTATCTGCATCTACCTCTGAAAAAATATTTGGGCTTCTAGCTGTGTGTGGGACTTGTTCTATTACTCCATCTATACTGACCTCCATCAGGTTGCAAACTGAATATATTTTTTTCTGCATCTACCTCTGAAAAAATATTGGGCTTCTAGCTGTGTGTGGGACTTGTTGTATTAGTCCATCTATACTGACCTCCATCAGGTTGCAAATTAAAAATAATTTTTATCTGCATCTACAGTACCTCTGAAAAAATATTTGGGCTTCTAGCTGTGTGTGGGACTTGTTCTATTAGTCCATCTATACTGACCTCCATCAGGTTGCAAATTGAATATAATTTTTATCTGCATCTAGCTCTGAAAAAATATTTGGCCTTCTAGCAGTGTGTGGGACTTTCTCTATTAGTCCATCTATACTGACCTCCATCAGGTTGCAAATTAAAAATAATCTTTATCTGCATCAAGCTCTGAAAAAATATTTGGCCTTCTAGCAGTGTGTGGGACTTTCTCTATTAGTCCATCTATACTGACCTCCATCAGGTTGCAAATTAAAAATAATTTTTATCTGCATCTACCTCTGAAAAAATATTTGGGCTTCTAGCTGTGTGTGGGACTTGTTCTATTAATCCATCTATACAGACCTCCATCAGGTTGCAAACTGAATATAATTTTTTTCTGCATCTAGCTCTGAAAAAATATTTGGCCTTCTAGCAGTGTGTGGGACTTGTTCTATTAGTCCACCTATACTGACCTCCATCAGGTTGCAAATTAAAAATAATTTTTTGTCTGCATCTAGCTCTGAAAAAATATTTGGCCTTCTAGCAGTGTGTGGGACTTTCTCTATTAGTCCATCTATACTGACCTCCATCAGGTTGCAAACTGAATATATATTTTTTCTGCATCTACCTCTGAAAAAATATTGGGCTTGTAGCTGTGTGTGGGACTTGTTCTATTAATCCATCTATACAGACCTCCATCAGGTTGCAAACTGAATAAAAAATTTTTCTGCATCTACCTCTGAAAAAATATTTGGGCTTCTAGCTGTGTGTGGGACTTGTTCTATTAGTCCATCTATACTGACCTCCATCAGGTTGCAAATTGAATATAATTTTTTTCTGCATCTAACCCAGCCAATAGTTTTGGCCTAATACCACAGTTTGGCCACTCAGCTCTGCTCGGTTCCCATCCATTGTTTTTTTGTGCAAACAACTCCAGAGTTGTGAATTAGTTAACCACCAAAATGAGTGGAAAAAGGCCTGCTGCTGGTGGAAAGGGAAATAGGCGTGTTGGGAAGGGGAAAAAAGGTTGTGTCCGTGGAGTAGGTGTTAAAGCAAAAGTAACATCTGCAGAAGAAAGACCATCTTCCAGCCAAACTAAAATGTCTACTTCTTTTAGCGGACAATGTGATAAGATCCCTTTCTTACGGCCACGCCAATCGCTACAAATTCCAGATGAGGCACAAAAACAGCAGGTGCTTCAACGGATATCAAGTGCTCCTTTAAGTGGGCTCTCCTCCACATCAACTTCAACATCACAAATACTCCAGTCCTCAAAGGTGTCACCCCAATCGCACTTGCTTCCTCACAGCTCCCAAATCTCCAGCTGCCCGTCTGAGTATGAGGTAGAACAGATGGTTGAGTCTGCAGAGCTGTTTACTCATACTATAGCCTGGGAATCAGAGGTCGACTCCAGCGCTTCTGTGAATCCAGACGAGGAAATGATCTGCACTGATGCCCAGAATCTTTATGAGTTGGATCCAGGACCTGACGCAGAAGGTTCTGACCATAATGTAGACCCTCATTCCCAAACTGTAACTCCTGTTGGTGGAGACAATGAGGAAGACGATGATAAGACTCAAATACCTGATTGGAGCGACAACTTTAGTTTTTTGTCAGGGCAGGAACAGGTTGGCTCTGAGGACGACGGGTGTGATAACGCACAGGATGATGATGATGAGGTTGGAGATCCCACTTACTGTCAACCCACAGTCAGCCAAGAGATGAGGTCAGCAGAGGAGGTGGAGGAAGATGCTAGTGACGACGAGGTCAGGTTGCGCCTTCCTGGACAGAGACGTAGTACTGGAAGCACGTCAACAACTGCATCCTCAAACACAACTCTGCCTGTCACCACAAGTCGTGGTGGCTCTTCAGGTCGCATGGGTGCTAAGCCTTGCATAGCCTGGGCATTTTTTCAGATCGATAAAGATGACCCAACTCGTGTTATCTGTAACATTTGTCAGCAAAGCTAAGTAGAGGCCAAAAAATACATAGTTTGAGTACTTCATGCATGAACCGCCACATGGACATGAAGCATAAGTTGCAGTGGGAAGCTCAGTGTGCTACAATGAAGCCTAGCCGGCCGGGCCAACCACCGTCTGCCATATCTTGTGCATCCGCGGCCTCTTCATCCTCTGTGACTGGGGGGACAGCAGTCACACCTGTTTTGGGGCGCAGACCTGCCACCTCTTTACCCGCAACAGCCAGCGTGATTGGCAGGTCATCATTTTCTTTGGAGGTGGTAACACCAGCTGGTGTTGAGCGCTGTCCGACATCGATAGCACCACCTTTGGATCAAGGCAACCTAACATGTCCGCCTGCATCTTCCTCACATACCGGCAGTTTGCCGGGGACACCCTTATCAACCCCGTCTAAGCACAATAGCCAGCCCTCGGTCCCTCAGATGTGGACAAGTAAAAGACCATTTCCTCCTAGCCATGAGAAAGCTAAGAGGTTGAATTTCACCATCTGCAAGCTCTTGGCTACATAAATGCTGCCTTTCCGCCTGGTGGACACAGAGGATTTTCGAGACCTTATGTCCGTCGCAGTGCCCCAGTACCAGATGCCCAGTCGGCACTACTTCTCAAAGAAAGGTGTGCCTGCGCTCCACCAGCATGTCGCACACAACATCACCGCTTCTTTGAGAAACTCTGTGTGTGACAGGGTGCATTTCACCACAGACACTTGGACGAGTAGGCATGGACAGGGGCGTTACATGTCGCTGACTGGGCACTGGGTAACTATGGTGACAGCAGGACAAGGGGCTGCTGTCCAAGTCTTGCCGTCCCCACGAGTTGTGCGTCAATCCTCTTTATGTCAAAGTTCCTCCACTGCTTCTGCCTCCTCAACCTCCTCTCGGTCTTCCACCTGCACCCAAAGCCTGTCTGGTCATGCCACAAGCTTTCTAACTGCGCAGAAGGGATCCTGCACACCTCCTTACTATGCTGGCAGTAGGGCTCAACGTCATCAGGCGGTTTTTACATTGAAATGTCTGGGAAATGTGAGTCACACAGCTGAGGAGTTGTGGTCAGCTCTGGAGAACCAATTTCATGAATGGTTGTCTCCACTGGACCTGAAACCAGGGAAGGCCGTGTGCGACAATGCTGCAAACCTGGGTGCGGCCCTTCGCCGGGGCAATGTCACACACGTGCCTTGTATGGCTCACGTGTTGAACCTGGTTGTCCAGCAATTTTTAGCCCACTATCCCAGACTAGATGGCCTTCTGCAGAGGGCACGGTCGCTGTGTGCTCACTTCCGCCGTTCGCATCCCGCAGCTCAGCGACTTACATCTCTACAGAAGTCGTTGGGCCTGCCACTTCACCGGCTAAAATGCGATGTGCCTACCCGGTGGAATTCAACTCTGCATATGTTGCAGCGACTGTGGCAGCACCGACAAGCCCTGGTGCAATACGTTCTGACGTATAGCCTGGGCCAACGAGATCCAGAGGTGGGGCAAATCACGCTGGAGGAGTGGTCTCAGATCAGGGACCTATGCACCCTTCTGCACAGTTTTGAAATGGCGACGAAGATGTTTAGTGCTGACGATGCCATTATCAGCATGACTATTCCGGTGATTTACATGCTGGAGCACATGTTAAACAGAATTCGGAGTCAGGTGGTGGCACAAGAGGAGGTGGAGGAAGTAGAGGAGGAGGAGTTGTATGCGGAAGGGCTAACATCTGCAAGGTCTAGACGGTCGGCAGCACCAAGGCGGCAGGCATGTGAAGGTGGGGGAGATGGTTTTACCAGGGCGCATGGTAGCAGCCAAACTAGTGAGGAAGGTGCAGGAGCCCAGGAAGAAGTGGAGGACGAACTGATGGAAGACTCATCAGATGAGGGAGACCTTGATCACATTTCTGTTGCGCGAGGTTGGGGGGAGAGGACAGAGGAAGGAAGCATGATTGTTACCTCGCCACCAACACAACAGGGACTTGGTGCTCCTGGATGCGCAACACACATGAGTGCCTTCTTGCTGCACTACCTGCAACATGACCCTCGAATTGTGAGAATTAGAAATAATCCTGACTACTGGGTTGCCACACTGTTAGATCCCCGGTACAAAAGTAAATTTGCAGAAATTATTCCTGCCATAGAAAGGGATGCACGCATGCAGGAGTATCAGCAGAGACTGTTGCAGAATCTTACATGTGCTTTTCCACAAAATACCAGTGGTGCACGTAGTGAATCTCACAGTTCCAACTTGCCAACCGTGGGACCGTCAAGTGTTCAGCACTCAAACCGTAACAGAACCACAGTATCTGCTGGTAACATCAATTTTGCGGAATCATTTCACCACTTTTTTAGCCCATCCTTTGCAAGGCCACAGGAGACAAGAAGTCTGACACATAGTCAACGCCTAGAGACGATGGTACAGGAGTATCTCCAAGTAAACATTGAAGCCATGACTGTGTCACTGGACCCTTGCTCTTTTTGGGCTTCCAATCTGGATAAATGGCCGGAGCTAGCCACTTACGCCTTGGAGATCTTGTCATGCCCCGCAGCCAGCGTTCTGTCTGAACGTGTGTTCAGCGCTGCTGGTGGTGTGCTGACAGATAAGCGCACGCGGCTCTCCACTGATAATGTAGACAGACTCACGTTCATAACGATGAACAAATCATGGATCCGAAACGACTTTTCTACCCCTGTGTCATCCTGGGGAGAGTAAAAGCTTGATGATTGGTTAAAATCACCCTACCAACCGTTTTAAGCTTTCAAACTACTAATCATTTTTATCTGTATCTTGGCTGCAAAATAATTTGGGCTTTGTAGCAGTGTGCAGCACTGATTCTATTAGGCCATCTATAATAAGCTCCACCAGATTTAAAATTACTAATCATGTTTATCTGTATCTTGACTGGAAAATAATTTGGGCTTTGTAGCAGTGTGCAGCACTGATCCTATTAGGCCATCTATACTAAAGCTTCACCAGATTTAAAATTAATAATAATTTTTAGCTGCATCTAGCCCGGAAAATAATTTTGGGGCTCCGAGATGCGCAAGACACATAAGTGCCTTCTTGCTGCACTACCTGCAGCATGACCCTCATATTGTCAGAATTCGAAGTAATCATGACTACTGGGTTGCCACACTCTTAGATCCCCAAACTTTTCGATCAACCTTTTCATTTTAATAAAGACCAAAAAAATGGTCATTTTTGAAATTATAAGCATTAGCAGGTTGTTAGAAACTGAAATCAAACAGTTTTCAACTCAAAACTTTATTCTAGGTGATGTTACATTTTCACATAGGACCCCTTGTTCGAAAGGAGCTTCTGAACTCTCTCGTCCATTGAATTTGTCAGGTTTTGGATGGTTTCTGCTTCAATTGTTTTGCATGAGGACAGAATACCCTCCCAGAGCTGTTGCTTAGATGTGAACTGCCTCCCGCCATCATAGACACTCCTTTTAATGATGCTCCAAAGGTTCTGAATGGGGTAGAGGTCAGGGGAGCATGGGGGTCACACCATAAGTTTGTCCCCTTTTATGCCCATATCAGCCAGAGATGCAGATGTTTTATGTGCAGCATGAGATGGTGCATTATCATGCAGAAAAATGATCTTGCTGTGAAATACACGGTTCTTCTTCTTGAACCATGGCAGGAAGTGCTGTTTGAGAAAATCCACATACATTATGGAGTTCATCTTTAGCGCCTTCAGGGATCCTAAAGGGGCCGACAATCTCTCTCCCCATGATTCCAGCCCAAAACATTACTCCACCTCCTCCTTGTTGGTGCTGTAGCCGTGTTTGCGTAGGGTGTCCATCAACCAGCCATCCTCCACTCCATCCATCTGGACCATCGAGCGCTGCACGGCACTCATCCGTGAACAAAACAATTTTGAAATCAGTCTTCATGTAATGTTTGGCCCACTGGAGCCGTTTCTGCTTGTGTGAAGTGGATAGAGGAGGTCGACAGGATGGCGTATGCACAGCTGCAAACCTCTGAAGGACCCTGCATCTTGTTGTTCGGGGGACGTTGGAGGCACCAGCAGCTTCAAAAACTTGTCTGCTGCTATGACAAGGCTTTTTTGCCGCTGCTCTTTCAACCTGACGTAATTGCCTGTAGGAAAGAGTCCTCAATTTGCCCTTATCAGCACGCACACGTGTGTACTGTGAATCAGCTACATACTTCTTGATTGCCAAGACACTTCATCCTGATCATCGCACAATGTTGATTGTAGTCATGCCTTGACCTAAACACTCCACAATTTGTTGCTTCTCAGCAGCCGACACATCCTTTTTCTTTCCCATTTTGGCAGAAAATGTAGGCTGCTTAATAATGTGAGACAGCCTTCTTAAGTAGTCTTGCCTTTCATTGGACACACCTGCCAAACTAATTAGCACAGGTGTCTGCAATTGCTTACAGTGATATAAAGAGCCCTGACACACATCACCATCAATGAGTTTAACTGACAAACAAACAAATTCTTCCCTTATCACTCCTAAACACTTTTTGCATAATAATTTGGAACACAGTGTACATGTGCTTTTCCACAAAACACCAGTGGTTCACGTAGTGAATCTTACAGTTCTAACTTGCCAACCGTGGTCTGTATGGAGTTGTTCAATAAAGGGCCCAAAATTAAGATAACATAGATGGGAGAGGTCTCTATGAATAGGAATTCCTAAGTATTTGATACCCTGTGAGGGCCAGGCAAAGGGAAAGTTGGACTGGATGGAATCCTATATGGATTTGGGGAGGGAGACATCGAGGGCCTCAGACTTCGCAGCATTGATTTTAAAATTTGACCATGTAACAAAGTGATCTATTTCAGCCATAACAGCATGGATGGATATATGTGATTGAGTGATATATACTAGGACATCATCAGCAAATAGAGAGCACTTGTACTCGGTGCCTCCCACCTCAATCCACCTAATATTGGGGTTATGGCGAATTGATGAGAGCAGGTGCTCCGTCACTAGGATGTATAAGAGAGGGGACAGAGAACATCCCTGCCTTGTCCCATTGGTGATTGTGAAAGGTGATGAAAATGTTCTGACGCGCCCCCTGGGCCTTGGGACACCCGGAGCCGGACCCTTTTTGGTGGATGCTGGTGGTTGTAGTCTCCGTGGCGGCGACCCGGTTCCGTGGCTCAGGGCGGTCAAACCAGTGGCGGAACTATTTATGTGGTTTTGATGTTTAAATGTCCGACTACGCCACCCGTGTTTTGCGGTCAGAGTGAACCGCCGCTCCAGGGCAGACCGCTGAGGCTGGTGTTGTGGGTGCAGCAGAGCGTAGCATAACTCCCCACGGGAGGAGTATAGCCTCAGGGCAGTGTATGCGGAGGATGGGGGTGATGGTGCAGGGCAGCAGCAGTAACGACACGGAGTCAGTGATGCAGTCCAGGGCCTTTACTCACAGTTCTTATTATCCAGACCACGTCTGCAGGTAACGGCTGCCCACGTCGTACTGTGCTCACCAGGTGAGGGGCTCAGACAACTCCCAGATAACTTTGGAGCGCTTCACAGGACCCCCTTTGTGTGTCCTTTGTCTGGCCTTTCTTACCAACCCTTCTGTCCGGCTGCCTCGGGCCTCCTCTTGGTAAACTTGGCGCCAATTTCCCTGACCTTATGTGGTGCCTTCCTAGCGGGTGTAGCGAGGGGCTGCGCCACATAAAATGTCACAGCCTCCTGTTTCTAGCTGAGGGTTGTTTCCTGCCTCCACTAGTTTCGGGGACCGGTCTCCCCCTTTGGCCTGACCCCTCCACGCAGGTGGATTCGGGCGTGCGGTGGCGACTCGCCCGTCCGCACCCCTGGGATCCCTTCGTTCCTCGTTCCTGGAGCCTTCTCCGCTCCTCTTCCTTCCTTCTCCCTCTTCCAGGCCTGGGCCTCTGTTACTAGGCCCGCCTCCGGAGCAGAGCTCATGCAGAGCCCCTGCTCCCTGCCACTTCTGCTCAGACTTCTCTGCACTGAACTAAGATGGTGCCCACCTTTTATACTCCCTTCTCAATGCACCCAGGAACTGCTTCCTCCCTGCTCCTGCACTACAGGGTTCCCCTTCCTCAGTGTTCCCTCCCCCCACTCCAGCCAGGGACAGAGACTGTCGTGCCCATCTCAGGGGCATATTGGTCGCCCTGCCCCACGGCAATGTGGTGTAATGCATGCAGATGTCGGGTCCTGATCCACACTACATCCTTACCTGAGAGTGAGATATCACACCTCTGGGTGAGGTGCAATACCTCTGTAGCAACCGAGCCCTCAGGGTGCTACAGTTCCATTTATCTTGAGCCTAGGTGACGTATTGGGATACAGGGCCGTGATTTTGGCTATAAAAGGGTCCCCTAGACCCCTACCCCAAGCTTTTTAAGAGAATCATATATGGCATGCCAGGAGACTCTATGGAATGCTTTCTCAGCATCCAACGAGAGTATCTAATTACAAATTTTTAACTGCATCTAGCCCAGGAAATACTTTGTGCCTAGTAGCAGTGTCTGCTTGTCAGCGGATTATCCCGGCTGTTAAGCAAGCTACACCACCTGTAGTTTGGACACTTAATTTTTTCAAAGGAAATGCTTCGGGACCACGGGATACTCAGTGAAGAGCATCAGGAGGCACCCCAAGGCATAGGGGCTGGGACTGGCAGTAGGATGCCTTGCGGTGGACAGCCGAGCTCGATCCTTATAAAAGCTTTTTAACTGCAGCAGCTTTAGTGGACGCTACTGGAGCTGGAATTACGCGGCTGCTGGCATGAGACTTGCCCTCCAATAGATCCTTGTAAATGGATTTAAAGTGTATTCATTCAAATTAGAGAGACAATTTAAATTAAAAAGCTTAGAGCTGCCTCCACCACAGGGGGGCTCGCTCGCCCCACCAGCGGACAGGCACCAGTATTGGGAGAGGGGGGCTGGCCGTCAGGGTTCACCGCGGCTCTGGCACAAACCCGGCGACGCGGAGGTGGCACGGGCAGGAGCGGACTGAACGTGTCGGCTTCTCACTTTTTGGATTTTAGAAGGGCATGACATGCCTATATCTGTGTCTCCCCCTCCTTTTACTCCTCCACCTCTTTTATTTTCGCATGACTATATGTACTTGTCACTTTTCCATGTGTTAGTTGTGTCTTCTGAGCAGTTTGTCAGCTTTTGGACACCTTTGAAGGTGTTTTCTATGTGTTTCTATGTGTTTTTGTTTGCCTGCCATTGGTTTTAACGGTGTTCGAAGGTGTTCGACGAACAGTTCGACGAACAGTTCGGCGAACAGTTCGGCGAACACACGGGTGTTCGACGAACCGAACCGAACTCGAACACTACGGGGGTGGCTCAACACTAGTACTAACTAAAACACGCTGGTTTGTTGTGTGAAAGTTGCATAAAGGAGCACACTATTTTAGAACACATGACAGATGTCTATTCAGTACTGTCTTACCATTAGGAGTAGCAGTTATGTTGTCCAGATACACACGTGGTCAAAATTGTTGGTACCCCATGGTTAATGAAAGAAATACTCACAATGGTCACAGAAATAACTTGAATCTGACAAAAGTAATAATAAGTTAAAAATCTATGAAAATGAACAAATAAAAGTCAGACATTTCTTTTCAACCCTGCTTCCACAGAATTGAAAATAAAAATGAAACTCATGAAATAGGCCTGGACAGAAATGATGGTACCCCAGAAAATAATGTGACAAAAGGGACATGTTAAATCTAGTTGTGTCCACTAATTAGCATCACAGGTGTCTACAATCTTGTAATCAGTCAGTGGGCCTGTATTTAGGGCTACAGATACTCACTGTGCTGTTTGGTGACATGGTGTGTACCACACTCAACATGGACCAGAGGAAGCAAAGGAAAGAGTTGTCTCAGGAGATTAGAAAGAAAATTATAGATAAGCATGTTAAAGGTAAAGGTTATAAGACCATCTCCAAGCAGCTTGATGTTCCTGTGACTACAGTTGCACATTAGTTATGAGCGAGCATTAAAATGCTTGGGTGCTCGATGCTCGGGTCGAGCACATTGGAACACTCGGGTGCTCGACCCGAGCAATGAGCCCAATGTAAGTCTATGGGAAACTCGAGCATTTTTCAGGCGGCTCTCCCCGGCGGTCTGCAGAGGGCCTAAAAATTGCCCAAATCAATTGGAACAGTGCTCAAATGACATGGGAACAGCATGGGGAAGACCCCTGGAAGACTACCAGGTCACTTCTGTCAACAACGTTGTCGGAGGTATTATGCCACTTTTACGGACTCACAATAAAACATACCAAAACGAAACCAAAATGGAATTTCCTAGGAAATATGTTAAGGAACATCCTTTCCAGGGTAATGACTTGTATATAAAGCAAAATAAATAACCAAAAACAAAAATGCTCCTCCACACCTTGGGCTATGTTCACACGTAGCGTTTTTGATGCGTTTTTTCACTTTTGCATTGCTTTCAACCGTGACAAATGCATTCACCAGGAAATGTCATTTTAACATTTTACAACCTTATCTGGCCATGTGGTGTGTGAGATATCATTAGACACATCGTATTTCATTTATGAAGGAGGGACTCAGAGTCACAAAGCCTATTTTTATAGGGCAATCAGGCGGCCTTTACTATTCTTAAAGGGCCAGCAGTCGGCCCTCACTATTCTTAGAGAGCCATCAGCTGGCTATGTTTTATTGTTCCCATTACTAAAGAGTGGGTCTCCTATACTGTTATTGCATATGCAGTGAGTGCCAGGGCTGCCCAAAATTTGGATGCACCCCAATACCACTTTGAAAATTTGGATGGACCCCAATACCCCTGAAGAGACTTAGAGAAGGGCCTCCTGAAAACAATATTCCCATTATTAGGAAGTAGGTCTCCCATTGTGTTTGCCTGTGCAGTGAATGCAAGGGTTGCCAAAAATTTGGAGGCACTCCAATGCCCCTTGGAAGAGACGTGGAGGTCAGAGAGTCTCCTGAAAACAATGTTCCCATTATTAGGAAGTGGGTCTCCCATTCTATTTGCCTATGCAGTGAATGCAATGGTTGCCAAAAGTTTGGAGGCACTCCAGTGCCCCTTGGAAGAGGCGTGGAGGTCAGAGGACCTCCTGAAAAGAATGTTCCCATTATTAGGAAGTGGGTCTCCCATTGTGTTTGCCTATGCAGTGAATGCAAGGGTTGCCAAAAATTTGGAGGCACTCCAATGCCCCTTGGAAGAGGCGTGGAGGTCAGAGGACCTCCTGAAAAGAATGTTCCCATTATTAGGAAGTGGGTCCCGCATTGTGCTTGCCTATGCAGTGAATGCAAGGGTTGCCAAAAATTTGGAGGCACTCCAAAGCCCCTTGGAAGAGAAGTAGAGGGCCTCATAAAAAAATATTTCCATTATTAGGAAGTGGGTCTCCCATTGTGTTGGCCTATACAGTGAATGCAAGGGCTGCCAAAAATTGGGAGGCACTCCAATGCCCCTTCGAAGAGACGTGGAGGGCCTCATGAAAAAATATTCCGATTAGAAAGGAGCGGGCCTCCTATACTTGTAATGCCTATGCACTACAAACATTGCTGGCATGCTGACAAACATTTACCCCTGGGGGGTATACATGAACATACTGTATACATTTTTTTTTTTACGGGCATCATAAACACCCTTTAAAAAAATTATGTGGGTGTTGCATCACGGACCACGGTCACCCTGGTGATATGCTGGTGGAGGATGAGGAGAAGGAGGAGGACAAGAGCAAATAGCCAAAATCAGGAAGCGTATACCCATGTCTGGGTGTGAAAAGGTGCATGGGAATACACCTCCCAAGAAAAGACACTGGATTTGAGTTTATGTTACGCTGCTATCATTCGGTGGTGTTGAGAAGTCTGGCCAAATCCAGCCCTTGTTCATTTTTATAAGAGTCAGCCTGTCAGTATTTTCAGTTGACAGGCGGATGCGCTTATCAGTTATAATTCCAACAGCGGCACTAAAAACTAGCTCTGATAAAACGCTGGCGACAGGGCAGGCCAGGACCTCCAAGGCATAGAGAGCCAGTTCATTTCACGTATCCAGCTTGGATACCCAATAATTATAAGGCACAGATGAATCACGAAGGATGTTGATACGGTCGGCAAGGTACTCCCTCAGCATCTTCCCAAACTTTGCACTCCTTGTGATAGTACTCAGCGCCTCAGGGCCTGTGTGATGGGAGGGGCTGAGAAAACTCTCCCAGAACTTTGACAGTGTACCCCTGCCTCTGCTGGATTGAAGTTGTGTCTCTCTCGCCTGTACTCCTTGGTTGTCCAACGAAGTGTGCCCTCCGCCGCCAGCGTTTTCAGATGGGAATTTTTTTAATAGTTCCGCAACAAGGGCCTTATGGTACAGCCCCATTTTTGTAGACCTGTCCGCCTCAGGAATAAGAGATATAAAGTTATCCTTGTAGCGTGGGTCTAGAAGTGTCACCAACCAGTAATGACTGTCACCTAAAATTTTGAGAACGCGAGGGTCATGGGAAAGGCAGCGTAACAAACTCAGCCATGCATGCCAGACTACTAACAGGCAAGACTTCCGTGTCCTCATAAAGAGGATGACTGACCATGCTCTCCTCCTCCTCCTCTCTGTCCGCTGGCCATCCACGCTGAACAGACGGTATGACAGCTGCGCCGGTAGTACCATCTATAGCGCATAAAACTAGCTCCTGTCCTTCCTCCTCCCCCTCCTCGTCACCCAATCTACGTTGGGATGAGATGAGGCTGGGCTGTGTGTAATCACCCTGTATGGTTCCTTGCTCCATCTCAACGTCCTCCGCCTGCAATGCATCCTCTTTGATTGTGAGCAGAGAACGTTTCAGAAGACAGAGAAGTGGGATGGTGACGCTAATTATGGCATCATCGCCGATCACTATCTTGGTGGAGTCCTCAAAGTTTTGGAGGATGATACATATGTCTGACATCCATGTCCACTCCTGAGGTCTTATGTGTAGAGTCTGAACTGAATACCGACGGCCTTGTTGATGCTGGTACTCAACAACTGCCCTCTTCTGCTCACAAATCCTTCCCAACATCTGCAGTGTAGAGTTCCAATGCGTGGGGACATCACACACCAGTCTGTGAGCCGGAAGCTGCAAATGCTGCTGAAACACGGCAAGGGAGGCGGAAGCTGTAGGTGACTTTCTAAAATGGGCACACAGGCGGCGTACTTTAACAAGCAGATCCAGGAGCTCCGGGTAGGATTTGAGAAACCGCTGAACCACGAGGTTAAGCACATGGGCCAGCAATTGTACGTGTGTGAGCTTGCCTCGCCTCAGCGCCGCCACCAGGTTCCGGCCATTGTCACACACGACCATGCCTGGCTGTAGGTTCAGCGGTGTGAGCCACAGATCTGCCTGCTCTTTCAGAGCTGTCCACAACTCTTCAGCATTGTGCGGTTTGTCACCTAAATATATTAGCTTCAGCACAGCCTGTTGTCGCCCTTGGCCGAGGCAGTGCTTCCAGCTTGTGACTGATGTGGTCATTTCAGAGCTGGAGGCTGAAGAGGGGGAGGCTGAGGAGGATGAGGTGCAGGAGCTGTAGACTGTGGGGGCAACCCTGATTGACCTAGGGCCCGCAATCCTTGGCGTCGGGAGGACATGTTCCGTCCCAAGGTCCAACTGGGTCGCGGCTTCCACTATGTTAACCCAGTGTGCCGTCAGCGAGATGTACTGTCCCTGCCCACAAGCACTTGTCCACGTGTCTGTGGTTAGGTGGAGTTTCCTGGTAACTGCGTTGTTGAGGACACGGCTAATGTTTTGGGACACGTGCTTGTGTAATGTGGGGACGGTACACCGGGAGAAATAGTGGCGGCTGTGCAAAGTACCGAGGGACAGCCGCCGCCATCAGGTTGCGGAATGCTTCCGCCTCCACGAGCCTAAAAGGCAACATTTCGAGCGCAAGCAGTCGTGAAATGTGAGAATTTAATAGTGTGGCCTGTGGGGCGTTGGCTGCGTATTTGCACTTTCGTTCCAAGGACTGGGGTATGGACAACTGAACGCTGCGCTGGGACAAGGACGTGCTTGCTGATGCTGCTACTTGAGAGTGCACAACGACAGGTGCAGGGCAGGAGGCATCTTTGCATGCACCATGGACAGGGGATTGGCTGGCATGCACGACAGCGGAAGAAGCAATGGTGCCACCCGCAGACACTGTTCCTGGACCCTGGGGTTCGACCCACAAAGTTGGGTGCTTTGCTGCCATGTGCCTGATCATGCTGGTGGTGGTCAGGCTGGTCGTTTTGCCACCCCTGCTGATGCTGGCCTGGTAGGTGGTGCAAATGGTCTTTTTGGGGTTATCGGCAGAGTCTTTAAAAAACAACCAGACTCGGGAAGACCTAACAGTTGTACTGGCAACTTCCTTCGTGTTGGTGCTACGGGGAACGGTTGCCTTCCTTCTGTCTGCGGCCACCACACTGCTTCTTCCTGTCTGTTGGGGTGCTCTGCCTCCCTCCCACTGTGTGCTGCTCTCCTCGTTCTGCATGTTCTCCTGCCAGGTTGGGTCAGTCACTATATCATCCACCACCTCGTCTTCCACTTCCGCACCCTGGTCCTCCTCCTGACTTTCTGGCAATTGTGTCTCATCATCGTCCACCTCTTGTGACACTTTCCCACTGTCGCCTTCGTGTCACCGTGGCTGCTCAAATATTTGCGCATCGCTACATGCGATCTCCTCTTGCCCCGCTTCAAGTGGACCGGGCGAGAGGCCTGAATCTATAAATGGAAAAGTGAACAGCTCTTCAGAGTGTCCAAGTGTGGGATCAGTTGTCTCCAGGGACTCGGCCTGGTGGGAGGAAGGAGGATCAGGGTGAGGAATATGCGGTCCAGACTCACGGCTACTGAGACTTGACCGTGTGGAAGACAGGGTGGTGGTGGTGGCTAATCGACTGGAGTCATTATCCACTATCCAACCAACAACCTTTTGACACTGCTCTGGGTTCAATAGTGGTGTGCTGCGGTCCCCTAGGAATTGGGACAGGAAGGTCAGGCGAGAAGATGTGGGTGTTTGTTGTGGCACAATTTCAGCTTGCCCACGGCCTTGTCCTCGACCTCTGCATGCACCATCACCATCACGTCCAATTTCCCATCCCTTGCCCATTTTAAATGGAGTACAGTATCTTCCACGCTCACTACAAATGACTGAGTTTGGAGCGAACTTATATGTGATCCGTGTGACGGAGAAAACAGAGTTTTAAATACCTGGCCTGTAGGTAAGTAGTTTGAACGGCAAACCGGTGTCAAAAACTTCACTGTCACATTGAAAAAAAATTGGAATGGAGGCCAAAAATGGCAATATTTTCTGAAAACGTATATGTGATCCGTGTGATGGAGAAAACACGGTTTTAAATAGCTAGATTTCTAGCGCTGTAATATGGAAAGGATCTGGCTGTATTCTCCAGTGCCAATATGCAAATAGCGCAGAAAAACTCTCTTCTCTGGATTGTTTTTAAGCAAATAATGAGGATTAAGATCCAAAAAAAAATTATTCCTGGCCCCTGAGACCTGGGCCTTTGTATAGAAATATCTAACAGCAGCAGAAGGCAGAATTCGAATGGAGCCTCTTGTCCTATGTGCACTGCAGTCTGCTATATACACCGCCTGCCTATACACCCTGCCTGCCTGATATCTCTGCAGATGGATTAGTCCTCAGAAGGACTGTTTGTTAAGATGGATATGTGTAATGTACGGTTTTTCTCCCTACACTACCTAATACACAAGCAAATCTCTCCCTGACGCAGCAGCACCTCTCCCTACTCTGCCTGATTCCGGAGTGACTGTGACGAGCACAGCGGCGCCAGGTCTGATATAGACGCTGTGCGGCCAGCCAATCACTGTAATGCCACAACCACCATAGCTGTGGCATTACAATGAGTGGCAGGCAATCCCTGCATGTTGCCAAACATGCAGGGAGGGGACCCGAGCATCCGCCCGAGCATCTCGCAAGTACTCGGCGAGCTCCGAGCATCTCGAGTACTGAGATGCTCGGGCGAGTACCGAGTACTTGCGAGTATGCTCGCTCATCACTAATGCACATATTATTCCGAAATTTAAGATCCATGGGACCGTAGCCAACCTCCCTGGACATGGCCCCAGGAGGAAAATTGATGACAAATCGCACCATCCATCGTTGTTTGATCCAAAGTGGACTTCATGGGAGACGACCAAAGAGAACACCATTGTTGAAAAAAAAATCATAAAAAAGCCAGACTGGAATTTGCCAAACTACATGTTGACAAGTCACAAAGCTTCTGGGAGAATGTCCTATGGACAGATGAGACAAAAATGGAAGTTTTTGGCAAGGCACTTCAGCTCTATGTTCACAGATGGAAAAATGAAGCATATCAAGAAAAGAACACTGTCCCTACTGTGAAACATGGAGGAGGCGCTGTTATGTTCTGGGGCTGCTTTGCTGCATCTGGCACAGGGTGTCTTGAATCTGTGCAGGGTACAATGAAATCTCATGACTATCAAGGGATTCTAGAGAGAAATGTGCTGCCCAGTGTCAGAAAGCTTGGTCTCAGTCACAGGTCATGGGTCTTGCAACAGGATAATGACCCAAAACACACAGCTAAAAACACCCAAGAATGGCTAAGAGGAAAACATTGGACTATTCTGAAGTGGCCTTCTATGAGTCCAGACCTAAATCCTATTGAGCATCTTTGGAAAGAGCTGAAACATACCGTCTGGAAAAGGCAACCTTCAAACACGAGACAACTGGAGCAGTTTTCTCATGAGGAGTGGACCAAAATACCTGTCGAGAGGTACAGAAGTCTCATTGACAGTTACAGGAATCGTTTGATTGCAGTGATTGCCTGAAAAGGTTGTTCAACAAAATATTAAGCTAAGAGAACCATCATTTCTGTCCAGGCCTATTTCATGAGTTTCATTTTTTTTTAAATTCTGTGGAAACGGTTGAAAAGCAATGTCTGACTTTCATTTGTTCATTTTCATTGATTTTTAATTTATTATTACTTTTGTCAGATTCAAGTTATTTCTGTGACCATTGTGGGCTTTTCTTTCATTAAACAAGGGGTACCAACAATTTTGACCACGTGTGTATATATATGCACATGCTATAACTCTATAAAGCTATGTCAGGTAAACACTGCTGCTGTCACAGGTGTGTCAGGGTTGACAGTCATAAGGTGTAGAAGGGCACTGCGTTTGGCCTTACAAACATCTCCCTGATTCTTTTATGATTCCTTTCTCTTTAGGACCCAGCAGTGATCCTCACCTTGCTTGGGGATTATACCTTTCCCTTTAGGACCCTGAGGTATCCTCACCTTTCTGCTGTTAATCAGTACTTCCTTGCGCATTGTCGATTTGGGAGCCGTGAATGCGCTATGATGAGCTGCTCCCGCGCGTGCGTAGTTCCCAGCATCACTGTGTGCAGCTGGAGCTGCTTGTCACAGTGCATGCGCGGCTACCAGATCGACAATGCGCAAGCGCGGCTGGCCATGTCACTGCGCAAGTGGGGGATTTAAGCTCCGATATTAGTGACGTCAGCGCAAACCCAGGAACAGAATTCAAATGGCATAGGCGGCGACAACCTTGACTGAATGTGATGAATCACACCCCTATGACTGAATGAGCAGGTATGATATAACTATATAAAGTGTTTTTTACACATGATTATACCACCAATTTTAATGAAAAAAGCGTGTTAGTGATGCACATTGCATCACTAACAACGCAATGGGGGCTGTTTAGATGCTACAAAAGACATGACAGGTTCCCTTTAAGAGGTTTTTCCCATGAGGTCTCTTCAGGAGCACACTGCTCCCCACACTCCAGACTTCCTGGTTGCTGGGGGGCAGACACTGCTAATTGAGTGAAAGTTCAGGCCAGCAACATTGTCGTGCTGCTGGCCTGAACGGTATGTGCTCTGATGCTGCTATATGAAGTAGCCCGATTCTTCAGTATGTGTAAGGAAGTACTTACAAGCTCAGCTGAAATGAGCACTTCACATATTTGGCCACCGCTTTTAAAGAGCAGGGTGGCCTATCCCCTTGGCAGTGAGCAAAAAACAAAAGTGATAAGTGATGGAGAAACCTATATGGAAAGTTTTAGGAGAAACTCAAGAGGTTTCACACGTTTGTCAGTTTTGATCAAATCAGGGAGTCGATCGATCGGAGACAAGAGAACACAACCAATTCTGTCTGTGTCCCAGACTTGTCTGCTCTCAGATGCCTAGTCACAAGTTTTTATTACAAACCACAAAGATAAGGAAAGTGGGAATGGCTTACATTACGTTACCTAAAAAGGAAGATATTTTAGTTGGGAATAACAAAGTCATAAATTATGCCTAAATTCCTTAGAAACTGACTATATCTAGTTTACTATACTTTCAGAAACAAAGGAAAGCTTTAATACAAAGACAGCTATATATTAGATACACCTTATGTCATTTGCTTTTACGAATAATACTTATAAAGCTAATATTAAAATACAAAATTATAAAAGATATATGTGTATATTTAATTGTCTAAAATAATAATCAAAGCAAAGTATAAATGTTTACCATAACATAAGTAAAAACAGAAATATAAATTGCAATCAGTTAATCATCCCCCATTGAAAATTAGGTTTATTAGCAAAAATTACAAATGTTCTGCTGTCTGCAATAAGTCAAGAAAACACAAACAATTTACTTGAGGTAATACTGTACGTATATACATATAATACCTGGACTGGATATGGGTGTGTGGACTGGGATGTTTCATTACATTTTATAAATATGTCGAGAGTGGTCTAAAAAAGTTAAGGGGGTCATTTTGATTTTAATTAAGTGCATATACAGTTATATGAAAAAGTTTGGGCACCCCTATTAATCTTAAGCTTATTGTTTTATAAAAATTGGTGTTTTTGCAACAGCTATTTCAGTTTGATATATGTAATAACTGTTGGACACAGTAATGTTTCTGCCTTGAAATGAGGTTTATTGTACTAACAGAAAATGTGCAATCTGCATTCAAACAAAATTTGACAGGTGCATAAGTATGGGCACCTCACCAGAAAAGTGACATTAATATTTAGTAGATCCTCCTTTTGCAAAAATAACAGCCTCTAGTCGCTTCCTGTAGCTTTTAATGAGTTCCTGTTTTGTAAAGAGGAATGGTCAAAAATACCTTCATCCAGGATCCAGGAACTCATTAAAAGCTACAGGAAGCGACTAGAGGCAGTTATTTTTGCAAAAGGAGGATCTACTAAATATTAATGGCACTTTTCTGGTGAGGTGCTCATACTTATGCACCTGTCAAATTTTGTTTGAATGCAGATTGCACATTTTCTGTTAGTACAATAAACCTCATTTCAAGGCAGAAACATTACTGTTATGCACACGCCCGGGCTAAGCGGCGTGTGCGTGGGATTGGTAGTGATTCCACTGGACCGTGCCGGAGAGTGAATGCCTGGAGGGGCGTGACTAAGTATTCACCCGATCCGACCAGGGTCGCACGACGGCATACGACGCCAGTGCACCAAGGAGGAACCGAGCAGAGGGACCAGGTGCTACTCCAGGACAGACCCCGGACACGGCTGTTGACCCACACAGGGGAATACAGGAACAGGCTGGTAGGCTGGCACACAGACTGGTGGGTATAGGCAGGCACGACTGGTATGCAGGCAGGCGGGTATGCAGGCAGGGGGGTAAAGGCAAGCACAGCTAGAGTGCAGACAGGGAGGCACTAGCAGGTAGGAACACAGGCGGGATAGGACCCAGTACACACCGGGACTCAGGAACAATACAGGCAGAGGGTTACAGGCAAGCACAGCTAGAGTGCAGACAAGGCTGAGCAGGGAGGACAGGGCTCTGTTCACACGGAACAGACAGGAAGGGAAAGACAGAGCCAGATACTCACACAGTACTTGCAGAGACAACAAGCAGGAGTTAGGTACGAGTTCAGACTCTGCAGAAAAAGGAAGGGAACGGACATAGAGGCAAAACAGGTAAAGGACAGGAGAGAGTTCAGACTGGAACTGAGTGTACGGAGGAGACCGACACTGCAGAGGGATACAGGAGCGGGTCTGGGAATACGGCCCCCAGAGAGGCGGAACGAACAGGCAAGGAGCGTGTTCAGACAGGACAGACCAGACGCAGGAGCGGGTCTAGGAAATCGGCCACTAGAAGGCGGAACGAACAGGCAAGGAGCGTGTTCAGACAGGACAGACCAGAGAACACAAAAAGGACACAGTTCAGACACGGGAGCTGATACCGCAAAGCAGGAGACATACAGGACTCAGTTCAGACACGGGAGCTGAAACCGCAAAGCAGGAGACATACAGGACTCAGTTCAGACACGGGAACTGATACAAAAAGCAGGAGACAAGAGACGGGACCTGGCACCTTCAGAGTGCAAGCACACACTGAAGGAAACACTATGCTCAGGCAGGGATAGAAGGGAGCTGCTGAGCTATATACCAAGTGACAGACAGCAATAGGCTGAGGACGCACAAGGGGTGTGACCCACAGCAGGTACAAAAGGCAGGAAGTGATCGGGCGCCGCCCTTAAGCAGCAGAAACAGACACAAACAGACAGCATGGAGGGAAGCCAGAGAGACATTCTGGACAGGAGATCAAGTGCGCCCTCTTGCACAGTGGGAGATGGACCACCATGCAAGGACGCCGCCAGGTATGTTACAGTACCTCCCCCCTTACGCCCCCTCTTCTTCAGGCCTGCCAGAATCTTCCGCAGGGAATTCGAGGGCCAGTCGTTCACTGGGTTGGAGGGGGACAGAGACTTAAGGGTAATCTCTGCTTCGAGGTACATCTTGTCAAGCTCACAGGAAGAAATAGACGGGTTATCAGGTACATAATGAGGAAAAGTCACTGTCTCTTTGTTATCTGGTGATATCCCGGAGGATTCAGGAAACAACTGGAGGTCCTCCGCCGGGTCAGAAGAGTGCAGAGGCTCAGAGAAAACAACTGCTTCAGAGTACACTAGGTCGGACTCACTGGAGGAAGCAGGCGAGGTATCGGGTACCGAGTATAGGAAAGTCTCTGTCCATTCACCACCAGGTGGCACCCCGAAGGGTTCTGGAGACAGCTGGCGGACCTCCGCCTGGTCAGAGGGGTGTAGAGACTCACGGGTAACCTCTGCTTCAGAGTACACTAGGTCGGACTCACTGGAGGAAGCAGGCGAGGTATCGGGTACCGAGTATAGGAAAGTCTCTGTCCATTCACCACCAGGTGGCACCCCGAAGGGTTCTGGAGACAGCTGGCGGTCCTCCGCCTGGTCAGAGGGGTGTAGAGACTCACGGGTAACCTCTGCTTCAGAGTACACTAGGTCGGACTCACTGGACGAAGCAAGCGAGGTATCAGATCCAGGATATAGGAAAGTCTCTGTCCATTCACCACCAGGTGGCACCCCGAAGGATTCTGAACACAACTGGAGGTCCTCCGCCTGGTCGGAGGGGTGTAGAGACTCAGGAGTAACCTCTGCTTCGGAGTACACTAAGTTGGACTCACTGGACGAAGCGAGCGAGGTATCAGGTACAGAGTATAGGAGAGTCTCTGTCCTTTCGCTACCAGGTAGCACCCCGAAGGGTTCAGGAGACAACTGGAGGTCCTCCGCCTGGTCGGAGGGGTGTAGAGACTCGGAGGTAACTACCACTTTGGGGTACCCATTGTCAGGCTCACAGGACGAAGCGGACAAAGTATTGAGTACCGGGTGTAGAGAAGTCTCTCTCCATTTGTCATCGAGTGGTATCCCGGAGGGTTCAGGAGGCAACAGGGGATCCTCCGCCAGGTAGTAGAGGTGCACAGACTCTGAGGTAACCACAGCTTTGGAGCATCCTTGGACATGCACACCGGTTAAAGAGAAAGAAGCATCTGATGCCGGGTGCAGGAAGTTCTCCTGTGTGGAGTCTGGATGGGCAGAAGTCTCTTCGGCCAGGAGAACTGGTGCACTACCCACGCACATTTCCCATTGGGGTTTCTCCGGGATACAGGGAGATGAAGCTTCAGTAGGGACTTCAAGGTTGGGGTCAGGAGGTCTCAGGGAGGAAAGACCCTGGCGTGACGGCTTGCCTCTAAGTCTAGCACGTCTGGACTGCCTCTTGAGGTTGAGAGAAGTATTCCGGAAAGCGTAGTCACCCTGTGAGGATTCTGGGTGGGCAGTAGTCTCATTGGGCTGGAGGACTATTGCGCTACCCACACACATTACCCGTCGGGGCTGCTCCGGGATATTGGGAAGTGAAGCTTCAGCAGGGGCTTCAGAGTTAGGGTCCTCGAAGACCATACGAAAGGCCACCAGGAAGGCCTGCAGGTCAAGGATGACAGGATCCCATGCTTCCCATAGGGGGGTGACCCATTTCAAGGCATCACCCGCTAGGTAGTCAATCATAAAGGCCACTTTAGCCCAATCGGAAGGAAAATAGAGAGGGTAGGCCTTAAAGTGTAGCATGCATTGCTCCACAAATGCACGACACTGTCTTGGATCCCCATAGTAACGTGGCGGATCCGCAGGAACGAGGGCTGATAGATCCATCTGGACGGGTGCGTAACTCGCCTGGAACTCAGCTAAAGGGGGAAAAAAAAATTTATTTATTTTATTTTAATGCATGTATTCGCTGGAAAAACTTCTCAAAGAGCGAAGGCCGTGGGGCTCAACGGGAACCATGGCCTGAGCATGCTGTTATGCACACGCCCGGGCTAAGCGGCGTGTGCGTGGGATTGGTAGTGATTCCACTGGACCGTGCCGGAGAGTGAATGCCTGGAGGGGCGTGACTAAGTATTCACCCGATCCGACCAGGGTCGCACGACGGCATACGACGCCAGTGCACCAAGGAGGAACCGAGCAGAGGGACCAGGTGCTACTCCAGGACAGACCCCGGACACGGCTGTTGACCCACACAGGGGAATACAGGAACAGGCTGGTAGGCTGGCACACAGACTGGTGGGTATAGGCAGGCACGACTGGTATGCAGGCAGGCGGGTATGCAGGCAGGGGGGTAAAGGCAAGCACAGCTAGAGTGCAGACAGGGAGGCACTAGCAGGTAGGAACACAGGCGGGATAGGACCCAGTACACACCGGGACTCAGGAACAATACAGGCAGAGGGTTACAGGCAAGCACAGCTAGAGTGCAGACAAGGCTGAGCAGGGAGGACAGGGCTCTGTTCACACGGAACAGACAGGAAGGGAAAGACAGAGCCAGATACTCACACAGTACTTGCAGAGACAACAAGCAGGAGTTAGGTACGAGTTCAGACTCTGCAGAAAAAGGAAGGGAACGGACATAGAGGCAAAACAGGTAAAGGACAGGAGAGAGTTCAGACTGGAACTGAGTGTACGGAGGAGACCGACACTGCAGAGGGATACAGGAGCGGGTCTGGGAATACGGCCCCCAGAGAGGCGGAACGAACAGGCAAGGAGCGTGTTCAGACAGGACAGACCAGACGCAGGAGCGGGTCTAGGAAATCGGCCACTAGAAGGCGGAACGAACAGGCAAGGAGCGTGTTCAGACAGGACAGACCAGAGAACACAAAAAGGACACAGTTCAGACACGGGAGCTGATACCGCAAAGCAGGAGACATACAGGACTCAGTTCAGACACGGGAGCTGAAACCGCAAAGCAGGAGACATACAGGACTCAGTTCAGACACGGGAACTGATACAAAAAGCAGGAGACAAGAGACGGGACCTGGCACCTTCAGAGTGCAAGCACACACTGAAGGAAACACTATGCTCAGGCAGGGATAGAAGGGAGCTGCTGAGCTATATACCAAGTGACAGACAGCAATAGGCTGAGGACGCACAAGGGGTGTGACCCACAGCAGGTACAAAAGGCAGGAAGTGATCGGGCGCCGCCCTTAAGCAGCAGAAACAGACACAAACAGACAGCATGGAGGGAAGCCAGAGAGACATTCTGGACAGGAGATCAAGTGCGCCCTCTTGCACAGTGGGAGATGGACCACCATGCAAGGACGCCGCCAGGTATGTTACAATTACTGTGTCCAGCAGTTATTACATATATCAAACTGAAATAGCTGTTGCAAAAACACCAATTTTTATAAAACAATAAGCTTAAGATTAATAGGGGTGCCCAAACTTTTTCATATAACTGTATTTTGGGCTATAAAGAAGTTTTGCAATTGGGTGTCATTAAAAAATGTTGCACTGTACTTTTCCAGACTTTTCCCTGCACATTCAACTTTGATGTGGTTATAAAATTCATCTTCGAAGGTAGACAACCCTTTTAAGATCATTAAGTAGCACAATGATACAAAAAAGCAAAAACATAACAAGAGCATTGAATGTTCCTAGAAATATAGTTCACAAATTCAAAATTATAGGAATCCTCACTACACTACCAGGACGTGGCAGAAAACCGAAGCTATTGGGACTGCAGTAGTCGGTAAGTGAAACATTTTGTGCTGAGTTTGGAGAAACCACTTGTTATATTAGTTGTTTTGAGTTCTTACACTGTTCTTCTTTGCTTGGTTCATTGCAGACAGTAAAACGTTGTAAATGTTTCTAATAAAACCAATTACTTTTGATTGTAACTGTAGCAAGTAAATTGCAAATTTTCTTAATTCCTAAGTGTCTAGGGCTCTCTTCTTATTTTTTAATATCAGAATAACCCTTTAAAATAAGGAGACTGACTTTTAAGTCAAATAAAAAGTTCAGATGAACATAAAATGTCCCTATTTGGAGTTAACAAACTTTGTTCCAAAAGTTCTGTCAATGTAAAAAGGGCCGTGAATGCTCTTCTATTCAGTCTGTATCAATGCAAAGTTTGATTGAACGGCCCCTAGGAAGGACAGACAAAGTCCCTGAGCAGCTCTTCTGAATACGAGCCTCTCATGCTGTTATTATTATCAGTTACCGGACTGTCTTCACTCAATGACAAACTGAAGCTTATTGCACTTTGTTCCAGATGATTAATTGTATAATCCATCTTTACAAATGAGTGGCATTTCTAGATAAGCACAGCCATTTTAACAAAGACAAAGCCCAGGCGCACGGAACAGCTTTGAAGAAAACAATGTAATTAGAGAAAAACAAAACAAGAAACAATCATTTCAGGGAAAATGTGCTCCTTAAAGTGACCTACCAGGAAGCAACCGAACTGTAGCTTTTGCTCTCGCTGACCCCCAAAGTTATACTTGCCTGGTGGAAATATTGTATAGATGCATGGAGGAGGTCCTCCACTACGGCTAACTACTGAGGTCCTGCAGATGTCATTAGCTGACTGTTTGTGGGGACCAGGTTTAGGGTAGGAGAGAGTTAGGAAGCCCTCATAGACATTAGACTGCTTATATTGGCAGCTTCGGCTCAACTTAGTTTACTGTGCATGGGGTCTTGAAAGGGAACCTATCACTAGTTTCATGCTGCCCAAACCACAAACAGCATGAATCTAAGCCTGGCAGTACGTTTGCAGCCAGACATGTTTTTCTCTGAAAGACTTCAGAGTTTCAGTGAAAATTTAGTACAAAGATCGAGCCGGGGACCATAAAGAGAAATAGAGAACATGAAGGGTGTGATCAGTTCACCTATCCATGAATGCATAGGATCCCAAATCCAAAGGAAAAACAGTCCAGAAATAGAGGATGATCCAGCACTTCAGATGCAAAATTTAAAAATGTGTCAAAAGAGAGTCCACGTCATCAATTATTTGACTAAATCATCAGAGGAAAAGGCCCCAAAGAGGATTAAGGTGTAGGTTAACGTGTTTCGAAGTAACACTTCTTACTCATTACCTGAGTTATCTGAAGTACTGGATCAACCTCTATTTGTGGACCATAAACAGAAACTAAACTAGTCCGGCACCGCCCTGAGTGTGTACACTGTAAGCAACCTGGAGCGTTGCGGAGTGACGTCTCATCTCTCTCTATGGTCCCCGGCCAGATCTAGTGACATTTTTTTTAATTATTCATTTTCAAATACTTTCTATTAGCAATTTTTTAAGCAAGATAGTTAAAATATAACATTCATTAGATATATATTAAAATTTTCCTTCAAGTAGAAAAACCCTAATGGGCCAAATAGTGAACCCTGGGTCTTCTGAATTACCATCAATAACTTATGATAGTGTATACATGCAAACCACACCTCAAAATGTCAAATACCAAGTGTGTAGGGTTTAGAAAAAGCAACCTCAATTCATCCAGAGCATTGGATTAAATATTACCCTTACTAATGTTGGTTGACATTTTTAATAACAATCATATAGGGATACCATGTATGCGCCCAAAAAATTAGGTATACAATGAACTCCCATATGCCCTTTAACACAGAAGGTACCATGGATTATACAGTAGAATCCCACATGACCTCTATTCAATAAGGTATCGTGGACCATGTCAGGGAAAATCAACAAAGCTCCACTGAAAGAATCCTTCGGGTTATTGTTATATCAAACAAAATGAAACAATCTCACCCAATCCTAAAGTGCATCATGGCTTGATTCATCCTGGTGTAATGTCAACATATTATTCATGACCAAAACATACTGGAGGTATCCTGCTCCCAACGGGTTTCCTCCTAAAGTAGATTCATCAGGGGAGACTAAAAAAGGGGGCTGAGGGTCTCCACCATTTCAAACAGCCCTTATCCTCCTTTCAAAAGACTGAGGGTTCCACCTGTCACTTCCTACACCGTGTCTCCTTTAAGCGGTTCACTATTTGGCCCATTAGGGTTTTTCTACTTGAAGGAAAATTTTAATATAAATCTAATAAATGTTATATTTTAACTATCTTGCTTAAAAATTTGAATAATCTGGTGGTTACCCCGATAGCTTGTTGTACTTTCTATTAGCAAATCACAATCGTTTTATCTCTGGAGGTAATCACTATAGAATGAAAATAGCCGCCTGTCACGCACAGTGTAGGAAAGACAAAGGGCAACATGAAGGGATGAGGGGAAGGGAGCCTAGACATTAGGGAAAGGGAGAGTGGAGACCTCCTAGGCTGATCTAATATTACCCTGTCTCCCCTACCATCCCTATATTGGTTCCTCACCAATCGCCGAACAGGAAACCTAAGCCCTGTATCTCCCTAGAGCTTGGCACTGTATAGGGAAGGGGGAGGGAGGAGCACTGGTCAGTCCCCACTAACAACTAAAGACATCAAGAGAGACAAACACAGGGGGAAGGAACTTAGCTTGAGCTGACTTCAGAGAGATTACACCAAACGTCCTCCAAGCACCAGAGAGGAAGTAAGCAGACTACAATAGCTCCAAGCCTTCACAAGGGAATATGTGAATATCACCAGCGCCTCCCTGTAGCAAACAAAGTATTTAAACACCCAGTCCAGGGTGTCAATCAGAGCAGGAGGGAGGTAGCTGCTGGGTCCTAGAGAGAGACAGATTTAAGAAGGTGTCTGCAATGCCAAACAAAGAGATCTTCTGCAGCTAACTGCAGAGCGACTGTCTGTCACATCTGACACACCCGTGACACCGCCATCCTGCAAAGTGTTGTTCACAATCCGTTTTCTGAGTGCGAGAGGTTTCTGGCAATGCAACAAGTCAGCAGCCATATTAATTCTCTTGTGATTACCTTCATAGACAAAACAATTGTGATGTGATAATTAAAAGTGGTTAAGAATTTATTTATAATGTCATTTTCTTTAGTTATTTTTTTTCCTAATCTTGGAAAACGCCTTTAACCCCTTCACTCCCCCAAGCCTGTTTTCACCTTCATGACCAGGCCAAATTCTGACCAATGTCACTTTATGAGGTAATAACTCTGGAACGCTTCAACGGATCCCACTGATTCTGAGATTATTTTTTGTGACATTTTGTACTTTATGATAGTAGTAAAATTACTTTGATATGACTTGTTTATTTGTGAAAAAAACAGAAATTTGGAGAAAATTTTGGTCTAAGGGGTAGCGTTTCTCCTTAAGGAGAGTGACACACCAACACTGGCACATCAAGGTAAGGAGGCTTATTCGCCATGCAATGCTCCTCTGGGAAATTTAATATGCAAATTGCCTCTTCAGAGAAAAAGAGGACTTGTACTCTATAGCGCCACCTATTGGAAGCAGCAATCCTACAAGTCACAATCATCCGTTTAACGAGTCGTGCAATATGACTTAGGATAAAAGCCAAATCAGAATCTCAATTTGCAGACATGGTGTTTCGGGCTGTTGGCCCTCGTCAGTGCAAAGTATGAGAACTGATTTGGCTAGGTGAGTGGCTCTGGACTGAGGTCTAAGGGGTAGAGTTTCTCCTTAAGGAGAGTGACACACCAATGCTGGCACGTCAAGGTAAGGAGGCTTATTCGCCATGCAATGCTCCTCTGGGAAATTTAATATGCAAATTGCCTCTTCAGAGAAAAAGAGGACTTGTACTCTATAGCGCCACCTATTGGAAGCAGCAATCCTACACGTGCCAGCGTTGGTGTGTCACTCTCCTTAAGGAGAAATGTTACCCCTTAGACCTCAGTCCAGAGCCTCTCACCTAGCCAAATCAGTTCTCATACTTTGCACTGACGAGGGCCAACAGCCCGAAACACCGTGTCTGCAAATTGAGATTCTGATTTGGCTATTATGCTAAGTCATATTGCACGACTTGTTAAAGGGTTGATTGTGACTTGTAGGATTGCTGCTTCCAATAGGTGGCGCTATAGAGTACAAGTCCTCTTTTTCTCTGAAGAGGCAATTTGCAGAGAAATTTTTGAAAATTTTCAAACTTTTAATTTTTATCCCCTTAAATCAGAGAGATATATCACACAAAATAGTTAATAAATAACATTTCCCACATGTCTACTTTACATCAGCACAATTTTTGAAACATAATTTATTTTTTCTTAGGAAGTTCTAAGGGTAAAAAGTTGACCAGCGATTTCTAATTTTTCCAGCAAAATTTTTTTAGGGACCACATCACATTTGAAGTGACTTTGAGGGGCCTTTATTACAGAAAATATCCAAAAGTGACACCATTCTAAAAACTGCACCCCTCCAGGTGCTCAAAATATTCAAGAATATTTATCCTTCAGTTGCTTCACAGGAATTAATGGAATGTGGAAGGAAAAAATAAAGATTTTACTTTTTTTCACAAAAATGTTACTTTAGACCCAATTTTCTTTACTTTCAGTAGGGTAACAGGAAAAAATGGAACTTATCTAGATATCTAGATGTGTGGTGAGCACCTTGAACTCCCCCAGGTGTTTCACAGAAGTTTGTAACATTGAGCCGTGAAAATAAATAAATCACATTTTTCCACAAAAATTTTTTTTTAGCCCCAAATTTTACATTTTCTTTAGGGTAACAGGAGAAAATTGATCCCAAAATTTGTTGTGCAATTTCTTCTGAGCATGCAGATACCCAATATGTAGGGAAAAACTACTGTTTGGGGCGCACGGCAGGGCTCAGAAGGGAAGGAGTGACATTTTGGAACGCAGACTTTGATGGAATGGTCTGTGGGTGTCATGTTGCATTTGGAAAGCCCCTGATGTGCCTAAACATTGAAAAACCCCCACAAGTGACCCCATTTTGGAAACTAGACCCCTCAAGGAATTTATCTGGTTGTGTGGTGCGCACCTTGATCCACAGGTGCTTCACAGAATTTTACAACATTGATCTGTAAAAATTAAAATATATATTTTTCCCACAAAAATGTTGTTTTAGCCCCAATTTCTTTCATTTTCACAAAGATAGCAGGAGAAAATGGACCCCAAAATTTGTTGTGCATTTTCTCCTGAGTACGCCGATACCCTATGTGTGGTTGAAAACTACTTTTGAGGCACAGTGCAAAGCTCAGAATGGAATAAGCGCCATTTTGGAGTTGCTGGACTGGTTTGAAGGTAACATGTCACATTGGCAGAGCCCCTTGAGGTAGCAGAACCACCTGAGGTAGCAGAACCACCTATAAGAGACCCTATTTTTCAAACTACACCTCTCAATGAATTAATCTAGGGATGTAGTGATCATATTGACACCACAGGTGGGTCACAGAATTTTGCTGGCACCCGGCGGCGATCGCGTGCGCACAGTCTTTGTGCGCGCAAAATCGCCATGACGTACCATATGTCCAATTGGTAAGTACCTAGTGACCTGGATGTATGGATACGTCCAAGGTCGTGAAGGGGTTAAAGGGAATGTATCACAAATTTTATTTTTGGATTAATAGTTATTGATCATGCAATCAGTTATTTTTAAAGGGGTTGTCCGGTACTTTTTTTAAGTTGCCCAATGTATTAAGCATGTGGGCATAAGTATCTCTGTAAATACCTTGTGTTGCAGATAATGCCTGTGAGTGGCGCTGTCACTGGCCGCTAACAGGCATGACGTGACCCTCGGCTGCAGCCGGCGCTGACATCCGCTGACGTCACGACAAGACCAGGCTGCAGCCGGGGGTCTCCTCTTCCGCGTTCCACGGTGGCTGCTGGGCTGTGGGCGGGTTTAGCTCTGCTATGTCACTGTGAAGCCTTACTCAGAGGTCTGTAATGCAGGCTTTACGAAGACATAGCAGAGTCATGTATCTAATCTTATCATGTGTCATATGGTCTGTTGAGCCATGTACTGTATCTAATCCGACCATGTGATACAGTCTGCTGAGCTTCTCATCTAATCCCATCCTATGTGATACAATCCGCTGAGCTGTGCATTTAATCCCATCCTGTGTGATACATTCAGCATATCTAATGCTTATGAGTTACACTATGCATATCTAATCCAAGTGCATGATACAGTCTGTGTATCTAATCCCAGCATGTGATGCAGTGACAGGGCCGGCGTCACCACCCGGCAATTGCCAGGGCCCTGAGCAAGTGGGGGGCCCACTCGCCGTCGGGGACACTGGCACGCTATGGGGCGCTGGCACTGGGCCCCCTCCCCCGTTGCTTTAACCCCTTAAAAGCCCAGGGCGTACTAATATGTACCTGCGCCCTGGGCTTTAAGAGCCAGGTACGTATTAGTAAGCCCTGTTGATTTCGCCCACACACAGCCTTTGCGGGCCTGATAGCACCTGGTGTCAGCGGTGACAATGTGCTGGGAGCGGTCCCGCACCGCTCCCGGCACAATAACCCCCGCAATGCTGCGATTGAAGTCAATCGCAGCATTGCGGAGGTAAGCGCCGATACTCACCTCTTCCCCGGCGTCCCACACTGTCTGAGGCCGGGTCCCATGGTTTTCATGGTGACCTGGATGTCGTCATGACAGCATCCGGGTCACCAGACAGCAGGAAGATACTTTGATCATGTGCAGTGAATGACCAAAGTATCTTCTGCATCTGCAGCGCTGACAGCCTGTATAGCACAGGGATCCCTATGCTATACAGGCGATCAGAGTACAAAAAAGTGAAAGTCCCATAGTGGGAAAAAGTATAAAAGTAAAAAAAAGTGTTAAAAAATGGAAAAAAAAAAATTTTTTTGTAAAAATATAAAAAAAAAATCAAAAAAATAATTAATTAAAAATAAAAATATAAAGTACCCATCAATAAATATATTATGAAAAAAAAACAACAACAAAAGTACACATATTTGGTATCGCCATGTCCGGAACGACCTGACCTACAAAACTGTCCCACTAGTTAACCCCTTTAGTGAACACGGTAAAAAATAAAAAACGAAGCAAAAAATGATGCTTTATCATCATACCGCCAAACAAAAAATGGAATAAAACGTGATCAAAAAGACGAATATAAATAAAAATGTTACCACTGAAAACATCATGTTGTCCCGCAAAAAACAAGACGCCATACAGCTCCATCAGCCGAAAAATAAAAAAGTTATAGCGCTCAGAATAAAGCAATGCAAAATTTATTTTTTCTATAAAATAGTTATTATTGTGCAAAAGCGCCAAAACATAGAAAAACGATATAAATGTAGTGCCGCTGTAAACGTACTGACCCAAAGAATAAAGCTACCTTATCAATTTTACCACACGCGGAACAGCATAAAAAAAAAAAAAAAAAAAAAAAAAACAATTCATGAATTGCTGTTTTTTGTTTATTCTGCCTCCCAAAAATCGGAATAGAAAGCGATCACATGCCTGAAAATGGCACCAATAAAAACGTCAACTCATCCCGCAAAAAACAAGCCGTCGCATGACTCTGTCGGCCAAAATATGGAAAAATTATAGCTCTCAAAATATGGTGATGCAAAAGCTAGATTTTGCAAAAAAATGCGTCTTTTAGTGTGTGACAGCTGTCAATCATAAAAACTCGATATGATTCTGGTATCTCTGTAATCGCACCGACCTGAAGAATAAATTAGTCTAATCACTTAAACCGAACGGCGTAAAAAATAAACGTTAGGGTAGTGCTAGGGTTAGGGTTGGGGTTAGGGTTGGGATTTTTTTCAAAAGTAAAAAAAATAAATGACGATATGGCGACTAGTGTTGAGCGCAAGTGCTCGCTACTTGAGTTTGCATCAGGTGCTCGAGTCTCCACCCCATATGCTTCGCGGCCAAAAAAACCTTGCGGGGATTGCCTGCCATGCACGAGCGATCCCCCTGTTTTTTTTGGGTGTCCAATAACCGTGAAACATGCGGGCGGGGACTTGAGCATGTCACTCGAGCACGCGCGATACATGGTGCATACCTGAGTACCCGATGTAAACTCAAGTAGCGAGCACTTGCGCTCAAGACTAATGACAACTTATTCAATATGATGACCTAATGTTATCAAATTCTGTGTCGTGCCTCTAGGTTCAAAATGTTCACTATACCCCTTGATAAAATCCTTGAGGGTTGTAGTTTCCAAACTGGGGTTTTCCACTATTTAGACACATCAGGGGCTCTCCAAACGCGACATGGCGTCCGCTCTCAATTCCAGCCAATTTTGCGTTCAAAAAGTCACACAGTGCTCCTTCCCTTCTGAACTCAGTGCCCAAACACTGTATTTTCCCCACATATGGGGTATTGGCATGCTCAGGAGAAATTGCACAAAAATTTTGGGGTCCATTTTCTCCTCTTACCATTGTGAAAATAAAAAAATTGGGGCTAAAACATCATATTTGTGGAAAAAGTTTGATTTTTTTTATTTTCACGGCTCCATGTTATAAACTTCTGTAAAACACTTGGGGGTTCAGGGTGCTCACCACGCATCTAGATAAGTTTCCTGAGGGGTCTAGTTTCCAAAATGGTGTCACTTGTGGGGGTTTTCCACTGTTTAGGCACATTAGGGGCTCTCCAAATGCAACATGGCGGCCACTAATTATTCAAGCAAATTTTACAATCAAAAAGTCAAATGGCGCTCCTTCCCTTCCGAACCCTGCCGTGCGCCCAAACAGTGGTTTTCCCCCACATATGGGGTGTCTGCTTACTCAGGTGAAATAGAACAACAAACTGAATGGTGCAATTTCTCCTGTTACCCTTATGAAAATGCAAAATTTTGGGCTGAAAAACATTTTTGTGGGAAAAATGTGAAAATTTTATTTTCACGGCTCAATGTTATAAACTTCTGTAAAACACTTGGGGGTTCAGGGTGCTCACCACGCATCTAGATAAGATTCCTGAGGGGTCTAGTTTCCAAAATGGTGTCACTTGTGGGGGGTTTACACTGTTTAGGCACATCAGGGGCTCCCCAAACGCAACATGGCGTCCGCTAATTATTCAAGCAAATTTTACATTCAAAAAGTGAAATGGCGCTCCTTCCCTTCCGATCCCTGCCGTGCACCCAAACAGTGTTTTTTCCACACATATGGAGTATTTGCGTGCTCAGGGGAAATTGCAAAACAAATTTTGGGGTCCATATTTTCCTGTTACCCCTGCGAAAATAAAAAAAAATGGGTCTAAAGTAACATTTTTGTGAAAAAAGTTAAATGTTAATTTTTTTCTTCCACATTCCAAAAATTCCTGTGAAGCACCTGAAGGGTTAATAAAGTCCTTGAATGTGGTTTTGAGCACCTTGAGGGGTGCAGTTTTTAGAATGCTGTCACTTTTGGGTATTTTCTGTCATAAAGACCCCTTAAAGTGACTTCAAATATGATGTAGTCCCTAAAAAATTGGTTTTGTAAATTTTGTTGGAAAAATGAGAAATCGCTGGTCAACTTTTAACCCTTATAGCTCCCTAATAAAAAAAAATTTGGTTCCAAAATTGTGCTGATGTAAAGTAGACATGTGGGAAATGTTATTTATTAACTATTTTGTGTGACATATCTCTTTGATTTAAGGGCATAAAAATTAAAATTTTTGAAAATTGCAAGATTTTCAAAATTTTCGCCAATTTTTTTTTTCCACAAATAAACGCAAGTGATATCGAAGAAATTTTACCACAATCATGAAGTACAATATGTCACGAAAAAACATTCTCAGAATCAGGGGGATCCGTTGAAGCGTTCCAGAGTTATTACCTCATAAAGTGACAGTGGTCAGAATTGTAAAAATTGGCCTCTCCCTCTTCCTCCACAGCTCCGGTGTCTTCCACATCTTCTGACTCTGTGACATCTCAGGGAAGAGAGCAGGAAGACGACGACGCTGAGGAGTCCAGAGCTGCAGTGGCCAGCGAGGAACAAGGAGAGGTAAGTATTTGATTATTTATTTTTATGTTTAGAGCATTATATGGGGCATTATATGGGGCCCATTCTGCATAGAGCATTATATGGAGCCCATTCTGTATGGAGCATTATATGGGGCCCATTCTGTATGGAGCATTATATGGGACTCATTCTGCATAGAGCATTATATGGGGCCCATCCTGTATGGAGCATTATATGGGACTCATTCTGCATAGAGCATTATATGGGGCCCATCCTGTATGGAGCATTATATGGGGCCCATTCTGTATGGAGCATTGTATGGGGCCCATTTTGTATGGAGCATTATATGAGGCCCATTCTGTATGCAGCATTATATGGGGCGCATTATTCTGTATAGAGCATTACATGGGGCCCATTATTCTGTATGGAGCATTATATGGGGCCCATTATTCTGTATGGAGCATTATATGGGGTCCATTATTCTTTATGGACCATTATATGGGGTCCATTATTCTGTATGGAGCAATAAATGGGGTCCATTATACTGCATGGAGGACTATGTGGGGCTCATAATACTGTATGCAGGACTATGTGGTGCCCATAATACTGTATGGAGGACTATGTGGTGCTCATAATTAGAGATGAGCGTTGTTCTACTCGAACTGTTCGCCAATCTCAAATTCGAGCTGTTTTGGGCGGTGTTCGAGCCGTTCGGCGAACACGAACAATTTGAGAAAAATTCGGCTGTTCGAGGTTATGTTCGATAACTGTTCGTGCACCAAAATCATAACTGGATTTTTTCTCAGTAATGATGAAAATTAATGTTAATACGCAGTTTGAGTGTACAGCGGGGTGGGGGGAGGGGCAGGGGATGGATCTCTGCAGGAACAATGAAGATCTCCATTTTTTTTTCTCTTTCCCGCATTTACAGTGGAGAGGTGCAATCTGTCAGCCTATCAGCAGCGCACACACGGAGCGAAGTGCTTTTTTTCACACAAGCAAGGGCATGTGTCATTGGCAGTGTATGTCACATGTCCTTGCCCTATAAGACCAAGCCATTTTCCCCGTCGCCACCATTTTCTCACTGCTGCAGCTGCGTGTTAGACGGCACCGCTGTTGCTGTGTGCGCTATACCTTGTTAATTTCAAGCCAATTTTCGCACAAATCTACAGATAGCTTGGGAGTAGGGAATAGTTGTGATTGCAGTCCTTTTAAGGACTAGGTTACAGCATTTCCTACGACTTTTATCAGGCAGGTCTGTGCTCTTAAATAGATAGGTTGTGGGAGTAAAGACTAATTGTAATTGGAGTCCTTTTCAGGACTAGGTTACATCAGTTCCTATCAGTTTTTGCCAGGCAGGTCTGTGCCAGTGCTGTGCAAGTTTTTTTCACAGCATTTGGCTGAATCTAGCAAAGCTAATCCTTTTTGGCCTATTGCAGAGTGTGTTAGTCAGTGGAGTAGCCTATCTGTGTTGCAAGATATACCACCTGTGTATAGAATACCAATTTTTTTACTGCACCTAGTGAAGTAAAATATTTTGGGCATAGCATCATTCTATTAGTCCATCTATACTGACCTCCATCAGGTTGGAAACTGAATATAATTTTTTTCTGCATCTAGCTCTGAAAAAATATTTGGCCTTCTAGCAGTGTGTCGGACTTTCTCTATTAGTCCATCTATACTGACCTCCATCAGGTTGCAAATTCAAAATAATTTTTATCTGCATCTACAGTACCTCTGAAAAAATATTTGGGCTTCTAGCTGTGTGTGGGACTTGTTGTATTAGTCCATCTATACTGACCTCCATCAGGTTGCAAACTGAATATATTTTTTTCTGCATCTACCTCTGAAAAAATATTGGGCTTCTAGCTGTGTGTGGGTCTTGTTCTATTAATCCATCTATACAGACCTCCATCAGGTTGCAAACTGAATATAATTTTTTTCTGCATCTAGCTCTGAAAAAATATTTGGCCTTCTAGTAGTGTGTGGGACTTTCTCTGTTAGTCCATCTATACTGACCTCCATCAGGTTGCAAACTGAATATATTTTTTTCTGCATCTACCTCTGAAAAAATATTGGGCTTCTAGCTGTGTGTGGGTCTTGTTCTATTAGTCCATCTATACTGACCTCCATCAGGTTGCAAACTGAATATAATTTTTTTCTGCATCTAGCTCTGAAAAAATATTTGGCCTTCTAGTAGTGTGTCGGACTTTCTCTATTAGTCCATCTATACTGACCTCCATCAGGTTGCAAATTAAAAATAATTTTTATCTGCATCTACAGTACCTCTGAAAAAATATTTGGGCTTCTAGCTGTGTGTGGGACTTGTTGTATTAGTCCATCTATACTGACCTCCATCAGGTTGCAAACTGAATATATTTTTTTCTGCATCTACCTCTGAAAAAATATTGGGCTTCTAGCTGTGTGTGGGACTTGTTGTATTAGTCCATCTATACTGACCTCCATCAGGTTGCAAACTGAATATATTTTTTTCTGCATCTACCTCTGAAAAAATATTGGGCTTCTAGCTGTGTGTGGGTCTTGTTCTATTAATCCATCTATACAGACCTCCATCAGGTTGCAAACTGAATATAATTTTTTTCTGCATCTAGCTCTGAAAAAATATTTGGCCTTCTAGCAGTGTGTGGGACTTGTTCTATTAGTCCACCTATACTGACCTCCATCAGGTTGCAAATTCAAAATAATTTTTTGTATGCATCTAGCTCTGAAAAAATATTTGGCCTTCTAGCAGTGTGTGGGACTTTCTCTATTAGTCCATCTATACTGACCTCCATCAGGTTGCAAACTGAATCTAATTTTTTTCTGCATCTAGCTCTGAAAAAATATTTGGCCTTCTAGCAGTGTGTCGGACTTTCTCTATTAGTCCATCTATACTGACCTCCATCAGGTTGCAAATTAAAAATAATTTTTATCTGCATCTACAGTACCTCTGAAAAAATATTTGGGCTTCTAGCTGTGTGTGGGACTTGTTGTATTAGTCCATCTATACTGACCTCCATCAGGTTGCAAACTGAATATATTTTTTTCTGCATCTACCTCTGAAAAAATATTGGGCTTCTAGCTGTGTGTGGGTCTTGTTCTATTAATCCATCTATACAGACCTCCATCAGGTTGCAAACTGAATATAATTTTTTTCTGCATCTACCTTTGAAAAAATATTGGGCTTCTAGCTGTGTGTGGGACTTGTTGTATTAGTCCATCTATACTGACCTCCATCAGGTTGCAAACTGAATATATTTTTTTCTGCATCTACCTCTGAAAAAATATTGGGCTTCTAGCTGTGTGTGGGACTTGTTGTATTAGTCCATCTATACTGACCTCCATCAGGTTGCAAATTGAATATAATTTTTTTCTGCATCTAACCCAGCCAATAGTTTTGGCCTAATACCACAGTTTGGCCACTCAGCTCTGCTCGGTTACCATCCATTGTTTTTTTGTGCAAACAACTCCAGAGTTGTGAATTAGTTAACCACCAAAATGAGTGGAAAAAGGCCTGCTGCTGGTGGAAAGGGGAATAGGCGTGTTGGGAAGGGGAAAAAAGGTTGTGTCCGTGGGGTAGGTGTTAAAGCAACAGTAACATCTGCAGAAGAAAGACCATCTTCCAGCCAAACTAAAATGTCTACTTCTTTTAGCGGACAATGTGATAAGATCCCTTTCTTACGGCCACGCCAATCGCTACAAATTCCAGATGAGGCACAAAAACAGCAGGTGCTTCAACGGATATCAAGTGCTCCTTTAAGTGGGCTCTCCTCCACATCAACTTCAACATCACAAATACTCCAGTCCTCAAAGGTGTCACCCAAATCGCACTTGCTTCCTCACAGCTCCCAAATCTCCAGCTGCCCGTCTGAGTATGAGGTAGAACAGATGGTTGAGTCTGCAGAGCTGTTTACTCATACTATAGCCTGGGAATCAGAGGTCGACTCCAGCGCTTCTGTGAATCCAGACGAGGAAATGATCTGCACTGATGCCCAGAATCTTTATGAGTCGGATCCAGGACCAGACGCAGAAGGTTCTGACCATAATGTAGACCCTCATTCCCAAACTGTAACTCCTGTTGGTGGAGACAATGAGGAAGACGATGATAAGACTCAAATACCTGATTGGAGCGACAACTTTAGTTTTTTGTCAGGGCAGGAACAGGTTGGCTCTGAGGACGACGGGTGTGATAACACACAGGGTGATGATGATGAGGTTGGAGATCCCACTTACTGTCAACCCACAGTCAGCCAAGAGATGAGGTCAGCAGAGGAGGTGGAGGAAGATGCTAATGACGACGAGGTCAGGTTGCGCCTTCCTGGACAGAGACGTAGTACTGGAAGCACGTCAACAACTGCATCCTCAAACACAACTCTGCCTCTCACCACAAGTCGTGGTGGCTCTTCAGGTCGCATGGGTGCTAAGCCTTGCATAGCCTGGGCATTTTTTCAGATCGATAAAGATGACCCAACTCGTGTTATCTGTAACATTTGTCAGCAAAAGCTAAGTAGAGGCCAAAAAATACATAGTTTGAGTACTTCATGCATGAACCGGCACATGGACATGAAGCATAAGTTGCAGTGGGAAGCTCAGTGTGCTACAATGCGGCCTAGCCGGCCGGGCCAACCACCGTCTGCCATATCTTGTGCATCCGCGGCCTCTTCATCCTCTGTGACTGGGGGGACAGCAGTCACACCTGTTTTGGGGCGCAGACCTGCCACCTCTTTACCCGCAACAGCCAGCGTGATTGGCAGGTCATCATTTTCTTTGGAGGTGGTAACACCAGCTGGTGTTGAGCGCTGTCCGACATCGATAGCACCACCTTTGGATCAAGGCAACCTAACATGTCCGCCTGCATCTTCCTCACAGACCGGCAGTTTGCCGGGGACACCCTTATCAACCCCGTCTAAGCACAATAGCCAGCCCTCGGTCCCTCAGATGTGGACAAGTAAAAGACCATTTCTTCCTAGCCATGAGAAAGCTAAGAGGTTGAATTTCACCATCTGCAAGCTCTTGGCTACAGAAATGCTGCCTTTCCGCCTGGTGGACACAGAGCATTTTCGAGACCTTATGTCCGTCGCAGTACCCCAGTACCAGATGCCCAGTCGGCACTACTTCTCAAAGAAAGGTGTGCCTGCGCTCCACCAGCATGTCGCACACAACATCACCGCTTCTTAGAGAAACTCTGTGTGTGACAGGGTGCATTTCACCACAGACACTTGGACGAGTAGGCATGGACAGGGGCGTTACATGTCGCTGACTGGGCACTGGGTAACTATGGTGACAGCAGGACAAGGGGCTGCTGTCCAAGTCTTGCCGTCCCCACGAGTTGTGCGTCAATCCTCTTTATGTCAAAGTTCCTCCACTGCTTCTGCCTCCTCAACCTCCTCTCGGTCTTCCACCTGCACCCAAAGCCTGTCTGGTCATGCCACAAGCTTTCTAACTGCGCAGAAGGGATCCTGCACACCTCCTTACTATGCTGGCAGTAAGGCTCAACGTCATCAGGCGGTTTTTACATTGAAATGTCTGGGAAATGTGAGTCACACAGCTGAGGAGTTGTGGTCAGCTCTGGAGAACCAATTTCATGAATGGTTGTCTCCACTGGACCTGAAACCAGGGAAGGCCGTGTGCGACAATGCTGCAAACCTGGGTGCGGCCCTTCGCCGGGGCAATGTCACACACGTGCCTTGTATGGCTCACGTGTTGAACCTGGTTGTCCAGCAATTTTTAGCCCACTATCCCAGACTAGATGGCCTTCTGCAGAGGGCACGGTCGCTGTGTGCTCACTTCCGCCGTTCGCATCCCGCAGCTCAGCGACTTACATCTCTACAGAAGTCGTTGGGCCTGCCACTTCACCGGCTAAAATGCGATGTGCCTACCCGGTGGAATTCAACTCTGCACATGTTGCAGCGACTGTGGCAGCACCGACAAGCCCTGGTGCAATACGTTCTGACGTATAGCCTGGGCCAACGAGATTCAGAGGTGGGGCAAATCACGCTGGAGGAGTGGTCTCAGATCAGGGACCTATGCACCCTTCTGCACAGTTTTGAAATGGTGACGAAGATGTTTAGTGCTGATGATGCCATTATCAGCATGACTATTCCGGTGATTTACATGCTGGAGCACATGTTAAACAGAATTCGGAGTCAGGTGGTGGCACAAGAGGAGGTGGAGGAAGTAGAGGAGGAGGAGTTGTATGCGGAAGGGCTAACATCTGCAAGGTCCAGAAGGTCGGCAGCACCAAGGTGGCAGGCATGTGAGGGTGGGGGAGATGGTTTTACCAGGGCGCATGGTAGCAGCCAAACTAGTGAGGAAGGTGCAGGAGCCCAGGAAGAAGTGGAGGACGAACTGATGGAAGACTCATCAGATGAGGGAGACCTTGATCACATTTCTGTTGTGCGAGGTTGGGGGGAGAGGACAGAGGAAGGAAGAATGATTGTTACCTCGCCACCAACACAACAGGGACTTGGTGCTCCTGGATGCGCAACACACATGAGTGCCTTCTTGCTGCACTACCTGCAACATGACCCTCGAATTGTGAGAATTAGAAATAATCCTGACTACTGGGTTGCCACACTGTTAGATCCCCGGTACAAAAGTAAATTTGCAGAAATTATTCCTGCCATAGAAAGGGATGCACGCATGCAGGAGTATCAGCAGAGACTGTTGCAGAATCTTACATGTGCTTCTCCACAAAATACCAGTGGTGCACGTAGTGAATCTCACAGTTCCAACTTGCCAACCGTGGGACCGTCAAGTGTTCAGCACTCAAACCGTAACAGAACCACAGTATCTGCTGGTAACATCAATTTTGCGGAATCATTTCACCACTTTTTTAGCCCATCCTTTGCAAGGCCACAGGAGACAAGAAGTCTGACACATAGTCAACGCCTAGAGACGATGGTACAGGAGTATCTCCAAGTAAACATTGAAGCCACGACTGTGTCACTGGACCCTTGCTCTTTTTGGGCTTCCAATCTGGATAAATGGCCGGAGCTAGCCACTTACGCCTTGGAGATCTTGTCATGCCCCGCAGCCAGCGTTCTGTCTGAACGTGTGTTCAGCGCTGCTGGTGGTGTGCTGACAGATAAGCGCACGCGGCTCTCCACTGATAATGTAGACAGACTCACGTTCATAAAGATGAACAAATCATGGATCCGAAACGACTTTTCTACCCCTGTGTCATCCTGGGGAGAGTAAAAGCTTGATGATTGGTTAAAATCACCCTACCAACCGTTTTAAGCTTTCAAATTACTAATCATGTTTATCTGTATCTTGACTGGAAAATAATTTGGGCTTTGTAGCAGTGTGCAGCACTGATCCTATTAGGCCATCTATAATAAGCTCCACCAGATTTAAAATTAAAAATAATTTTTAGCTGCATCTAGCCCGGAAAATAATTTTGGGGCTCCGAGATGCGCAAGACACATAAGTGCCTTCTTGCTGCACTACCTGCAGCATGACCCTCATATTGTCAGAATTCGAAGTAATCATGACTACTGGGTTGCCACACTCTTAGATCCCCCAAACTTTTCGATCAACCTTTTTATTTTAATAAAGACCAAAAAAATGGTCATTTTTGAAATTATAAGCATTAGCAGGTTGTTAGAAACTGAAATCAAACAGTTTTCAACTCAAAACTTTATTCTAGGTGATGTTACATTTTCACATAGGACCCCTTGTTCGAAAGGAGCTTCTGAACTCTCTCGTCCATTGAATTTGTCAGGTTTTGGATGGTTTCTGCTTCAATTGTTTTGCATGAGGACAGAATACCCTCCCAGAGCTGTTGCTTAGATGTGAACTGCCTCCCGCCATCATAGACACTCCTTTTAATGATGCTCCAAAGGTTCTGAATGGGGTAGAGGTCAGGGGAGCATGGGGGTCACACCATAAGTTTGTCCCCTTTTATGCCCATATCAGCCAGAGATGCAGATGTTTTATGTGCAGCATGAGATGGTGCATTATCATGCAGAAAAATGATCTTGCTGTGAAATACACGGTTCTTCTTCTTGAACCATGGCAGGAAGTGCTGTTTGAGAAAATCCACATACATTATGGAGTTCATCTTTAGCGCCTTCAGGGATCCTAAAGGGGCCGACAATCTCTCTCCCCATGATTCCAGCCCAAAACATTACTCCACCTCCTCCTTGTTGGCGCTGTATCCGTGTTTGCGTGGGGTGTCCATCAACCAGCCATCCTCCACTCCATCCATCTGGACCATCGAGCGCTGCACGGCACTCATCCGTGAACAAAACAGTTTTGAAATCAGTCTTCATGTAATGTTTGGCCCACTGGAGCCGTTTCTGCTTGTGTGAAGTGGATAGAGGAGGTCGACAGGATGGCGTATGCACAGCTGCAAACCTCTGAAGGACCCTGCATCTTGTTGTTCGGGGGACGTTGGAGGCACAAGCAGCTTCAAAAACTTGTCTGCTGCTATGACAAGGCTTTTTTGCCGCTGCTCTTTCAACCTGACGTAATTGCCTGTAGGAAAGAGTCCTCAATTTGCCCTTATCAGCACGCACACGTGTGTACTGTGAATCAGCTACATACTTCTTGATTGCCAAGACACTTCATCCTGATCATCGCACAATGTTGATTGTAGTCATGCCTTGACCTAAACACTCCACAATTTGTTGCTTCTCAGCAGCCGACACATCCTTTTTCTTTCCCATTTTGGCAGAAAATGTAGGCTGCTTAATAATGTGAGAGAGCCTTCTTAAGTAGTCTTGCCTTTCATTGGACACACCTGCCAAACTAATTAGCACAGGTGTCTGCAATTGCTTACAGTGATATAAAGAGCCCTGACACACATCACCATCAATGAGTTTAACTGACAAACAAACAAATTCTTCCCTTATCACTCCTAAACACTTTTTGCATAATAATTTGGAACGCAGTGTACATGTGCTTTTCCACAAAACACCAGTGGTTCACGTAGTGAATCTTACAGTTCTAACTTGCCAACCGTGGTCTGTATGGAATTGTTCAATAAAGGGCCCAAAATTAAGATAACATAGATGGGAGAGGTCTCTATGAATAGGAATTCCTAAGTATTTGATACCCTGTGAGGGCCAGGCAAAGGGAAAGTTGGACTGGATGGAATCCTATATGGATTTGGGGAGGGAGACATCGAGGGCCTCAGACTTCGCTGCATTGATTTTAAAATTTTACCATGTAACAAAGTGATCTATTTCAGCCATAACAGCAGGGATGGATATATGTGATTGAGTGATATATACTAGGACATCATCAGCAAATAGAGAGCACTTGTACTCGGTGCCTCCCACCTCAATCCACCTAATATTGGGGTTATGGCGAATTGATGAGAGCAGGTGCTCTGTCACTAGGATGTATAAGAGAGGGGACAGAGGACATCCCTGCCTTGTCCCATTGGTGATTGTGAAAGGTGATGAAAATGTTCTGACGCACCCCCTGGGCCTTGGGACACCCGGAGCCGGACCCTTTTTGGTGGATGCTGGTGGTTGTAGTCTTCGTGGCGGCGACCCGGTTCCGTGGCTCAGGGCGGACAAACCAGTGGCGGAACTATTTATGTGGTTTTGATGTTTAAATGTCCGACTACGCCACCCGTGGATTGCGGTCAGAGTGAACCGCCGCTACAGGGCAGACCGCTGAGGCTGGTGTTGTGGGTGCAGCAGAGCGTAGCATAACTCCCCACGGGAGGAGTATAGCCTCAGGGCAGTGTATGCGGAGGATGGGGGTGATGGTGCAGGGCAGCAGCAGTAACGACACGGAGTCAGTGATGCAGTCCAGGGCCTTTACTCACAGTTCTTATTATCCAGACCACGTCTGCAGGTAACGGCTGCCCACGTCGTACTGTGCTCACCAGGTGAGGGGCTCAGACAACTCCCAGATAACTTTGGAGCACTTCACAGGACCCCCTTTGTGTGTCCTTTGTCTGGCCTTTCTTACCAACACTTCTGTCCGGCTGCCTCGGGCCTCCTCTTGGTAAACTTGGCGCCAGTTTCCCTGACCCTATGTGGTGCCTTCCTAGCGGGTGTAGCGAGGGGCTGCGCCACATAAAATGTCAGAGCCTCCGGTTTCTAGCTGAGGGTCGTTTCCTGCCTCCACTAGTTCGGGGACCGGTCTCCCCCTTTGGCCTGACCCCTCCACGCAGGTGGATTCGGGCGTGCGGTGGCGACTCGCCCGTCCGCACCCCTGGGATCCCTTCATTCCTCGTTCCTGGAGCCTTCTCCGCTCCTCTTCCTTCCTTCTCCCTCTTCCAGGCCTGGGCCTCTGTTACTAGGCCCGCCTCCGGAGCAGAGCTCATGCAGAGCCCCTGCTCCCTGCCACTTCTGCTCAGACTTCTCTGCACTGAACTAAGATGGTGCCCACCTTTTATACTCCCTTCTCAATGCACCCAGGAACTGCTTCCTCCCTGCTCCTGCACTACAGGGTTCCCCTTCCTCAGTGTTCCCTCCCCCCACTCCAGCCAGGGACAGGGACTGTCGTGCCCATCTCAGGGGCATATTGGTCGCCCTGCCCCACGGCAATGTGGTGTAATGCATGCAGGTGTCGGGTCCTGATCCACACTCCATCCTTACCTGAAAGTGAGATATCACACCTCTGGGTGAGGTGCAATACGTCTGTAGCAACCGAGCCCTCAGGGTGCTACAGTTCCATTTATCTTCAGCCTAGGTGACGTATTGCGATACAGGGCCGTGATTTTGGCTATAAAAGGGTCCCCTAGACCCCTACCCCAAGCTTTTTAAGAGAATCATATATGGCGTGCCAGGAGACTCTATGGAATGCTTTCTCAGCATCCAACGAGAGTATCTAATTACAAATTTTTAACTGCATCTAGCCCAGGAAATACTTTGTGCCTAGTAGCAGTGTCTGCTAGTCAGCGGATTATCCCGGCTGTTAAGCAAGCTACACCACCTGTAGTTTAGACACTTAATTTTTTCAAAGGAAATGCTTCGGGACCATGGGATACTTAGTGAAGAGCATCAGGAGGCACCCCAAGGCATAGGGGCTGGGACTGGCAGTAGGATGCCTTGCGGTGGACAGCCGAGCTCGATCCTTATAAAAGCTTTTTAACTGCAGCAGCTTTAGTGGACGCTACTGGAGCTGGAATTACCGCAGCTGCTGGCATGAGACTTGCCCTCCAATAGATCCTTGTAAATGGATTTAAAGTGTATTCATTCAAATTAGAGAGACAATTTAAATTAAAAAGCTTAGAGCTGCCTCCACCACAGGGGGGCTCGCTCGACCCACCAGCGGACAGGCACCAGTATTGGGAGAGGGGGGCTGGCCGTCAGGGTTCACCGCGGCTCTGGCACAAACCCGGCGACACGGAGGTGGCACGGGCAGGAGCGGACTGGCCGTGTCGGCTTCTCACTTTTTGGATTTTAGAAGGGCATGACATGCCTATATCTGTGTCTCCCCCTCCTTTTACTCCTCCACCTCTTTTATTTTCGCATGACTATATGTACTTGTCACTTTTCCATGTGTTAGTTATGTCTTCTGAGCAGTTTGTCAGCTTTTGGACACCTTTGAAGGTGTTTTCTATGTGTTTCTATGTGTTTTTGTTTGCCTGCCATTGGTTTTAACGGTGTTCGAAGGTGTTCGACGAACAGTTCGACGAACAGTTCGGCGAACACACGGGTGTTCGACGAACCGAACTCGAACACTACGGGGGTGGCTCAACACTACTCATAATACTGCATGAAGGACTATGTGGTGCTAAAAATACTGCATGAAGGACTATGTGGGCCCAGAATACTGTATGAAGGACTATGTGGGGCCCATTATTTTGCATGGAAGGCTATGTGGGGCCCAGTATACTGTATGGAGGACTATGTTGGGCCCATAATACTGTATGGAGGACTATGTGGTGCCCATAATACTGTATGCAGGAATATGTGAGGTCCATAATACTGTATGGAAAACTATGTGGTACTCATAATACTGCATGGAGGACTATGTGGGCCCATAATACCGTATGGAGAACTATGCGGTGCCCACAATACTGTATGGAGGACTATGATGTGCCCATAATACTGCATGGAGGACTATGTGGGCCCAAAATACTGTATGGAGGACTATGTAGTGGCTATAATACTGTATGGAGGACTATGCTATGCTCATAATACTGCATGGAGGACTATGTGGGCCCAAAATACTGTATGGAGGACTATGTAGTGGCTATAATACTGTATGGAGGACTATGCTATGCTCATAATACTGCATGGAGGACTATGTGGTCCCATAATACTGTATGGAGGACTATGTAGTGGCCATAATACAGTATGGAGGACTATGCGGTGCTCATAATACAGTATGGAGGACTATGCGGTGCTCATAATACTGTAAGGAGGACTATGTGGGGTCCATAATATTGTACGGAGGACTATGTGGGGCCCATAATACTGTATGGAGGACTATGTGGGGCCCATAATATTGTACGGAGGACTGTGTGGGGCCCATAATACTGTATGGAGGGCTATGTTCTGCCCATAATACTGTATGGAGGACTATGTGGTGCTCATAATACCGCATGAAGGACTATGTATTGGCCATAATACTGTATGGAGGACTATGTGGGGCCCATAATACTGTATGGAGGACTATGTAATACCCATAATACTGCATGGAGCACTATGTGGGGCAAATAATACTGTATGGAGGACCTTAACTGAGGCAAGAAAGGCCTTCAGTTGTTTGGATGTTGTTGTGGGGTCTTTTTTGACATCTTGGAAGAGCTGACGCTGCGCTCTTGGGGTAATTTTGGTCGGCCGGCCACTCCTGGGAAGGTTCCCCACTGTTCCATGTTTTCGCAATTTGTGGATAATGACTCTCATTGTGGGTTGCTGGAGTCCCAAAGCTTTAGAAATGGCTTTATAACCTTTTTCAGACTGATAGATCTCAATTACTTTGTTGCTCATTTGTTCCTGAATTTCTTTGGATTGCAGCATGATGTCTAGCTTTCGAGCATCTTCTGGTCTACTTAATTTTGCAGGCAGGCCTTATTTAAGTGATTTCTTGATTGAGAAGAGGTGTGGCAGTAATCACACAGGGCCCTGTAGGTTTGGATTTCTTTTTCCCTTAATAATAAAGACCTTCGTTTAAAAACTGCATTTTTTGTTTACTTGTGTTATATTAAATAAATGTTTCAGGTCATAATTTTTTTTTTATAAAATTTATTTAAGTGTGACAAACATGCAAAAGAATAAGAAATCAGGAAGGGGCAAACACTTTTTCACACCACTTTGTGTGTGTGTATGTATGTATATATATATATATTATAATATATATATATATATATATACACATACACATATACATACATACAGTGGTGTGAAAAAGTGTTTGCCCCTTCCTGATATCGTATTTTGCGGATTATAAGAAGCACTTTTTCCCCCCAAATTTGGGAGGAAAAAGGGGGTACGTCTTATAATGCAAACTTACGGTATTTTACCTGGGGAGGGGGGGGGCGTCGTCGGATCAGGGTCCCAGTTACATGAGGTTGGTGGCGGCTGCGGCATGCGATCTGCTCATGCTCCGGTGGCCATTTTGCTGAAGCACAGTGCAGGGCTATGTACGGGATAGGGAACCTCGTCTCTGCTGACTTCTGAGGACGGGGCCGCAGCATCACCCCGCTACCACCACCACTGCCTTGAATCAGTGACACCTCTGAGGACGGGGCCATGGCATCGCCCCGCTCCCGCCGCCTCCACCACCGCCTTGAATAAGCAACATTTCCTCTTAGAACGGAGCCCGCAGCATCACCCCGCTACCACCACCACTGCCTTGAATTAGTGACACCTCTGAGGACGGGGCCGCGGCATCGCCCCGCTCCCGCCGCCTCCACCACCGCCTTGAATCAGCAACACTTCTTCTTAGGACGGGGCCCGCAGCATCGCCCAACTACTGCCGCAGCCGCCTCCAATCTCTGGTATGTTGGACCCCCACTCACCCACCGCTGCCACCCAGGTAAAAAGGATTATAAGGCGCACCATTTTATTTAAAAAAAAAAACATTTTTATTCCTATTATGCAACCCAAAATTTGGGGTGCATCTTATAATCTGCAAAATACGGTTTTATATATATACAGTACAGACCAAAAGTTTGGACACATCTTATCATTTAAAGATTTTTCTCTATTATCATGACTATGAAAATTGTACATTCACACTGAAGGCATCAAAACTATGAATTAACACATGTGGAATTATATACTTAACAAAAAAGTGTGAAACAACTGAAAATATGTCTTATATTCTAGGTTCTTCAAAGTAGCCACCTTTTGCTTTGATGACTGCTTTGCACACTCTTGGCATTCTCTTGATGAACGGTGGTAGTCACCGGAAATGGTTTTCACTTCACAGGTGTGCCCTGTCAGGTTTAATAAGTGGGATTTCTTGCCTTATAAATGGGGTTGGGACCATCAGTTGTGTTGTGCAGAAGTCATGTGGATACACAGCTGATAGTCCTACTGAATAGACTGTTAGAATTTGTATTATGGCAAGAAAAAAGCAGCTAAGTAAAGAAAAACGAGTGGCCATCATTACTGTAAGAAATGAAGGTCAGTCAGTCCGAAAAATTGGGCAAACTTTGAAAGTGTCCCCAAGTGCAGTTGCAAAAACCATCAAGCGCTACAAAGAAACTGGCTCACATGAGGACCGCCCCAGGAAAAGAAGACAAAGAGTCACCTCTGCTTCTGAGGATAAGTTTATCCGAGTCACCAGCCTCAGAAATCGCAGGTTAACAGCAGCTCAGATTAGAGACCAGGTCAATGCCACCCAGAGTTCTAGCAGCAGACACATCTCTACAACAACTGTTAAGAGGAGACTTTGTGCAGCAGGCCTTCATGGTAAAATAGCTGCTAGGAAACCACTGCTAAGCACAGGCAACAAGCAGAAGAGACTTGTTTGGGCTAAAGAACACAAGGAACGGACATTAGACCAGTGGAAATTGTAGCGCCGGCGTCCCTGCCCTCTGCTAGGCAGGGACGCTGTTCCCCTCACCTCTCTGGTCCGTGCCCGGCGTCCTCCTCCCGCTCTGCTGGCAGCGCGCGCTCCTTCCCGGCCACTGTGCTTAGGGCGCGCGCGCTCTCCCTCCCTCTTAAAGGGGCCGCGCGCGCCGTCCTAAGGAGTCCCCGGCCAATGGCCGGAGGACTTCACCATATATAAGGCACCTCCTCCAAAATGGAGGTGCCCGAGCAATGTTGTTGCACTGTTCACTACTCTGCTTCAGCCCTCAGGTCCCGTTGCCAGATACCTGCCAGTTTCCTGCCAGCTTGCTGTCTTGTTCCTGCCTGATATTCCGCTACCTGCCTGCTAGCCTGAGGTCCGACGGTCTGCCTTACAACTCCTGTCAGTCTGTCTAAGGACCAGCTTGCCCGCTCACCTGGGAGCGCACTTCAGCTACCTGCCTGCTTGCCTGAGGTCCGACGGTCTGCCTTCCAACTCCTGTCAGTCTGTCTATGGACCAGCTTGCCCGCTCACCTGGGAGCGCACATCTGCTACCTGTCTGCTAGCCTACCTGGAGGCTCCGCCGTCACGTGCTGTGACCACCTGCCTGTCCAGTGACTCCTGTCCGCTCACCTGGGAGCGCTCATCTGCTGCCTGTCCGCTAGCCTACCTGGAGGCTCTGCCGTCACGTGCTGTGACCACCCGCTTATCCAGAGACTCTCGCCCGCTCACCTGGGAGCGCTCATCTGCCGCCTGTCTCTTGGTCTTCCTGGAGGCTCCGCCGTCATATGCTGTGACCACCCGTTTATCCAGTGACTCTCGCCTGCTCACCTGGGAGCTCAAGTCTACCATCAGCCGCCACAGGTCGTACCAACCCTTTACCCAGAGACTGCCCCGGTCACTTGCCGTGACCATCTGCCCGTTCACCCAGAGACTGCCCCAGTCACTTGCCGTGATCTCCTGCCCGTTCTTCCAGAGACTGTCCCGGTCACCTGCTGTGACTGCCTGCCTGGCCGCCACCCGCTCCCTTACAAGGACCACCCCCTTGTATAGTAGCTCAGAGGTTCCGCCTCCCAGACCCGTTACAGAAATCTGTGCTTTGGTCTGATGAGTCCAAATTTGAGATCTTTGGTTCCAACCACCGTGTCTTTGTGTGACGCAGAAAAGGTGAACGGATGGACTCTACATGCCTGGTTCCCAAAGTGAAGCATGGAGGAGGAAGTGTGAAGGTGTGGGGGTGCTTTGCTGGTGACACTGTTGGGGATTTCTTCAAAATTGAAGGCATACTGAACCAGCATGGCTACCACAGCATCTTGCAGCGGCATGCTATTCCATCCGGTTTGCGTTTAGTTGGACCATCATTTATTTTTCAACAGGACAATGACCCCAAACACACCTCCAGGCTGTGTAACGGCTATTTGACCAAGCCTGAGAGTGATGGGGTGCTACGCCAGATGACCTGGGCTCCAGTCACCAGACCTGAACCCAATCGAGATGGTTTGGGTTGAGCTTGACCGCAGAGTGAAGGCAAAAGGGCCAACAAGTGCTAAGCATCTCTGGGAACTCCTTCAAGATTGTTGGAGGACCATTTCTGGTGACTACCACTTGAAGCTCATCAAGAGAATGCCAAGAGTGTGCAAAGCAGTCATCAAACCAAAAGGTGGCTACTTTGAAGAACCTAGAATATAAGACATATTTTCAGTTGTTTCACACTTTTTTGTTAAGTATATAATTCCACATGTGTTAATTCATAGTTTTGATGCCTTCAGTGTGAATGTACAATTTTCATAGTCATGAAAATACAGAAAAATCTTTAAATGAGGTGTATCCAAACTTTTGGTCTGTACTGTATATAATATATTATATATATACACACATACACACACACACATATACACTGCTCAAAAAAATAAAGGGAACACTCCAATAACACATCCTCGATCTGAATGAATGAAATATTCTCATTGAAAACTTTGTTCTGTACAAAGTTAAATGTGCTGACAACAAAATCACACAAAAATCATCAATGGAAATCAAATTTATTAACCAATGGAGGCCTGGATTTGGAGTCACCCCCAAAATTAAAGTGGAAAAACACACTACAGGCTGATCCAACTTTGATATACTGTCCTTAAAACAAGTCAAAATGAGGCTCAGTATTGTGTATGACCTCCCTACAAAGCCTGGGCATGCTCCTGGTGAGGTTGCGGATGGTCTCCTGTGGGATCTCCTCCCAGACCTGGACTAAAGCATCCGCCAACTCCTGGACAGTCTGTGGTGCAACGTGATGTTGGTGGATGGAGTGAGACATGATGTCCAAGATGTGCTCAATCGGAGTCAGGTCTGGGGAATGGGCGGGCCAGTCCATAGCTTCAATGCCTTCATCTTGCAGGACCCGCTGACACACTCCAGCCACAAGAGGGCTGGCAATGTCCTGCATTAGGAGGAACCCAGGGCCAACCGCACCAGCATATGGTCTCACAAGGGGTCTGAGGAACTCATCTCGGTACCTAATGGCAATCAGGCTACCTCTGGCGAGCACATGGAGGGCTGTGTGGCCCTCCAAAGAAAAGCCACCCCACACCATTACTGACCCACTGCCAAACCGGTCATGCTGAAGGATGTTGCAGGCAGCAGATCGCGCTCCACGACGTCTCCAGACTCGGTCATGTCTGTCACATGTGCTCAGTGTGAACCTGCTTTCATCTGTGAAGAGCACAGGGCGCCAGTGGTGACTTTGCCAATCCTGGTGTTCTGCGGTAAATGCCAAGCGTCCTCCTGCCCGGTGTTGGGCTGTGAGCACAACCCCCATCTGTGGACGTCGGGCCTTCATACCACCCTCATGGAGTCAGTTTCTAACCGTTTGTGAAGACACATGCACATTTGTGGCCTGCTGGAGGTCATGTTGCAGAGCTCTGGCAGTGCTCCTCCTTGCACAAAGGCGGAGGTAGCGGTCCTGCTGCTGGGATGTTGCCCTCCTACGGCCCCCTCCACGTCTCCTGGTGTACTGGCCTGTCTCCTGGTAGCACCTCCAGCCTCTGGCCACTACGCTGACAGACACAGCAAACCTTCTTGCTGCAGCTCGCATTGATGTGCCATCCTGGATGAGCTGCACTACCTGAGCAACTTCTGTGGGTTGTAGAGTCCGTCTCATGCTACCACGAGTGTGAAAGCACAACCAACATTCAAAAGTGACCAAAACATCAGCCAGAAAGCATTGGTACCGAGATGTGGTCTGTGGTCCCCAGCTGCAGAACCACTCCTTTATTGAGTGTGTCTTGATAATTGCCAATAATTTCCATCTATTGCCTATTCCATTTGCACAACAGCATGTGAAATTGATTGTCAATCAGTGTTGCTTCCTAAGTGGACAATTTGATTTCACAGAAGTTTAATGTACTTAAGACTTATATTCTGTTGTTTAAGTGTTCCCTTTATTTTTTTGAGCAGTGTACTGATATATATATATATATATATATATATATATATATATATATATATATAAAAAAAATAAATCCTCGAAAAACCGATGCTGGTGCCATCAGTGTTTTGCATCAGTGCTTTCCATCAGTGCACAGTCTGTTTTTATCATCAGTGTTTTTACAGTATGGATAGAAAAAAAAGAAATTATAACGCTTCACCTATACTTTACAATGTTAAACATGTACAGCACATGGATGCCATCCATGTGCTGTACACGTTTTTTACGGATCCATAAACTTGTATTGCCCCTTGTCATCCCCTTTTTTAAAAATTTGGATTTTGGGGTCAGACAACCCTTTAAAGTCTTTTCTTCTCCTGACCTAAGTGCTACGACTACCCTGGGTGAGAGTGTCCTACCTAGTACTGCTCAGCCACATGTCCGCTGCCTTGGCGGTAGTTCAACTCCCGGATAAGATGCTCCATACCCCTGATACAAATAACTTTCTACTGATTATTGTATCTTAAAACCTGAAGAAGGACTTTATGTCTGAAATGCTGCTATAGTAATTAAAGGGGTTGTCCGGTCATAACATTGATGACCTTTCCCTGGATAGCTCATCAATATCTTGTGCATGGACAACCTCTTTAATATTACCATGAAACCGATGATATAACTAGAAATTCATCCGAAAATGTATGATTTTATCTTCAGAGAGTGGAAACTTCAACTTGTCCACAGCACCACAATGGATATTAATAAAAAGATTAAAAAAAAGTACGACCATGGGTCATGTTCTTCATTAGTGTCTCAGCAGGTTCAAAGTTTCATTGAAATGATTTCTCTGTAGGTAATAGCAGGTTTCTGCATCATGCACAATGGGAAACTGAAATTGCACAGCTCTCTATAACAGCAGAATTAAGGTATGTCCAATGACAAAGGTAATCTGTTGTGTCACGTGACAGGAATACTGGGACAAATTTATCAATACAGACTAGTTTACAGACAGTGCAACTTGGACTGGACAGTCTGAAAATTGCCAAATGTATTAAATTGGCTCATTCTGGTTGATACATTTGGTGCATCCTTTGATAATCTTTCCTAAGCTTACATCTGAAATTTGTACCAGAAATTTATGGCAAAATGTAGGCGTATGGGCAGACCTGCAGCGTTACATTGCAGAGAATAATATAATAAATGATAATCAGCACGGATTCATTAAAGATAGATCGTGTCTATCCAACATGTTGGGCTTCTACGAGGAGCGAAGTGCAAATCTGGATGTTGGTAATGCAGAGGATGTGATTTATCTGGACTTTGCAAAGGCATTTGATACTGTACCACATAGCAGCCTTATACTGAAGCTACAGAAGCAAGGACTTGGGGGAACTATATGCAGATGGGTAAGGAATTGGCTAAATGATAGGAAACAAAGGGTCGTCATAAATGGGACATAGTCAGCAGTGGGGACAGCAGGGATCTGAGCTAGGACCGATTCTTTTTAACCTCTTTATTAATGACCTTGGGGATGGGATTGACAGTAAAGTGTCAGTTTTTGCTGACGACACCAAACTATGTAGGATATTAAAGTCTGATCTTGACATTACAATATTACAGAACGATCTGGATAAGATGACTGAATGGGCAAACACTTGGTAGATGAAGTTTAATGTAGATAAATGTAGAGTAATGCACCTAGGGAGGAGTAATCCTATTGCTACATATACATTAAATGGGAGTATACTCGGGACTACAGAACAGGAGAAGGATTTGGGTATTCTGGTTACAAGTAAGCTGAGCAGCTGTACTCAATGTCAAGCAGCAGCCGCAAAAGCAAACAAGATTTTAGAATGTATAGAAAGAGATAAAATCCTGCGATCCCAATGTATTGTTACCCCTTTATAATCATTATAAATCACTGGTGAGGCCACATCTGGAATATGGGATCCAATTTTGGTCTACACAATTTAATAAGGATATTCAGAAGTTAGAGTCAGTTCAAAGGCAGCAACTAGATTATTACAAGGGATGGAAGCCTCTCATATGATGAGAGGTTGTAAAAGTTGGGCTTGTTTTGCTAAGAAAAAGGACTTCTCAGAGGAGATCTCATTTGCATGTATAAATATATATGTGGTCAGTACTGGCACATGACTTATTCCTTCCAAAAACCATACTATGGACCCGGGGGGCACTCATTACGGGTGGAAGAAAGGCGATTCCGGCACCTAAACAGGAAAGGATTCTTTACAGTCAGAGCAGTCAGACTGTGGAATGCCTGACTACAAGAGGTAGTAATGGCCGACACTATAACAGCTTTTATACAAGGGCTGGACGATTTTCTCGATACAGGTAACATTGTGGGTTACAGTTAAATTCGTGACAAAATGTACAATTGGAGAGGAAGGATGAACTTGATTGACCTACGTCTTTATTCAACCTATGTAACTATGGTGTTACTAAGGGACAAGTCGGCAAAGGGAATGTGGTAGTAAGCCATGCCCCTTAGACATACAACAAATAAATGTGATGCACAGCATGTAAAACTTTTTTGTGTGCAAGTTAACCCCTTTACTCCCAGCCTGTTTTCACCTTCCGGACCAGGCCAAATTTTCCAATTCTGACCAGTGTCACTTTATGAGATAACTGTGGAACGCTTCTACATATCCCAGTGATTCTGAGACTGTTCTTTCGTGACACATTGTACTTTATAGTAGTGGTAAAAATTTAGGTTGATATTTTTTGCGTTTATTTGTGAAAATATCGGAAAATTTTAACATTTTGCAATTTTCAAAACTTAATTTTTAAGTTTTTATAACAGAGTAATATCACACAAAATAGTTAATTAACATTTCCCACACATCTACTTTACATCAACAGAATTTGTGAAAAATGTCTTTGTTAGTAAGTTAGCAGGGTTAACAGTTTATCAGCAATTTCTCATTTTTTTAACAAAATCCTTGTTTTTTTTGATCAGGGACAACATCCCGTTTGAAGTGACTTTGAGGGGCCTATTGTGACAGAAAATACCCAAAAGTGACACCATTTTAAAAACCACATATAAGAGATTTATTATCCCTTTAGGTGTTTCACAGGAATGAAGGAATGAAAGCAATGTGGAAGGAACAGATAAAAATATATTTTCCCATAAAAATGTTGCATTAGCCCCATATTTTTCATTTTCACAAGGTTGACAGGAGAAAATGGACACCATAATTTGTTGTGCAATTTCTCCTGAGTACGCCGATACCTCATATGTGGGGGAAAACTACTGTTTGGGTGCACGTCAGGTCTCGGAAGGGAAGGTGCGCCATTCGACTTTTGAAGCTCAAAATTGGCTGTAGCAGACAGCGGACGCCATGTCGCTTTTGCAGAACCCTTGATGTGCCTAAATGGTTGAAACTCCCACAAGTGACCACATTTTGGAAACTGCACCCCTCAAGGAATTTATCTAGAGGCAAGCACTTTGAACCCACAGGTGCTTCACAGAATTTGATAACTTGGATCCGTGAAAATGAAAAAATACATTTTTCCCACAAAAATGTTGCTTTAGCCCCAATTTTTTAATTTTCACGATGTTAACAGGAGAAACCGCCCAATTTGTTGTGCAATTTCTCCTGAGTACAATGATAGCCCATATGTGTTAGAAAACTACTTTTTGGGTACATGGTGGGGTTTGGAAGGGAAGGAGCACCATTTGACATTGAGCAGGAAAATTGGTTGGAATCGAGAGCGTATGCCAGGGGTCCTCAAACTACTACCACATGCGGCCCGCGGAGGACTTTTATCCGGCCCGCCGGGCTGTGGGCAGAGGAGAGCGGTGTCAGCGCCCGCCCTTCTCCCCCGCTTTCTCAGAGCCCCGGCAGCCGGATACTTACCTCTCCCCGTGCCTTCGCAGATCCGCTGTCTTCCTGGTCTGCGCTCCCTGTGACGTCTCAGGTCAGAGGGCGCGGTGACGTCTTTACACCGCACCCTCGCGAGTGCTGTCACTGGCAGCGCAGAGCGGGACAACGCCGCCGCGACGCTGGAGTCCGGACCTGAGCAGCGGCAGCAGGCAAGGAGGGAGTGGAGTATTGGATTTTTTTTTTTTAATGTATGGAGGCATGGGACATAATATTAGGGGTGACATCCTGCATGTGGCATTATATGGGGGGGGGGGGTGACATCCTGAATGGGGCATTATACGGGGGGGTGACATGCTGCATGGGGCATTATATGGGGGGGTGACATCCTGAATGGGGGATTATATGGGGGTGTGACATGCTGCATGGGGCATTATATGGGGGGTGACATCCAGCATGGGGCATTATATGGGGGGGGTGACATCCTGAATGGGGCATTATATGGGGGGGGTGACATCCTGAATGGGGCATTATAAAGACAGGGGAGTGATATCTTGCACGGGGCATTATATGGTGGGAGAAAGGGAAATCCTGCATGGGGCATAATAAGGGGGGGGGGGACAGCCTGCATAGGGCATTATAAGGGGGAAACAGCCTGCCTACTGAGGACCTATGCTACCTATTGGGGACATTTACCTGCCTATTTGGGACATTTACCTGCCTATTGGGGACCTATGCTGCCTATTGGGAACATTTACCTGCCTATTGGGGACATTTCCCTGCCTACTGGGGACCTATGCTGCCTATTGGGTACATTTACCTGCCTATTGGGGACCTATGCTGCCTATTGGGGACATTTACCTGCCTATTGAGGACCTATGTTGCCTATTGGGGATATTTACCTGCCTATTGAGGACCTATGCTGCCTATTGGGTACAGTTACCTACCTATTGAAATACCGGTTGATTTAACTTTACTTGTTCTTCATTTTAAATATTGTATTTGTTCCTGTATTGTTTTTTTTACTACAAAATAAGATGTGTGCAGTGTGCATAGGAATTTGTTCATAGTTTTTTTCAAAAACGATATTCCGGCCCTCCAATGGTCTGAGGGACCGTGAACTGGCCCCGTTTAAAAAGTTTGAGGACCCCTGGCGTATGCCATGTCGTGTAGAGCCCCTGATGTACCTAAACAGTGGAAACCCCTCACAAGTGACACTATTTTTTGGAAATCACATCCCTCAAGGAATTTATCTAGAGGTGTAGTGAGCACTTTGAACCCACAGGTGGTTCACAGAATCTGGTAACGTTGAGCAGCGGAAATAAAAAAATTTCCATTTTTCCCACAAAAATGTTGCTTTAGCATCAAATTTTTTATTTTCGTAAAAGGGTTAATAGGACAAAAAGAATGTTAGTGTTTGTTAACCAATTTGTCTTGTTCATGCCAGTACCCCATAAATGGTCAAAAACTACTTTTGAGGTACAGTACAAAGCTCACAAGGAAAGGAGCGACATATTATAGTGCAGATTTTTCTGTTATGGTTTGCAGGTGCGATGTCACATTGGCAATGCCACTGACGTGCCACAACAGCAGAACCCCCCCAATAAGTGAGTTCATTTTGCAAACTACACTCAATGAATTCATCTAAAGGTGCAGTGATCATATTGACAACACAGGTGTGTCACAGAACCTTATATCATTGGGCGGTGAAGAAAAATATAATTACATTACCACAAACATGTTGTATTAGCCCCCGATTGTACATTTTCACGCTGGGAAATCGGTAAAAATGGCACCAAAATTTATTACACAATTTGAACGTGGTAATACCTCATATGTGGCTGTACAGTACTGCTTAGCCAGACGGCAAGACTCGGGAGGGAAGGAGTGCTATTTGACTCTTGGAGCACAGATTTTCTTAGAATAGTTTGTGGACTCCATATACAGAGCCTCGAAGTTCCATAACAGCAGAATCACTCTTCAAGTGACCCCATTTTGGAAATTACAACCCTCTGGGAATTTATCTACAGGTGTAGTGAGTTTTGACTCCATGGGTGATTTCCAGAAACAAACAGCAATAGATGTTGCTGAGTGAAAATTGCAAATCTGCCATTGTAGTGCCTTCACATTGCAGTGCTCATACATTGTAGTGTCCAGTACGTTGTAGTGTAGTGCCCAGTACATTATGACCAGCTCGTGCTTCTGGGGACATGTGCCCTGTAAATTAAGTGGACGCTCATCAACAGTACTGACATGTGGACGCTAAATGGTGGTTTAGGCACACTGAGGCTCAGAAGGGAGGAGGACATTTGGATTTGGGAGTCTGGAATTTGCTGGATTTCTTTTGGGAAGGGTGGGGGTGGTGGATGAACGATTTCGCTTTTCCAGAGCCTTTGTACTACCAGTAATGTGGAAGCCCCTTATATTTCCATTAACAGATGACAGACCTGAGTGGGAACTTGCTTTTTTTGTGGATTGAGTTGAAGCTTTTATTGGGAACACTTTACATAACATTTTGGATCACATTTATCCATCCGATGCTCTATGCTGAGCACTTACATCGGGGTTGTTACGGATCGGGGTGGTGGAACCTCTGTGCTGCGGTGCAAGGAGGGACCAAAGGGGCGTAACTAGGTATCAACTCGGACTGACCAAGGTCGCACGGCGGCTCAATCGACTCCGTGAACCAGGGAAGGAAAGAGCAGAGGGACCAGGTGCTACTCTGGACCAGTCCTTGTATGAGAGCAGGTGACTCCCACGGGTCAGAAGGCAGGGACTGACCGGTACAGCAGATGAGCACGGCCGGTAGGCTGATGGGTGATCCGGGTAGACGGACTGGCAGACACCACGGGTAACTGGCAGGAGCCTCAAGGTAGGCTGACTGGTAGGCATGGCAGGTGACTGGTATGTTCTCCGGGTAGGCAGGCAAGCCTGGCCCTTAGACAGACTGGCGGGTTTGGACCGTAGGCAGACTGTCGGGCTGGAGAGTGTACTTGGCTGGCGGAGACAGGTAGCAGGCAAAGGCTCCGGATAAGCGAACTGGCCAAGCCCATAGACAGACTAGCAGGCTGGGCTGTAAGTAGACTGTCGGGCTAGACTGGTAGTCAGGCTGGCGGACTGGTAGTCAGGCTGGCGGACTGGACTGGTAGTCAGGCTGGCGGACTGGACTGGTAGTCAGACGAGCAGCGGGACCTGAGGGCTGAAGCAGAGTTAGTGCACTGAGCTACAACCTTGCACGGGCACCTCCATTTTGGAGGAGGTGCCTTTTATATGAGAAGTCCTCCGGCCATTGGCCGGGGACTCCTTAGGATGGCGCCAGGCCAGGAGCGCGGCGGTAAGGGGGACAGCGTCTCTGCCTGTCAAGGAGCAAAGACGCCCATACTACAGGGGTTTCCATCTAAATAGCTAAATGACGTAATTCAGATGACACCCCCTACATATCCATTCACTATAATGAGGCAGCAGAGTTACTCTGGACTCTGTATTGCCTCTGTTTAGCAGTGCCCTTTTCAGAGGCGCACAAAACTGTGGCCCGACCACGCTTTTATGCACGCTTAAAAAGACAGACACCACTGGATCACAGGCCAGACAGCGTCCACAGTGCCTCCATCTGCCTCATTACAGGGAATCTTCTGCTGGGGGTCTGTCTAAATCGCGTATTTCAGAGATTTACACGGAAACCCCAGTGTAAGCTCTCAGCGCAGGATAAATGGGAGCAGGCTCCATCTTACTACGTTCTTTGGGAGGCAGAATGAACAAAACAACAGCAGGTCAAGAATTGGTTTTATTTATTTTTTACGCCGTTTCTCGTGCGGTATAAGTGATTAGACGGCTTTATTCTTCGGGTCGTTGTTATTATAGCGATACCACATCGATAGGTCTTGATTTTATGTACACAAAAACAATTTTATAAAAATAATTGTTTTTACATTGTTATATACCGAGAGCTGTAACTTTTTTATTTCTCCGGAACTGTATGTTGGCTTGTTTTTTTGAAGGACAAAATGACTTTTTCAGTGATATTTTTATTTACATTCGATTTTTTGATTGTGTTTTATTCCACTTTTTGTTAGCGGGATGATGAAAAAAGTATTGTTTTTTTTTTCATGGTGTTCACTGAAAGGATTAACTAGTATGAAAGTTTTATAGATCGGGTTGTTCTGGATGTGGCGATACCAGCATTATAGGTCTACGAATGTAGTACAAGTACAGCAATGCTCACCCTACCCTGCTCCAGTGATGCCTCTACACTGCTGCCCTGGTGATTGCTTTCAGACTGTTGCAGAGCTACTGAAGAGTGTTTGCAGCGGTCACGCATGTAGTAAACAATCATTGGGAGCAGTGGCAGAGTCATCGATGGAGCAGAGAAGAGAGAGTATTGCTGTACTTGTTATTTTTAACATCCAAAAGTCAATGGAATGAAGAAAGTTGAAAAAAAAAAACCATTACAAGGGTAAATCTACACATTCAAATAACTTTTCAGAACAAGCTGTCAAGTGCGTTCATGAGGAATAGCACTATATTTGGTCATTATGTGACTTGTATCCATAATTTTCACCAGTTTTCTCTCTGCAGGTTCTAATTCTATTGATTCTGAGGTAGTGGAAGGCGACCAGCTCCCAAAATGCCTCTCATACACAAAACACAAGGACTTCCTGCTCTTTTTTTTCATTGGTAGCGTAAAGACAGGATCTGCAGAGGAATGGAAGAAATTATACAGCAGTACTGATCCGTGTAGCTGTGAATCCAGCAATGGGATAAACTACCTAGAATCTGTTATCTGTCTCACACTCTGCTCCTCACACCTTCTCCCCTTCCCATAGAGAAGAATAGGAGGTCTAACCTGATACCGCACTCAGCGAGCAGTTGATCTAGCCTTGAGCAAGATGGGTTTCAGCTGTTTCTCAAAGTGAATGAGGAGTTCAGGAGGTAGAGGAAGAAGTGGTTTCATAAAAACAGATTTCTCTGATAAATTATATTGCAAAGTTTTATATTTGCTTGTACTGTTGATGCATGAAAACTTTATTGAAAGTAGTTCCTATTTATCTGTCTTGCTATACCTTTATAGATGGGCACTGGATCTTTTATATGCCTGTTTGCACTGTACATGCACCATTCAGTGATATGTGCAGTGCAAAGAAGTTTCTATGTTTTGGGGTATGCAAATTGCCTCTTCAGAGAGGAAGAGGACTAGAATGCTAGTGCCACCTATTGGAAGTATAATCCTATAAGTCAGTATCAACGCTTTAAACAAGCCTTGCCACATGACTTAGGATAAAAGCCAAACCAGAATCTCAATTTGCAGAAACTGTGTTTCGGGGTACTGCTCCTCATCAGTGCATAGTGTGAGATCTGGTTTGGCTGGGTGAGAGGTGACTGGGATCTACTGTAATAAGAGATCTGAATTACACTAATTGTACGGTCGGAATTTATTTTTCTATATGGGGCTTTAAAAAAAAATATGTGTGCTGGCCTTTTTTTAATTTCGTTTCCTGTAATCAGTATTTTTGGGCATGTGGCCTCCTTGGGCTGTGCATTATATACTCCGATCTCCACAGGCTGTTCGCAACGTGGTCAAACCCTGGTCCTGCTCTGCTCTGGTCTATTTTGAGGCCTGGTTGTCACATAGACAGGTGAATCACTACAGTAGAAACCATGCTGATTGGGTATACCTTGTCGTGGTGGGATGGCTTTTATGCTTTTTCTTAATCAAAAAACACCATTAATCTGCAAATATGGGGTTAATCTGCAGGTTAATAGTGTGCTAAAGCAGTGCAGCCGCCGCAGTGAACACCTTGCTATGGGGACGAAATGAACTTTATTCCTCCCGGCAGCCTCGGGCTTTCAGTCATAGAGGTGGGCTAGGCTTTAGTCACCTCTCGGTACATAGTGAGCGGAGGGTATAACCACGCCGGCACTGACTGACAGCCAGCTCGGCACTGACTGACAGCCGGCTCAGCACTGATACACTGCACCCCATATCTGCAGGTGAATAGTGGTTAGTGACATGACAGGTTCCCTTTTACCAAGTACCTTATGTTTTTCCCATCTGTTACTATTTATTGACTTACTGCAGTGTGGCAATGCATGTTTTTATTCTAGGTTTGGCTTGTTGATGGCCACAGGGTACATGTACACCTGCATATTACCCTTATACTAACAGGTGCCCTGGCCCTTGTTTTTGGTTTGGTTAAAAAATAATTAGTTAGGTTTTCTCCAAGAGTTCCCCATTTTTAATGGTTGCAAAACCCGGATTAGTAAACAGCACATGTGCAATTCCTCACCACTGAAGAAGCTCTAGAGGTGGGAATTTACTTAATATTTTAGTAATTTCACTATACAACCTATACTTCTGTATTAGCTATGTAGTCTACATAAAACATACGCCTTCAGTGTATATAGAATTATTCAGAAACTTTTTATCATCTAGAAATATACATTGAAAAATATCTACAAAACTAAAGTAATAATTTAAAAGATACAACAACGACGACACTGGTTATAGGAGAACTCTTCAAGGAGTCGATTGTCACCTAAGTTACTAACACACCTATGAACAGATGTAATGTACTAAAGTCAGCGCAACGCTGGATCAAGATCTAGAAGTCTTGCTGAATGTCACATAACGCACTGGTCAGCCGCTTCATCTTCTCTTCCATGGCTTTCTTACTGCTTGCAGTTTCTTGTAGCAGGTGGCGCATTTCTTCCTCTACACGATAAACCTATAATAGTAGGGTAGGAAAAACATATGTATGGACACTGAAATTAAAGCAGTGTGTAAAAAGGTCTATTCTATGAAGGCAGCACGGTGGCTCAGTGGTTAGCATTGTACAGTGGCTCAGGTGTTAGCACTGCAGTCTTGAAGTGCTGGGGTCCTGGGTTCAAATCCCACCAACATCTGCAATGAGTGTGTATGGGTTTCCTCCCACACTCCAAAGACATACTGAGAGGGAAATTAGAATGTGAGCCCCAATGGGGAGAGAGCTGATAATGTCTGTAAAGTGCTGGAGTATATGATGGTGCTATATAAGCAAGTAAAGTAAATAAAGTTTCCACATTACCTGCATAAATATCCAAGTAATATATAGTCTATAACCTGACAAAGTATAAAGTTGACAAACATAACAACTTGCCCCTTTCACATAAATAAAAAGTAATTGCTAAAAGCAATTTACATCGCATTTTCCTATCGGACCTGAAACGCTTTCCTTTGGACCACTAGAAGGTTCGCTCACAGCGGGAGGGCAGAGTTATAATTAAGAATCGCAAGGAAAAAGGAAGATCATTCTTGGCTGCATTTACCCCTTAATGACCACGCTTGTTGATAGGTGCTGAAGAACCATCATTTTTTTCTTTTTTGGTTTTTATTGCTGAACAAGAGCTTGCTTTCTGCGGGAGGAGCAGTACTTCTCTAATTGTACTATTTTGGGGCCTAACTGTAATATACCAATAGAAGACCATTGGATATTATTAGGCCCCCAGCTGACGTGGTAACCCATCGGCACCTTGTGATTACACTGCAGATTCTAATGGCATACAGAAGAGAGCCCCCCCCTCCCTGAGAAACACTTTGGATGCCGTGGTCGCTACTAACTGTGGCATCTAATGGGCTAAGCTGCTGGCATTAAAGGCAACTCCAATGTCGGCCATTGTTGCATGTGCCCGGCTTGGTATTACAGCCGCACTTCTGCTGGATTTTTGTGAATACAGTGAGAAGTACTGACAAGAGCATCTCATGACGTGTATATATAAATCATTCATCTTTAAGGGGTTAAATAACTATAGACTCCCAGCGCCCTTCAGTCTAGATTATGCACTCCTCATTTATAATCATGAATGATGAATAATAATCATTGAACCCTAATCTGCTCTTTCAGTCTGAACCGCTCTCCTATGAAGTCAACTAGCAATTTATAAATCTTCGAAATGCCTCCAAGGTAAATACCCCACTTAAAGTGTAACTAAACCTTTGATGACATTTCGGTTCCTGCGACCTCACTCATTGTGCACCCCCACGTCCACATAGAAGAGTGGAGTACAGATACAATGTAAAGCCTATACTCGTGCTCCCCTCTGTGTGTATGTGCTCAGGCTCGTGATCCCCTCTGTGTGTATGTGCTCAGGCTCGTGCTCCCCTCTGTGTGTATGTGCTCAGGCTCGTGCTCCCTTCTGTGTGTATGTGCTCAGGCTCGTGCTCCCCTCTGTGTGCATGTGCTCAGGCTCGTGCTCCCCTCTGTGTGCATGTGCTCAGGCTCGTGCTCCCCTCTGTGTGCATGTGCTCAGGCTCGTGCTCCCCTCTGTGTGCATGTGCTCAGGCTCGTGCTCCCCTCTGTGTGCATGTGCTCAGGCTCGTGCTCCCCTCTGTGTGCATGTGCTCAGGCTCGTGCTCCCCTCTGTGTGCATGTGCTCAGGCTCGTGCTCCCCTCTGTGTGTATGTGCTCAGGCTCGTGCTCCCTTCTGTGTGTATGTGCTCAGGCAGTAGCTATGCTCTCCTGTTGCTTGAGTAGTTCAGTATTTTCTTATTTTATTTTATTTTTTTTTTTGAGTGATTGGTGGGGGTCTCAGGACCAGGACCCCCACCAACTGCTTGCAATTAAAATGACACAAAAAAGTGTTAATAGCTTATTTACTATTTAAGGGGGCTGTTGGGTGAAAACAAATTCTCACCTATCCACAGGGTAGGTAATAAAATACTGATTGCTGGAGGTTCAAATGCTGGGAACACCAGAACAAGGAACTTTTATCCCCATTGGAATGGAGCGGCAGTGCAGATACTCGATTTCTGCTCCATATATTCCCTATGGGGCTGCCAAGCACTGCGTCGGGCTTTTTCCAGCACCCCAACAGAGAATGAATGGAGCTATGGTCTGGCATTATCATTGCCACTTTATTCTAATGGGTATAAAAGTGCCCCACAGGGAATAAAAATTGCCCGATCTGCCAACCAATACTGGTCCCAGCAGTCGGTCTCCACCGATCAGTATGTTATCACCTATCTTGTGGATAGTCTACAACTTGTTTTTACTTGACAACCCCTTTAAGGCTCTGACTAAATGCATACAGAAAATACATTTTTCAGACAGCATAGAATGTTATAGTTGGAGGGGACCCCCAGGGTCATCGTGTCCAACCCCGTGCTCAATGCAAGATTCACTAAACCATCTCGGACAGACATCTGTCCAATCTCTGTTTGAAGACGTCCATTCAAGGGGAACTCACCACCTCTCAATGCAGCCTGTTCCACTCATTGATCACCCTCCAAGTCTTCTTAAGATACAAACTCTGTACATTTCAAACAATGATGTTGCCCATACCAACCTCTCAGATCATTGTCCGCCTAACCTCTCCTAGAATAGTGGCAGCTGGATTACAACTGAGAAATGCAGTTTTTGATTACTCCATGAGGCCAAAATACTAAGTTGTATTATACAATATATTACTAAACAGATCTGTCAGACCTAATGAGTCTGGTATAATTACTTTGAAAACCCAAGTCTGAGCACATTTCCAAAGCGCACACAGGTGCACACACTATATGGGCAATGGTTTTAGGACACACGGTTTAATAATGCAATAATAGGTTTTTCCTTCAGTCCCATTGCCCCCGGTGTATGACCTCCGCCAATCGTTGTGCCGCCTGTCTCTACTAACATTTCTTAAGATCTCACTGATATCAGCGTGGCCCTGTAATAGAAGTCACCGGTGTAACAAGTCAGGTCAGAAAATGTCTGCCCTTTTTATATATTCCCCATCACCTGTGTATGATATTATTGAATAAGTGGAAGGAACCACAGCAACTCAGCCATAAACTAGAGACTATGTAAAGTTACTGATTGGGGTCATCGAGTGCTGAGGCGCATAGTGCTCAAGAGTCACCAGCGCTCTACTGACTCCATAACAGCAGAGTCCAAACCTCCTCTGGTGTTACCATCAGCACAAACACTGTGCCAGGAAAGTCATGACATGGGTGTCTGTCCATTGCCAAACAGCTACATACAAGCCTTACATCACCAAGCACAATGCCAGGCATTGGGTGGAATAGATTAAAGCAGCCACCATTGGGCTTTGAAGCACTGAAAACCTGTCCTTTGGAGCGATGGATCACATGTCTCTATTTGGCATCTGATGGTTGAGATTGGGTTTGGAAAATGCCAGGAGAACGTTACCTGGCTGACTGCACTGTGCCAACTTTAGCATTTGGTAGGGGTATAATGATATGGGGATGTTTTTCTAGAGATGGCCTCAACCCTTTAGTACCTGGGAAGGGAAATCTTAAAGTGTAACTATTAGTGTTGATCAAGCACTGAAATACTCGAGTGCTCTGTACATGAATCGAGCACGTTGGACACTCAGACGTGTACAGAGTCTAATACCGGGCATAATGTAAATGAACGTGTAGCTCAAGCATTTTTCTGGAGCACTCTCGCTCTCTCAGAGGATTTGTTAAAGGGGTTTGTAATAAATAAATAAAAAACACATTTAAAATATTAGACATTTTTCTAAATACCTTTATATAGCAAAAATGTAAGCTTTATCTGTCAGGATTCCAAGATGACAGCTACCACCAATAACAACCCATACCAAAATTTCAGAGGACACTCAATAGGAGTAGGACGGCCTGCGTGAAGCACAAGATAGAGGTCACGGCGGAGGAGCGTCCGGTCCGGCATCGTGAACACACAATCCTCTGTTCAGTCTACCTGACAGGACGCCGGACTAAAGCAGAAGATGAACACTGTCTTTACATGACGGAGAATGATCATCTCAGTCATCCTGGCAGTGTTAGGGCGTCTGTCGGGCATCCCGTAGCCTGTCCTACAGCGTGTCCTGACAGGTGCCATGTTTAGAATCCCGACAGCGTGCACTAGATAAAGCAGACCTCTTTGCTACATAAAGGTAGTTAGAAAAATGTTTAATATTTAAATGTGCATTATTTATTTCATTTATTTAATTACATTTCTTGGAGAACCCTTTTAAATTCAGCTAAGTATTTTAGAAAGCATTACTAGACCGGGCAAATAAAGACACCTACTTTCTCATTGGCTGCATCCATGTCCTTTTGCTTCTGACTTGTTACTTTAACAAGCTCGGCCTGATGGGCGGCCAGAATGGAGTCCAGCTGTCTCCTAAAGGAGTCATCCACAGAATGAAGCTTCTCCGTCACAACCCTGTGCATACAGAAATAAGCGGTGAAAGGTGAACTGTGCCCTCCACGCCCCTGATCATTACTTTATATGAAATGTCTGACTGGTCAAGGAAGTGAGAAGATGTAGAACAATCTCCTAATTTCTGGCTGTGAGCTCTTGGGACTGAACGCCCCAGTGTTAGATGAGGCAGCCATATCTACCCCTGTCCCATTCGTCTGTGGACATTCATGCATTATGCAGGAACCCAACATAGATTTTCGTTTGCAGAAAATCCTGCACTGAACTAGAGAAAGAAAAAGCTGAGAAACAAAAAAAGCCAATTGTGTAACAAACATACAAAGCCAGACCGTCTCTCTGCGCCCCCCCACCCCCCATTTTGTTGTAGTACTCTTTTGGAGCATAAATGATATGGATAGACGATAGACAGTCATTAAACATCAAACAAGGTTACTAACCATTTTGATAAAAAGGTGGGCTTCACTGCCTCCTTACAAAGTTTCTTTAAACCAAAACCGCTTTCTACTTACTTATGGTTATGGAGGCTTTTGTCTCTCTCTTCAATCAGCTTCTTCTCCTTGGCATCAAAATTCTCTTTCATCTGCCTGACTTGTGTTTCAAGCTGGCTTAGTAATTCCGCTTTATCCTGCCACTTCTTATTCATTGCACTATGAATAGAAAGAGCAAATGCCTGAAATGAGCCAAGATTCCACATCAAACAGCACAAGCGACATTTAGGGAAACCTCTGCTCCGCCAGCGGCCTGATCACCTGGAAGCTTTCTTCACATCCAGCAGCTCGGCCTCCTTTTCTTCTAGCTGGAACTTGATTTCTTCTTTTCTTTCTGTCTGCCGCTCCAGCTTCTCTTTCAGTTCTTGCAACTGTGTTGCTCTTTCATCGTTTTGCTCTCTTAATGTCTTCTCCATCTCTAGATTTTCAGCACGTAATTTCCTTATTCGTTCATCCCTTTCCTGCAATCCCTGATAAAAGAATGTGCAGCAATGTACCGATCCAAGTTATACTTGTAGAAAACAGTTTCTTCCAGGTCAGATGGGAAGCAGAGACACCGGTGGGGGATGCGGTATCGATTATGTTATTAATATTTTTTTGGGTACCACCAAGACCTCATTTTTTTTTTTTTTTTACTTGTGGACAAACTCTTTTGAATATAGAATTTTCTTCTCGATTTGTGAATTGGTCAGGAAAAAAATACCAGCGATTGCCATCTATACCTACAACAAGCTAAACATAGATGTGCACGTTTCCCATTTATTCCTCCATGTTCACTGCTATAACCTACCATACGTTGGAGTCTGTATAAAGAAAGACATATTAAGCAGGCAATTCTTCAATTAGTCAGCACATAAGTTTCACAGATATTTAAAGGGAGTCTGTGTGCAGGTTTTGATGTGTAATCCGAGAGCAGCATGATGTAAGGGCAGAGACCCTGATTCCAGCGATGTGTCCCTTTCCACATTGTGTTTTGCTGTTTCGTTAAAATCAGGTGTTTTATGAGCGTGAGATTAGAGGACTAGCGGCCTCGTGCCTCCTGGTCCAAACACGTCCCCAGTACTGATCAGCAGCTGTACATAGAAAGCTCCAATCAGGGGTGTAGGTGGGGTTATACACACTCAGCATTTGAGCTCTGCTACATCTACAGCAGAAAAAAATGATTTTATTACCACTTCTGCAACAAGTATAGTAAGTGATACATCGCTGGAATCAGGGTATCCGTCCCTCTATCACGCTGATAGCAAAAACCTGCAGATACAATCCCTTTAAAGAAACCAGTGCTTTATCTAGAGCTGTGCAGACTTTAGATGTAGCAGCTCATCTCCCCGTCTGACAATAGGATCGGAAGTTGAAATTCGAAACGCAGATCTTTTCACCACAAACATAATAATTTGTTGGGGAAAAGTCTGGAGGCCTCCGTACTCATTAGATGGTCAAATGATCCCAACAAAATTGACTGATGCTATCAACCTGTCTAAAGTGTCTAGAGGCCTTAAATGGAATCGGCCAGTAGGTTTTTGCTATTTAATCTAAGAACAGCATATTATAAGACAAGAGAGACTGATTCTGGGGATGTGTCACTTATTACTGTGTGTGCTGTAGTTTCAACGCAATCAGTGTTTTATCAGCAGGAGATTATCACTGCTCCACTAGGTCTCACTTGCAGGCCAGTCTGACTAATCTGTGTAACCCCACCCCCTCCATTGATTGTCAGGTTGCAGACAATGCACACAGAAAGCTGTCAAACAGGGGTGTGGGCAGTGTTATACACAGCCCAGAATTCTGACCACTGCCACATCTAGAACAGAGAAAACAGGGATTCTATCAAAACTGCACCAAGGTGTCTAGTAAGTGATACATCGCTGGCTTCAGGGTTTCTACCCCTACATCATGCTGCTCTCATATTACATAGGAAAAACTTGCTGACAGACTCCCTCTAAGTTTAAACAAGACAAGACTATTCGGTTATTTTTTTTTTTTTTAAGTGCCACTGATCATCCATCATTATGTTTAGACAAGTCAAAATAAAGGCACTCCATGCACAGTCCCTGTCTCATCACATCAGCTAGGAGCCATTGCACATCTATATAAAGATGCAAATTTGAGTCCTTTCTGCACTCCATGCCAACTCCTGCAGCGGAAGCCCCCTTCCCATTATAATATATATATTATATATTAAAAAAAATAAAGCTCGCCAGAGGATTTTATGCATATGCCTGGCCGTCCTAGCATTATCTTGCAGCTTTCGGGCATTACATTTTCTCCTGATCTCTACCATTTTCCTCTGGCAGGTAGATGGAAGGGCAGAGCCTGTTGTGGGATGATCAGTGGGGGGAGGCTCCTGCTGCGGCCAGCGGCTTACAACCAGCCACTTGGCTACAAAGAAGGAGATTTGGAGAAATGGCATAATTATGTGAATTCTGTACATTATTTTCTCAACTCTGGTTCATGTATGAGGGAAGATCTAATCAAAGGAAAGGTGGAGATTAATGCAGGAATTGTTGGGTTTTTTTTTGTATTTTTTTTTCTCTAGGCTTGGTATTCTTTCAGATGGATCTAGATGAGCCCCATTATTTGTGAGCGGAGCACTGTAGGCCTTAACCACTGATCCTGCTATCCTAACTCTTCACAACGTCTGGTATAATACTACTAAATGATGAATCTCTACAACACGAGCCACCTAAATGAAATACAATCACTCCTGTCCAATAAGCTGTGACTGACAAGTACCGGGCACGTCTGGGGCAAGCTATATAAACCAAAATACTCATGGACTCACTTCTTTTAGTTTCCGGATGGTCTCGGTCTGATCATCCACCATTTTGCTTTTGATCCTCAGTGCATCATTATCTCTTTCATTTTGCTTTTTCAATGTCTCTAGCTCTGCGGAAAGGACGTCAATTTTTGCTTCCAGCCTTCCTCGGTCCTGGGCCAATGCAACACCTGGAAAATTAGTTTGAGGATTTCAAGGGACTATTTCTAAAAGAGGTTTTTCTCGTCTCGGGAAATAAAGTGTATTCGGTGTATCACAAACTTTCTTATACACTTTGAGTATTCATTTTTCATTTTTTTTTTCTTTTAAGATAAATGTTAGCTTTGATTGGAGGGGAACCCTTTTTTTAGCTGCTAGAAAAGGTTGCAACAAGACGCCTACACGGTTGGATGTGGCTGCCACTGACTCCAACTGTATAGAAAAATATACGCAAGACAAAAAGTGGTACATTCATCGGAGAAAACTGCAGTCTGACACGTTTTTCTGTCCTGTTGAAGAACAATATCCAGACATGCACTGCTTTTCAGTAGAAGTCAACAGGATCCAACTGTATAGGCATCCAACTGCATCCTGGTCCAGCAGCCAAGTCGGTAGTCCATGGCGGCTGGAGCAGAGACCTGCCAACCTTCTCCTACCTGCTGATATTCCCCAGCGCCACCACAGATTAGAAGACCTGACGCCACGTCATCATTGCAGAGTGACGCACACATGACGTCACACCGGGCCTACTAATCTAAAAAGATGCCAGCAGCTAGAAGGTTGGCATGGCTATGGTCCTACAGACATGGACTACCGACTTGGCTATTGACCAGGGTGCTGCAAATATTTTTGTTCGACTCTAGTAAACTTGCATTATTACGAATTGTAGGAAAAATGCAAGATTTTTCATTTGATACAGGTTATGATTACATACGGTAACATGAATGTTTTAGCATGTATACCTGTGTAATTATTACTAGACAAACAATGTCCAAGTCTCAAAACATGCATTTTTTTCTATGGTCTGATCTCCCACAATGTCAACGAGGACCAGATATTGTGTCTCGTGTGTGAAGCATATCGTCCCATCTATCGTGAAGACATTTAGGGTTTCATTACGAAGTACAATGGTACAACACAATTTAGATATAATCTGGTAGGAGCCATAATACAAACCTCTTTATGGCAGCCTCATAGTCGGGGTCTGGTGTTTGGATCCCCCACTATAAGCTAGATTGATACTGTCTACGTTGGCCTCCATGATACCATTAAGAAAGAAAAAAATTCTAAAAGTTCTGTGAAACTGAATAATAGGATTCAATGGCTTCACCTTGCTGAGTTAATTCTTGTCCCCAGATTTTCCTTTCAGCCTTTAATCCATCGATCAGGGACTCTTGGGCCGTGAGCTGTGATAGGAGTTTGGATTTCTCCTGCTTCAGAAGCTCAATCTGAACAGTTTTTCGTTTTTCTTCTTCCGCCACCATTTCCAGGCTGCGTATTCTGCTCTATAATAAGAGTAGTGTCAATATTAATCAAGTGCTGTGTATATACAGCGATCAACGCCTAATCATAGATAATAGCTCATATATGGGGCAACATGAACACTGGATTTGTGCAGTCTTCACAGTTATTCAGCTTTTTTTTCATAATCTACAGAAGATCTGAATAGTAAGAAAAAATGAATGTAAATGTGTCCTAAGCAATTATGTGATCCCTGGTCATCCAAAGCATCACATGTTCTTAGTATGTGAGATGGGGATCACTAATGGTGCAGGCCCCTTGCATCCACTGAAGCTCAGCGTCTTCCACCACACGTGAGATCATGGGGCATCTTGGTAGAGACATCACCTAAGGTAGTGATTAACATTGGTGAGGTCTGGGGATCCGAGAATGAAAAGTGTCAAAACCTATCCATGAGATAAAAATTCCTAGTCTTTCCAAAATATGCGGTTAGGAATTTCGTGACTTAAAACCAGAAACTTTAAAAAGGGAATCTGTCAGCAGGATTTCACTATTTATATGCACATGTAGCTCTTTCAAATACAAAGTCCAGCAATACCTTTACATGGCCAGTCCTTTCCTCTTTTATTGAGAAAAGGAGATTTTTGTGTACTCACCGTAAAATCTCTTTCTCTTAGCCTCTAATTGCGGGACACAGGATCTTGGGTGTTATGCTGCTGTCCACTAGGAGGCGGCACTATGCTTATCTGAAAAAGATTAACCGTGGCTCCTCCTCTGCAGTATACACCCCCGGACGGCATCAGCCTACTCCAGTTTTGTGCAAAAGCAGTAGGAGGAACGTAACATGGATAACATAACCATGCCTATAAGAAGGCAACTATGTAAGAACTCAAAGGAAAACCAACATGACAACTCAACATAACGGCCCGGAACGGGCAACAGGGTGGGGGCTGTGTCCCCCAATTAGAGGCTAAGAGAAAGATTTTACGGTGAGTACACAAAAATCTCCTTTACTCTGTCGCGTCATTGGGGGACACAGGACCATGGGACGTCCCAAAGCAGTCCCTGGGTGGGAAGCAATGGACGAATATTGTGTAGACGGGTCCCTATAATTAGGGTACTGCCGCCTGCAGAACACGTCTGCCCAGGCTCGCATCTGCTGAAGACTGGGTATGAACGTTGTAGTGTTTTGTAAAATTGTGTAGGCTGGTCCAGGTGGCTGCCTTACACACTTGTTGTGCCGAAGCCTGGTGCCGAAGGGCCCAGGATGCCCCTACCGCACGTGTAGAATGTGCCGCAATACCTGCTGGAATAGGCGAATTTTTGAGGCGGTAGGCCTCTTGTATGGTGGATCTGATCCACCTGGCAAGGGTAGCCTTAGAAGCTGGCAGACCCTTGCGGCCACCTTCCAGAAGGAGGAAAAGATAATCAGATTTCCGGAAGTGCGCAGTCCTAAACACATAGATACGCAATGCCCTTACAAGGTCAAGCGTATGCAAAGCCTTTTCCACTCTATGAACCGGAACCGGACAGAGGGATGGTAGTGAAATTTCTTCATTGAGATGAAAGCTGGACACAACCTTCGGAAGGAAGGATGGAACCGTACGGAGTACTACCTTGTCCTGGAAAAAAATCAGGAAGGGCTGTCTGCAGGAGAGTGCTGTGAGTTTTGACACCCTGAGTAGCGAGGTGATTGCCACGAGTAAAACCACTTTATGGGATAGAAGACGGAGTGGGACTTCCCTAAGGGGTTCAAAGGGTGTTTCCTGTAATGCTGTCAGCACCAGGTTGAGGTCCCACGCTTCTAGAGGTCGTCTGTAGGGGGGAACCAATCGGGAAACCACCTGGAGAAATGTTCTTACTTGCGGTTTATGAGCAATGCACTTTTGAAAAAGCACAGAAAGAGCTGACACCTGGCTCTTAAGGGAGGCCAGGGATAGTCTGGCTTCCAGACCCGCTTGGAGTAAACCGGAGTACCCTGGGAAGGGAATAAGGGAGTGGGGTCTGGTTACAAGATTCGCACCAGGCAAAGAAAGCTTTCCAGGTACGGTAGTAAATGTTAGCAGAGGTTGGTTTTCGTGCTCTGATCATGGTTTTAATGACGTCTGGCGAAAAACCTGCCTGGGTTAGAACCCAGGTCTCAATGGCCACGCCGTCAAATTGAGGGCCTCTAAGTTCTGGTGGTAGAACGGGCCTTGTGACAGAAGATCCGGGCGGTCGGGAAGACGCCAGGGAACGTCTGCTGTGAGTCATACGATGTCGACGTACCATGTACGCCTGGGCCAGTCCGGTGCGATCAGGATGGTTGGAACTCCCTCCTGTTTGATCTTTCTCACCACTCTGGAAATCAGGGGGAGAGGTGGAAAAATGTACAGGAGCTGGAACTGGGTCCAGTCCTGAACCAGGGCGTCCGCCACTAGCGCTCTCGGGTCACGTGTTCTGGCCATGATGTTGGAGACTTTGGCATTGAGGGGAGACGCCATTAGGTCCACGTCCGGAGTGCCCCAACGATGGCAGATCTGTTGGAAGATTTCGGGATGGAGAGCCCACTCTCCCGAGTCTATTCCTTGTCAGCTGAGGAAGTCTGCTTCCCAGTTGTCTACGCCCGGAATGTGGACCGCAGAGATAATGGAGCTCGTTTTCTCCGCCCAGTGAAAGATGCTGCAGGGCAGGTGCAATCGGTATATGGAGGTATGCTGCATCTTGTATGTCTATGGAGGCGAGATATTCTCCTTTTTCCATGGATGCAATGATTGACCGGAGGGACTCCATACGGAAGTGACGTACTCGTACATATTTGTTGAGTTGTTTTAGGTCTAGTATGGTCCGTACCCCTCCTCCTTTCTTGGGGACTACGAAAAGATTGGAGTAGAACTCCTGGAAGCGCTCGGCTGCGGGGACAGGTATTATGACTCGTGCTTGAAGAAGCGATGAGACCGCTTGGTGGAAGGCGCGAGCTTTTGCTGGCGGTTTTGAGGGAACAGAGTCTGTTTGGTGGGTTGGAAGTGAACTCTATTTTGTATCCTGAAGACACTAGTTCCCTGACCCACCTGTCTTCTGTAATAGGTAGCCAGACTTGATGAAAGAGTAAAAGTCGGCCTCCTACAGGTGGGGTGTCTTCCTGAGTCCGTGAGTCATGATGAGGAGAAATTCTTAGATTTTCCTCCTTTTGATATTGAGTGGCCTGCCTTTGACTGCCAGGATTTGTCCGACTTTTGTGTCGGCCTCGAGTCTTCCCTGCATGTGAAGCGGCTGTTATTTTGTGTTGGCCGTGAAACGGACCAGCCGGAAGAGCTCCGAAAGGATCGGAAGCGAGCTTGGTTACGCTTGTTATAATTGCGCTTGGGCTTCAGTTGGGGAAGAGAGGTACTCTTACCCCCGGTGGCATTGGATATCATCGTGTCCAAGCTTTCACCGAAAAGTCGACCGCTGAGGTATGGAAGGTGCGTGAGGGACTTCTTTGAGGCTGCGTCCGCTTTCCATTCACGCAGCCAAAGGATACGCCGAATTGTGATGGCGTGTGATATTGCCCCCGCTGCACCCCTTGCAGAATCCAGAGCTGCATGAAGCATGTAATCTGCCACAACTGCTATCTGAACTGCTTGGTCCGACAGTTCAGGGGCAGAAGCTTGGAGGCCAGTTTGTAGATTCTTTGCCCAAGCCAGTATGGCCTTGGCTGCCCAGACTGAAGCGAACGCGGGGGCTAGAAAGGCCCCTGTGGTTTCGCAGATTGAGCGAGCCATAATTTCTACCTGCTGGTCTGCTGCATCCCTGAGGGTTGAGCTATCTGGCAGTGAAAGAAGTGTCTGTGCTGCCAGCCTGGAGACTGGGGGTCTACTGCTGGTGGGTCTGTCCATTCTTCGGTGGTTTCCTTTGGAAATGGGTAACGGGCCTCCAGAAGCTTGCGATTGGTAAGCTTCTTGTGAGGCTGTGAGAATTGTTTTGTGAGGATAGATTTAGATTCTGGATGATCCAAGAAAACCTTATGCGGTTTGAGAGCTCCATGAAATGAAATCTTATTTTGTGGTGCGTCCGGGATCGGATCAGAGATGTCCAGCACCCGATGTATGGACGAGATTATGTCCTCAACTAGCGCAGCATTGCTAGGTGGGATTGGAGTTAGGGATCCATCAGTTTCCTTGTCGGAGTCAGAATCGCAGATGCCTTCTGACTCTTGTGTATCACTAAGGTGTCTCCTAGGTGACCCAGAATGGGGGATTTCTCTGGACGTCTGAGGTGATCCTCCTTGCGACACTAAGCGAAAACTGGAATAGGCTGATGTCGTCCGGGGGTGTATACTGCAGAGGAGGAGCCACGCTTAATCTTTTTCAGATAAGCATAGTGTCGCCTCCTAGTGGACAGCAGCATAACACCCAAGGTCCTGTGTCCCCCAATGAGGCGACAGAGTAATCAGTGTTTGAATTGATTGATATGCACATGGCTATGATACATCTGAAGCCTCTGTCACTCCAGCTCTATTCCCCGCTTCCTCCTGCTTGACTGATTCCTTTGCATGGAATCACACATCATAGAAGCCATCAGTCAAGCAGGAGGATGTGGCACTGGATGGGGAATAGAGCTGGAGTGACAGAGGCATCAGATCTACAAATGGCCTTTTCAGCATATCATTTCAAACACTGATTTCTCTACATGCAAATATGCAGATTTGAAAGAGTTACATATACATATAAATAGCTTGGAGGGTGAAATCCTGCTGAGATATTCCCTTAAAAAGGTGAAGACAATATATACAGTATATACACACACAAAAAGCAAACCTACTTTGAGAGAATTTATGTTTTCTTGCTTTGCTTTAGTGACGTCTGCTATTCTGGTCTTCTGCTCCTTCACCATGGTAGTGAGCTCCTGAATTAAACTCGCAGATTGCTTCTCTTTATGGCGGCTGTGAGAGAGCGCTTCTTTATGCTCCGCTAGCTCTGCCGTGACGTTATCAAAGCAATCTTTAACCTATGACATGGAGAACCACATTTATGTCCTACAAATCCTGTGGTTGTGGTAATTAACAACTCATTAGAAATGTACTTTACTTGATAAATCCTCCTACAAGTCGATGTGATTGGTTACGAAAAATGGCACAAACTGCTCCAAATTTGTCAATATGGCCCATGTGCCTAGATAAATCCGGCACATTTAATGACTCTCATACTTAATCACTTTTATAGACACTTTTCAAAAAAGTTTCTAGGTGGAGATACAAAGTGTGTAAAGCACATAATACATTGCAGGAAGCAGGTAATTGTGCTGCAATCTGTGACAGAAGTCTGAAGTGATGACCTATACTTGCCTTTATTCGAGACGCTGAGCTATTGTCTCTAGGCTGATAAGAGCAGCCATTACCACTGACCGTGTAGCGAATTATTCTTGCTGTGCGTCATTATCCACAAATCCATTACAAGTTTTCCTTTTGAACTTTAGAAAATGACAGTATTCATGGTAAGACCTGCTTAATTTAGACCAACGATTCTCAAAAACAGCACAGCTTTGGTCAATAGGATGATGACTTCAATAGAGAGATATGGAGGAGATGACAGGAAGATCGTTGTACGCAGAATTTTCTTGCTCCCTTACAAGATTCATTAGGAAACATTTTGTATCAAAGCAGAATTCAAGGTCACAAGGATGTAAAATAGACACGGGAGACCCATGTAAAGTTTACGCTCTTGTGTCTAGGCACGAAAGAAATGACAAAGTTTTCGCTTCCATTACATGAACTGTCAGGAAAGATTGTTATAGAACTCTGGCCAGAAATATAAGATGATATCAAGTCAGCAGCAGAATATTCACAAAGTTTTTAAACATTAGGAAAGAGAGGATTAAAAAAAATACCCTAAATTTTGTTATTTTTTTTGGAGTGAGATCCCCAATTACTGATCTGGTGGTTTTTGGTGGGTAAACAGGTTTTCATTTTTAGACCTATGAGCCTATTGTAAAAGAAGCAGTTCTCGCCTCAGTGGTTACCTGCAAGGCCAGCCTAATTCTTCCATTGCAGCGACATGTGACCACTGCAGCCAATCACTGGCTGTAGCGGGTCACTACTGAGGCCAAGGACTGGCTACAGTGTCACATGTCCCCGAGTCAGGAGGTTCGCAGGAGATTAGGTAGCTAGGGTTAGGGTTGGGATCGGTAAGGCGAGTACCGGTTCTTTAACTTTTTAACCCATTTGGAGTCTTCATTAAAAAAAGCTCACTCACTTGACAACCTCTTAAAGTATGTATAGGTTTTTAAGCCTAACTGGATGAAGACGTCTGAGGAGACGTACGAAGAACTTTCCTGCACAAAATCTGGGATCTCACAGCTTGACTTGCCCTCACCCAATAAAATGTCAACTTCCCATTTAGACGTCTCCACATTCATCATACCGCAATACCTCTTTAAATCTTCCAGATTCAATAATTAGGGCAGTACGAAATTCGTCTTCTAGATCGGTATATTGCTGTGACAGCGCACTCATCTTCTCCTGAAACTCCTTTATCTGCTGATTATGGAGGCGTTCTGCTCTAGACACCTCCTTTGCCACAGCTTCTTGGATCTCGGGCCCATGTAAGGACACTCTTGTATCAAGCTCCTTTCTAGAGATGAAGAACACACATGGTGATGTACAGATAACCCAAAAAATGGTAATGTAAGCAAGGATTCATGAATCTGGATTTTGCTTAATCTCTACACCTCTCAGTTCCTGAGCTATGGTCGCCTCCTCCCTGTATGTAAATCTAGAACTGTTAGCCAACCGGGCATGGTCCTTTTGAAGAAAAATGTCCCCAAAGAAAAGTTGAGGGTGGGGGAATCTACACCCCTTTGACTGACAAGACTAGATTTACATAGGGGGGCCAAAAAGAATAGCATATATTAGGGACATAGAGGCACAGGAAAAAAAAAGCCAGAATCAAGGGAACAGAGGCACTTACACCAGAAAAAAAAAAGAAGACATTTAGGGTAAGTGACAGTGTCTCTTTAAAGGGAATCAGTCAACAGGTTTTTGCCAAGTTCAAAAGTAGCTGTATAAATCTATATGCAGTTAGCCCCCCCTAGTGGTGGCTGATGTCAAGCAGAATTACAGAATTTATTAAAGGGAAACGGTTAGCAGGTTTTTGCTTTGCAACCTGAAGACAGCATGAGATAGGGGTTAAAACGCTGAACACAATGATGGGTCACTCATCAGGTTGTGTGCTGTTTACTTACAATAAAGGTTTTATCACTAGGACATTATCTTTGATGGGACTGGACTGGCTGTCTCATGCCAAGTTGTCTGACCACCCCCCCGCCCTCCTCTTGTGGTAAGCAGCTCACTGTTTATAGACAATGTACATACAGAGCCTGGTGTGGGTGGTGCTAGCTTTATCAGCTCTGCTTCATCCTATATGTGTATATATATATATATATATATGTATATAAAAAATACACATACAGTGGGGGAAATAAGTATCTGATCCCTTGCTGTTTTTGTAAGTTTGCCCACTGACAAAGACATGAACAGTCTATAATTTTAAGGGAAGGTTAATTTTAACATTGAGAGATAGAATATCCAAAAAAAACAAAAAAAAAACACCAAGAAAATCACATTGTATAAATTAGATACATTTATTTGCATTTTGCAGTGAGAAATAAGTATTTGATCCCTCTGGCAAACAACACTTAATACTTGGTGGCAAAACCCTTGTTGGCAAGCACAGCAGTCAGACGTTGTTTGTAGTTGATGATGAGGTTTGCGCACATGTCAGGAGGAATTTTGGTCCACTCCTCTTTGCAGATCATTTCTAAATAATTCAGATTTTGAGGTTGTCGCTTGGCAACTCGGAGCTTATACTCCCTCCATAAGTTTTCTATGGGATTAAGGTCTGGAGACTGGCTAGGCCACTCCATAACCACCTTACTGTGCTTCTTTTTGAGCCACTCCTTTGTTGCCTTGGCTGTATGTTTTGGGTCATTGTCTTGCTGGAAGACCCAGCCACAACCCATTTTTAATGTCCTGGCGGAGGGAAGGAGGTTGTCACTCAGGATTTTACGGTATATGGCTCTATCCATTCTCCCATTGATGTGGTGAAGTAGTCCTGTGCCCTTAGCAGAGAAACACCCCCAAAACATAATGTTTCCACCTCCATGCTTGACAGTGGGTACGATGTTCTTTGGGTCATAGGCAGCATTTCTCTTCCTCCAAACATGACAAGTTGAGTTTATGCCAAAGAGCTCAATTTTTGTCTCATCTGACCACAGCACCTTCTCCCAATAACTCACAGAATCATCCAGGTTTCATTGGCAAACTTCAGACGGGAATGCACATGAGCCTTCTTGAGCAGGGGGATCTTGCGGTCTCTGCAGGATTTTAAACCTTTAAGGCGTAATGTGTTACCAATGGTTTTCTTGGAGACTGTGGTCCCAGCAGCCTTGAGATCATTAACAAGTTCCCCCCGTGTAGTTTTAGGCTGATCTCTCACCTTCCTCATGATCAAGGATACCTCACGAGGCGAGATTTTGCATGGTGCCCCAGATCGATGTCGATTGACAGTCATTTTGCATTTCTTCCATTTTCTTACTATTGCACCAACAGTTGTCTCCTTCTCGCCTAGTGTCTTACTTATGGTTTTGTAGCCCATTCCAGCTTTGTACAGGTCTATGATCTTGTCCCTGACATCCTTAGAAAGCTCTTTGGTCTTGCCCATATTGTAGAGGTTAAAGTCTGACTGATTAATAGAGTCTGTGGACAGGAGTCTTTTATACAGGTGACTATGCAAGACAGCTGTCTTTAATGCAGGTAACGAGTTGATCAAGAGCGTCTTACTGGTCTGTAGGAGCCAGAAAAAAAAAGTATTTAGTCAGCCACCAATTGTGCAAGTTCTCCCACTTAAAAAGATGAGGTCAGCCTGTAATGGACATCATAGGTAGACCTCAACTATGAGAGACAAAATGAGAAAACAAATCCTGAAAATCACATTGTCTGATTTGGAAAGAATTTTTTTCTCAAATTTTGGTGGAAAATAAGTATTTGGTCAATTACAAACAAGAAAGATTTCTGGCTCTCACAGACCTGTAACTTCTTCTTTAAGAGGCTCCTCTGTCCTCCACTCATTACCTGTAGTACTGGCACCTGTTTGAACTTGTTATCAGTATAAAAGACACCTGCCCCCAACCTCAAAAAGTCACACTCCAAACTCAACTATGGTGAAGACCAAAGAGCTGTCGAAGGACACCCGAAACAAAATTGTAGCCCTGCACCAGGCTGGGAAAATTGAATCTGCAATAGGCAAGCAGCTTGGTGTGAAGAAATCAACTGTGGGAGCAATAAATTAGAAAATGGAAGACATACAAGACCACTCATAATCTCCCTCAATCTGGGGCTCCACACAAGATCTCACCCCGTGGGGTCAAAATGATCTCAAGAACGGTGAGCAAAAATCCCAGAACCACACTTGGGGACCTAATGAATGACCTGCAGAGAGCTGGCACCAACGTTACACAGGCTACCATCAGTAACACACTACACCGCCAAGGACTCAGATCCTGCAGTGCCAGACGTGTCCCCCTTCTTAAGCCATTACATGTCTGGGCCCGTCTGAAGTTTGCTAGAGAGCATTTGGATGATTCAGATGAGTATTGGGAGAATGTCATATGGTCAGATGAAACCAAAGTAGAACTGTTTGGTAGAAACACAACTCGTCATGTTTGGAGGAGAAAGAAAGCAGAGTTGCATCCAAAGAACACCATACCTACTGTGAAGCATGGGGGTGGCAACATCATACTTTGGGGCTATTTCTCTGCCAAGGGACCGGGACGACTATTCCGTGTACGTGAAAGAATGAATGGGGCCATGTATCCTGAGATTTTGAGTGCAAACCTCCTTCCATCAGCAAGGGCATTGAAGATGAAACGTGGCTGGGTCTTTCAGCATAACAAGGATCCCAAGCACACCGCCAGGGTAACAAAGGAGTGGCATCGTAAGAAGCATTTCAAGGTCCTGGAGTGGCCTACCCAGTCTCCAGATCTAAACCCTAGAGAAAACCTTTGGAAGGAGTTGAAAGTCTGTGTTGCCCAGCGAGAGCCCCAAAACATCACTGCTCTAGAGGAGATCTGCATGGAGGAATTGGCCAACATACCAGCAACAGTGTATGCCAACCTTGTGAAGACTTACAGAAAAAGTTTGACCTCTGTCATTGCCAACAAAGGATATATAAAAAAGTATTGAGATGAACTTTTGTAGGTGACCAAATACTTATTTTTCACCAAAATTTGGGAAAAAAAATTTCTTTCCAAATCAGACAATGTGATTTTCAGGATTTGTTTTCTCATTTTGTCTCTCATAGTTGACGTCTACCTATGATGTCAAACACAAGTCTCTCGCATCTTTATAAGTGGGAGAACTTGCACAATTGGTGGCTGACTAAATACACACATATTATTATATACATACATACATACACACATCTGACAGTCACAGGTACCTGTGTGCGTGTACACTATGTGTATGCTGCCGACAGTCACAGGTACGTGTGTGCTCGTATACATAGTCACCAGGCTGCTAACAGTCACAGGTACCTGTGTGCTCGTATACATAGTCACCAGGCTGCTAGCAGTGACAGGTACATGTGTGCTCGTATACATAGTCACCATGCTGCTAACAGTCACAGGTACCTGTGTGCTCGTAGACATGGTCATCATGCTGCTGACAGTCACGGGTACCTGTGTGCTCGTAGACAGTCATCATGCTGCTGACAGTCACGGGTACCTGTGTGCATGTACATATGTGTGCTGCTGACAGTCACCTGTGTGCTTGCTCCCTGGAAGTAAGCAATTCGTGGAGCTGCTGGATTTTTTCTTTGTGCTGACGTACAGATGAGCGAAGCAACTCGTTTTCTCTCTGGGACGCAAACACTTTAAGTTCAGCTTCCTGCACGCGTTTCATCTGTAAGGATGTGTATAGCTGTCATTTATATGATTAAAAAAAACGTACAAAGCATTCTCATTGTACCACTAGAAGATAAAGGAGACCAAGAATAAATGATCACTTAAAAGGGAAGTTAACATCAGAAAATGCCCTATTATTTAAATCAAGATTTTGTGTTAAAAGTAATTTTTAATCAATGGTTTTCTTTTTCATCATCACAATCAGTATTAAAAATAAATATTAGAAATCTTACAATTTTCACTTTGGCCACTGGGGCTTTTTAGACACTAATTTCCTGTTTGAGGAAATGCACTTGTACCTTAAAAGGGGTTCTCCGAAAAATGTAATAAAATAAATGAATAAAATATGTTTAAATATTACATACCTTTATTTAGCAAAAAGGTAAGCTTTATAAAGTGCACTATCAGGATTTTTAATGTCAGCAGCCATCTTTAGCAACTTCCCAGCGGACACGCAGTAGAATGTGTTGCGTAAAGATATCTGCTCGAAACAGCAGCCAGGTGAGAGCAGCGTCCTGTCGGGTATCGTGAACACATCTTCCTCTGTTCACTGAACCTGACAGGACAGGAGCTGCTGTAATAAACAATACAAACTGTCTTCAGCTGGGAACTTCTACTCAGTAAGTCTGATAGAATCCTCTTATTATCGTGAGTATCCGGAGTACAAATGTATGTATTGTTAATTCCAACAGCTCCATGCCATCCTGCCCTCCACTAAACCTGTCAGGCTGACTGCGATAAATGTTCAGTGTTTAGCTTTAGTCCGCTCCGCTTCTCCATGGTATCCCAACAGCCTCAACTGCTGCATTGTGCGACGGTGGCCTTCACTTCACCCACACTCCTTGCTCTGGCAACAGATATGGTTGAGGAGTGGGTCTTCTTTCTAACAACTGCCAATCCCACCTCTACGCTCCCTACTTTTGAAATTCATTCAGTCTGTATCTAAGCTCCCTCCAACCTCCCGTCAGATAAAGACGCCCCCCCCCCCCCTCGGGCTTGGCCACTCCCTTTATTGACCACTTCTCCACTTTCTCTCTGCTGACATTCCCACTATCATCATGCCAGCCTACAGCCTCCAATCTCCTGTCCCTTCCGTCATCCGTCTTACTTAGTGGACCTGCACAGCCACCCACACAGACAAACATACATTAGACCTCATCTTCACCTGCCTCTGCTCCCTATCTAACCTCACAGCCTCACCTCTCTCCCTATCTGACAATCATATACTCACTTTCTCATCCTGGTCCTCCTCACCTGCCCCCCCCTCCCCCATATTCAGAAACGAGCACACCTCCACAGGAACCTCGCACGCCGAAACATTCACACACACTGACTCTATTCTACCGCTGTCCTCTATATCTTCACTCCACGACACAGACAGTGCCCCATTTTCTACCACCACCACACTGGCATCAGCTATTGACTCGGTCGCCCCTCTCATGCATGGCAGAATGCGACGAAACAATAGACAACCCTGGCACAATAACTTCACTAAAAAGCTTTGCAAAGTGTCCAGAGTTGAGGAGAAGCGTTGGAAGAAAACACACTCACATTCAAGACAGCAACTTTCACATTCAAATCGGCCCACACCTCAGCTAAACAGGTCTGTTTCACAACCCTTATATCTTCTTTATCCCACAACCTTAAACAGTTATTCAACACTTAACTCCCTCTTCCGCCCTCCCTCATCTCTGCAGAAGACTTTGCCGCACATTTCAAAAATAAGGCAAGTCTTTACTGCCCATCTATCACAACCCTTTTATATAAAAGACCACTTCTCCTCCCCACCATCAATGAACAAGAGCTCACTCATGTCTTCTCTCCAAATTGCACATCACCACTTGTGTGCTTGACCTCATCCGATCTCCTCCCCAACCTCACCACCATGCTTATCTTGGCCCTAACTCATCTTCTCAACCCATCGCTAACCTCTACTGCCTTCCCTTCTGTTTTCAAACATGCCACGATCATACCCATCTTGAAGAAGCAATCCTTCCAATCGACCTCTACGTCCAGCTATCTGCTCCGGTTCGTCTCCAAACTCCTCAAACAGCATGTCCATGCTGAACTTGCCTCCCACCGCTCCTCTATCTCACTCTTTGACGACCCACAGTTCAGCTTCCGTCCTCACCATTCCAACGAAACTGCCCTGACAAATTACTTGCCAAAGCTAATAGACAATTCTCTATACTCAATGGTATAAAGCTAAGGTAGGGGCGCTGGTAGGTAAATCTATTGTGCCAGCAGCAAATAGGACAACTACCACAAGCTGTCTGACGGGAACTAAAAGAAAGATGATAGATATTTGCGCAAGGTTAATAGACTGGGTTTAGGACACAAGAATGAAGAGGTAAAAGTGTATGTGCTGGTAAACTGTGTCAAGTATTAGGTCATCACCTTTCTCATTCATAGATGATGACCTAATACATGACATAGTTTACCAGCCACCTATGTCAGAACTCCACCATCCAGAATACATGGTTGTGGATTACTCCATTTACCAGGCAAACGGACTAGAAGTTTTAAATACTCTATTTCATGAATAAAATTTTACAATTCCAGCACATACACTCTTACCTCTTCATTCTTGTGTCCTAAATCCAGTCTATTAACCTAGCGCAAATATCTATCATCTTTCTTTTAATTCTCTATTCTCCTCCTTCTAGACCCGTCCTCTGCCTTCGTCACAACCACTCCCTCCTACTACAAATGACCTCTTCCCTTGGCATAAAAGACCTTGCCCTCTCCATGGACTCCACATGCCTTTCCAACTGCACATTTAGCATCTCTCACTCCCAACACTACCTCCTCATCCCGTCCACTCTATGTTGGTGTCTCTCAACGCCCTGTTCTGAGAATTCTACTCGTCTCAATCAATACCTTTGGCTTGGGAAAACTCAAAGTCCCATATATACGCTGATGATACTCATATCTATCTCTCCGGCCCTGATGTCACCTCTCTGCGGTCAAGAATCTTATAGTGCCCATCAGCCATATCCTCCTTCTCATCATGCTTCCAAAAGCTCAATGTGGATAACACAGAACTCATCATCTTTCCTCCATCTCACCTAACTTCCCTACCCGATCTACCTATCACAATAAATTACAGTCATATGAAAAAGTTTGGGCACCCCTATTAATCTTAAGCTTAATGTTTTATAAAAATTGGTGTTTTTGCAACAGCTATTTCAGTTTGATATATGTAATAACTGTTGGACACAGTAATGTTTCTGCCTTGAAATGAGGTTTATTGTGCTAACAGAAAATGTGCAATCTGCATTCAAACAAAATTTGACCGGTGCATAAGTATGGGCACCCTTATCATTTTCTTGTTTTAAATACTCCTGCCTACTTTTTACTGACTTACTAAAGCACTTTTTTTGGTTTTGTAACCTCATTGAGCTTTGAACTTTATAGCCAGGTGTATGCAATCATGAGAAAAGCTACTTAAAGTGGCCACTTGCAAGTTGTTCTCCTGTTTGAATCTCCTCTGAAGAGTGGCATCATGGGCTCCTCAAAACAACTGTCAAATGATCTGAAAACAAAGATTATTCAACATAGTTGTTCAGGGTAAGGATACAAAAAGCTGTCTCAGAGATTTAACCTGTCAGTTTCCACTGTGAGGAACATAGTAAGGAAATGGAAGAACATAGGGACAGTTCTTGTTAAGGCCAGAAGTGTCAGGACAAGAAAAACATCAGAAAGGCAGAGAAGAAGAATGGTGAGATCAGTCAAGGACAATCCTCAGACCACCTCCAGAGAGCTGCAGCATCAACTTGCTGCAGATGGTGTCACTGTGCATCGGTCAACTATACAACGCACTTTGCACAAGGAGAAGCTGTATGGGAGAGTGATGCGAAAGAAGCCGTTTCTGCAAGTACGCACAAACAGAGTCGGCTGAGGTATGCAAAAGCACATTTGAAGAAGCCTATTTCTTTTTGGAAGAAGGTCCTGTGGACTGATGAAACCAAGATTGAGTTGTTTGGTCATACAAAAAGGCGTTATGCATGGTGGCAAAAAAACACAGCATTCCAAGAAAAACACTTGCTACCCACAGTAAAATTTGGTGGAGGTTCCATCATGCTTTGGGGCTGTGTGGTCAATGCCGGCACTGGGAATCTTGTTAAAGTTGAGGGACGCATGGATTCCACTCAGTATCAGCAGATTCTTGGCAATAGTGTTCAAGAATCAGTGATAAAGTTGAAGTTACGCAGTGGATGGATCTTTCAGCAAGACAATGATCCAAAACACCGCTCCAAATCTACTCAGGCATTCATGCAGAGGAACAATTACAATGTTCTGGAATGGCCATCCCAGTCCCCAGACCTGAATATCATTGAACATCTGTGGGATCATTTGAAGAGGCTGTCCATGCTCGGCGACCATCAAACTTAACTGAACTGGAATTGTTTTGTAAAGAGGAATGGTCAAAAATACCTTCATCCAGGATCCAGGAACTCATTAAAAGCTACAGGAAGCGACTAGAGGCTGTTATTTTTGCAAAAGGAGGATCTACTAAATATTAATGTCACTTTTCTGGTGAGGTGCCCATACTTATGCACCTGTCAAATTTTGTTTGAATGCAGATTGCACATTTTCTGTTAGTACAATAAACCTCATTTCAAGGCAGAAACATTACTGTGTCCAACAGTTATTACATATATCAAACTGAAATAGCTGTTGCAAAAACACCAATTTTTATAAAACATTAAGCTTAAGATTAATAGGGGTGCCCAAACTTTTTCATATGACTGTATATCATGCTTTCCCCTGTACAGCAAGTCCACTGCCTCGGAGTAACACTCAACTCTTCCCTGTCCTTCAAACCGCACATCCAAGCTCTTTCCACCTCTTGCAGAATCCTCAAAAATATTTCCAGAATCCGTCCTTTCCTCAACCATGAATCTACTAAAATGTTAGTGCATGCCCTCATCATCTCCCACCTCGACTACTGCAATATCCTTCTCTGTGGCCTACCTGCTAACACTCTGGCACCTCTCCAGTCTCTCCTTCACTCTGCTGCACGATTAATCCATCTTCTCTCCTCTGCAAATCACTTCACTGGCTCCAAAGTTCACAGTGTATCCAATTCAAACTATTGACATTGACCTACAAAGCCATCCATAACCGATCTCCTCCATACATCTTTGAACTAATGTCCTATTACCTTCCCTCACGTAATCTTCGGTCCTCCCAAGACCTCCTTCTCTCCTCCACACTTATAAGTTCCTCACCCAATCGTCTCCAAGACTTCTCCCGAGTATCCCCCATCCTCTGGAATTCTGTGCCCCAACACATCCGATTATCCGCCAGTTTCGGAACTTTCAGATGGAACTTGAAAACGCATCTCTTCAAGAAAGCTTACAGCCTGCAATAACCCTGGTGCCACCTAATCACCACCACCGGAGCTACCACACCCCCTCTCCCTAACCTACTGTCCTTCCCCATTATCCGGTAGACTGTAAGCTCACAAAGGCAGGGCCCTCTCCCCTCTGTACCAGTCTGTCATTGTTAGTTTGTCACTGTAATTTATATTTGTATTTTGTATGTAACCCCTACTCATGTACAGCTCCATGGAATCAATGGTGCTCTAAAAATAAATATTAATAATAATAATAATAATATTATATTATTATGCCTTGGGGGATTCATTAAATAAATAAGTAAAATAATAATTACTTCCTGGACCAGCACCTCTTTTCCACTCTCAATGCTGCCCCCCACCCCTCCCAGAAATAATGAATCTAAAATTACGTCATGGCCGGACATTCCTTACCTCCAGTGCTTCTTGCTGTATTCTTTGCGTCTCTAGTTTGGACATTGCATCTTCAATATTTTTGAGGCTTCTTTGGTAGTCCTCTTCTCTACTAGCAAATTGTTTCATTTCATTTGCCAGCCTTTCGTTTTCCTCTTTCAATTGGTGAACGAGTGCTTGCAGTGTAGTTTTGGCATTTTTCTCCTTTAAAAGTAATTCTTTAATACTGCAAAAAAAGAACAACGAGTATAAAACAGCGTAACCTTTTTTTCTCTGCTTACAACACTAGCAAAATCTTTAGGTATAATGAAAAGTTGGATCACAGTGTCTAATAGTTGTAGAGAGTTCTTTTGAAAAGGGTGTTCAGAAAAAATATATACAGTACAGAATAAAAGTTTGGACACACCTCATTTAAAGATTTTTCTGTATTTCCATGACTATGAAAATTGTACATTCACACTGAAGGCATCAAAACTATGAATTAACACATGTGGAATTATATACTTAAAAAAAAAGTGTGAAACAACTAAAAATATGTCTTATATTCCAGGTTCTTCAAAGTAGCCACCTTTTGCTTTGGGGTCATTCCACATCAAGTGGACCAGTTTTAAAAATCGTCCCCACTCGACCTTCTCCGATTTTGTTGAAAATTTATAAGGATGTACATGTATGTTTGAAAAGAGGTTCTGTAAATTTTTAGGGCCAGATCTCAAATACATTGGGCACTGTTGACCTTTCACTGGAGGTTCCACCAAGCCTGCGGCTTCAGCTAAGAGGATTTTGCAAAATTTGGCACATAGCCATTAGAGTTCTATACTGGCTATGATGCTGAAATTTGGCATACTAGCTCAACTTTTGCTGCTAAACACGATAAAATTATTACCGGCTATGACAAAACAATATTTCGGCCGCAATTTTGTGTCAAAGTAGCTTGTAAAACGCGTCGCATAAAATTTATGCCAAACTTTGCCCATATATAACTCAAGACCAAAAACCAATAGTAACTGGTGCTTTGCCCTGTACACCAAACATCTACATGACTTTGCATTGCTGCAGTATCACGGTCAAACCATATGTATTTGTGGAAATATTCACACCCACATATGATGAAAAACTTAAAAAAAAACGAATTTTACCTAGTTTTAGGTCAAATTTCTCGCAAAGGGTACCCCTAAAATATATTAATTCTGATATCATTAGAAAGAGCACATTTTTCTCTACAAGGATCATTGTTTTTTTTTTTTTTTGGAGTCTCTCAGTTTAAGAAAAGAAAAATGCCACTGAACATGGTGTTATTTATGCGCGTAATGCATTGATTTTGTGTTTGATTTTCAGATTCTTATCACATGTTACAGAGTTGTATTGTTGCTAGCAATGTCTATTATAATCAAAAACCTATAAACCTTTTTGTTTATGAAAAGTTATTGACTATTGTTACATTTTAATGCATATATTATTTATTTTTTAGCGATGGAGAATGAAATTGATGAAGAATCGGCCCAGTGCTCTATCGGCCTTGCGAACAATTCGCAGTGCCACTTTAAGACATTCACCCATAGCAAGGATGAGTTGAAATTGTTTACAAGCTTTGGATTGAATGAACAGAAATTGCTGCGTCGACGAGTGGGACAAAATTTTGACGAACATTCACAAATCTGTTTACACCATGAAGCTTCATTCTTGACCAAATATGAGCATTTGCAAAAATCGTGTTGCAATCCTTTTGGGAAGAAAGGTCATAACACCAAAAAGAATTTGCGAGCTATCAATTTGTTAGCAGCTGACCAGTTGAACGAATTTACAAAGAATGATGTGAAGCCTGGCCAGAAGATGTGTACATCATGTCGAAAAGAATTTGCTAACAGGAAAAAATCAGCTGATCGAGTTCCCTCTGAATCAGATCCAGATGGAATGGAATGTTCTCCTGAAAGTCTAAATTCAAGCTTAACATCCATTGGCATCTCTCCTCTGAAATATCCACGGGTAAGCCAGCGGGATTCACTTGGAAATGCAAGGAGAAAGATAAGACACGTACAAAATGCATTTTCTAGCAAGATTGCTTCAATTGGAGGGCTTGAGCCGAAAGACATTGAGCAAACAAAAACAGCACAGTGCAAAATGTGTCTGGATTACAATCACCTTTTGGCAGATTTGAAGCAAAAGCTGCAGGTGTCCAGTTGGGCAGAAAAGGTCCAAATCTTGACATTGGCACCTAAAAGTTGGTCCATTAAGGCTATATCAGACGAATTTGGTGTCTCTGAACGAATGGTCAAACAAGCTCGAAAGCTTAAATGTGAACATGGGATCTTAGCCTTACCTAGAATCAAGTGTGGCAAGAAAGTTTCTGAGGAAGTGACGAAAAAGGTGCAGGCATTTTTTGAGGATGATGAATTCAGTCGAATGTGCCCTGGTAAAAAAAGACTATGTATCAGTGCGAATAGCAGGAGAAAAAAAGCAGATGCAAAAGCGACTATTACTGAGCAATATGAGGGAAATGTTTGTTGCCTATCGGGATCGGAATGGCCCTGAAATTGGATTTTCCAAGTTTTGTGAGCTTCGGCCAAAGTGGTGCGTAACCGTTGGATCTGCTGGAACACATTCCGTTTGTGTGTGTACCATTCACCAAAATGTCAAACTAATGCTTGCAGCATGCCCAATCAATGATGACTACAAAGAGCTCATATGCAAAATGGTCTGTGGAATTGAATCCAAGGACTGTATGCTTGGCCGTTGTGATAAATGCCCGGGTCCTGAAGTTTTAAAAGAATTTCTAGTCAATGTGTTTGTCAACAGTGACCGTGAAGATATTATTGAGTTCAAACAATGGATTCACACTGATCGAGACACGCTTGATACCAAACAACTGACTATAGAAGATTTCATTGAAGAATTGGTTTTGAAAATTTCTAAACTTTGTAGCCATCACTACATCGCCAAGCATCAAAGTAGCTATTTGAAATCGTTGAAGGAAAATCTGAGACCTGGAGAGCTTGTGATCCTTATGGACTTTGCTGAAAATTACTCATTTATTGTTCAAGATGCCATTCAAGGTTTCCACTGGGAAAATAGTCAAGCTACAGTACACCCATTTGTAATTTACTTCAAGGAGTTAAATGGTGAAGCTGCACAGAACATCAGCTTGTGCATAATCAGCGATTGCTCACGACATGACACAGTTGCAGTCCACACTTTCTTAACAGTAATTGTGGAGTATCTCAAGACTCTCATCTATGGGATTCGTCATATCCACTACTTCAGCGATGGATCTGCAGCCCAGTACAAAAATTTTCTCAACTTGTGCCACCACAATGCTGATTTCAATATCAGCGCTGAATGGAATTTTTTTGGTACCAGTCATGGAAAGTCGCCCTGTGATGGGATTGGAGGGACAGCAAAGAGGTTGGCAGCTCGTGCCAGTCTTCAACGCCCAACTGAAAACCAAATACTGACCCCGGTGTATTTATTCAACTTTTGCAACGAGCAACTGCATGGAATCAAATTTTTTTTTGTTCCAAAAGAAAAAATTGACGAAATACGGGTAGTTCAAGAGGAAAGGTTCAAAGATGGACATACAATTGCTGGAACAAGACTCTTTGATGACTGCTTTGCACACTCTTGGCATTCTCTTGATGAGCTTCAAGAGGTAGTCACCGGAAATGGTCTTCCAACAATCTTGAAGGAGTTCCCAGAGATGCTTAGCACTTGTTGGCCCTTTTGCCTTCACTCTGTGGTCAAGCTCACCCCAAAACATCTCGAATGGGTTCAGGTCTGGTGACTGTGGAGGCCAGGTCATCTGGCGTAGCACCCCATCACTCTCCTTCTTGGTCAAATAGGCCTTACACAGCCTGGAGGTGTGTTTGGGGTCATTGTCCTGTTGAAAAATAAATGATGGTCCAACTAAACGCAAACCGGATGGAATAGCATGACGCTGCAAGATGCTGTGGTAGGCATGCTGGTTCAGTATGCCTTCAATTTTGAATAAATCCCCAACAGTGTCACCAGCAAAGCACCCCCACACCATCACACCTCCTCCTCCATGCTTCACGGTGGGAACCAGGCATGTAGAGTCCATCTGTTCACCTTTTCTGCGTCGCACAAAGACATGGTGGATGGAACCAAAGATCTCAAATTTGGACTCATCAGACCCAAGCAAAGATTTCCACTGGTCTAATGTCCATTCCTTGTGTTCTTTAGCCCAAACAAGTCTCTTCTGCTTGTTGCCTGTCCTTAGCAGTGGTTTCCTAGCAGCTATTTTACCATGAAGGCCTGCTGCACAAAGTCTCCTCTTAACAGTTGTTGAAGAGATGTGTCTGCTGCTAGAACTCTGTGTGGCATTGACCTGGTCTCTAATCTGAGCTGCTGTTAACCTGCGATTTCTGAGGCTGGTGACTCGGATAAACTTATCCTCAGAAGCAGAGGTGACTCTTGGTCTTCCTTTCCTGGAGCGGTCCTCATGTGAGCCAGTTTCTTTGTAGCGCTTGATGGTTTTTGCAACTGCACTTGGGGACACTTTCAAAGTTTGCCCAATTTTTCACACTGACTGACCTTCATTTCTTAAAGTAATGATGGCCACTCATTTTTCTTTACTTAGAATTTGTATTATGGCAAGAAAAAAGCAGCTAACAGTCTATTCAGTAGGACTATCAGCTGTGTATCCACCTGACTTCTGCACAACACAACTGATGGTCCCAACCCCATTTAGAAGGCAAGAAATCCCACTTATTAAACCTGACAGGGCACACCTGTGAAGTTAAAACCATTTCCGGTGACTACCTCTTGAAGCTCATCAAGAGAATGCCAAGAGTGTGCAAAGCAGTCATCAAAGCAAAAGATGGCTACTTTGAAGAACCTAGAATATAAGACATATTTTCAGTTGTTTCACACTTTTTTGTTAAGTATATAATTCCACATGTGTTAATTCATAGTTTTGATGCCTTCAGTGTGAATGTACAATTTTCATAGTCATGAATATACAGAAATATCTTTAAATGAGAAGGTGTGTCCAAACTTTTGGTCTGTACTGTATATTGGCATTTTTCTTTCTTAGGTTATATGAAAGGATCTTATACCCTTGTTCATTTTAAACTAAAAATTCCTTTAAAAGGCTAAGGACACATTTGACCTGGTAATGTTGTTTTTAGCTATATTACTTGTTACCTTTAGTTAATAAAATTGCCGTCTGCAATCTTTATCCAATTTTCAGATCTCCTGAAATGCTGTTTGCACAGTGATCCAAGTTTCAGATTTATCACTTATGAGAGTGTCACTCCCAGTATTATAGGCTGGATGTAAGTGTGTGTATCCTGTCTTCATTAGCTCAGCTTCTATCCTGTACTTATTAAATCCTCATGTGCTTTCCTACTTTTTAATAGACTGCCATGTCTTCAATCTCAGATGTTTTTTCTCCCCTGTCCATGCTATGGAAACTTACATACAATTTCTTCCCCTCACAGTTGCCATCTCTAACACTGAGAGAAGGGAGAAAGCCAAGAAAACCAATAATGGATTTGTAACATTTTTGTAAGCACTGAGCTAGGTAAAGGACTTACAAACATATGAAGCAGCAACATTTTAATGAACCCTACTGTGAAATTTGCAGCAAGTTAATTAACAAATTAATAAACATCTGTGTGAAGATGTACCTAGCTTTATGCCTTTTAATGTTCAAACAATAATGAATGAAGGTAGATTTATGCAAGGTCAATGGAAAAGGGAACCTATAAAAGGTATGACGTGTTATATGAAATGGGGAATTAGATCTACCGGTAATTCTGTTTCCTGATAGTCCATTAGGACAGCGCACCATGAGGTAGTCTTCTTTGACTTATGACGGGACAGGATCACAGGGAGGTTACAAGGTCGCTCCCACCTCCACCCTCCAGTGTCTTTCAAATTACCATAGAAGGATGGATGCAAATGGTCTATATCCGTGTTTCCCAAACTCCAGTCCTCACGGCCCCCCACAGGTCATGTTTTCAGGATCTCTTTAGTATTGCACAGGTGAGAGAATTCCTGATGCATTGATGGAATTACTATCACCTGTGCAATACTAAGGAGATCCTGAAAACATGACCTGTGGGGTCCATGAGTACTGGAGTTTGGGAAACACTGGTATATATGAACCAACAGAAACTTATCTGCAAAACATAAAGGGAGGGAAAAAATGGTGCTGTCCTGAGGGACTATCTGGAAATTACCCCTTTTCCAATATGTCCATCTGGACAGCACGCCAGGAGCAATACGAAATGAATAGCATCAGGGTGGGTACAGAAGCCCTAAAGGAACAAAGTCCTGGGCAAGAACTAGGCTACATATAGAAACTGTAGAACCAACAACAGCCTCAAACAATATATATGATCCCTTCATAGATATAACACCTACCATGATAATGAAGGAGCAAAAGATCAAAAGAGAACATATAAAAGATAGAAGTTTATTGTATACATTATATAAAAGATTTATAGAAAAATAAAGTGTATACAATTAACAGAGACACTGCACATCAGAATTGCAATAGACAGAGCCCGCTGAGCCCAACTACAACACAAATGTACCTCACCTCTAAGTCTCAGAGACAGATATTAAGGATGGAAATAAATCATAGTGACCCCCTATAGGCGGTCTTGTGAAGCCCATGGCAGGTAACAACTTAGTAAAATACTGGTTGTCATAAAAAATGTCCTCAATACAGCACTAATCACAAATCATTATAAAATACAGATAGAGTGGGATCAGTACTCCTAGTGCAAGAATCCTTTACCTGTGGACATGGAGGCGGTTGTGTGTAGGAAACTCACAGAAGCCCTCAACTACAAAACACAAACGTACCTTAATATCTGTCTCTGAGACTTAGAAGTAAGGATGGAAATAAATCATAATGACCCCCTGTCTGCTGTCTTGTGAAGCCTATGACATGTAACAACTCAGTCAAAGGTTGGTTGTCATAAAAAAATGGAGGCAATTGTGTGTAGGAACCTCACAGAAGCCCTCGACTCGCGTTTCACCACAACCGCCTCCATGTCCACAGGTAAAAGGATTCTTGCACTATGAGTACTGATCCCACTGCATCTGCATTTTATATTGATTTGTGATTAGTGCTGTTGAGGACATTTTTTATGACAACCAGTATTTGACTGAGTTGTTACATGTCATGGGCTTCACAAGACCGCATATAGGGGGTCACTATGATTTATTTTCATCCTTAATATCTATCTCTGGGACCTAGAGGTGAGGTACATTTGTGTTGTAGTTGGGCTCAGCGGTCTCTGTCTATTGCTATTCTGATGTGCAATGTCCCTGTTATTTGTATACACTTTATTTTTCTATAAATCTTTTATATAATATATACAATAAACTTATATCTTTTACATGTTATCTTTTGCTCCTTCATTAATGTTATAGGTGTAGATATAGAAACTGATCTGTAAAATCAGAAGAAAATATAAACAATAGAATACTGCACTACTGCAGAAGGTGCACAGACTGGCAGATGGCTGAGGGACCCTATGAGAGGTGTCATGGTTCCATTGGTTGAAAAAAAGACCTAGGTCCATAAGGTTCAACCAGACCGCTTGATAGGGGAAAGGCAGAGACCACCCCAAGTCCGTATCTGATACAGAGTCTGATGTCTGAGGGACCTCTGCCTAGAGAGGTGTTGGCCTCGGACCGCTTGACAGGAGGAAGGGAAGGCCGTGATCCCCTGATCCCACAGGATAAGGTATCTTCACCCTAGAAGCAATGCTCAGGCTGTGTGCCCACTATGCGTTTTTTAAGCAATTCCGCTGCAGAAACGCTTAAAAAAACACTTCGTAGAAGGTCTGCCATGTTCCCAATGATAATCCGCATGTGCTATGCACATGCTGCGGAAATTTCCGCTGCGGAAAAATCCTCAGCACTACCAATTATTTTGAGGAAGCGCTGTGTTTTCGCTGCCATTGACTTGCATTGGAAAGCATGGAATCCGCATCACTGCATCAGCAGATGCGGAATCCATGCGTTTCAATGTGTGGATCGTACCCGGGTTTGGAGAAGAGGAGACTCTCCTCCGGACCCGGGTACCATAGTACCTGTAAAAAAAAAGAATAAAATAAAAAATATACATTATACTTACCTTCTGATGGCCCCCGGTGTCCTTAGAGATGTGTCTCAGCTTGCCGGCAGCTCGCAATGGTCTGAAAAGGACCTGCCATGACGTCATTTAGTCATGTGACAGGTCACGCAACCGCTGACGTCGGCAGGTCCTTTAGTGTATCGCGAGCTGGCGGCAAGCCAGGACGCATCGGATAAAGACACCGGGGGGCCATCAGAAGGTAATTATATTTTTTACCATTCTTTCGGTCACACTATATAAATCTATGCCGGTTGCATGGATTTATATAGTGTGACCAAATTGTCAAGCACTTTCCAAGTGATTCTAAAATCGCTTGGAAGGCACTTGACAACCCGCATGCGGAAATGCATGTGAAGAACGCTTCACATCCTCATGCCCCTGGCAGGAAAAAAGCATGTACAGTACAGACCAAAAGTTTGGACACACCTTCTCATTTAAAGATTTTTCTGTATTTTCATGACTATGAAAATTGTACATTCACACTGAAGGCATCAAAACTATGAATTAACACATGTGGAATTATATACCTAACAAAAAAGTGTGAAACAACTGAAAATAGGTCTTATATTCTAGGTTCTTCAAAGTAGCCACCTTTTGCTTTGCTGACTGCTTTGCACACTCTTGGCATTCTCTTGATGAGCTTCAAGAGGTAGTCACCGGAAATGGTCTTCCAACAATCTTGAAGGAGCTCCCAGAGATGCTTAGCACTTGTTGGCCCTTTTGCCTTCACTCTGCGGTCCAGCTCACCCCAATCCATCTCCATAGTCACCGGAAATGGTTTTCAGTTCACAGGTGTGCCCTGTCAGGTTTAATAAGTGGAATTTCTTGCCTTATAAATGGGGTTGGGACCATCAGTTGTGTTGTGCAGAAGTCTGGTGGATACACAGCTGATACTGCTAATGAATAGACTGTTAGAATTTGTATTATGGCAAGAAAAAAGCAGCTAAGTAAAGAAGAATGAGTGGCCATCATTACTTTAAGAAATGAAAGTCAGTCAGTCCAAAAAATTGGGCAAACTTTGAAAGTGTCCCCAAGTGCAGTTGCAAAAACCATCAAGCGGTACAAAGAAACTGGCTCACATGAGGAACGCCCCAGGAAAGGAAGACCAAGAGTCATCTCTGCTTCTGAGGATAAGTTTATTCAAGTAACCAGCCTCAGAAATCGCAGGTTAACAGCAGCTCAGATTAGAGACCAGGTCAATGCCACACAGAGTTCTAGCAGCAGACACATCTCTACAACAATTGTTAAGAGAAGACTTTGTGCTAAGGACAGGCAACAAGCAGAAGAGACTTGTTTGGGCTAAAGAACACAAGGAATGGACACTAGACCAGTGGAAATCTGTGCTTTGGTCTGATGAGTCCAAATTTGAGATCTTTGGTTCCAACTACCGCGTCTTTGTGCGACGCAGAAAAGGTGAACGGATGGACTCTACATGCCTGGTTCCCACCGTGAAGCATGGAGGAGGAGGTGTGATGGTGTGGGGGTGCTTTGCTGGTGACACTGTTGGGGATTTATTCAAAATTGAAGGCATACTGAACCAGCATGGCTACCACAGCATCTTGCAGCGGCATGCTATTCCATCCGGTTTGCGTTTAGTTGGACCATCATTTATTTTTCAACAGGACAATGACCACAAACACACCTCCAGGCTGTGTAAGGGCTATTTGACCAAGAGGGAGAGTGATGGGGTGCTACGCCAGATGACCTGGCCTCCACAGTCACCAGACCTGAACCCAATCGAGATGGTTTGGGGTGAGCAGGACCGCAGAGTGAAGGCAAAAGGGCCAACAAGTGCTAAGCATCTCTGGGAACTCCTTCAAGATTGTTGGAAGACCATTTCCGGTGACTACCTCTTGAAGCTCATCAAGAGAATGCCAAGAGTGTGCAAAGCAGTCATCAAAGCAAAAGGTGGCTACTTTGAAGAACCTAGAATATAAGACATATTTTCAGTTGTTTCACACTTTTTTGTTAAGTATATAATTCCACATGTGTTAATTCATAGTTTTGATGCCTTCAGTGTGAATGTACAATTTTCATAGTCATGAAAATAAAGAAAAATCTTTAAATGAGAAGGTGTGTCCAAACCGCATGCGATTTTTCTGCCAGAGATGCAGAAAAGCTCAGGAAAAAATACGGAGCATTTCTGCATCGTGGGCACATAGCCTCATGCAACTATCCTCTGGAGGGACAGGAAAACACTGGAGGGTGGAGGGGCCTTTTAACCTCTCTATGATCCTGCCCCAGTATAAGTCAAGGAAGCCTACCTCCTGGTGTGCTGTCCGGAGGAAAACACTGCAAAATATAGTTTATCATGGGTTTTGAGCATGACATTTCCTTTCATTTCAAAGAAAAGTAATGTTTTCTCTTGATCTTTCCAAAGAATTTTGCAAAAAGTGTGCAGCACATTTGCCTGCAGTTGGAGCTATTCTCCAACACTTAAATGGATATTCTCAAGTTATTAAATTGCTTTAATTAGACAGCAAGAAAATAAGCAAGTTTGTAACCAACTTGCGTTTATCTGCTTTTATTCTTCTGCAATGTGAGCTTTTATTTTTCATACTATACAGCTGATTTCCATGGAGTTGGGCCACTAGAGCATGCCCAAACCTTGGCCAAGTGTGTGCAGTAGTTACATTCCTGAAAGGGAGTTAACTCTTAACATACCAGACACCTCTCCAGCCCACTGATTTCTATACACCAGTTAACTGCTCACCTCCTACCCCATTAGCTACTGAGTTGCTGTTATAAATCTTGCAAAATCAAATAAGTCTGCAGCAGCAGTTCCCGTAATTACGGCTCTCACTTTCCTAAGCCGTGTGCTTGTTAAAATGCCCTGTTATCTCTATGTGTAAATACAGCGATAACAGTGTAGACTCTAGAACAAACCACTGATAGCCAAATGTGTTACAGCAGAACTTCTGCTGAGCTTTATAGTTCTACTAATACTATAGCGCTGCTCCTTAGTAGAACACTAACTCAAGGAGTGCCCGCCCTACCAGAAACTAGGAAGTGAAAGAGACTGTAAGGAGACTGCATAGCTCTGAGCTGTGCAAGAAACAATTTGAGAACACCCTTTTAATGTCTAGGTTCCCTCCAGCACAACATATTGCTTACAGCCGCAGTCTCCCTGTGGGTATCTTTAGTGTTGCCACAAGCATGCCTGTGGGTATCTCTAGTGTTGCCGCAAACACGCCTGTGCAGTCTCCTATTGGATGCAACAGTAGCCAAAGCTCTCCCGCTTCAGACTATCTCCCAAGATACTTAGCACTCGTCCCCCAACGTTGTGTGACTGAGCAATAAGGTTCTTCAGGTTCGTATCTGAGCTAAGGTGAACTTCCAAGTTGCCTAACCTTTACTGACCCAGCTTGTATTCGGATGCACCATCCCTGCCTTTTGTCTGCCCCAACCCTCTGCTCATCTACCGATTTTAGAGAACTCGTCTTATCCTGAGCTAGGATTGTGTGACTTTGCTTCACTGCTCCCCTTTTGGCGATCCATAATATAATGTATCAGTCAGTTGTTTCTAATGGAGACTAATCTAACATTGTGACCTGGAGATTCCCTGCAGCAAATTAATGTATAAGGGTTAAAGGGTGAAACCAGGGAATTCCTTAGACTCCACTTCTCAGCTTGGCACAAGTCAAGTCCACTGCAAACCAAAGGATCCACAGCTACCCATACAAGACTTGTATAAGGACTACGGGACTCAAGTAGAAAAGATAAAATGTGGAGCCGATTTCCTGCAGGAATTAATCAGATGCCACCTTGCCACTGTCCACCGCAGGTTTAAAGCCAAAAGCAGTGACTCCAAGCAATTGCTCCATTTTTCGTCTGCACCAGTTTTTACTTAAGTGGCCCTTACTTGTTTTTAACCAATAAGACTAAAGCACTCATATTTTTGGCACCAAAGAGCCACATTGAAAAGCACATACTTGTACTTAAAAAGGAACTTGTTAGCAGTCTATAACTTGTATGTCCATATTAATAGGTTAAATGTGGTGACAGATTCACTTTAAAAAACAAAACAAAACTCAAAAGTTAGAATAAACTCACTTAAGCAAAACTCTTAAAGGGTAAATGTCGCTTCCCCAGTATAATACCAGACTAAGGACAATGACTTCCATGTGAGTTTGCAATTATAATCTACATTCAAGAACCTTCTACTCCTAAAAAAAATGGCATGAACCAAAATGCCATTTCATTCAATACTCTACTATCCACAGGATATTGATTAGATACATATGATCCATGAAATACATTGATGTTTACCCACCGATCAGTAGTGTACATGGCCACGCTGTTAATGTCTTTCTCTTCCTTTGCCTGGCTTTGTAACCCTTTGATATTTTCCGTTAACTTCATCACAAGTTGTTCAGCCTTCCACCTCCGCTCCCGCTCCACATCCAATTCCTGAACGAGCGCCTGCAGAATAATAGTAAGTAGGAGTGGATTTAGAATTCAATTATTTTTGTTACTTGCAGATGAAATATACAGGACAGCCTCTTACCCTGTACGTGGATTCCTCTACTGCTTGGCTACCGGATCCTACCCCATCTCTTATACTTAGTGGAGATCTAGACGTTCCTGACAGTTTGACATTCCCACGCTCTGCGCCGTGCACTCTATCTGAAGAAAAGCTGCTTGGACTTTCAGCTTTCCTTGTGTTTTGCCTTGGTCCACTAGAAAACAGTGAAATACCATTACATGAGTTTCCCCCACCAGGTAATCTACTTTCTCCTCCCCCTCCCCCCACATCACCACCCAAAGAAAAAAAAAAAAAAAAGCTGAAGTCTGGTTGCACTTTTAAGTAATTTTTCAGAATCAGTCGTCATGTATGTACATGATGAATAACACTTTCTGGCTATTATATAACTTGTATTCTATTTTTTACCAGTTTCCTCCCCTGTAGGCTCTAATCACTAGAAGCCTCAGCAGTCTCTCTGTTGGTGTTCTTGCTCTTTCTCCATCATACTGTCCCTCCCCCTCCATAGACTTCTATAGACAGCAGGTCTAATTTAATCCATCACTGAAGACATATCAGTAGACAGACTTTAGCTGTTTATAGAGTGCTGTTCAGTGCAGGAGAAAAGAAGTGACTGATAAAGTGCAGAAAGAGGCATTTTTGTGAACTAGGATACAGTATGTGTCATTAAAGGAAATATGTCAGCAGGCTTGTGCTATATAATCTGAAAGTAGCATACTACAGAGCAAGAAAATAGAATTGGACTTACCGGTAATTTTGTTTCTAATAACCCACCACGACAGCACACAGGAGGATGTAACCCCACCCTAATAGGGACAGGAAATAGGATGAGGTTTAAATAGCCCCCCCACATCCTCACTCCAGTGTTATTACAAAAGGACCACAAGAGTATAGATGCTTCAAATTAATTTTTATTTCTACTGATCAAGCCGTCGTAGAAATAATAAGCGAGGGGGAGGGAATTACCAGTGCTGTCATGGTGGGTTATTAGAAACCGAATTACCGGTAAGTCTAATTCTATTTTCTCTAATAACCCCCCATGACAGCACACAGGAGGTATACCAAAGATATACTAGGGAGGGACAATAGCCTGAAGGACCTTCCTTCCGAAGGCTAAATCTCCAACAGACATTAGTTCTAGTCTGTAGTGTTTGGAGAAAGTATTAATTGAGGACCATGTGGCAGCTCTGCAAATCTGTTTGATGGATGCGCTTGCTTTTTCAGCCTAGGAGACAGATATCGCCCTTGTAGAATGGGCCTTGAGCTTTGCTGGAGGAGGTAGATCCTGGATCTGGTAAGCCTCCGTAATCGCCCTCTTAATCCAGTTGTCTATTGTGGATTTTGCGGATTTCTTTCCTTGGTTTGGACCTTGTGTATGGACAAATAGGTTCTCGTCTTTCCTTCCTTCTTCTGTTTCCTGAAGATAGTGCAGTACTATTCTCCGAACGTCCAGAGTGTGGAATTCCATCTTTTTTGTATTTTGGGTTGTCACAAAAAGATGGAAGGATTATCTGTGGAAATTTGAGACCACCTTAGGTACAAATGAAGGGTCAAGTTGGAAAATTAGATGATCTTCCAGGATTCTCAGGTAGGGTTTGTTGACCGAAAGGGCCTGTAGTTCACACACTCTTCTGGCTGTAGTTATTGCCACCAGGAAAGCCGTTTTCCAGGTCAGCCTGTCCAGTCTTTTGGTTGATAAGAGCTCAAAGGGTGGAAGGGTTAACCCTTTCAGAACAATGTTAAGGTCCCAGGGGGGAACCAGGTCTGTTACTCTAGGGTGGATGCGGGTGGCTGCTGTCATAAATCTTCTCACCCACTGATGTTCCGCTAGTCTTTGATCGAAGTATGAACTTAACGCTGCTACCTGGACCTTAAGCATAGGTGGATTATAATGAGGGCAATCTGGGCTACCGCCCGGGGCTCCAGGCCTCCAGGGGGCCCGGGGTGTCCATGGCCAGATTGCCCTCATTATATGTGCGGCGACGTGGCACATACCGGCAGAAAGTGGTGGTGGGGCCCCCGGACCGCTCCCCCAGCAGCGGCGCACGGCCGCTACTTCTTCTTCGCCCGGGCCAGCACTGCAGCTGTTAACTTCCCTGTGCTGGCCCGGCCGCGTCACAGCTAGGAGACACGGCCCTGTGCGCGGCCGTGTCTCCTAGCTGTGACGTCACGCAGTGCGCGCTCGGCCTGCACTGCTGCACCGGAGAGGAGCAGGAGGACTGGAGCCGGGGGATGGTAAGTGTGTCAGTGAGATGGCGCCGTGCGGCCTCCCGCAGTGTATAGATGGCGCCGTGCGGCCTCCCGCCGTGTATAGATGGCGCCGTGCGGCCTCCCGCCGTGTATAGATGGCGCCGTGTGCTCAATATTGAGTTATACAATTAATGTAAAGCTATGTGCCCATGATGCAGAAATGCTCCGGATTTTTTTTGAGCGTTTCTGCATCTCCCTGGCAGAAAAACCGCATGTGGATTTTACATGCGTTTTTCCTGCCAGGGACAAGCGGATGTGAAGCATTCTTCACATGCATTTCTGCATGCGGGTTGACAAGCGCTTTCCAAGCTATTTTAGCATCACTTGGAAAGTGCTTGACAACTTGGTCACACTATATAAATCCATGCAACCGGAATGGATTTATATAGTGTGACCGTAAAAGAATGGTAAAAAATAAAATATATAATTACCTTCTGATGGCCTGCCGACGTCAGCAGTTGCGTGACTCGTCACATGACTAAATGACGTCACGGCAGGTCCTTTTCCGACCATCGTGAGCTGCCGGCAAGCCAGGACGCATCGGATAAAGACACCGGGGGCCATCAGAAGGTAAGTATAATATATATATTTTTTATTTTATTCTTTTTTACAGGTTCCATGGTACCCGGGTGTGGAGCAGAGTCTCCTCTTCTCCAAACAAGGGTACCATCCGCACATTAAAACGCATGGAATCCGCATGTACAGATGCAGTGATGCGGATTCCAATGCAAGTCAATGGCGGCGAAAACGCCGCGCTTCCGCAAAATAATTGGTAATGCTGCGGATTTTTCTGCAATGATAATCCGCAGCGGAAATTTCCGCAGCATGTGCACAGCACATGCGGACTATCATTGGGTAACATGGCAGACCTTCTACCAAGCGTTTTTTAAGCGTTTCTGCAGCGGAATTGCCGCTGCGGAAACGCTTAAAAAACGCACAGTGGGCACACAGCCTAAAAAAAAAATTATTATAATTAATATTGTGCCAAATTAATTTCACGTGAACTATCACATGATCTATCACAGGGGATCATGTGACGTACGTGTGTGTGTGTGTGTGTGTGTGTGTGTGTGTGTGTGTGTGTGTGTGTGTGTGTGTGTGTGTGTGTGTCCTTCTAAACTGCCCGGGGCCCTTGCTACTCTTAATCCACCCCTGACCTTAAGAGTACTAGGTCTGAGACCTTTGTCCAGACCTTCTTGTAAAAAGTCTAGAATCTGAGCCACATCAGCCCTATGAGGGTCTGGGCGCATGAGTGCACACCACCTTAAGAAGGTTTTCCAGATCTTATGGTAAATGATGTTCGTTACAGGTTTCCTGCTCTTCTGGAGAGTTTTGATGACTTTCTCTGAGAGGCCTCTTGTCTTTAATATCAGGAATTCAGAAGCCAGGCAGTTAGGTGTAGTCTCTCGGGATCCGGATGGTGAATTGTTTCCCTGAAGAAGGAGATCCTTGATGGGAGGAAGGATTAGAGGGCTGTCCACACTCAGACTGGTTAATGTTCCGAACAGACCTCTTTTTGGCCAGCGAGGGGCCACTAGGATTACTCTGGTCCCTTCGGTCCTTATCTTCTGTAAGGTTTTTGAAAAGGATAGGTAGTGGGGGAAAGGCATACGCTAGTTTGAACCCCCATTTGAAAGCGAATGCGTCCACGCCCAGGCAAGGGCCGTTTGGATCCAGGGAGAAATATTGAGGTACTTTCGAGTTCTGGTGTCCAGCGAAGAGATTTACCTCTGGATAGCCCCATCTCTCGACTAACATCTGGAAGACGTCTGGGTTTAGGCTCCACTCTCCTGGATGAATCTTTGTTCTGCTTAAGAAGTCGGCCTGGATATTGACTTAACCTTTGATATGAAGAGCTGACAAGGATAGATGCTCTTCGGCCCAGGAGAATATTCTTGCTGAGATTGCTTTTAAGCTTTCGTATCTTGTGCCCCCTTGATGACGAAGGTGGGCTATCGTGGTGAGATTGTCTGAAAATATCTGTGAGATTTCTGGACCAGAGGCTCTGCTGCTCTGAGGACTTCCTCTACGACCTTTAGTTCTCTGAAATTTGATGAGCGCTGGCTCACCTCTTTGGTCCATATACCCTGGAATAGCTCTTGGGAGATCATGGCTCCCCATCCCTTTTCGCTGGCATCCACATATATGGTTACCAGCGGATTCTGGATCCATTGTACTCCTCTGTTCAGATTTTTTCCGTTCAGCCACCAGAATAGAGAAGTCCTTACTCGTGGTGGTATAGGGATTCTCCTGTTCTGAGACCGTGGGGATCCGTCCCAATTCGTAAGGATGTGGGTCTGTAATGTTCGGGTATGCGCCTGAGCCCAGGCCACCATCTGAATACAGGATGTCATAGACCCGAGGACCGACATGGCGTCTCTTAAGGATACTGATCTTTTGGTCCTTAGGACATTGATTTTTCCTTTTATCATGACCTGTTTTTGTTTGGAGGCAGGAATGACATCTGGCTGTGCTGGCTGTGGGAATCCAATAGTACCCCCAAATTGTTTTTGTCATGGAGGGAACCATCTCTGATTTTTTCTGGTTCACTAACCAGCCCAGAGACGATAGGATCTGAGTGGTCAACTGTAGATGTTCTCGGAGTACTGGTACTGAGGGCCCGATTAATAACAGGTCATCGAGGTATGGTACTATTGAAATGTTCTGACCCCTGATATAGGCCATGACTTTTGTAAATATTCGCATGGCTGATGAAATTCCATATGAGAGAATATTGAATTGATAGTGGACTATTTGATCCCCCTGAGCCACTGTGAATCTTAGGAACCTCCTGTGAAGTGGATGTATGGGGATGTGGTAATATGCATCCTCGAGGTCGATTGTGGCCATGACATGGTACTGTCCTATCAGGGGGACAGTCGACTTGATGGATTCCATCTTGAATCGTTGGTAGTGGATATACTGATTCAGTGGCCTTAGATTGATTATAACTAGGTGTAAGCTATTTGTTTTTTTTTATTAGGAAGAGTCTGGAATAATGTCCTATGCCTCTCTTGTAGGAACCAGGGATATGACCCCTGAGGACAATAGGTCTGTTAAGACCGGATATCAGGGTGGCCTGACGACTCTGTGGAGAGGAGAGCGGTGTTAACCTTATCCTCTCTGGAGGATAGGAGGAGAAATTTATTTTTACTCCGAACTCGACAACCATCAGGACCCATGGGTCTGAGCAGATTTCTTTCCACAGAGGGAGAAAATTCGAGATGCGGCCCCCGACTGTCCTGACGTCATGGTCTGTTCTGACGTTGGTTTTGGGAGAGAAAAAGATTTTTGCCTCCTCTACCTTTTGGGTAGCTCCATCGTCCTGTTTTGCCTTTACACCTATATTGAGGGGTCTGCCCTTGGGAGGGACGAAAAGGCCTCTTCCTCACATTCCTAGGTTCCGGGAGGGCCTTCTTGTCTGAGGCCTTCTCTAGAAGATCATCTAGGGCTGGCCCAAACATATATTTCCCCTTAAAGGGGATGGAACAGAACTTCATTTTTGATGCCACGTCGCCGTTCCAGGATTTCAACCCTTCTTACAGAGTTTGATAGCCCAGATGCTCTTGCCGCCACTCTCACGGATTCTGCAGAGGAGTCTGCTAAAAACCCCGCAGCCTTCTGTAGAAGCGGTAGGGATGCCAAGATGTCTTCTCTGGGGATGTCTGAAACTAGGTGTTCCTCCAGTTGATCTAGCCAACGAGCCATTGATCGAACTACGCCCGTAGAGACTGCATTGGTGCTTAATAGTGTTGCCGAGGTCTCCCAGGATTTTCTGAGTAGTCCCTCCATTTTGCGTTCCAAGGGGGTCTTTTAATTGAGAGGAATCTTCAAAGGGCAGTGTGGTTTTGTTTGCTACTCGTGCAATTTGGATATCCACTCTTGGGACTTCAGACCAGCATTCTGCGTCTCATTGTCTACAGGAAATCTATCCCTTAACTCTGTAGGGGTATTTAATCTCTTTTCTGGAGATTCCCACTCCTCTAAGACTAAGTCCCTAATACTGTGGTGTATAGGGAACACCAATTTTTTCCTGGAAAGTAGCCACCCAAAACATCTGATCCTGTACTGTTTGGGGCACTTTTTCTTCCTCGACCTCCATAGTTCTCCTTACTGCCATGAGGAGTTCCTCCAAACTATCTGATGGAAAATAATAGCTCTCTCGTTGGGAGTTATCAGGGGTTGGACTTCATTCACCTTCCTCTGGAAGATCTTCCGAGACATACACTGCTCAAAAAAATAAAAGGAACACTCAAATAACACATCCTAGATGTGAATAAATGAAATATTCTCATTGAATACTTTGTTCTGTACAAAGTTGAATGTGCTGACAACAAAATCACACAAAAATCATCAATGGAAATTAAATTTATTAACCAATGGAGGCCTGGATTTGGAGTCACTCCCAAAATTAAAGTGGAAAAACCCACTACAGGCTGATCCAACTTTGATGTAATGTCCTTAAAACAAGTCAAAATGAGGCGCAGTATTGTGTGTGGCCTCCACGTGCCTGTATGACCTCCCTACAACGCCTAGGCATGCTCCTGATGAGGTTGCGGATGGTCTCCTGTGGGATCTCCTCCCAGACCTCGACTAAAGCATCTGCCAACTCCTGGACAGTCTGTGGTGCAACGTGACATTGGTGGATGGAGCGAGACATGATGTCCCAGATGTGCTCAATCGGATTCAGGTCTGGGGAACGGGCGGGCCAGTCCATGGCTTCAATGCCTTCATCTTGCAGGAACTGCTGACACACTCCAACCACATGAGGTCTGGCATTGTCCTGCATTAAGAGGAACCAGGGCCAACCGCACCAGCATATGGTCTCACAAGGGGTCTGAGGATCTCATCTCGGTACCTAATGGCAGTCAGGCTACCTCTGGCGAGCACATGGAGGGCTCTGTGGCCCTCGAAAGAAATGTCACCCCACACCATTACTGACCCACTGCAAAACCGGTCGTGCTGAAGGATGTTGCCGGCAGCAGATTGCTCTTCATGGCGTCTCCAGACTCTGTCACGTCTGTCACATGTGCTCAGTGTGAACCTGCTTTCATCTGTGAAGAGCACAGGGAACCAGTGGCGACTTTGCCAATCCTGGTGTTCTGTGGCAAATACCAAGCGTCCTGCACAGTGTTGGGCTGTGAGCACGTCGGGCTCTCATACCACCCTCATGGAGTCAGTTTCTAACAGTTGGTGCAGACACATGCACATTTGTGGCCTGCTGGAGGTCATTTTGCAGCGCTCTGGCAGTGCTCCTCCTTGCACAAAGGCGGAGGTAGCGGTCCTGCTGCTGGGTTGTTGCCCTCCTACGGCCCCCTCCACATCTCCTGGTGTACTGGCCTGTCTCCTGGTAGCGCCTCCAGCCTCTAGACACTACGCTGACAGACACAGCAAACCTTCTTGCCACAGCTCGCATTGATGTGCTATCCTGGATTTGCTGCACTACCTGAGCAACTTCTGTGGGTTGTAGAGTCCGTCTCATGCTACCAAGAGTGTGAAAGCACAAGCAACATTCAAAAGTGACCAAAACATCAGCCAGAAAGCATTGGTACTGAGATGTGGTCTGTGATCCCCACCTGCAGAACCACTCCTTTATTGAGTGTGTCTTGATAATTGCCAATAATTTCCATCTTTTGTCTATTCCATTTGCACAACAGCATGTGAAATTGATTGTCAATCAGTGTTGCTTCCTAAGTGGACAGTTTGATTTCACAGAAGTTTGATTTACTTGGAGTTATATTCTGTTGTTTAAGTGTTCCCTTTATTTTTTTGAGCAGTGTATATCTGCTCTTGAGAGTCTTCCTCCCCTCCCTCTGGCGGGCTAATCTTCCTCTTTTTGGCTGCTGAGGGAGTAGATGTAGAACCCTGACTAGGTGAGGGTGTAGGGAGAGTGACCGAGGCTAAGGAGCATCTGATCTCCTGACGTACAATCCCCTTTATCTCTTCCATTAAGGAAGGTTGTTCCTGCCTGATAATCTTCTCCGTACAGTCCTTGCATAGGGCTTTCTATTGGAGGACGATACTTTTTTTGTACAGATGGGACATCTGCGTGACGGTTTAACTTTTTCTCCAGATGCAGGTTCCTTGTCCCCCTACAAGAGAGGGGAGAAGGGGACGGGAGCTATAATCACTATTTCCTGCATCTGGGAGATGGACTACCAGTGCCATACTTACTGGGACCGGACCGGTACTGGGCTCTACAGATGCAGAGTGAGAAGCTTCAACAGACATGGTTTTGTCCTACCTGTTGATGTCTTCCTGTCCAGGGCTCCTTTTATGGGCAACCGGACCAGCGCCTCCCTGTTTAGAGGGCTCCTCCCCCGGTGTCCAGGTGAAGATTTCTGATCACCGGCGGCATTCCGCTCTTCTTCCCCCATAGTCTTTTGATGCGGTTCACAGTGGAACACAAACTGCCGGAAGTGACACGTCATCATCCACCGCCCAGGGTCCGACGTCACTTCCGGCGCTCCACATCCGGGAGCCGGCATCGCCCGCATATCCAGAGGGGGAGAGGAGGAGGAGATGGACCGGAGAGCTCAGAGAGGCCTCCTGTCAGAAGATCCTGCAGACCTTGCCCGAGAGCGTGGACTGCAGGAGGGGGTCCCGAATCCGGAGGAGAAGGAAGCAGCGCCCTGAGGAGAAGAGGTAAAGACCGCTCAATCCTCCGCTGCCCGGCTAGTAGCTTTCCCCCAGTGCCTGTCGCCGGCCCAGCACACCGGGGATGACCTCTTCATCCCTGATAGGGACAGGAAATAACACTGGAGGGAGGATGTGGGAGAGGCTATTTAAACCTCTTTGTATTTCCTGTCCCTATTAGGGTGCGGTTACATCCTCCTGTGTGCTGTCGTGGGGGGTTATTAGAGAAACCCTAATTTCAGCCCTAAATTCCTGTTTTATCTGTTGTGGATGTTGCAGTACTCAAAATGATGAGCTCTGTATAACCCCACCCACACCCGATTGTACACAGGAAGCTGCCAATCGGTGGTGGAGGCAGGGTTACACAGATTAGCCTGACTGGTCTGCACGTAAGACCTAGTCAAGCAGTCATAACCTCCTGCTGATAAAACACTGATTGTATTGAAACTACAACACGCAGTCTAATAAGTGTCACATCCCTGTAATCAGGCTCCCTTGCTCTAGATTATTCTGTTCTCAGACTAAACCTGTTGACAGATTCCCTTTAATAGCTCCATTTGACTTCCTAAATAATGGTCCATATTCGTATTCTCTGTACAGTGCAACAGAATATATCCAGGCCTCACAGCTTATAAAATAGCAGAAATATCAGAAAAAAAAACTACATAAACCTACTAGTATACCTGCTTAAAGATTTTGTCTTGGTTTTTTGAAGACTGTTGCACTTTGGAACATGGCCGTTCTTCCTAGAGCTGGGGATTTTGCTCCTTTTTGTTCCAGAAGTTTTCACGTTCTCTTTTCTGCTTTCACAGTCGCTCTCTGTTGTGAGGTCAGTGTCTCTCTTAGGTTTCAAGATTTTTTCTTCCCTCTCAGTTTTGGAATTAGAAGACTGGAATATATAAATGAAAAGCCGTAAAATATGAAGAGAAGAAAAATCTGTGTGTTGTGCAGCATACTAAATCCTGCTATCAAACCTTCTTCAGAAGCTCGGATATCTGATCTTCTAACTTCTTAATCCTCATTTCTCGCAGCATGTTGTTGGCATCTTGATTTTTCATAAATTCTTGCTCGGAGGACGAAGTAGCATCCGTATAGCTACTTTTATATCCTGAGCCAGAGGTAACAGGTCGCTTTCGGTACGGAGATAAAACCTGATCAATTTGGGGTGTTACAACTGGAACATTTGTAGAATTCTAATGATACAAATGAAAATATTATTAAAAATAAAGATAACTGTTTGCGGACCATCCAACAACCTAAAATGTCAGGCCAATCTTGCATACAACTCTGCAATGACTTGAGCAGCTGGAGAAGAAGAGAGCCGGTTATCAGTGACGGCCGGACCCCACATAGCGGAAGCAGAGACGGCTTATTACCATTTCTGCCTTCCTCTACACAGGGTGCTGAATAAGCCCTGCGTGTACAGTATAAGAAACGCTGACACTTTCTCTCCAGAAGATATCTTTTCATCTTCTCTGCCCACAACGGTCAAATGCAATGATGATGTCTGACAGAGTCTGGTGATTTTTCAATGCGTTGGGAAGCATTTTGATCAGTTTGACAGTGCCGGCTTCACTTCTGAATTCAATGTAATTTAATGAAAAAAAAAAACTCTACCATGCAAGAAACACAAAACGTGAACATGATGGGTTGTCATGACAGCCAGGGGTCTGCAGAAGACTCCCATGCCGGTCATTATGATATTCCTGTGAAAGACTGCTTTCATAGGAGATGGGGATTTTCGCTATACATAGCAGCCTGTGCTATACATAGCAGGGCTTCAGCACTATCATACGATCGCTGCTTCAAGTCTCCTAAAGGGACTATAAAATACGGGGAAAAAAAAAAAAAGAGTCAAAATCACCCCCAAGTTGAAAATAAAACAATTTAAAAAAATACACATTTGGCATCGCTGTCTTCAGAAATATTTGATCTATCAAAATATAAAATAAATTAATCAGATCGGTAAAAAGCGTAACGAGAAAAAAAACTAAATGCCAAAATTACATTTTTATGGCAGTTGCAATAACAGGCAATCAAAATATTGCATCTATTCCAAAATGGTATCAATAAAAATGTAATCTCAGTGCGTAAAAAATAAGCCATCACACAGCTTCAGATCCTAAAAAAAGGAAAAGCTACAGGTCTTGGAAAATGGCGACAAACCCAGAAACTTTCATACAAATTTCAGTTTTTTTTTTTTGTTTTTTTTTTTACAACCTAAATAAAAAATAGACTATACATGTTTGGTATCTGTGTACTCATACTGACTTGGTGAATCATACTGCCAGGTCAGTTTTACCATATAGTGAGCATGGTAAATAAAAACCGCAAAACACTATTGTGGAATTGCACTTTTTTTTTTTAAATTTCACAGCTTAGAATTTTTTTCCTGTTTTCCAGTAACAATATGGTAAAATGAATGGTGTCATTCAAAAGTACAACATATCGACAAAAATATATAAAAGTCAAGGCTCCTGGAAAAAGGGGAGGAAAAAAAGAAAACGGGAAATGGCCATGGTGTGAAGGAGTTAAAGATCGGACAGTTTTTACCGATTTTGCACATGTGATGGTTTATGAACTAATCATCAGAAAAATAACCTTTTTTTTTCTGTTTTTTTGTGTGTCAAATGTAATTCTTTTGCAATTGTTTTCTTTTCTAAAAACAATCTGCATGTTAAAAAAATCTTGCAATTTTTACACTGGCCCCTGGGACTATTTTAGACTCCTACTTCATGTTCTGTACATATCACTTTTCAGCAGCCTCATTATCATCACAGGCAGGATAACAATGACTGTTAAAAGGATCCACCAACCCCAATAGGTGATGTCACAACTTTCCTTGTCCCCCTCCATTGTTGTAATACAAGAAATGGGGTCACCGTCAGCCTATTGCTCCAAATGTACAGTACAGACCAAAAGTTTGGCACACCTTCTCATTTAAAGAAATTTCTGTATTTTCATGACTATGAAAATTGTACATTCACACTGAAGGCATCAAAACTATGAATTAACACATGTGGAATTATATACTTAACAAAAAAGTGTGAAACAACTGAAAATATGTCTTATATTCTAGGTTCTTCAAAGTAGCCACCTTTTGCTTTGATGACTGCTTTGCACACTCTTGGCATTCTCTTTATGAGCTTCAAGAGGTAGTCACCGGAAATGGTCTTCCAACAATCTTGAAGGAATTCCCAGAGATGCTTAGCACTTGTTGGCCCTTTTGCCTTCACTCTTCGGTCCAGCTCACCCCAAACCATCTCGATTGTGTTCAGGTCTGGTGACTGTGGAGGCCACCCAATCACTCTCCTTCTTGGTCAAATAGCCCTTACACAGCCTGGAGGTGTGTTTGGGGTCATTGTTCTGTTGAAAAATAAATGATGGTCCAACTAAACGCAAACCGGATGGAATAGCATGCCGCTGCAAGAAGCTGTGGTAGCCATGCTGGTTCAGTATGCCTTCAATTTTGAATAAATCCCCAACAGTGTCACCAGCAAAGCATCCTCACACCATCACACCTCCTCCTCCATGCTTCACGGTGGGAACCAGGCATGTAGAGTCCATCCGTTCACCTTTTCTGTGTCGCACAAAGACATGGTGGTTGGAACCAAAGATCTCAAATTTGGACTCATCAGACCAAAGCACAGATTTCCAGTGGTCTAATGTCCATTCCTTGTGTTCTTTAGCCCAAACAAGTCTCTTCTGCTTGTTGCCTGTCCTTAGCAGTGGTTTCCTAGCAGCTATTTTCCCATGAAAGCCTGCTGCACAAAGTCTCCGCTTAACAGTTGTTGTAGAGATGTGTCTGCTGCTAGAACTCTGTGTGGCATTGACCTGGTCTCTAATCTGAGCTGCTGTTAACCTGCGATTTCTGAGGCTGGTGACTTGGATAAACTTCTCCTCAGAAGCAGAGGTGACTCTTGGTCTTCCTTTCCTGGGGCGGTCCTCATGTGAGCCAGTTTCTTTGTAGCGCTTGATGGTTTTTGCAACTGCACTTGGGGACACTTTCAAAGTTTGCCCAATTTTTCGGACTGATTGACCTTCATTTCTTAAAGTAATGATGGCCACTCGTTTTTCTTTACTTAGAATTTGTATTATGGCAAGAAAAAAGCAGCTAACAGTCTATTCAGTAGGACTATCAGCTGTGTATCCACCAGACTTCTATACAACACAACTGATGGTCCCAACCCCATTTATAAAGGCAAGAAATCCCACTAATTAAACCTGACAGGGCACACCTGTGAAGAGAAAACCATTTCCGGTGACTACCTCTTGAAGCTCATCAAGAGAATGCCAAGAGTGTGCAAAGCAGTCATCAAAGCAAAAGGTGGCTACTTTGAAGAACCTAGAATATAAGACATATTTTCAGTTGTTTCACACTTTTTTGTGAAGTATATAATTCCACATGTGTTAATTCATCGTTTTGATGCCTTCAGTGTAAATGTACAATTTTCATAGTCATGAAAATATAGAAATTTCTTTAAATGAGAAGCTGTGTCCAAACTTTTGGTCTGTACTGTACATGTGAAATTTGAGTTTAGAAAATCCGCAGAAGTCAGTGTGAAAACTGCAAGAATTTTATTTTTAACACTGATTATGGAAAAAAATGCTGTACATATTTCCCTATGATGATGTATTTTTGTATGACACATTACTAGAATGTATCAGGAGAAAGGCAGTTCTCTTCAATTAAAAAAAGTACACCTACGTGTCAATATAGAGCTCAGAATAGTCACCTTCATGTCCTTATCTGCAGCGTCACTGTCACATGTAATCAGATATTCCAGGAACTCCAGATTCGGCAGATCTGCTGAATCTATGTCAAATCCAATACCAGATTCACCCGATCTACTTACACCATCAAGGGCTTTTAACTGTGACACATTTCCAAGAATTAAATCTCGGTATCCTAAGCAGAAAATAATAAGATTCTTTAATGAAAGCCACAAAAGTGACAAGCAATGAAATGATTACTTCTCTTGTACTGATCCGGACTTAGGGGCTGTCTGGGCAAATATTATTCATAACCCATCCTCAGGATAGGACATCAATATCAAATTGGTGGGTGTGGGACACTGGGCACCCCCACCGATGAGCTGTTATTAGCTCCGGTGGCAGCCAGATGTAAACATTAACAGGGCTATCCGGGACTATTTTATTTTTTGGTTATAGGCCTAAGAACTTACCTTCCTGTTGTGCCCGGCGACGATCTCTATCGGCTAAGAGCGGTCACGTACTGCTTCTGTGGCTTCCAGAGAAGTCATGTTGGCAGATAAGATGCTTCTCTTTCGCTCTGCTCTGTTGACTGGGCGTCACTGCCAAGGTCATGCTGACTGATATCTGGCTCCCTGCTGCCCAACTGCAGGGAGCCGGCTGTCAATCTGGTTGATATTGGCAGTGACACCTCATTGACAGCAGACTGGAAGAGGTAGAGCTGCTCTGTTGACAAAAGGTCAAATGAAGCAGCAGAATTGTTGGCATCAGCAGTCCGTGACTGCCCTGAACCAGCGCCGGGCAGAACAGGCAAGTAGTTAGACAGTACTTAGCACCATGAGAAAAAAAAAATGAAATAGTTCCAGATAACCCCTTTAAACAGAGGTGAACACCATTCTTCCTTTCAATGTGTAGCGGTCACTGCTGGGTACTGTAGATCAATTCCAGTTAATAAAATTAAGAGCTGATCTGCAGTACCCAGCAAAGCCTGCTACACACTGAACTGAACTTTGCTGTTTGGCTCCAATCGAAGTCTACATCCAGATGGGAGTCTTTACTCATCACATGGTGTATATATATTCATTCAATCCAAGTGAAAATTCCAAAGTTTATATAATGAAATCATATGCAATGAAACAGAAGAATATTAGTGCCCATTTTTATCCAGTCAATTGGAAAATTGTTCATGGCAGGATTCTGTAATGTACAAAAGGCAGTCCATAAATGGAATAGAAAGTACAGGAATCAAATATCAATGGCAAGAAAATCAAAAGGTATGAGTTGATAAGAATACATTATACTATTATGCTAGTATCAAAAAATAATCTCAAAAACTGTCCGGAACTGAATGGGATGAATCACTCAGTGGTTAGCACTGCAGATTTGCAGCGCTGGGGTCCTGGGTTCAAACCCCACCAAGGACAACATCTACAAGGAGTTTGCATGTTCTCCCCGTGGGTATCATCCAGGTTCTCCGGTTTCCTCCCACACTCCAAAGACATACTGATAGGGAATTTAGATTGTGAGCCCCAATGGGGACAGTGATGATGATGTTTGTAAAGTGCTGTGGAATTAATGGCGCTTTATAAGTAAGCATAATAAATACATTTTGAAAACGCTGCAGTTCTTAAATTCAGTCAGGAAAAAAAAAAATTAGTGAGTGCATGAGATTGCTAAGATCTCATAGCTTTTGCTTGTGCTGTAAAAGGCATCTTATATGCATAAAAAATGCTGCATGTGAACATACCCTTAATGAGCTGTTGTGCAGACTATAAGCAGGGAATGGTTTTCATTACTACTTTACCTTCTGTAGAACACACAGGGTTGCCTTTTCCATCCTGCTCCAACGTCAGGTGAACTAAAGAGTGCAATCCCACCATGGTGTGCAATACTTGGTCTATGCTGCTAATGCAGTTGCTGTGCAGATACAAGTGGCTAAGTCTGTGGTTTCGTCCATGAAGGGCAAACAACCCTGAAAAAAATTACATTAAGAAAACACATAAAAAATGAACTTTCTATACAGATAACCTGAGAAGATACTACTGCAGTGTGAGAATTGCTACTTCTACAGCCAGTGATGGAAATTAAAAGGGTTGGTCACTACTTTGCCCTAACTGCCTTCGATAAGTAGCTCACTAAATACCTTGCTTTGACAGATCCTGCTGTAACCTGAGCTGCTCCCCTGGAGACACGATCTCTGGCTGAGAATCTGCTGCTTCCTCTGATGTCACGTCAGAGTCTCCCTCACTTCCAGGCTCGGGAAACTGATGGGGTGGGTGGGGCTTGCTGCAGTAGTGGGTGGGTTTGTCACATGGGTGGGCAGGGCTGTATTCAGCAGAGCTCACTCAGGTTTCTTTGAATGCAGCCAGCTCTCCCTGCATCTATATGTATGCACACTGCTGGCTACTCTGTGTAATGTATATACACCCTGCTGTATTCCCATTATAATGTGAATACATTCAGATAACTCCCTATCCATCCATTGATCCATCCCATCATCTATATCACTAGGGGGAAGTAGGGGACAGTCTTTATTATCAGGGTCGGTGTAATGGTGCTTTGTGCATTACTTCCATTCCCTGCAGTGTCCTGTACAGGAGATGGGACTGATGCTGTGTGTGACACTGGGGAAGGAGTGGGAAGGGTTAGGGCGCAGTTACAGGTCTGTGCTCACTGTTGGCTTGCAGCCCAAAACAAGGAATGATGGGAAATGTAGTAAGAAGAGAGCTGAGGATTCTGAAGAGGTACTGATCACTATGATAAAAGACCTGGTGCCAGGGCACAGGAAGCAAAGCAAAAAAGACATAAAACAACACGAAACTTGGCAGAAAAGGTATACGGGGATATTTAGGAGCATTATCCTTAGGCATTTATGGCAAAACCAGTAACTGAGTTGGGATAGTGGACAAACACTTTTAGGGTGACCACAGACGGGCAGATATCGCCTTATTTCAATCTTAAAGGCCATCTGCTTATTGCTGGAAACGTCATGCGTCTCTGATGCAAAATGAGAAGGAAGGTTGTATTATACATGCGAAAGATAGTGTGCTGCTTTGCGAGTTCATGTCAGATGCTACAAAAGCATAATTCCATTTTCCTTTTTGCCAGTCGTGATAGGCGTAGCCATCTTAAATCTCAAAACTGGCATTTTGTTGGGATACGTCATCACAATCAGATAAGCGGAGGCCTGACTCCCGCCAATCAACTGAATAAAGTACACAGGAAGTGACAGTGTGTAGTGGCCGTTTCTGGTAGTTCAAGTTCTTTCCCATTGTCTTATAGATCATTAGTTGTAAAGTCCTGAAAAACCCTTTAAATGGACTCTGTCAGCAAAGAATGACTGTTCAAACCAAGTACAGGCGCTCAGTGCATCATGGCGAGGCCAATCATTTAACTACATCTTCCAACTATTCCCGGCAGAGCTGTATATCAAAAAAGAGGAGGGTGAAGACTGAGTGAAAACAAGCAGATGGGAAGGTGAAGTTAAAAGTTTGGCCGCCATGATGCACCGAGCGCCTGTACTTGGTTTCAACAGTCATTCTGTACTGACCGAGTTCTTTTAACTTAAAAGGGGTATTCCCATCTCCAAGATCCTATCCCAATATGTAGTAGGTGTAATAATAATAATAATATTAGCAAATACCTCCAATTAGAAATGTAGTATAGTATTTTTGATTCACTATCTCTTTCCTCATGGGCAGGCATCATAGGACCTGAGGTATCCATGGTTACGACAACTAGCAACTAGCTAACTGTGACTATCAGTGGACGTAACCATGGATACCCAAGGTCCTGCGATGCCTGCACATAAGGAAAGAGATGGTGAATCAGAAAAAATATACTACATTTCTAATTGGAGGTATTTGCTAATATTACAATTATTACACCTACTACATATTGGGATAGGATCTTGGAGATGGGAATACCCCTTTAAGGGAAAGCTCTCATGAAAAAATGATCTATTGCTTAAATCAGGTTTTTGTGTTATATATTTAACTCCTTTCTGACGCGTGACCTAATAGTACGTCATGGTGACCTGGGCCGATTGGACCAATGACGTACTATTAGGTCATATGGCGATTTCGCCCACACACAAGCGGTGTGGGGCGATCGCCGCCGGGTGTCAGCTGTGACAATGTGCAGGGAGCGGTCCCTCAATGCTGCGATCAAAGTTGATAGCCGATACTCACCTCTCCTGCCGGCGTCCAACGCTGTCTGCCGTGGCTCCTGGATGTTGCCATGACAACATCCAGGTCACCAGACAGCAGGAAGATACTGTGGTCAGGTGCAGTGCATGAGCAAAGTATCTTCTCCCTCTGCAGCAGTGACAGCCTGTATAGCACAGGGAGCTGCTGCTGCTGCTCTCTATGCTATACAGGCGATCTGAAAATAAAATGTGAAAATCCCATAGTGGGACAAGGTGTAAAAGTAAAAAAAAAAAAAAAAAAATCAGAATGTGAAAAAAAATAAAAAAATTAAAAAAAAAAACAAACAAAACAAAACTGAAAAATAATCCAAAAAAATAAAAATATATTGTACCCATAAATAAATATTGTTGTGGGGGGGGGGGGACGACGACACACAATATAAGTACCCATATATGGTATTGCCGCATCCGGAACGAACTGTCGTATAAAACTGTCCCACTAGTTAACACGGTAATAATGCAAAAAAAAAATGCTTTATTCATCATACCGCCAAACAAAAAAATGCAAAAGACACGATCAAAAGGGTGAATGGAAATAAGTGGTACCGCTGAAAACGTCATCTTGTCCTGCAAAAAACAATCGGCCGAAAAATCAAAAAGTTATAGCTCTCAGAATAAAACCAATACAAAAAAAAATATTTTTTTCTATAAAAGTTTTTATTGTGTAAAAGAGCCAAAACAAAAAAAAAAAACAATATAAATGTGGTACCGTTGTAGTCATACTGACCCGAAGAATAACGCTGCCTTACCAATTTTACCACATGCGGAACGGTATATAAAAAAAAAAAATAAAAAAAAACCCACAATTCCGGAATTGTTGGTTTTTGTTTATTCTCCCTCCCAAAAATCGGAATAGAAAGATCAAAAAATGTCACGTGCCAAAAAATGGTACCAATAAAAAAGTCAACTTGTCCCGCAAAAAACAAGCCGTCACATGACTCTGTCGGACGAAATACGGGAAAATTATAGCTCTCAAAATATGGCGATGAAAAAACTAGTCTTTGCAAAAAAAGCGTCTTTTAGTGCATGACAGCTGTCAATCATAAAAACCCCATATGAATCTGGCATCTCTGTAATCGCACCGACCCGAAGAATAAAGCGGTCTAATCACTTACACCGCACGAGGAACGGCGTAAAAAATAAACTCTAGGGTTGGGCTGTATTAGGGTTGGGATTGTTTCAAGAGTAAAGAAAAAAAAAATGACGACGATATGGCGACTAATGTTGAGCGCAAGTACTCGCTACTTGAGTTTGTATAGGGTGCTCGGTTGTGCACCGAGTATCACGGGTGCTCAAGTGACATGCTCGAGTCTCCTCCCCATATGTTTTCAAGCTGTTATATAGCCAAAAAAACCTCGCTGGGATTGCCTGCTATGCACGAGCGATCCCTGCATGTTTTTTTTTTTTGAGTGTCTAATAATCGTGAAACATGCAGGCGGGGACTCGAGCACGTCACTTGAGCACCCGCGATACTTTGTGCATACCCAAGTACCCGATGCAAACTCAAGTAGCGAGCACTTGCGCTCAAGACTAATGACAACTTAGAATTTTGATAACATTAGGTCATCATATTGAATGTGTTGTACCTCTGGGTTCAAAATGTTCACTATACCCCTTTGATAAAATCCTTGAGGGGGCTAGTTTCCAAAATGGTGTCACTTGTGGGGGGTTTCTACTGTTTACCCGCATCAGGGGCTCTCCAAAAGCAACATGGCGTCCGCTAATTATTCAAGCAAATTTTACATTCAAAAAGTTAGCGCGCCTTCCCTTCCAAACCCTGCCGTGCGCCCAAACAGTGGTTTTCCCCACATATGGGGTATCTGCTTACTCAGGAGAGATTGCGCAACAAACTGCCCAATAATGCAAAATTGGGGGCTGAAAAACATTTTTGTTGCAAAAATGTGAACATTTTATTTTTACGGCTCAATGTTCTAAACTTCTCTGAAGCACCTGGGGGTGCAAGGTGCTCACCACACATCTAGATAAGTTCCCTGGGGGGTCTAGTTTCCAAAATGGTGTCACTTGTGGGGGGTTTCCACTGTTTAGGCACATCAGGGGCTCCCCAAATGTGACATGGCGTCCGCTAATTATTCAAGCAAATTTTACATTCAAAAAGTCAAATGGCGCGCTCTCCCTTCCGTACGCCCGAACACTGATTTGCCCCAACATATGGGGTATTGGCGTGCTCAGGAGAAATTGCACAATACATTTTGGGGGTCCATTTTTTCCTGTTACCCTGGCAAAAATAAAAAAATTGGGGTCTAAAGTAACATTTTTGTGAAAAAAGTTAAAATGTTCATTTTTATCTTCCATATTCCAAAAATTCCTGTGAAGCACCTGAAGGGTTAATAAATTTCTTGAATGTGGTTTTGAGCATCTTGAGGGGTGCAGTTTTTAGAATGGCGTCACTTTTGGGTATTTTCTGTCATAAAGACCCCCTCAAAGTGACTTCAAATGTGATGTGGTCCCTAAAAAAAAAAAAAATGGTTTTGTAAATTTTGTTCTAAAAATGAGAAATTGCTGGTCAACTTTTAACCCTTATAGCTCCCTATCAAAAAAAAAGGTTGGTTCCAAAATTGTGCTGATGTAAAGTAGACATGTGGGAAATGTTATTTATTAACTATTTTGTGTGACATATCTCTGATTTCAGGGCATAAAAATTACAATTTTGAAAATAGCGAATTTTCTAAATTTTTGCCAAATTTCCGTTTTGTTTTTTTTTCACAAATAAATACAAGTGATAAAGAAATTTTACCACAATCATGAAGTACAATATGTCACAAAACAAAAAAATCTCCGAATCAGTGAAATTCGTTGAAGCGTTCCAGAGTTATTACCTCATAAAGTGACAGTGGTCAGAATTGTAAAAATTGGCCTGGTCATTAACGTGCAAACCACCCTCGGGTGTAAAGGGGTTAAAAAACAGAAAATTGGTTAATGTTTTCTTTATTTAAAATTACCATCTTTATATTTTAAAAAAAAAAAAAAAAATTTCACACTGGCCACTGGGGGCATTTTTACTCTGATACTTCTGGTCTTTTCAGGGAGAATTTTCAGCAGTGACAGGATTGCCAAGTAACACCTCTATATACAGCTAATAGCACAGGATCCACCACACACAATAGTTGATGTCACATCTCACCCCACTCCCCCCCCCCCCCTAACTTTTACACCCGCTCATTAGATGCTTCAATAGAAAATGATAGGGTCAGGGTCTGACCACTGTGGCTAATGTACATGTGTTATTTCCTATAACAGGAAGTTAAGAGTCTAAAAAAATCCACTGTGAAAATGTCAAGATTTCTATTTTTTTTTATATAGATTGTGATATGTTAAAAAAGGCAAAAAATATTTAAAAAAATACAAAGTAACACAAAACCCTGATTTAAACAGGTTATTTTCTGAGTATGTGCACAAGAGCTTATGGAGTAATTAAACCCTTGAGAGCCTCTTCCTATTCATATTTATTGTAAAACCGCTTTGCTGCTCATATGTTCAGTGTCTTGAGTGTTTTTTCCCCGCTTCAGTTTTTGACAAAATGCCTGGTGAGGTCAAAAAGGGAGTGAAAAAAAAAGTTCTGTGAAGCGGCTCCTGATGGAATCCGCCCCAAGCTAGGCACTGTCTAATAAAAAGCCTGCAAAAAAACCTCTCCAAAACAGTTCTGAAGAGTTTTTTGGGGTACGTGCACATGGCATGTTTTTCCTGAAGCGGCTTCACTGACTGTTCCTCCGCCGGCAACTTTAACGCTGTACTTTCAAGTGTGCAAAGAGGGTGGCTGACAAAGGAAGCCGCCTGAAGAATGAGCAGGTCACTTCTTTTAACTGTTTCAGTTTCCGAAACTTGAAGCGGTTAAAAGAAGTGACATCAGACAGAACATGTCATTTTTACATTGCTGTGCATCATGTTCATTTTTTGCGTCATTTTCTCAAGATGCCATGTGAACATACCCTTGGAAGGAGTCTACTTTGCAGTTTTCCAATAAATCTTGGGTCCGATACATCAAAGTGTGTACACTAGAAAACTGGGGTAAGGCGTCAATCACTTTGCATGGTTGCTAAACTGCGCAGGCATTTTGCACCGTTTCAAGCGGCTATGCCAAGATGGGCGGAGCTAGAGGAGCCAGGCGAGAAGGGGCGTGACTATGTCCGCCCATCAAATTCAAGGAAAGTGGTGGCATTTCTTGTGCCATTAATGTTACTCCAGTCCCTAACTAGAGTAACATTTTGGGGAGGCACGAGCCACTGATAAGCTGCTCAGAATTCATTAAGTGGCACGAGACTCAAATTAATTTGGCGCATCTAATTTCAGCACACCCCTCGTTAGTACTGCATACCAGTCATTCAATGGAAACACTTATGGAGGAGCTTTTTTTAAGCAGATATTAAAGAATATAGACTTCAAAATCAAAGAGTATTCAGTATTTGAACAGGTTTATGATGTAGATTTTAAAGCAGGTCTGCTAAAAAAAATAAATTAAAATAATGCACGTAAACACACTCAGTGTGAACATACCCTTATTATTATCGCCGGTGTATAAAAATCTGTTATGTGACGGACAGTTATGTGACGGACAAGTGTATCAGACGTATCATGTATGTGTCTCAGAGATGGGTTAATAGTCAATGACTGGTAGCAGAAGTCTTAAAATCTGTGAGTAACCTGTCAGTACGGATCTGCAATGAATTTATCGCTTACGGCCTCATTCGGACAAGTATGGACCTCGATACACAGAAGGGCTGCGGGTCTCATGACCTAAACATGACAGCCTCATAGACATATATGAGGTGTAAAATTCCTGTCGGTAGACCGGCAGCCAGTCCATACACAGCCCATAATACACATTTACTATATTGTAGGTGCTGAAACATCCTGCAGTCCAGTGCGGCTCCAGTCACTCAAAAGACAATCCCAAAGCTCTAGTCCCCCAATACAGTATATAATTCAGCTAGTATCACTTTAAAAGGATCTGTCAGCAGGTTTTTGTTACGTAATCTGAAGACCGCATGCTGTAGGGGTTAAAGCACACGATTTCTGCGATGCCGCTCTTGCTTACAATGACTGTTTTAGCACCAGTAGTTTATCATTGCTGTGACTAGCTGGTGTGTGAGCCCTGGGCTGACACGTCCCCTCCTGTGATAGACAGCTCATTGCCTATGAACTTTGTACATGGAGATTCTGAGGAGGGCGGGGTTAGCTGTGGTGTGGGCGGGGTTAGCTTCCTCCGCTCTGCTTCCTGCTAAATCTAAAAGCTGTGATTGTGTCAAAATGGCTGCACCCAGTAATCTAAGTGATACATTGTTGGATTTAGCTTCTCTTTGCCTACATCAGGCTGCTCTCAGATGAGGTAGCAAACACCTGCTGACAGATTCCCTTTCAGTATTGTTCCTTTCTATCAAGATATTCAGGATAAACTTCTGTTCATTTTGATCACCATGTGATCATGTGACCTATGAAAATCGAATGGGTCTTATATTCTGTGAACGGAGTCACCATCTCAGACCTAAAAACTGCCAGTGTGATAAAATTACATTGACTGTATCCTTGACGTTCTCCAAGGGTGGTGGTACGGGGTCTGAAGCGCATACTAAAGGTAATTATGAGTTACACAGTTATTATATAGGAGATCATGGTTCAGTTTACTGTATATAAGAGAAGTACAGAGTGTGTCAGACAATCAGGTGGGGGTGCAGCTAAAGAAAAAACAAAAAGTCATGTATCACTTAATGGACTGCTTATTGCAGTTTTGATATGATCACTGTTTTCTCTGCTGCAGATCTACCAGTTCTCTGAATGCTGAGCTCTGTATAACACCACTAATTGGCAGCTTCCTGTGTACTCTGTGCATAGGCAGAAAGCTGCCAATCAGTAGTGGGATTATACAGAGTTCATACATATGGACTAGAGAGGAGTGGATCAATTCATGGGACTAGTTCAGTATCCAGGTCAGTGGTACCTGGCGGCTAAACAGGAGTCCTGCGAATTTCTTTCCTTCCGGAGTTCCCCTTACGCCATTTAATCAGTATGGGCTGGTGCAACGCCATCTGTGCAACATGATGCACAGATGACATTGCGGGAGCACTGGCAATTCAAATGCAGCGCTGGGGGACGCTGGAAGGTAAGAGATTCACAGGACTCCAGTCTAGCCGCCAGGTACCACTGAATTAGTCCCGTGAATCGATCTACTCTTTAATCTCCAGGACTTCATGACAGCAGGTTTACTAGACCTATAATGATAATCTCCTGCTGATAAAACAGTGATTTTATGAAAGCTACACTAAGCAGCTCAGTAAGTGACACATCACTGGAATCAGGGTATCTGTCTCTATTCTCATATTAGGTGGCAAAAACACAGTGGCAGATTCCCTTTAAAGAGGACCTGTCGGAGGAGAACATCGGTCTTTGACCCTTTGTGTGGTGGGCCACAGAAGAATAGTTACAGTGATAGCAGCCTTCTTGACAGATTCTCTTTAACGGAAATGCAGGTCTCTATAAGTGGTCCTGTCTGTGCCAAGAGCGGGATCACATTAATAGGAGCAGGAGAATATGAATTTATGCATCCACTTTCCTATTCCGGAGGCCTCGGATTTCAGAGGCCAGTAAACTGAAATGTTAATATGTTAAACAATTTGAAAACCAATCTGCGGTTCTTCATTGTGTACAAAGTGATATTATCATAAAGATGTCACTGTCACAATCCATTACACTAACTGGGAGGAGGACGCCATCGGACGCATTACCATGTCTCGCTAGAAACGTCTGCTCATTAATAACACCTCTTCACTGGCAATGCAACAGCTAACCGCGGAAATGAGGAGACGGGGGTTATAGATCCACTTACCACTCAGGTCATGTATGCGATTGTAGGAGAAGTTCACTTTCCTCAAATGTGATAAGTTCTGCAGCCCTGAAAACATAGGAATCATGTGTAAGAATATCACAGGCAAAAAAAGGCAAGTAAGTGAGAACAACTCCACCACCCCCAATAAAGTCACTCCATGAATGTGCACAACAAATACTGACACCCCTGATTTTATTATTATATATATTTTTTAATAGAAAATGAAGGAGGTTGTTAACACTGGTGTAAATAGATTAAGAATTGTGCCATCAGGGCACCACCGGCAATCAGCTGTTATCGGTGCCAGCACAGACCGGAAGTCCTTACCTGTGGAGCTTGGCCGTCCATCTGTAGTGGCCGCCCCGGGGTACTACACATCCGCCTCCCATTTAATTGAATAGGGCAGGATGTGCAGTAACAAGGGTCGGCCACTACTACTTGATGGCCAAGCACCGCAGGTAAGAACTTCTGGCCTGCCGCCGTCGGCCCCGATAAGGGCTGATCGGCAGGGGTGCCATGTGCTGGACCCCAGCCGATCATACATTGATGCCCTATTCTATGGATAGGGCATCAATGTGAAAGTAGTGGACAACCTCTTTAATATAAGACTTGTGTCTTTTTTCATCCTTAAAACTATGAAACTTTGAAGCTTTAGTTACACTTCTAATGTGAATCTTTAGACGGTAACACATATTAATGTTTTTAAGACAACTTCCGGTAGGTGACAACTTGCGGATATGTGGGGGTCCGACAACTGGGAGGCACAAGAATGCAGCTGGTTCATTTCAGAGCCCCGTTCTCAGGATCACTGGGATCTCTGGGAAATGTGATAGCTCTCAATGATGGATCATGTGCTTTTAAGAAAGTGCTTTGAAGAGTTTGTCTGATGGTACAGCGCTGCGCTCCGTTGTGGGCCATATAGGGGGTGCTGAGCAAATCAAGCCTCCCTAGTACCTATAGACGGGGTTGTCTTGGAACAGTTACCGAATGCATAAAAATAGAAACGTGACATGTCATTTATCTGTATTATTAAATGACATTTTGCTTTGTTTTTAATAAAATGAGAATTATTTTTTTTAAAAAAGGAAAACCTTCCACAATTCAACCAGCAACCTACTGAAGGTCACATGGCAGAAATTAACTACTTGGACAGCAGCGCCACGTAAAATAAAAATGAAATATACTCCAAATCACAGACCAGCGATGCGTGTACTGGTGCTCAAGTGACATTGTTATTGCCGACCAGCTGCAGTTTTTTTTTCTTTTAGTGGTAAAAAAAAAAAAAAATGAGGGAAAATTGTAGAGAATTTTTTTTTTGCGCTCGTGTCATTTACCGAGACTCGCAACAACTTTTATACTTTTCCATTGACAGACTTGTAGGACGCCTTGTTTTTTGCGTGGCCAGCTAATGTTTTTTACCGATATCATTTTGGGTTAGTACATATGATGTTGTGATCACTTTCCATTGCATTTACTGGTGGAAGGGGTGAAGTTCGGGGCCAAAAAACTAATTCTGGCATTTCAATTTTTTTTGCGTGTTACAGCATTTACCCTGTTTTGTTAAATAATGTTATACTTTGGTAAATCAGACGTTTACAGATAGGTAAAGACGGATTTTGGTAAGAACTTACCTGTAAAATCCTTTTCAGCGAAGGAAGGAAGGGAGACACAGACATTACTAGTGGGTAGGCGGAGCCCACACAGGATAGAACACCTCAGAGTACAAAAAAGTGTTGTCCGGCCCCTCCAGCTTGGGCTCCTCCTACTCCAGCTCTCCAGTCCGTACACAAGCTAAGGAAGAGCAATTAACACCAGCGGAGCAACACAACCTCTTCTGAAAAACTCAGAAGAAAGCAGGAAGACAGGTTATGCATATAACAGAAAAAAAACCACACAGTCCCAGGTACTACTCACTGGAGCTGACCACTGCGATGAGCTGGCAATGCTGGAACAGAGCCTTAGCGCGCCGACCCCAGCCCAGATAACCGCCATCAGAGAAGGGTCACGCCGCATCTGAAAACAATAATAAACTTCTGCCATGGGAGGGAGCTGTGTCTCCCTTCCTTCCTTCGCTGAAAAGGATTTTACAGGTAAGTTCTTACCAAAATCCGTCTTTCAGCAGCAGAATGGAAGGAAGGGAGACACAGACATTACTAGTGGGACGTCCCAAAGCAGTCCAGAAATTAAGGGTGGGAAAAAACAACAGAGGCAGATTCCCAACAACTTAGATAAATGCGCAACCAGCGCTAAACACAAGTTAAAGAGATAACCTAAACTACAGCCGCCTGCAGGACCCTACGTCCTAAGGCCGCATCAGCGGAAGCACTGACGTCCACCTTATAAAACTTTGTAAAAGTGTGGACGGAGCGCCAGGTAGCCGCCCGGCAGAGTTGAGCTGCCAAGGCCCCTTGATGAAAAGCCCACGATGAACCCACAGCTCTCGTGGAGTGAGCTCGAATCTTAATTGGGCAAGGCTCGCCCTTAAGTCGGTAAGCCTCTAAAATGGCCAACCAAATCCATCGAGCTATAGTGTCCTTGGAAGCTCGTTGACCACGACGACGACCTGCTGGAATCACAAAAAGTGAGTCCGACTTCCGAAAACCTTGAGTAATAGACAAATAGAACTTTAACGCCCGCACTAAATCCAATGTGTGCAAGGCCCGTTCCTTCGCATTTCTCGGTTCTGGACAGAGCGAGGGCAACACAATATCCTGGTTAACATGAAATTGTGACACCACCTTAGGTAGAAAGTCGCCCTGTGTGCGAAGCACTACGCGATCCGGGTGAAACTCCAGAAAAGGAGGCGAGCAAGAAAGAGCCGCCAACTCAGAAACCCTTCTCAAAGAGGTGACCGCCACCAGGAAGTCAACCTTCCAGGAAAGCAATGAAAGGCTAACAGAGTCCATAGGCTCAAAAGGCCCATGTTGAAGAGCCTCCAAGACAAGATTGAGCCTCCAAGGAGTCACAAGTGCCTTCCGCGGCGGAAACTGACGGGTTACCCCGCGAAAAAAGGAACGTACGTCCCTACGCGAGGCGATAGCCTTCCGAAACAGCAAGGATAGAGCGGAAACCTGACCCTTCAGGGTGCTAACTGCCAAACCCTTGTCCAGCCCATACTGCAAAAAGGCCAACAAATTGGGAATGGAAAAAATCCTGGGGTTCCTTGAAGAACCCGAACACCACGAGAAGAAGGCTTCCCAAGTCTTGTGATAAATCCTAGTGGTAGCAGGACCTCTGGCCGCTCGCAGAGTGGCAATGACTTCGGCTGAAAATCCTTGACGGGTCAAGATTTCGGTCTCAAGAGCCACGCCGTCAAACGCAGAGACTTCAGGTCCGGATGACGAATGGGCCCTTGGGTTAACAGGTCCGGGCGAAGTGGAAGTGGAAGCGGAGGCGCTGCCAGAGGCGACACCAGCGTTGAGAACCACGTCCTCCTTGGCCAATCTGGGGCCACCAACATAGCCGAGACTCTCTCCAGTTTGATCCGACGTAACACCAGAGGAAGTAAGGATATCGGCGGAAACACATAGATTAGCTCGAATTGGTCCCACGGAGCCACTAGAGCATCCACCGCCACAGCATCCGGGTCCTTGTACCTGGACATGAACGTCGGTAACCTGGCGTTGAACCTGGATGCCATCAAATCCACTTGGGGAGTTCCCCAACGGGAGCACAGCAATGCAAAAACTTCCGGATGAAGACTCCATTCTCCGGGATCCACCTTCTCGCGACTGAGGAAGTCCGCCGTGATATTCTGAACTCCTGGGATGTGAATCGCGAAGATGGCTGGAACCCTGGCCTCGGCCCATACCATGATCCGAGAAACCTCCATCATGAGCCTGGAGCTCCTCGTCCCACCTTGATGGTTGATATACGCGGCCGCCGTCGCGTTGTCTGTCTGCACTCGGACTGGCAGACCGCTTAAAAGGACCGTCCAGTGTTGGAGGCAAAGGAAAATCGCCCTCAACTCCAGGATGTTGATCGGCAGGACAGACTCTTCTGACGACCATACTCCCTGAACCCAGAGATCGTTCCAGACCCCCCCCAGCCCGTCAGACTGGCATCGGTGGTTATGACCGACCACCGCGGAAGGAGGAAGGACTTCCCCTGGGATAACGCTTCTGGATGTAACCACCATCCTAGAGACTCTCGCACCCTGTGTGAGATGATGACACTGCGATCCAGCGAAGCCTGCGATCGATCCCAACGATTCAGAATGAGCATTTGGAGACCCCTGGAATGAAATTGAGCAAACGGGACCGCCTCCATTGACGCCACCATCAAACCCAGAAGGCGCATACACCTTCGAAGGGACATTGCTGTCGAAGACTTCATAACCCGTACATGTTGACGAAGACTTGCTTGCTTGTCCGGAGGCAAGGACACCACTGCCCGTACCGTGTCGAAGTGCATCCCCAAAAACAGGATAGACTGCGAAGGTTCCAGAGATGACTTCTTCCAATTGACTAGCCATCCGAAGTCCTCCAGGAGCTGAAGGGATAGGTTGCGAGCCCTTACCGCCTCCTCCTCTGTGGACGCCACAATCAAAAGGTCGTCCAGGTAGGGAAGAATTGTAACCCCCTGCCTTCGAAGGATCGCCATGAGAGGTGCCAGAATTTTTGTAAAAACTCTGGGCGCTGAGGCCAACCCGAATGGCAGGGCCACAAACTGGTAATGGTCCTGACCTATGGCAAAATGTAGGAAGCGCTGGTGGGCCCTTCCGATGGGAATATGCAAATAAGCGTCGCGAATGTCGATTGACACTAAAAAATTGTTCTGCGACAGAGCCGCCACAACCGAGCGAAGCGACTCCATGCGGAATTTCCAGGTCCGGACATGCAGATTCAATTTTTTGAGATCCAGAATGGGGCGAAATTTGTCCTCCTTTTTGGGGACCACAAAGAGGTTGGAGTAAAACCACCTTCCCCAGTCCTCCGGCGGAACCGGCACCACCACACCATTCTGCAGAAGGGAATCGACCTCCCGCCGTAGAGCGGCAGCTAGCTCGGGCTCTGACGAAATGCGAGATTGGCAAAATCTGTCCGGGGATCGAGAAAGAAACTCTATGAAATAGCCTGCCGACACAACCCGCGTCACCCAGGCGTCTGAAACGTGGGACGCCCAAGTCGACTCGAATTGGAGCAGGCGACCCCCCACTCGAGGACCCTCGAGTGAGACCCTGGCGTCAGTCCGCCTTAGCGGGCTTTTTGTCAGCTTCCTGTTTGTCTTGACGGAAGCTCTGTTACCAGGGAGTGCGGGATTTCTGAGAGGTCTTTTTTCCTGAAAACGAGGGACGACCCGATCCCCAAGAGGGCTGACCGAACCGTCCCCTGGGCCGAAAGGGCCACCGACTACTACCGGCACTAGACTTGCCAGACGCAGAAGCCACAGCTCTTTGCTGCGGTAAGGCCGTTTCTTTTGCCTTGGCCTTAGCAATCAGTTCCGTGAGGTCAGACCCAAACAGCTGCCCACCCTTGTAAGCTAAACACAGCAAACCTTGCTTGGAAACTGAGTCTCCGGTCCACTGCTTAAGCCACAGTGCTCTTCTGACTGTGACAGCCGAGGATTGCGCCCTGGACAGCAGTAACGTAGTATCCAGAACTGCATCTCTGCCATATCGCGCTGCCTCTTCCAACAACCTGAAAAGCCCTTCTACCTCGGATAGCGGGGATCCATCTTGCCACGCCGTCCGTAGGCGGTCCAATCACCTCAGGGAAGCTTCACCAGCACACATGGCTCCTAACGCCGCTCTGAATCCATGACCCGCGGCCTCGTAGATGGATTTAGCCGCCATCTCCGTTTTTCTATCTAGCGGATCCTGCAGACTCGCCTTCCCTTTAACAGGAAGTAATGAAGATTTGCTAAGCTGGGATAAAGGGACATACACTTCAGGAGAAGGAATCCAATTAGCAATCGACTCCGTAGAACACGGATACAGTGCCTCAAAAAACCGTGTCCCCTGAAAACGTTTATCTGGACACAAGCGTTCCTTCTCCACCGTCCCATCAAGTTCATCCAGAGATGGTAACGTTGACCGCGACCTATGCGACTCCTGAAACAGCCGGGCCGACTTACCAGGGCATCTAGTTACCTCCTCCGGTAACTGTAACGCCTCCCTCATAGCTCCAATAAAAGTATCCACACGGCCCAAAAGAGAGGCAGAGCGACCCTGCCGACCCTCTTTATCCGAATCGGACATCTCCCCAGCAGAGCTTGAAGGGGAACAGACAGTTGGGATCTAGCTGACACCCAATGACCCAGAAGGTCAGACAGGCTATCAATAGAACGAGTGAGAGCCTCCATTTTAACATCACTGAGCCCCCCGACCTGCGCTACACTTGACGCCGTCGAGGACTCCTGCGAGTCAGATACGCGAGACTGATCCTGTAGCGGACCTGGGAGACGGTCCGCGCCTCCTGGACCCTGATCTGACATGCCCTCACACAGTATATAGCAGGCTTAAACCTGTCAGTAACTAGGACCGTGTGGCTTCTAAAAGGAAAGAAACGAACGCTGAAGGGTTAAAGCTCTTAAAGAGAGAGCTACCCCAGCTGTCCCCCAATTAAGGGTTAACCGCCTACCAGGGGGTTAATGCAGCAGACTCCCCACAACCTCTGCTAAATGAAAGAGGTGTGCGAGTCCCAGACAAAAAAACCTCTATATGAGGTAGTAGCTGCAGGGCAGCACAGTCTGCCACCTAATTGTGCCGCAGAAAGGTGCCCTGCGCTGTGGGGGTGAGGAGGTTAAGCTTCTGCCATGACAGGCAGAAGCGACTCACCCAGCTGGCCGCTGTGCAGTGTTCCTTCGGTTCTGACGGGAGGAGAGGAGAGTGAGGAGCCGGAGGAGGCCGTCAGCAATGGCCGCCGCGCAGTGAGAGAGAGAAGCCGGAAGGGGAGGGACAGGAGAAAGCGCGCGCTCAGAGCGCTACCTGCCCGTGAAAAGACCGGGAAGGCGCGAAGCCACGCCCCCCCGCCGGCATTCAAAAAAGCGCGTGACTCCTCCGCTCTCCGCTCCTGCCCCGCTTCACATGTCCTGCAGGGATCCACCTGCGGACAAAAAACACACAGTCACCAACAGTACACATGTAACAGCGGCCGCCGCAGCAGCCGCTGAAGCACTCAAACACATTTACCAATGCTGAGTACTCACCCAGCTGAGCGCCACAGGGACCCCTAGGGATTTGTGGCGCTGTGGCCCTTAGCTTCCCCCCAGGGCGGAGCGCGCAGGGACCCCAATGGCACGGTTTGCGTCTCCACCGGGAAGCGTCCCTCATCCCCCGGGGCCGGCAGGGTTCTGCAGGGACCACCATAAAAGGGTATGCAGATCCGCCAGGGGAGAGGTGGGGGTCCAGCAGCGCTGAGACCCCTGAGACCTCTAAACCACGGGGGGTCCAAGTCTCCGTCCGATAAAAATAAAAAATTTTCTGAGGAGCTGCTCCGGCAGAGACTATCCTCTGCGACCTCAAATTTTAGACTGGGGAGCTGGAGTAGGAGGAGCCCAAGCTGGGGGGGCCGGTCAACACTTTTTTGTAATCTGAGGTGTTCTATCCTGTGTGGGCTCCGCCTACCCACTAGTAATGACTGTGTCTCCCTTCCTTCCATTCTGCTGCTGAAATAGGAAATGGTAAAGGGGTTTTCTAATTCCGAAAAAAAATGAAGGCATAAATACGCTTAAAATAAAAACCAGTGGCATAATCAGCGCATGATGCTCTAGAGGTCTGCACTGGAAGCAATGCCTTCTCCATTTAGGAGTAAGAGGTCAGCGGCAGCCTGTGATTGGATGCAGTGGTCAGGTGACTAGAAAAACAAGATGCGTTCTTCTAACCACGGCACATGGATAATCCCTTTAATTTATTATGGCCTATATATTTATTATGATAGTTGATGGTAGGACAACCCTTTAAAGTGGATTTTTATTTGTGTAGTTTTATTTTTTGGTACCAGCATAGAGATGCTAACGCAGTACAAATAGTCAGGGTGACAGATGGCGCCAATTTTCCAATCAGTTTCTCCTCTATGGAAGAAAAGGAACAGCATTAATCTGAATGTAACATAGGGTTGTTTCATGAACATGAAGATGACAGAGCTGTACTTACCACCTGCCGGCTCTCCAACGCCGCCTCCGGTCTATGGCGATATTGCCAATGTAGATGGCACCAGACTGCTGAGACCCGGTCATCACTGCGGTCACATCAACAGAGACAGGAGGCAGCGGTGGAGAGCCAGCAGAAATGTATTAGGTTTTGTTATGCATAAAAAGCCAATGGATTAAAATACAATGAAACGAAGAAAAAAAACCTTTAATAGAGACTTCCTTTGCTTAAAGAGAACCGGTCATCACGATTTAGCATGTTTAAGCAAAGGTATGGCCATAATGGCGCTGTTACACAGTTTCAACAGATACAGTTAGTGGAGAAATCCATAACCTGGTTGATCTTTAATCTGCATTTGATGTTTTTGGGTAATAAGCTTTCGGTGCACGGGGGCAGGACTGTGGGTAGGATCTTCGGCTCTGCCCAGGTTCCTCCGTCTGCCTCTGGTATCGGTATCTGCCTTCTTTTCTAAAGTTTGTGCCAGTGCCGTCTTAGACGGTAGCGACGTCCGCGGGAACCCCAGAGCTGAGTCACGCCTCACTCGATGTGACATCAGCGGGGGACACGTGCTGCCTGTGAGCGGCCACCAATAGCGCCGCTCACAGGCAGAAACAGCAACAGGAGGTAATTAGAAAGAAGCTTCTATTTATCATTAAAACACATTGCCATACACGGTGTTCCAAATTATTATGCAAATAATATTTTCTCAGATTTTCCCAAATTACCTATATGAATTGCAGTCATTGTACTTTTCCAGTCAAATAACTATTAGAGTACAATTGAAAGATTTTTGTACAAACTGCCTATGATAACAGTATATTTTTAAAAAAAATAAAAAACTCAAACTGCACTCAAAATGCATGTTCCAAATTATTATGCACAGCAGAGTTTTCAACCTTTTCATTTTAATAAAGAACAAAAAAATGGTCATTTTTGAAATTATAAGCATTAGCAGGTTATTACAAACTGAAATCAAACAGTTTTCAACTCAAAACTTTAGTCTAGGTGATGTTACATTTGTACATAGGACCCCTTGTTCAAAAGGAGCTTCTGAACTCTCTCGTCCATTGAATTTGTCAGGTTTTGGATGGTTTCTGCTTCAATTGTTTTGCATGAGGACAGAATACCCTCCCAGAGCTGTTGCTTAGATGTGAACTGCCTCCCGCCATCATAGACACTCCTTTTGATGATGCTCCAGAGGTTCTCAATGGGGTTGAGGTCAGGGGAGCATGGGTGCCACACCATAAGTTTGTCCCCTTTTATGCCCATAGCAGCCAGAGATGCAGATGTGTTATGTGCAGCATGAGACGGGGCATTATCATGCATGAAATGATCTCGATGGTCCAGGTGGATGGAGTGGAGGATGGCTGGTTGATGGACACCTCATGCAAACACGGCTACGGTGCCAACAAGGAGGAGGTGGAGTAATGTTTTGGGCTGGAATCATGGGGAGAGAGATTGTCGGCCCCTTTAGGATCCCTGAAGGGGTAAAGATGAACTCCATAATGTATGTTGAGTTTCTCAAAAAGCACTTCCTTCCATTGTTCAAGAAGAAGAACCGTGCATTCCGCAGCAAGATCATTTTCATGCATGATAATGCCCCGTCTCATGCTGCACATAACACATCTGCATCTCTGGCTGCTATGGGCATAAAAGGGGACAAACTTATGGTGTGACCCCCATGCTCCCCTGACCGCAACCCCATTGAGTACCTCTGGAGCATCATCAAAAGGAGTGTCTATGATGGCGGGAGGCAGTTCACATCTAAGCAACAGCTCTGGGAGGGTATTCTGTCCTCATGCAAAACAATTGAAGCAGAAACCATCCAAAACCTGACAAATTCAATGGACGAGAGAGTTCAGAAGCTCCTTTCGAACAAGGGGTCCTATGTGCAAATGTAACATCACCTAGAATAAAGTTTTGAGTTGAAAACGGTTTGATTTCAGTTTGTAATAACCTGCTAATGCTTATAATTTCAAAAATGACCATTTTTTTGTTCTTTATTAAAATGAAAAGGTTGAAAACTCTGCTGTGCATAATAATTTGGAACATGCATTTTGAGTTTTTTAAAAATATACTGTTATCATGGGCAGTTTGTACAAAAACCTTTCAATTGTACTCTAATAGTTATTTGACTGGAAAATTACAATGACTGCAATTCATATAGGTAATTTGGGAAAATCTGAGAAAATATTATTTGCATAATAATTCGGAACACAGTGTATTTTTAAAAGTACTAGACAACCCTTTTAAACATGCAAAATAGTGATAGCAGGTCCTCTTTCACTAACAATATGGTCAAGAAATTATAAACATTTTTTTCACAGTCCTACACAAAGGCTATAACTTCACATGTAAAGCGCCATGGAATAAATGGCGTTATAATATTATTATTATCTAACCTTCTATTGCCGTGAGCCTGTTACAGGACAGATTCAGGCTTTGTAGACGTATCAGGGAGTCCAGACCTTCAATTCTGGAGATAAGATTTGATGACAAGTCCAGGTGCTGTAAACCATGAAGATAGGAGAGGCCTTCAATCCTGCAGATCTGATTGCAGTGTAGATTGAGTGACAGGAGGTGGGGGTTCAAGGTAACGTCCAGCAAACTAAGGGGATAAAAAGGAAGACTAGTAAACAATCAGATCTACTAAATGAGAAAACTGGACAAGTAATAGGCGGCAAAGGTCAGAGCTAAAGAGGATTTGTCATTTGACCCCTCTGCACTGTGTAGCACCACACCTGTAGTGATGGGACTAGCCCTTTAAATAAGATCTCCATGATTTATAGGGATAAAATCTTGGATAAGACAACAGCGATGGGACTTGATATGCAGAAATGAAATGTACAACTCCTTTAATCTTAGGTTACATGATGCCCCATTTCCAGCTGCACCATCTTATCCTGCACGGCTGTCAGACGACTCTGCACCCATTCACATAAAAGGGGGTTGTCTTAAGTTCATGAATAGTTAAAATTGCATTGCTTGTACAAACAAGCAACTTTGCAATTCAACCCTTCTTAAGCCCCCGTCTCACATAGCGAGATCGCTGCTGTGTCACGGTTTTGGTGACGCAACAGCAACGTCGCTATGTGTGACACTTTGCAGCGATCAGGCCCCTGCTGTGAGGTCGCTGATCGTTGCAAAGTGTCCTGGACCATTTTTTGGTCGTTGGCCTCCCGCTGGCCAGCACACATCGCTGTGTGTGACCAGCGGGACCAACGATCAGGCTGGTATCCATGGTAAACATCGGGTTACTAGGGGCACGCGCGCACTTAGTAACCCGCTGTTTACCATGGATACCACTCTGCTACCGTGCGCGGGAGGTTACCGTTCACCTTAGCAGAGTCGTATCCATGATAAACATCGGATTACTAAGTGCGCTTGTGCCCCTAGTAACCCGATGTTTATCATGGATACGACTCTGCTAAGGTGAACGGTAACCTCCCGCGCACGGTAGCAGAGTGGTATCCATGGTAAACAGCGGGTTACTAGGGGCACAAGCGCACTTAGTAACCCGCTGTTTATCATGGTTACGAGCCTGCTCCTGCTTCAGCAGGCTGGTAACCGGGAGCAGGACATCGTGGAAAGATCCTTTCCACGATGTCGCTGCTCCCCTGATCGCTGGTGAGCCTGCCTGTTTGACAGCTCACCAGCGATGTATTAGCGACGCAGCAACGATCCCTGACAGGTCGTATCGTTGTCGGGATCGCTGCTGCATCGCTTAGTGTGACGGGGCCTTTAGAAATCCTCACCATTCTCAAGAACAAAGAGTTTTTTAATTTTCTAGTGTTCTAGTGTACAGCTTGTATCCTAGGTTACCGGCCACTCTGCAGCCTCAGAGTGGTTGGTTACCTAGGCAAGCAGTGTGCCGCACAAGCAGGCTCTATGCTTTACAGCAAGCTCATGCAGTTCTGAAGCTGGCCAGATCACTTGACCAGAACCAGTCCCACTTCACTTCTTCCATGCTGCAGAGGCAGTCACTTCTTGCAGACTTGGAGAGCGCTCAGTACAGACCAGCAGCGCCACCATGACGCTGGTCTGAACTGTCAGTCTTCAGAATTGCACCACGCGGAGCCATGCAGGAGACCGGGGACAAATAGTGTTAGTAGTGTAGCTCCACTAATCATAATACTTTAAAAGGTTAATCAGAGCTTCTGCAGACTATTTCTGTGGGATTCATTGATAGGATTTCTTGTTTATTCCTGTGGGATGCCTGAGTCACCATCATATGCGTGGCTATTCAACTACTTGTATAAAGATAAGTGGTCTTAGAGTGAGGACCTTAGGGCCTGTTCACATCTCATTTTTTGTGTATAGCAAAAAAAAAAAAAAAAAAAATGATCTCAACGTACATGGTGCGTGCGTATAGCTGCTTTAGTGATAAAAGGCCAAGAGAGCGTTAATTAAAGGGTTTGTCCAGCCTTAGACTACAAGTCTGCAGTCACTCTAGGCACACTGAGGATTCCTCGGTGTGGGCAACGGGTGGTCATGTGATTTGCATTCTCCCGGCCACATACCGCGCACGCCGCTCCCATTAGAAAATCCTCACAGCGTGCAGTGTGCGCAATGTGAGGACTCACAAGTCTGCAGTCACTTGTGGTAACTGCAGACTTGTAGCCTAAGGCCGGACAACCCCTTTAAGGTCCTCATCTGATCAATATAAGTCAGCATGCCAATGGCTTCGTACGGACTAGTGAAGTAGAACTCTGTATACAGATCTATCCGTGCTTTATACTTTTCTTTTAAATTTAGGAGCCTAAAGGCCATAGATGCATCGGTGGCAGAATGTCATCTGTGACAGGCATTCGCTGAAAGAATATATCATGGACATTTTATGATGTAGCTGTAAAACATATCAACTGGTGATGAAGACCTTAGAAGCAATGCCAAGTAGTAATACCTGTCACCCAGAGGCTTTCCCCGCCCCATGAAAAGCTCATAATGTCAGTGTTATAAGGAGCCATTATAGCCATGGGTGATGGATCTCACTGTGAGACATCCATGTAACACACACTTTAAACAGAGTCAGAAAATCTGACATGAACACGGCCTGGGAAACATCGTATAGAGAATCTGTTACCAGATTTCAAAATATTAACTGCATACATTATGAGATATCTTGGACCTAATGAGGCTGGTGTACCTACGCTGAAAATCCACTTCAGAATAGTTGCATAATCCTGATAGTAAGATGTGCATTTAATGAGTCCAGTTAGAGACAGCGCTCAGAGTCCACGAGTATCCATTCACCTCCCTCACACCCTGTCAGTCAGTTTAGCTTGCACTGAGCAGTGTGAGATCTCAGCAGCAGAGCGGTGGGCCATGAAGCAGCTCTCTGGCTAGATTGGCAGAAAATAAGCATAAACCTTCATAAAGGATTATACAGCCATTCAGACATGAATTTTCAAAATAAACAGCAGCCTCATTGGGTCTAAAAAGATCTAATTAATGTCTGGGGTTTGTATTGTGAAATCGTATGGCAGATCCTCCTTAATTGTTAACAGAGGTTGTCCGGGAATATGATATTGATCTGCAGTATTTAGCAGTGGCCGTGCCGAGTGCGGATCAGCTCCCTTCAATGCTTACGTCTGGATGCTAGTAACAGGTGATTGGCAGTTGTGATGGATGGTGGCATTGGGTGTCAGACCGCCCCCGATCTGATATTGATGGAAGTATTGCAGAGTAGGTCCATCAACATTACATGCCCAAACAACCCCTTTAATATGCAGCTTTGGGACTCTTACCTTGTGATCTGTTTATCCATCAAGCTCAATTCCTTGCCATCTTGATTCCAGGCCGCCATCTTTAATATGGCCGGATCCTAAACACAAAGTATTTTGTTAACAAACATTTAGACATATAAGACCACCACCAAACCAGTCACAGGGCGGTAGTGGGGCAGTCAGGACTCATTATAGGCGCCTCTAGTCTGAGCTGTGGATACCGCAGACACCTTTTCAGCGCTGCCTGTTGCAGTGTAATCAACTCCCAGATGACTGATGGTCTTACTGACCAAAAAGTCTTTTTTAAATCTGGAATTTCTATGAACAATAAAATAATTCAGTCTGTTTGAAGAAGCGAGTGCCAAGGCTTTCTTACACTGGACCCATTATAGGGCGGTAGTTGGCAAGGCTGTGGAGTCGGTAAGCCAAACTTCCGACTCCTCAATTTCCTTGACACCAACTCCGACTCCCCCATACATGGCTCATGTTTAAGTGATAAATTTACTGTAGCACAGATTCATCTCAGCTAAAAGTCTAGACCCTTAGATCAGGAATAGGACAGACATTTATAGGACATTTTATTACTTTCCCAAATTCTTATGAAAAAAATATTCCCCACAAACTGCATTGAATTACTGTACCCAATTTATTATATATTTTATGAGTCTGAGTTGGTCCATTTTATCCCGACTCCACAGCCCTGGTAGTGGGGCAGTGAGGACCCATTATAAGGAGGTCCATCTGAATGGACCGAGCATTGGTAGTTCCTCGGTTGTCTACTCCTCTTGAGAGCAGACTGCTGACTGGCGGACAATGGACTACAAATACAAAACCAAGAACCAAAAGGCTCAAATAGTAGTGTTAAATAGGTGTATCAAAAAATGCAAAAACCACAGAGAACATAAAGTATACACCTTAAGATATAACTTTTAATAGATATTTTAAAAGATAATAGCAATAATTCAGGACAAAAATTCAGATACAAGTATGGGGAAGGAAAGGCAATAGGGCAGCACAAAATGGCAAGCAGACTAACCCTATAGGCCCTAAGGGAGGAATGCCCTACCTAACAGCGGAGTAATCACCCTAATGTGTCGGCGTGGTGTCCCCGCTCCACGGAGGCTGTCCCTTGCCTGTCCCTAGCACGTCCCTATACAGACATACAAACATGAAAACAAAACAAAAAATAAACCGGTGTCCCAAAATTGGGAGACCTGACAGTCATATCAAAAGTTGATATGCTGTAAGAGTAAAGAACCATGCATCAGTTATGATAAGATGGGTAAGGAGTGTCAACAAGATAACTTATTCTATTGAAATGACCACAACAATCAATGTCAATGCCCCAAGAAGGTTAGGGCTACAGTTGTAAAAAATAGAATTGACAGAGACCATGTATCCCTATCAATAAATATAGAATTAGAATAGCTTTTTGCGTCTCAGTTAACCCACAAAATGGCCGAAAAAAGGTATCTGCAGACCACTTTAGTAATCATATAATAACAGTGTTAGTCAAATATTCTCATTGAGGTAATATAACAGCAGTCAAAAAAAGAGACTGCTAGATAACAGACATGTGATGCTGAAACATTCATGGTAATAATGTGCACTACACTCCCAATACTTAGTGCAATGTGCTAAATAAATTCACATCACAGCAATCACGTAATAACAAACTGTTAGATTGCAGACTTATCTGATGCTGATTGCTTCATTATCACTATATAAAGATGAGGTCCCAGTCCCAACGCGTTTCGCCCCCTCCTAGGTCAGGGCTCATCAGGGGACAATCACAGGAGTACACCATAATAGGTAGTGCTGGATGGAGAAGTAAATATGTCCCATCAATTGAATCAACAAGCCAAAAGAGTCAGTGACCCATCAGGCTTAAATACACCCCCTGCAATACTTGTACAGGAAACACCTGTCAGCCGTATCTAGCGCGGTTGAGCAATCACCACCATGAGGCACTGCTGGAACGCTGAGTGCGTGCCAACGGCGATTTGTTTCTTCTGCATGTGGCAATGTAAGTCAAATCCGCCGCGTGAGCTCAATGGAACGCATATGCGTGTCACCAGTACTTCCGCCCGCGGCGGACACATGACGTCACTTCCGCCGCTCGATCATGGTGGAAAGCAGATGCGTCTCACCAGCGCTTAGAAAGAGCAGGAAACACCAATTCTATAAGTTATAACAAGCGCAAGATCAGGAAGTTATGAACAAAAAATAAGACACAAATAAGATCCTAACACTAGGCATAGAAGAATTGTTGATGAAAAAAGAAACGGTCACTAGAAGAGGGGGAAATATAGAGGTGTAATAAAAAGTTATAAGCCCACTAAACTGTATGTCCTGAGGGCCTAAATACAAAGACTAACAGGAAATACTAGTAGTCTGATTGTCCAAACTTTCATGGACCAGGATACTGACCATGAGACAGTAAATGTATATATAAGTCCAAATGACATAATGCCAGTATTGATTCCTATAAGTGGGTATGCTAATAGAACGAATAGACTTAGACAAAGCTAGAGAAGTTTAGTTGTTCATTTATACCTCCTGGGTTTTGGGATTCCAGACAGAAAATCCATCTACATTCCCTCTGCGGGATCACTTTATCCCAATCGCCCTGGCGGGCTGAAGGGCTAATCACTTCAACAGAGCGAAACGAAATAGAGTCTAGATTACCACCATGATAAGTGTTTATATGTTTCGCTAGGGGCGTCTCCCTTTTGTGTCTGATGTCACCTAAATGTTCCCCAATACGGATTTTGAACTGCCTTTAAGTTTTTCCAACATAATCTTTTGGGCATGTGCAAGTACAGAGATATATTACACCTGTAGTTGTACAATTGGCAAAGTGTCTGTTCTTATAAATACGCTTAGTTACTGCACTAAAGAAGGTTGTAGACGGCGAAAAAAACTTACAGAAGCTGCAATGACCACATCTAAAAGGTACCAACCGATCTTCTATCTAACCAGGTACCCTCCCTCCTAGGAGGGGTAAAGTGGCTATGTACTAGGTGATCCCTGATCGATTTACCCCTCCTAAAAGTGACTGAGGGTGAATGTGTAATCCACTTCTTAATATCGGGGTCAGTTTGCAATATACCCCAATATTTTCTCAAAATACTCATAATTCGTGGATGTTGGTCATCAAAAGTACCAATCAGTCTGGTCATGGATTCAGGTTCTGATCTGGTATGAGGTAGCAATAGTTTGGACCTATCTTGTCCAAGTGCATTCTTATATGCCGCCTTGACTATGTCGGCTGGGTAGTCCCAGCATAAAAACCTTTCTTTGAGAGCTACAGCCTTCTTACAGAAGTCAGAGGTTGAGGAAAAGTTCCTTCTTAATCTTGAAAACTGACACTTCGGGATCCCTCGTTTTTGTGGGGTTGGATGATAACTCCCCCATTTAAGGAGACTGTTAGCTGCCGTAGGTTTACGATAAATTGAGGATCTCAAAAGGCCCGACTCATCAATTGAAATCATCACATCAAGGAAAGCAATCTTTTTATCACCTATTTCATAGGTGAATTTTAAACCTGGGTTATTAGCATTCAAGTATTGCATGAAAATCAATGAAAGATGACTTATCACCAGTCCAAAGGATGAGGATGTCATCTATATAACGGCCCCAAAATTGAATAAAGGGGCCCCAGATGACATCCCCATCCCGAAAAACAACCGTGTCCTCCCACCAGCCCAGGAGCAAGTTAGCATACGTGGGAGCACAAGGGCTCCCCATTGCTGTGCCCCTGAGCAGGTGGTAAAACCTGCCATGAAAAAGAAAATAATTGTGTCTCAACACATAGTCAAGAAGTTGAATAACAAATCTATTATGCGAGATGAAATGATTGCCTCTCGTACTTAAAAGACTCCACTGCCGGCTGTATGATGGATACTAGAATATAATGCTTCCACATTAATAGATATTAACATGGTGCCTGGATCGACAGTGATACCATCTAATTTAGACAGAAGATCGGTTGTGTCCCTAAGATAGGAGGGGAGAGCCGTAACAAATGGTCTAAGAATCTGCTCCAGGTAGATGCTACAGTTTTGACTTAAGGCATCAGTACCCGACACAATCTGTCTCCCTTTCAAAGGTGGATAACCCTTATGAATCTTTGGGAGCACATAGAACGTTGCAATCATTGGATATATTGGGAGCAGAAATAAAAGTTCAGTTTTGGAGATCATCCCATCAGTTTTGGCTTGTTGAAGTATTTTTGACAGAGTCCTCATAAAGTCCATCGTTGGATCTTTACGTAATGTTTGGCAGGTAGTGGCATCCGCTAGGATGTCCATACATATTGTCACATAACTATCACAGTCAAGGATAACTACATTACCCCCCTTGTCGGAGGGTTTGATCACCAGAGAGGTATCCTTATTCAGATCTTGTAAGGCTCTACGTTCTTCAAAAGTAAGATTAGAATTGATTTTATGTAATTTAGGGTTGATCTTTTTAATCTCCTCAGTGACTAATGTTGAAAAAATATCAATACTACTGACTTCACCCAGGGGTGGCAATTTAGAGCTTTTTAGCTTCAAATCTGAGAAGGGGCCTTGTCCCACATCATGGGCACTTTCATCAGCCAGATGTGTTAATAAATAGACATCAGAGAGCTCATCCATCCCAATCCCCAATTGTTGACATTTGGCTTTGTCATTCAGAGTAAAGAATTTTTTCCATCTGAGCTTCCTCAAAAAAAAGATTTAAGTCTTTTACCCAGGTAAAGGGATCAAACCGAGTAGTAGGTACAAAGGACAGGCCTGCCTTTAATACTTTCCTTTCAGTGTCAGTAAGGACATGTGATGATAAATTAATAATAGTACTATCGGAGTTATCCACCTTTTGGTTAAGTCTCCGTTGATCCCTTGGTCGCTGATGATCTCCCAGAGTGCCCTATCTGTTGTAGGCTGCAGTCCGATCTCGTAAAAAATATCGACTGTCCCTGCTCTCTAAAAAAGAAGTCGTACCTGAGGGAGATGCTAATGAGGAAGAGGAGGAAGAGGAGGAATACGAGGGTACCTGACCCAAACGCTCTCGACTTAACCATCTCCTATTCTGGCCTCTTCTCCCATGACCTCTAGATCTAGTCACAGACCTGAACACTTCCCTCCTTGAATGTTCAGTGTCAGACAATTCTAGATCCGAGGATGAAATATCAGCTGGGCCACCCGGTTTATTGGAGAGAGCAGGATAAGCTTGTTTATCCTTAAAGTCGGCAAGATCTCTTAAAAATCGTTTGTGCTTACGATCTTTCAAAGTAAGCTGATATTTTTCAACTGATACCTTTAGGTTCTCTTCTCTAGTGCAGAAATCCAAGGAAGTTTTAAACTTCAGAGAAAGTCTGTATAGGAACAGGCAAGGGACAGCCTCCGTGGAGCGGGGACACCACGCCGACACATTAGGGTGATTACTCCGCTGTTAGGTAGGGCATTCCTCCCTTAGGGCCTATAAGGTTAGTCTGCATGCCATTTTGTGCTGCCCCATTGCCTTTCCTTCCCCATACTTGTATCTGAATTTTTGTCCTGAATTATTGCTATTATCTTTTAAAATATCTATTAAAAGTTATATCTTAAGGTGTATACTTTATGTTCTCTGTGGACAATGGACTACACGCATCTGTATCGAAGGCAGCAAAAAGGATTTTTACAAGAAGGGCTCGCTCACACGACCGTATAAATCGAACAAGTGCAATCTGATATAAAAAAAAAAAAGGTATTGCACTCAGACCAATGTTATTCTATGAGGCAGTGCTGATCAGCGTATTTTTTCTCATATGTACAGTGGGTACAGAGTATTCAGACCCCTTTAAATTTTTCACTCTTTAATTGCAGCCATTTGGCAAATTCTAAAAAGTTCATTTTTTTCTCATTACATTCTGCACCCCATCTTGACTGAAAAAAAAAACAGAAATGCAGAAATTTTTGCAAATTTATTAAAAAAGAAAAACTGAAATATCACATGGTCATAAATATTCAGACCCTTTGCTCAGTATTGAGTAGAAGCACCCTTTTGAGCTAGTACAGCCATGAGTCTTCTTGGGAATCATGCAACAAGTTTTTCACATCTGGATTTGTGGATCCTCTGCCATTCTTCCTGGCAGATCCTCTCCAGTTCCGTCAGGTTGGATGGTGAACGTTGGTGGACAGCCATTTTCAGGTCTCTCCAGAGATGCTCAATTGGGTTTAGGTCAGGGCTCTGGCTGGGCCAGTCAAGAATGGTCACAGAGTTGTTCTGAAGCCACTCCTTTGTTATTTTAGCTGTGTACTTAGGGTCATTGTCTTATTGGAAGGTGAACCTTCGGCCAAATCTGGAAGAGGTTTTCATCCAGGATATCTCTGTACTTGGCCGCATTCATGTTTCCTTCAACTGCAACCAGTCGTTCTGTCCCTGCAGCTGAAAAACACCCCCATAGCATGATGCTGCCGCCACCATGTTTCACTGTTGGGATTGTATTGGGCAGGTGATGAGCAGTGCCTGGTTTTCTCCACATATACCGTTTAGAATTATTACCAAAAAGTTCTATCTTCGTCTCATCAGACGAGTGAATCTTATTTCTCATAGTCTGGGAGTCCTTCATGTGTTTTTGAGCAAACTCTATGCGGGCTTTCATATGTCTTGCACTGAGGAGAGGCTTCCGTTGGGCCACTCTGCCATAAAGGCTCGACTGGTGGAGGGCTGCAGTGATAGTTGACTTCTGGAACTTTCTCCCATCTCCCTACTGCATCTCTGGAGCTCAGCCACAGTGATCTTGGGGGTTCATCTTTACCTCTCTCACCAAGGCTCTTCTCCCACTATTGCTCAGTTTGGCTGGACAGCCAGGTCTAGCAAGACTTCTGGTGGTCCCAAACTTCTTCCATTAAGGATTATGGAGGCCACTGTGATCTTAGGAACCTTGAGTAATGCAGAAATTCTTTTGTAACCTTGGCCAGATCTGTGCCTTGCCAATCCTTATACTCACCTGTCCGGAGGTGTCCCCCGCCGTAATCCTCTGACCGCTGACGCCAAGAAGCATGAGCAGCTCCAGCGAGCAGGGCCCAGAGCTGCACTGAGCTCAGTGAATGACAGGACACCGCTCCTGAGCTCAGTGCAGCTGGAGCGGCTCATTCTCCCTGGTGTCAGTGGTCAGATGATTAGAGCGGGGGACATTTTCGGACAGGTGAGTATAAGGATTTTATAAATTTATTCTTATTGTTACACATGGATAGGGGGGCAGGCCGTGGTGGAGGGGGCTAGAGCGGGGCAGGCCTAGTGGGGGAGGGGGGGGGGCTGGAGAGGGGCAGGCCGCACGGGGGGGGGGGGGGGCTGGAGAGGGGCAGGCCGCACGGGGGGGGGGCTGGAGAGGGGCAGGCCGCGCGGGGGGGGCTGGAGAGGGGCAGGCCGCGCGGGGGGGGGGGGGGGGGGGGGCTGGAGAGGGGCAGGTCGCGCGGGGGAGGGGGGGGCTGGAGAGTGGAGAGGGGCAGGTCGCGCGGGGGAGGGGGGGCTGGAGAGGGGCAGGTCGCGCGGGGGAGGGGGGGCAGGTCGCGCGGGGGAGGGGGGGCAGGTCGCGCGGGGGAGGGGGGGCTGGAGAGGGCCAGGTCGCGCGGGGGAGGGGGGGCTGGAGAGGGCCAGGTCGCGCGGGGGAGGGGGGGCAGGTCGCGCGGGGGAGGGGGGCAGGTCGCGCGGGGGAGGGGGGGCAGGTCGCGCGGGGGAGGGGGGGCAGGTCGCGCGGGGGAGGGGGGGCAGGTCGCGCGGGGGAGGGGGGGCAGGAGAGGGGGGGCTGGAGAGGGGGGGCTGGAGAGGGGCAGGTCGCGCGGGGGAGGGAGGGCTGGAGAGGGGCAGGTCGCGCGGGGGAGGGGGGGCTGGAGAGGGGCAGGTCGCGCGGGGGAGGGGGGGCTGGAGAGGGGCAGGTCGCGCGGGGGAGGGGGGGCAGGTCGCGCGGGGGAGGGGGGGCTGGAGAGGGCCAGGTCGCGCGGGGGAGGGGGGGCTGGAGAGGGCCAGGTCGCGCGGGGGAGGGGGGGCTGGAGAGGGCCAGGTCGCGCGGGGGAGGGGGGGCAGGTCGCGCGGGGGAGGGGGGGCAGGTCGCGCGGGGGAGGGGGGGCAGGTCGCGCGGGGGAGGGGGGGCAGGTCGCGCGGGGGAGGGGGGGCAGGTCGCGCGGGGGAGGGGGGGCTGGAGAGGGGCAGGTCGCGCGGGGGAGGGGGGGCTGGAGAGGGGCAGGTCGCGCGGGGGAGGGGGGGCTGGAGAGGGGCAGGTCGCGCGGGGGAGGGGGGGCTGGAGAGGGGCAGGTCGCGCGGGGGAGGGGGGGCTGGAGAGGGGCAGGTCGCGCGGGGGAGGGGGGGCTGGAGAGGGGCAGGTCGCGCGGGGGAGGGGGGGCTGGAGAGGGGCAGGTCGCGTGGGGGAGGGGGGGCTGGAGAGGGGCAGGTCGCGCGGGGGAGGGGGGGCTGGAGAGGGGCAGGTCGCGCGGGGGAGGGGGGGCTGGAGAGGGGCAGGTCGCGCGGGGGAGGGGGGGCTGGAGAGGGGCAGGTCGCGCGGGGGAGGGGGGGCTGGAGAGGGGCAGGTCGCGCGGGGGAGGGGGGGCTGGAGAGGGGCAGGTCGCGCGGGGGAGGGGGGGCTGGAGAGGGGCAGGTCGCGCGGGGGAGGGGGGCTGGAGAGGGGCAGGTCGCGCGGGGGAGGGGGGGCTGGAGAGGGGCAGGTCGCGCGGGGGAGGGGGGCTGGAGAGGGGCAGGTCGCGCGGGGGAGGGGGGGCTGGAGAGGGGCAGGTCGCGCGGGGGAGGGGGGGCTGGAGAGGGGCAGGTCGCGCGGGGGAGGGGGGGCTGGAGAGGGGCAGGTCGCGCGGGGGAGGGGGGCTGGAGAGGGGCAGGTCGCGCGGGGGAGGGGGGCTGGAGAGGGGCAGGTCGCGCGGGGGAGGGGGGGCTGGAGAGGGGCAGGTCGCGCGGGGGAGGGGGGGCTGGAGAGGGGCAGGTCGCGCGGGGGAGGGGGGGCTGGAGAGGGGCAGGTCGCGCGGGGGAGGGGGGGCTGGAGAGGGGCAGGTCGCGCGGGGGAGGGGGGGCTGGAGAGGGGCAGGTCGCGCGGGGGAGGGGGGGCTGGAGAGGGGCAGGTCGCGCGGGGGAGGGGGGGCTGGAGAGGGGCAGGTCGCGCGGGGGAGGGGGGGCTGGAGAGGGGCAGGTCGCGCGGGGGAGGGGGGGCTGGAGAGGGGCAGGTCGCGCGGGGGAGGGGGGGCTGGAGAGGGGCAGGTCGCGCGGGGGAGGGGGGGCTGGAGAGGGGCAGGTCGCGCGGGGGAGGGGGGGCTGGAGAGGGGCAGGTCGCGCGGGGGAGGGGGGGCTGGAGAGGGGCAGGTCGCGCGGGGGAGGGGGGGCTGGAGAGGGGCAGGTCGCGCGGGGGAGGGGGGGCTGGAGAGGGGCAGGCCGCATGGGGGGGGGGCTGCTGGAGAGGGGCAGGCCGCGCGGGGGGGGGGGGGCTGGAGAGGGGCAGGCCGCGCGGGGGGGGGGCTGGAGAGGGGCAGGCCGCGCGGGGGGGGGGGCTGGAGAGGGGCAGGCCGCGCGGGGGAGGGGGGGCTGGAGAGGGGCAGGTCGCGCGGGGGAGGGGGGGCTGGAGAGGGGCAGGTCGCGCGGGGGAGGGGGGGCTGGAGAGGGGCAGGTCGCGCGGGGGAGGGGGGGCTGGAGAGGGGCAGGCCGCATGGGGGGGGGGCTGCTGGAGAGGGGCAGGCCGCGCGGGGGGGGGGGGGGCTGGAGAGGGGCAGGCCGCGCGGGGGGGGGCTGGAGAGGGGCAGGCCGCGCGGGGGGGGGCTGGAGAGGGGCAGGCCGCGCGGGGGGGGGGCTGGAGAGGGGCAGGCCGCGCGGGGGGGGGCTGGAGAGGGGCAGGCCGCGCGGGGGGGGGCTGGAGAGGGGCAGGCCGCGCGGGGGGGGGCTGGAGAGGGGCAGGCCGCGCGGGGGGGGGGCTGGAGAGGGGCAGGCCGCGCGGGGGGGGGGCTGGAGAGGGGCAGGCCGCGCGGGGGGGGGCTGGAGAGGGGCAGGCCGCGCGGGGGGGGCTGGAGAGGGGCAGGCCGCGCAGGGGGGGGGCTGGAGAGGGGCAGGCCGCGCGGGGGGGGGCTGGAGAGGGGCAGGCCGCGCGGGGGGGGGGCTGGAGAGGGGCAGGCCGCGCGGGGGGGGGCTGGAGAGGGGCAGGCCGCGCGGGGGGGGCTGGAGAGGGGCAGGCCGCGGGGGGGGGGGGGCTGGAGAGGGGCAGGCCGCGGGGGGGGGGGCATTGGGCTGAAGAGGGGCAGCCCTGTTATTCCTGCACCACAGATCACTGTCGGGAGAAACAGGACAATCCCTTTCAATAAAGCTCAGGTCTTAATGAATGAAGGAGACTGCTATAAAGGCAACTCCCCACTCCCAGCATTCCCCTATAAGAGCGCACTACATGGGGCTACACCACAGCTGCTGCACATTACTGAGGCACCAAAGCCCCAGAGGAACCTAGTGTGAATTATGTACAGCGGGTCGGTGACAGACGCATATACCGCACTCACCCAGGTCTGCACAGGACGCAGCTCCCGCTGTATTAAGGCGGCACGTTACACAAACCGGAAGCTGTTGGCGGCATGGCAACTATACGCTTTCACCACATAGCTCCGCCCACCTAAAGTGTTACAACCAATCAGTGAACGGCGCTGCAGAAGCGGAAGGACGCAATTGTTTGTTTATAAATTGAGAAGTGTGTGTGACAGTGAGGCTGCCGGCCGGGCGCGGAGGGGACAGGTAGCTGGGGGACGCTGATTGGCTGGGGCTTAATCACGTGGGAGAGACACGCATAAGTGACTTATGAAGAAGTGGAAAATAAGCATCACTTCCTTTAACCACTTCGGTACCGGAGGGTTCACCCCCATTCATCACTGACGCTACTTTGGTGATGATGATTATTTTTATTATTTCTATTTTTTTTGTTGCAAAACATTTATGTGACGTAGGTTTACGAGGGTGTTTTTTTGCGGGATAAATTTTATTTCTAATTGCACCTTTTGGGGTGCACGGGACTAACTGAATAACTTGGGAGGGGTTGAAACAAACAAAAACAGCAATTCTGTCATTTTTTTGTCAGTCTAGGTTTTTTTTACATTTTTTTTCAATGTTCCTGATAAATATTGTGTTCCTTTCATGCGCCGGATCGGGTCGATAATCACTTTATTATGTTTTGACACTTTTTTCACACTTCAAGAAAAAAAAGTGTTTTTAAGAGCCAAATCCCAGGAGCCATAATGTTCTTACCCGTCCGTGTAGTCGGGAGTCAGATTGTGTTTTGTGGGACAAGTCAAATCTTAAAGTGGCGCTCCGATCTGCGCTCCGATCTGTGCTCCTAGCAATTATGATAACAATCACTGCACTTCCAGATATACTTCGGTGCACAAGTAGGACCCCAATCCTTTAAACAGTGTAAGAAAGACTTGGCACTTGCTTCTTCACATAGACTGAATTATTTTATTGTTCATAGAAATTCCATTTTCAATAAAGACGTTTCGGTCAGTAAGACCTTCATCAGTCGTTTGGGAGTTGATAACACTGCAGCAAGCAGCACTGAAAAGGTGTCTGCAGTATCCACTGCTCAGACAAGTGGCATTTTTCCTAAATTGTGGCAGCCGCTTTACTCACTGCATACCCGATAACTGCATAGCAGACCCGCTCCTTTCTAATGGGAGTTTGTCGTTACTGTGGCCCTGCTCTATGTGTCTTTAAATTGTTATTGGGGTTTTTCCCAAATTTTGGCAGCCCTTGCAGTCACAGCATAGGCATTACCACTATAGGAGACCCACTCCTGTATTATGGGAACATATTTTTTTTACTGAGGTCGTCCTCTATGTCTCTTCAAAGGGGTATTGGGGTGCGTCCAAATTTTTGGCAGCCCTTGCAGTCACTGCATATGCAATAACAGTATAGCAGACCCACTCTCTAATAATGGGAACAACAAAGAAAAGCCGACTGCTGGCCCTTTAAGAATAGTAAGGGCCGCCTGATGGCCGTATAAAAATTGAAACAGACAGCATAGCCAGAACAATAGACAGAATTTTTAGAAAATAGCAAAAGGCAATGGTACTCACCAGCCAAGGTTTCAAGAAAAAATGCACACCAGGTCACGGCTGGCCCCCTTTTGTTAGAAGGAGGTAACACAGGTGCAGAATGCTGATGAACAATCGCCCTCATCCACTCTCACTGGAGGGGCGACTGCCCAGCACTAAAACTGCACACAGATGAAACTTGCAGTAGGGTGCAATTCACACACTCGCGGCACCGTGCCTAGCCAGCATCCTATTACACGCCCCTACTATTCGACTAGGCGGGATGCCCGGCACCCTATCCGTGCATCGCAGAGTTGTGAAGCCCCAACTCACAAGGTCACCATTACTGGGCCTGGCCGTGCCCTGGCAGATAAAAAAAGTGCAAAAAATATCATATGAGGTATTAGTTGATATTTTGGCCAAAATACGTAAGCTCGCAACCCATCGTCAAGGGTCCTCACGGTTTTGCGAGTCCCTACTCTAACATTAAAAACAGACAGCATAGCCAGAACAATAGACAGAATTTTTAGAAAATAGCAAAGGGCAATGGTACTCACCAGCCAAGGTTTCAAGAAAAAATGCACACCAGGACACGGCCGGCCCCCTTTTGTTAGAATATAGTCTGTGACTTTCAGAGTCCCTCCTTCATAAATGAAACAGGATGTGTCTGATGATATCTCACACACCACATGGCCAGATAAGGTTGTAAAATGTTAAAATGTGAATGTATTTTTCACCGTCGAAAGCAATGCAAAAGTGCAAAAACACATCAAAAACGCTACATGTGAATATAGCCCAAGGTGTGGAGGAGCATTTTTGGTTTGGGCTATTTATTTTGCCTTATATACAAGTCATTGCCCTGGAAAGAATGTTCCTTAACATTTTTTCCAAGGAAAATCCACTTTGGATTTGTCTTGTATGTTTTATTGTGAGTAGGTAAAAGTGGCGTAATACTTTGACAACATTGTTCACAGTAGTGACCTGGGAGTCAGAAATGCTTCCAGGGGTCTTCCCCACTTCCCCATGCTGTTCCCATGTCATTTGAGCACTGTTCCCATCGATTTGGGCAATTTTTAGGCCCTCTGTAGACTGTCGGGGGGCAGCCTGAAAAATGCTCAAGTTTCCCATAGACTTACATTGGGCTCGTTGCTCGGGTCGAGCACGCGAGTATTCCAATGTGCTCGAACCGAGCAACGAGCACCCGAGGGAACATTTTTGTCCTCTCCGGAAAAAAAATAAGGGCGTCTGTCATTTTTTTTAACCTGAAGAAACTTCTACAGATTATTTTGACTGTAATTATCATTATTTTACAGTTCACAGTGAATGTAGCTGATGTCGTTATATCAGAATTATGGGCTGTAGACATGGATCACTTATAATCATATTGATTTATTATGGTTTTCCAATGTGTCCGTAAAAATATTGTTTGCCTGTGATTTTTTTTTTTGAGAATCTGTCCAGCAAAAAAATAAAAAGGTAAGTTGGCAACCCTGAGAAGGGGATGAGAACGTACATTCACACTGACACTGTGAGTGCTCTCAGCTCCTGCTGTGTCAGTGTGTGCGGGACTGAGGACTCATTTCAAGCAAGGCTCCAAAGTGAATTCCATCAATCAACATAAGGTGCGGAGGATTGTAATTGAGGGGATGGAACGGTTCACTGAGCCCATGGCCACACCAAAAATGCACTGAAGCCCCCTCATGTACATATACAGTAAAACAGTTTTTATGTAAAATCTATGCAACAGGTATGATTTCTATAGAGGATAAGACACCTATATGAAGGTATAAGTTGTTTACTTTGAGTATTAGGAGTGACAGACTGCATTTTATTTTTGGATGTGGAATTAATGGGGGGAAAAAGCAAATCCTCAGTTGCTTTTTACATTTTTTTTTTGTTAATGATTCTCACTATGTGGTTTTTAACCTCATCCTGACATATGACCTACGCAATGGCGGACACAAACAGAAAAAGGCCCCTGTGCAAGAACAATATATGGGCCCTTTCCAACCAAAGAGCTCCTAAAAATGCAAAATTGCACCTCCCTTGGAGGTAGAAATGGGCCCCCTTACCTCCTGGGCCCCTGTGAGGCTGCACATGTTGCACCAATGATATGTCTGCCCCTGGACATACGATTAAGTCCAAGGTTTGATCCCTGTCTTTAATGGAGGCTCAGGAGCTGAGCATGTATCAGTGCCGGTGGACACTAGCTGTGTTACACAGCCATCATCTGCTTTTGACAGCAATGAGTGGAGCTGAGCTTCGCCTGTTGCTGTTCACTTTTTAAATTGAACCTGTCAGGTCGCCCATGCCCTCCAACCCGGCAGCATTCACCTATGTACACATGTGGTCAAAATTGTTGGTACCCCTTGTTTAATGAGAGAAAAACCCACAATGGTCACAGAAATAACTTGAAACTGACAAAAGTGATAATAAATTAAAAATCTTTGAAAATGAACAAATGAAAATCAGACATTGCTTTTCAACCCTGCTTCCACAGAATTATTTTAAAAATTAAACTCATGAAATAGGCCTGGACAGAAATGATGGTACTCTTAACTTAATATTTTGTTGAACAACCTTTTGAGGCAATCACTGCAATCAAACGATTCCTGTAACTGTCAATGAGACTTCTGCACCTCTCGACAGGTATTTTGGCCCACTCCTCATGAGCAAACTGCTCCAGTTGTCTCATGTTTGAAGGTTGCCTTTTCCAGACGGTATGTTTCAGCTCTTTCCAAAGATGCTTTATAGGATTTAGGTCAGGGCTCATAGAAGGCCACTTCAGAATAGTCCAATGTTTTCCTCTTACCCATTCTTGGGCGTTTTTAGCTGTGTGTTTTGGGTCATTATCCTGTTGCAAGACCCATGACCTGCGACTGAGACCAAGCTTTCTGACACTGGGCAGCACATTTCTCTCTAGAATCCCTTGATAGTCTTGAGATTGCATTGTACCCTGCACAGATTCAAGACACCCTGTGCTAGATGCAGCAAAGCAGCCCCAGAACATAAGAGCCTCCACCATGTTTCACAGTAGGGACAGTGTTCTTTTCTTGATATTCTTCATTTTTCCATCTGTGAACTTAGAGCTGATGTCCCTTGCCAAAAACTTCTATTTTTGTCTCATCTGTCCATAGGACATACTCTCAGAAGCTTTGTGGCTTGTCAACATGTAGTTTGGAAAATTCCAGTCTGGCTTTTTTATGATTTATTTTCAACAATGGTGTTCTCTTTGGTCATCTCCCATGAAGTCCACTTTGGATCAAACAACGACTGATGGTGCGATCTGACACCGATGTTCCTTGATCTTGAAGTTCACCTTTAATCTCTTTAGAAGTTATCCTGGGCTCTTTTGTTACCATTCGTATTATCCGTCTCTTTGATTTGTCATCAATTTTCCTCCTGTGGCCACGTCCAGGGAGGTTGGCTACATGGATCTTAACTTTCGGAATAATATGTGCAATTGTAGTCACAGGAACATCAAGCTGCTTGGAAATGGTCTTATAACCTTTACCTTTAACATGCTTGTCTATAATTTTCTTTCTAATCTCCTGAGACTACTCTTTCCTTTGCTTCTTCTGGTCCACTGAGTGTGGTACACACCATGTCACCAAACAGCACAGTGAGTATCTGTAGCCCTATATACAGGCCCACTGACTGATTACAAGATTGTAGACACCTGTGATGCTAATTAGTGGACACAACTTGATTTAATATGTCCTTTTGTCACATTATTTTCAGGGGTATCATCATTTCTGTCCAGGCCTATTTCATGAGTTTAATTTTTTTTTTAAATTCTGTGGAAGCGGGGTTGAAAAGCAATGTCTGAACTTCATTTGTTCATAGATTTTTTATTTATTATTACTTTTGTCAGATTCAAGTTATTTCTGTGACCATTGTGGGTTTTTCTTTCATTAAACGAGGGGTACTAACAATTTTGACCACGTGTGTATGAGTAAATTCCCTGCCTAACCATGGAAAGAGGACTGACTAGTTTGGGGCAACTAACGCGCTATCAACTAGTCAAAGGCCTCATTAGCATAGCAAATGGGGACATTATAAATGCTTTTTTTTATCCCTTGTTTTCACTCAATAACATTATACAGGGCTGGTTAGGCAGGGAGTTTGCTCATATGTAGGTGAATGCTGCTGGGTTGGAGGGCATGGAGGACCTGACAGGTTCCCTTTTAAATGCCACTGACAATCTCTGACAGCACCATTTAAAGCGCCTGAATCAGGGAAGGCGGCATTTCACGTAGCCTGTGCCCCCTCCCCCAGCACAAAACGATCTAGGGGTTCCAATAGGTTGGCAAGGCAAATGTGGGCCTGCTGAAGGATCTCACACCTCCCTTGACAGTGTTCCTGTGAAGACAAGCCTGTAGCTGGCATTCATAGTAGACTGTTACTTTTACTGTATACTGCAACATTGTTGTATTGGAGTATACAGCAGTATAAATAATTGGATGATTCCAGGTTCAAGTTTCCTAAGGGGGCTAAAAAGTAAAAAAAAATGTTTAAAGATAAAATAAATAAATAAAAAAAAGAAAATATATATTATATAGAACTCAAATCCACTCCACTTTTCCAGAATAAAAAATAAAGGAAATACCAATATACAGTACAGACCAAAAGTTTGGACACACCTTCTCATTTAAAGATTTTGCTGTATTTTCATGACTATGAAAATTGTACATTCACACTGAAGGCATCAAAACTATGAATTAACACATGTGGAATTATATACTTAACAAAAAAGTGTGAAACAACTGAAAATATGTCTTATATTCTAGGTTCTTCAAAGTAGCCCCCTTTTGCTTTGATGACTGCTTTGCACACTCTTGGCATTCTCTTGATGAGCTTCAAGAGGTAGTCACCGGAAATGGTCTTCCAACAATCTTGAAGGAGGTCCCAGAGATGCTTAGCACTTGTTGGCCCTTTTGCCTTCACTCTGCGGTCCAGCTCACCCCAAACCATCTCGATTGGGTTCAGGTCTGGTGACTGTGGAGGCCAGGTCATCTGGCGTAGCACCCCATCACTCTCCTTCTTGGTCAAATAGCCCTTACACAGCCTGGAGGTGTGTTTGGGGTCAATGTCCTGTTGAAAAATAAATGATGGTCCAACTAAACGCAAACCAGATGGTATAGCATGCCGCTGCAAGATGCTGTGGTAGCCATGCTGGTTCAGTATGCCTTCAATTTTAAATAAATCCACAACAGTGTCACCAGCAAAGCACCCCCACACCATCACACCTCCTCCTCCATGCTTCACGGTGGGAACCAGGCATGTAGAGTCCATCCGTTCACCTTTTTTGCGTCGCACAGAGACACGGTGGTTGGAACCAAAGATCTCAAATTTGGACTCATCAGACCCAAGCACAGATTTCCACTGGTCTAATGTCCATTCCTTGTGTTCTTTAGCCCAAACAAGTCTCTTCTGCTTGTTGCCTGTCCTTAGCAGTGGTTTCCTAGCAGCTATATTACCATGAAGGCCTGCTGCACAAAGTCTCCTCTTAACAGTTGTTGTAGAGATGTGTCTGCTGCTAGAACTCTGTGTGGCATTGACCTGGTCTCTAATCTGAGCTGCTGTTAATCTGCTAGCACTATGCACTTTACTGTTGTCTTTATTTAAATACTTGCAGTATATCTATATGGAGGTTGGTCCTAATGAATTGATTTGTTGTATGTAAACTGTGATAGCTGGTACCCACCCCTGTGTCCTTTTGTTTGTGTTACCTTTCCCTATTTTATCTCTATTATGTGGCTTTTAGTATATTGACTAATAAATGTTATATTTTACAAACAATGTAGTTTGCGTGTCACACATGTAGGTTTGGCTTTAATAATAGTTTAATGTATGCCATGTTTGCGGAAGGAAAAATGGGATCACCTTGAGATATTTTAATAAAGATTGGCACCAACATTGGGGAGATTTCCACCACCAGCAATTTAAAGAATTCGTTAGTATAGCCATCAGGGCCAGGGGCTTTGTTTAGACTCAAGTTTTTAATTGTATTGGTGACCTCCTCTGCGGATATAGGTTTATTCAACATGCACCTTTGTTCCTCTGAGAAGGTGGGCTTGGTGCTATTTTTACCCATTTCCCAGTGTGAAAATGTAAAATCTAAAACAAAATTTTGTTGGTAAAAATGTAATAATTTTTTTCACTGCCCAATGGTATAAAATACTGTTACACACCTGTGCCGACAATATGATCCCCTTTATGAATTCATTGAGAGGTGTAGCTTGTAAAATGGGGTCACTTATGGGGGGTTTGGCTGATCTGGCACAGGGGCTCCACCAATGTGACATGGCACCCTCAAACCAGTCCAGCAAAATCTGAACTCCAATATGGCACTTCTTCCCTTCTGAGTTTTGCTCTATGCCTGAAAAATAGTTTTTGATCACATATGGGGTATCTTCATACTCAGAAGAAATTGCACAACAAATTGTATGGTGCAAGTTTTCCTGTTACCCTATTGAAAATGCAAAATTTAGGGCTAAAAAAAACATTTTTGTGGAAAAATGTGATTTCTTTATTTTCATGGCTCAACGTTATAAACTTCTGTGAATCACCTGGGGGTTCAGGGTGCTCACCACACATCTAGATAAGTTCCCCGAGATGTTTAGTTTCCAAAATGGGGTCACTTGGCGGGGGTTTCCACTATTTAGGCACATCAGGGGCTATCCAAACGTGACATGGCATCCGCTAATTATTCCTGCAAATTTTGCATTCAAAAGGTCAAATGACGCTCCTTCCCTTCTGAGCCTTTCCGTGCTCCCAAACAATAGTTTTCCCCCACATATGGGGTATCAGTGCACTCTAAAGAAATTGCACAGCAAATTGAATGGTGCAATTTCTCCTGTTACCCTTGAGAAAATGCAAAATATGGCTCTAAAAAAAATTTGTGTGGGAAAAATGTGTTTTTTTATTTTTTTTTTATTTTCATGGCTCAACATTATAAACTACTGTGAAACACCTGGGGATTCAAGGTGCTCACCACACATTTATGCAAATTCTCTGAGGGGTCTAGTTTCCAGAATGTTGTCACTTGTAGGGGGTTTTAAATGTTTAGGCACATCAGCGTCTCTCCAAATGCGACATGGCGTCCGCTAATTATGCCAGCAAATTTTACATTCAAAAAGTCAAATGGTGCTCCTTCCATTCCGAGCCCTGCCGTGTGCCCAAACAGTGTTTTTTTCCCCACATATGGGGTATTGGCATGCTCAGGGGCAATTGCACAACAAATTTTATGACAAGAGATTACCGGAGGCGCTCCCGTGGATAATGATAGAGACTCCATTGTAAGTTTAGCGGAAACGTTCCAATAGGCGCATAGGTTCAAAATATAAAAATGTATTTTGAATTAAAAACCACTCAAGGGATGAGTGGTTGAAATATAAGCATATAATGGCACAACGCGTTTCTGCTCTCTGATTACATCTTGGCAATAAAAATGAAAAAAGCATATACAGAATGGGAGGAATAGAGCTAAGCAACAGTACATGTGAAAAAAGACTTAGGTATACTAATAGATCATAGACTGAACATGAGTCAACAGTGTGATGCAGCAGCAAAAAAGGCAAATACAATTCTGGGATGTATTAACAGAAGCATACAGTCTAGATCACATGAAGTCATTATCGGACTTTACTCCTCTTTGGTCAGACCTCATCTGGAATACTGCGTCCAGTTTTGGGCACCACATTTTAAAAAAGACATTGACAAACTGGAGCAAGTTCAGAGAAGAGCGACCAGAATGGTGACCGGTCTGCAAACCATGTCCTATGAGGAACAGTTACAGGATTTGGAAATGTTTAGCTTGCAAAAAAGAAGACTGAGAGGAGACTTAATAGCTGTCTACAAATATGTCAAGGGCTGTCACATTGTAGAAGGATCATCTTTATTCTCATTTGCACAAGGAAAGACTAGAAGCAATGGGATGAAACTGAATGGGAGGAGACACAGATTAGATATTAGAAAAAACTTTTTGACAGTTAGGGTGATGAATGAGTGGAACAGGCGGCCACGAGAGGTGGTAAGTTCCCCTTCAATGGACGTCTTCAAACAGAGGCTGGACAGACATCTGTCTGAGATGATTTAGTGAATCCTGCTTTGAGCAGGGGGTTGGACCAGATGACCCAGGAGGTCTCTTCCAACTCTACCATTCTATGATTCTATGATTCTTTATCAGGTGCATGTTGAGCTATACAATATACAAGCTTTAAATACCCTATTTGTATAGTAAGGGGTGGGGCTCTCTCCCCCTGCATTGAGCTGAACTTCATTATATCAAACAGCCTACACCTTCCCACCCGCATACAGGCTGCACGAACACTCCATCCCAACCACATATAAAAAAAAAAGCCTGCCAGTATCCAAAACATGACCCGCATACACATGAAATACACAATTAATTGAAAGGATTCTATACAAAAATAAAACCAAGAGAATAACCAAGGTGAAAATGAGATTCTCACAACCCAATATGATGTATTGGATTGATAAAATAGATCTCTAAAGGAACCATTTTTGATTTTTAGTTTTACATTTGCATTCCCCATTTACTTCATATTCATTCATAAATAGATTCATGTTTTGTATAGTTGGCCTTTAGATATATAGAAAAATATATGTATGTATGTATTATAAATAAAGGGACGATAATAAGCAAAAAAAAAAATGTATAATTTAAAAAATAAAAAATTTCTTTTTTTTTCTTTCTTTTCTTTCCTTTGCAATAGAATAAATATATTAAAATGGCACGACCCCCCTCAAGTCCGAAAGCCTTTCCTCCAATGTGAATTCAAACCATGGGCTATATTTGTTTATATTTTATATATTCCATCTGTGAATAAAGAATATTGCAAATGTGAAACTGTTTTGCTTTGATAATGGCTAGTAAATAACTGTTTTATAACACTATGTTTGTATAGTTTATTGTCATTTTGAGATTGAAAAATAAATAAATAAATAAAAAATAAATGAATAAATAATAAAAGTATATATAAAAAAAAAATTTTTTTGTAGAAAATAAATAAATAAATAAAAATAAAATAGAAATAAATAGGGGACTCATATAATTTATTTCATAAGGAAAGCCCTACTAGAGTTGCAACAAATTATCAATCACAAGTTCGAAATATACGTACCTACAGTATATCTGAAACTAACAGGATTTTTATTTTGGCTGTGGGTGATTGATTCCATCTACTATTAAAGGATGGTATTAGACAGACTCTACAACCTCATTTAAACTGTCCGGATGGAGACTCCCTAGTTTATAAATCCAGAAGTATTCTTTGAAATTAAGGGTGGCTCTTCTATTTCTGATACCTGCAGGGATCTGTTCAAGCGGTGTGACTACTATAGAATCAAAATTTTTTATTATGCACTAATGTGATGTGCTTGTGACGCGCCCCCTGGGACATATTCCTTTTTGAGGGGAATACCCGGCACCGGATCAGATGGGGGGGGTTGTAGTCTCCGAGCGGCTGTGACCCGGTCCCGTGCCCAGGGCGTCAAGCTCAGTGTTATGTGGCAGTCCTACAGATGTTATTAAAGTTCTTTTGTGTCGACTACGCCACCCGTTGTGATGCGGTCACTGTGGCCGCCGCTGCTGCAGGGTCCGCTGAGGCTGATGGTGGGTGCGCAGCTTGGTGAGATAACCCCCAACGGGAGGGGTATAGCCTCAGAGGGGACAGGCGCAGAGGATGGGGGTTGTGGTGGTGCGATGCAGCCGGCAATGAAGACAGACTCGGGTTGTGCAGTTAAGGGTGTTTACTTACTGCTGATGTTGTACTGGTCACTCCAGCTGCTAGTGACCACCCGAGCCGTGCTGCGTCCACCAGGTCCTGGATCCGGCCAACCCCCAAACAAGTCCGGAGCGTGGCCCTGAGCTCTCCCTCTGTCCTTTCTTCAGCCGTCCCCACCAGGGATTCACCTAGGTCCAGCTCCCTCGGGCCTTCTTTTGGGACACCCTTGGCCCTGGGTTCCCTGACCCTTCATGTGGTGTGCCTTCGGGGTGAATGTGGTGGGTGACCGTGACAGACACTGCCCACGGTCTCCGGTCTCTGGCTGGGGATTGTTTTTGCCCCCACCAGCTTGGGTTCCGGTACCCTCTTGCTGACTCCTCACCCGGTGCTCTAATTTGGGTTCTTGGGTCCCTTCAGTCTTCCCCCTCTGGGTCTTTCTCTGCTCCACTCTCTCTCTCTCCAGGGCTGCTGTTTCCTTCTCTCTCCTCTCCAACTGACTTGTTCTCAGCGTCTGACCCTGATCTAAGTTGGTGCCCTCCTTATATATCCCTCTATGTGTGAGCTCAGGTGACCAGCACCCAATGAGCTCCTATCACTACCCAGACTGCTCCCCCTATCTGCCCCTACACTACATGGGATGTACCACCCCCCTCCCACTCCAGCCAGGAACAGGCTCGGTTGTACCTGCACATTTCTAAGTGGGAGTACCGTCGGCCTGCTCCTCTGGAATGGGATGTATGTAGTGCATGCAGTCTATCTGAGCTCAGTTCCACACTCCTTCCTTACCCGGGAGTGGAATATCACACCTCTGGGTTGAGGTGCAATACCCCTGTAGCAGCCGAATCCTCAGGGTGCTACACTTGGATAGACTTTGCTTGAGAAAGCCTGTTTTGGCATTAGGAAAAGCAAATCCCGGCACTCACGTGTTGATGGTTGATTCATTTATTCCACAATTCACAAGACGTTTCAGCCTGTCCAAGGCTTTGAAAAAAGCCTTGGACTGGCTGAAGCGTCTTGTGAGTTGTGGAATGCATGAATCAACCATCAACACGTGAGTGCCGGGATTTGCTTTTCCTAGAAACATTGTTTTCCTCGTGCACCACCTTAGCTATACGGAGTGCCGACTATATTCTCTTGATATTGTTTTGGCATTATGCCTGTAGCCGTTCATATGGTTCCGCAAGGTCTGAACTGTGCGTCCCACATAACTGAGCCCACAGTTACATGTGACTGCATATATAAGAAATTCAGAACCACATTTGCAGTAACCTGAGCTATTTTATCGTTTGGGGCTCTCTTGTCAAAGTTGATAATTCTACAACAATAAAATTTTTTGTTCCCGCATTTAAAGATTCCCAATTTTCTTTATCAGGCCTCTGTACAGTATAAATATTTTCATTCCTCAACAGACTGGGCGCTATGCTATTTTTTTTTTATAGTTTTGCCCCTTCTAAACACTATATTTGGTCTCAGGGGGACTAGATCTTTTAAAATGGGATCGTTCCTAACAAGATACCAATATTTATGTAATATTTTACGAATGATGTGGTTTCCTTTATTATATACTGTAATGAAACTATGTTTCCAGTCAGATTTGCTCTTCTCTGGATTGCTTGGTGGTTTCTGAATCAAACAATCGTTTTGAGTGAGCGCTAGGTTATTTTGATAGGAGGTTGCAATTAAAGCTCTAGGGTAACCCTTTTCTTTGAGTCTTGTGATCCTATGTGTTTGATTGTACCTGGTAATCTGCTGTTGAGGTAAAGTTACGCCTAATGCGCGTCGGAATTGACTAGAAGGGATATTTTTCTTCCACTTGGGGTAATGTGCGCTTGAGTAATCAAGGTATCCATTTGTGTCTACCGATTTGAAATATGTTCTACTTTGAACAAATTTTATGGTCCATTTTTTCTTGTTACCCTTGTGAAAATAAAAAAAAATTTGGTCTAAAGTAAAATTTTTGTGAAAAAAGTTAAATGTGTATTTTTTTCCTTCCATATTCCACTAATTCCTCTGAAGCACCTGAAGGATTAATAAACTTCTTGAATGTGGTTTTGAGCACGTTGAGGGGTACAGTTTTTAGAATGGTATCACTTTTGGGTATTTTCTAGACCCCTCAAAGTCACTTCAAATGTGATGTGGTCCCTAAAAAAATGGTTTTGTAAATTTTGCTGTAAAAATCAGAAATCGCTGGTCAACTTTTAACCTTTATAACTTCCTAACAAAAAAAAATGATGTTTCCAAAATTGTGCTTATGTAAAGTAGACATGTGGGAAATGTTATTTATTAACTATTTTGTGTGACATGACCCTCTGATTTAAGGGCATAAAAATTAAAAGTTTGAAAATTGCAAAATTTGCACAATTTTCGCCAAATTTCCAATTTTTTCCCAAATAAACGTAAGTCATATCAAATAAATTTTAGCACTATTATGAAGTAAAATATGTCACGAAAAAACACTCTCAGAATCACTGAGATCCGTTGAAGCGTTCCAGAGTAATTACCTCATAAACTGACACTGTAATTGTAAAAATTGGCCTGGTCAGGTAGGTGAAAACAGGCTACGGGGTGAAGTGGTTAATTAACTGACCCCTAATGTTATGGCTGGAGCTGCTCCTCTGTGGTGCCGCTGTGATGTTAGGTAGTAATGATGATACTACGCTTTTCCAGGTTTACACCAGTCAGTCTGGAGCACAGTTCATTCTTTGCGATGGTACATTTTGAAAAAAAAAATTATCACAGCAGTAAGTTGTTCACAACACAACGATATATCCTCAATGTGGGAACTCAAGCAATGGGAGGTCTGCTGTATACATCACATAGGAGACACTGAGACTGCTGTATATACAGTACAGACCTAAAGTTTGGACATACCTTCTCATTTAAAGATTTTTCTGTATTTTCATGACTATGAAAATTGTACATTCACACTGAAGGCATCAAAACTATGAATTAACACATGTGGAATTATATACTTAACAAAAAAGTGTGAAACAGCTGAAAATATGTCTTATATTCTAGGTTCTTCAAAGTAGCTACCTTTTGCTTTGATGACTGCTTTGCACACTATTGGCATTCTCTTGATGAGCTTCAATGGGTAACTGAAAAGACAGTAACAGATTGCAAGCTTTCGAGACTACTCAGGTCTCTTCATCAGGCATAGTATACCACAAAATCTGAAGAGTCACATATTTATACACAATAAGACACACAAGAAAAAAAAATGCAATAGGTAAGACAGGTGATGAAAAGCAGAGTTATTATGGAAGAGATAAACAGTTCTGGCTATAAATATTTTAGCAGTTAATAGATAAGGAGTGTGAAGGTTTTATTGTCCTTTGACCAGGTCCAATGCTGTGATGGCCTCACAATTCTGAGGGGCACATTCCTTAGTTGATGTAGAATGACATAAATCCATGCGACACATTCATTCCTGCTCTGAAAGTGTTAAATGTCATCATCAGTTTATATTCTGAGATTCTTCTTTCTGTTTGAGATTTGAAGTTACCTTTTAATACCAGTAATTTCATATCTTTTATGCTGTGATCAGGGGAACAAAAATGCTTGGCTACAGGCAGATCTATTCTTTTTTCTTTTATTGTGTGGCGATGATGATTCATCCTTGTTCTAAGTTTTTGCCCTGTCTCCCCTACATAATGACCCCCAGCTGGACATTTGGTACATATAATTAAGTACACATATTAATTACTGATAATAGTAATAGGCATAAGTTCTAGACCTGCGGAGGTGTGACAACACCTTTCTGATACATGAGAATATACTCTTAGTGGTTTACATATGTATATTTTCTATACACAACTCCTAGTATAACACATCCATATCTTAGGTAGAGACATAAGGAACATTTCTTTTCCTTATCCTCTGTCTTCTAAAGTGAGGAATCCCCTATTCTGTTACATAGCCTTGTAATCAGCGGTGTAACAATCAATACCGCAATTACAAGAGACTGACCACACTATTAAAATTACACTGTGGACTGAATGACCACAACATTTAAAAGGACTGACAGTCCACAGGGTTTGAATTAGTTGTGGACTGACTGACAACAGCATCTACACTAGTCTAAGGATTTACTGGAAGACAGCAATCACTGGAAAAGGACATCATACTTTGAAGTATAGAAGGAAGAAAGCAAAGAGGAAGACCAGCTGCCAATCCAAAGGATTGACACTATCAAGATAATGGTGAAGAAAACCCTAGTGGACCGATCTAGTCTTGCACAAAATTGATCTTCCCAAAGATCGTTAATTCATCCAGTCGTCATGGCTCGAGTTTCAAACGAAGGCCGTTAATAATAAAAGATGGACTGACTGACCACAGCATTCACACTAGTTGTGGACTGCCTGATCATATTTACAGTAGACTGTGGGCCAACCTCTGTCTTCTAAAGTGAGGAATCCCCTATTCTATTTCATAATGGTGAAGAAGACCCTAGTGGACCGATCTAGTCTTGCACAAGATTGATCTTCCTAAAGATCGTTAATTCATCAAGTCGTCATGGGTCGAGTTTCAACCGAAGGCCATTAATAATAAAGAATGGACTGACTGACTGACCACAGCATATACACTAGGTGTGGACTGCCTGACCACATTTACAGTAGACTGTGAACCGATTGAGCATAAAATTTAAAATAGACAGAAGATCAATAAACAGAACTCAAGGCACAGAGCACTAACCTCACACTAGCTGAATGTACATCTGGCAGAGATCTGGGACAAACAGCTCAGTTAAGTATCCAGGCAGTCAACTTGGATAATGAACACCTGAAGATAGCCAGTACCTCCCAGTCTCAGGTTGAACAGCCGAGCTGTCAATCACCACACTAACAGCTATTGCACGCCCATGTAGCAGATTGGATGGTCGAGCTGTCAATCACAGTACTGACAGCTCCAGCATGCCCCTGAACAAGATTGGACAGCTGAGCTGTCAGTAACTGCATCCTAGACACAGTGAGGGGTGGAACCGTGAAGATTATCCAAGCATGCTCAGGTGTTATCCAGGTATATTATCTCTGCTAATATGCTCGAGTCCCTGTAGTAGCATGTTTTGTGGCAGTAGGCAGACACAACACATGCTGGAATTGCCTGTTTGTTAGGTAATCCCTACATGTGTTGCATCTGTCTACCGCAGCAAAACATGCTATCGCAGGGACTCGAGCGTATTAGCAGAGCACTACAAGATATTCGGATAACACCCGAGCACGCTTGGATAACACCTTATCTGACCATGCATGCTCAGCACTACTGGCAACTAGTGATGAACGAGCATGCTCGTTGCTCGAGATTTATGAGCATGCTCGGGCGAGCACCTATTATCTTCAGCATGCTCGGGGGTTAAGTTTTTGTCGCTCAGTGAACATGATTTGCGACTGTTTGATAACTTTAACACATGTGAGGAATGCCTCTTTTTCCAGCATTCCTCACATGTATTAAAGCTGTCAAACTGTCGCAAATCATGTTCACGGAGCGGAAAGCTTAACCCCCGAGCACGCTGAAGATAATAGGTGCTCGCCCGAGCATGCTCGTAAATCTCGAGCAACGACCATGCTTGATCGTCACTACTCGCAACCCATCAGCAACCTGCAACTGCGTCACATGGTGCTGAAGGAAGAAGGTGAGTGCATGCGCAGGCCACCGTGCTATCTAAATGCTGCTGTCAGTGATTGACAAGGGTACTTAAATACTTAAAACAGCAGCAATCAAGGCGAGCTCTGATCACTGCTGTTACAAGCAGACTCCGGCGATGAATCACAGCCGACATCTGCCCGGTATGGTGAAGGCTCAGCTCCTGATCCTGCTCCATAAAAGCACAACCCTAAGGTGACAGTTAAGGTTAGCAAATTTCACTTGTCTGTTCCTAAATATGGAAAGACAAATGGAATTCCCTAACACATGTGAAAGAGCCGTAATAGATTTAGTAAATGTGCCCCAAGTATGTGAATGTTATTACACACCACAATGCACCATTACATACATGCATCTTACAAAAATACATATAATTTCAGATACGCAAACATGCAAAAACACGCAGACGCGCACAAACGCGCCAGTACATGAATACATCATCTGAACCACCATCTGTATCTGGTACATCAATTGTAATGTCAAGTCAACCCCATATACCTTTGTATAGTATGAACCTACAACTGCCAGAATGTAATTAACAATAGAGATACTGGGAGTTGTTGTTACCAGTCATCATCCGACTGTGGACCCTACAAGAACCACAGTACTGATGAGATGCAGGCAGGATGACAAATACACATTTACATCCAGGTATCTTACCTGAGACGGTTTCTCTGATTAGAGTCGTTCTCTTTCTTTTCGTCTCCATCTTGTCCAGTCTCCATGATGACTTTTCCCATCCACAGCTCGCCTCTGCAGACTTCCATCTTGTCCAGTCTTCTGCAGCACATCCCCACACGATGCCCTTAAAAATAGCAGTGTTATTATAATGCTCCTGAATAAAAATATCTGCCCTACGCTGAGCGCCTGAATAAACCTAACTCTCACAATGCTCGCTGCACAAAATATGTCCCACACTCTACTCCTCTTATGGTACATGCCCTCCACACAGCCCCCTCCTTACCATACAGGGCCACCTCTTCACACTGTCCTCTCACACGGTGACTCCCCCTATACTGCCCAGTCTCTATACTGTGCCCCTTCATCACACTCCCCCTCCTCAGCATACTGTTCCCTCCTTGCTGTGCCCTCACACTGTCCCCACCATACTGCCGCATCTCTATACCTTCCCTCACACTACCTAGTCTCTGTTCTGTGTCACCTCACTATTTTCTCCCTCCATACTGTCTCCTCACACCATTCCCCTACTCTCCATACTGTTTCCTCATACATCCCCCTTCCCCATTCTATTCCCGCACCCATTCCCACCCCTCTCCTCGTTCACCATACTGTTTCTTCACACATCTCCTCATACTGTCTCCTAAAATTTCTCTCCCATCTTTCCCGAAATATAATATATCTTCGGAAGAGCACACAGACATGCACAAAGACACACACAAACATGCAGAAGCGTGCTTACACACACAAAAACATTCACACATACAGACACACACTAAGGCCTCTTTCACACGTCAGTATCTCCGGTACGTCTGATGACAGTTTCCACACGTACCGGAGACACTGACACACGTAGACCCATTCAAGTGAACTATGTCATTCCAATGTGTTTCCACGGACCATGTGTCAATAGTCAAAACACGCTGACATGTCTGTTTTACCTGCTGCACGGTCCACAAAGTGTCCCACACTAATGACACATGGATTACATCAGTACCGGCGCCTGGGAATCAGTGTACAGGTAGCGCGTTCCCACGCGCTGGGTGCCAAATGCTGTCCTCATCATTGTTCCCTGCCGTCGCTGCGATCAGCACTATCAGGGACAATGATGAGAGTAGTTGTGTCTGCTACTGCAGTGTCCAACTGTAAAAAAAAAAAAAAAAATCCTTATACTCACCTACGTCTCCCTCGCTGTAATCCATGCCACCAATCACACCGAGGAGTTGGGGAGAAAGGACACTGCTCACTTAGCGCAGCTCTGGGGCTCAGTCACTGCAGGAGTCATTCTCCCCGGCTCCTCTGCTGTGCGGTCGCATGGATTGCAGTGGGGGACACTTACGACAGGAGAGTATAAGGATTTTTTAAATTTTATTCTTATTTTTACACCAGGACACTGCGGGAGCAGACACTACTACTCTCATCATGGTCCCTGTTGATGCTGATTGCAGCTCCGGCAGGGAACCATGATGAGGGCAGTGTTGGGAACAGCATGAACTGTACACTGATTCCAAGGCGCCGGTATGTGTACGTGTACTCCTGATGCAGTACACGGGCGGCATACGGTTGTCACACAGGTGCACACGGACCTCTGCGATATTGGTTTCTCCAGTACTGGAAATATCAGGATGTGTGAAAGAGCCCTAATATACACACACGCAGATACACACACTCACAGAAATGGGGACACGTATACATACGTGTATACACTCATGTATACACAATCAGCCATGCACACACAGAAATGCATATGCAGTCATGTACTCTCAGACAAACACATACACAAAAATGACACATGCACACACGCAGGGAAGCACGCACACATGTGTGAAGACATATACACATGTAGACACGCACACGTAGACACACAGACATGCGGACACTCAAAGACATACATGCGCAGAAATGCACATGCTAACACGGATGCACGTGCAGAAATGCATGCGCAGACATGCAAAGACATACACACACAGAAATGCACACGTAAACACAGACACGTGCATGCAGACACATGCACAGAAATACATAAGCAGACACACACAGGTACATACATAAAAATTCATACAAACACACACAAATATTACCCTACCTTGGCTTGTCTCCAGTCCGGCCCATATACTTTGTTGAAGCGCTCCTACAGCAGGAGACTGCAGTGCTGCGTGGTGAGTGACGTCACTTTTAGCAGACATGGCTGCGCCCGCGGCTGCTAAGTGTGACGCTGCTGTGCAGCCGCTGCTCTCCGGCTCTCCTGCTCCCTGTCCCCGCCCGCCACTATCCTGGGCATCGCAGTGGTTAAAGGGCCCGCCGCCACTATGTTCCCCCCCATTTTTTTTTTAAATTCGACGCTTACTCCTACTCTCCTCTTCAAGGGCCCACCGGGGATGTCCCCGGCACCCCGCTAGGATGTTCCCCACAGCTCACCCACACTCAGTATGATGTCTCTCAAAGCCCACTCCCCACTCAGTATAATGTTCCCCACTTCCTCCCACTCAGCAAGATGTTCTCCACAGCACAGCCCTCAGTCCCCACTGCTACTGACATTAAAAAAAAACAACATTACTCACCTTGCTCCCATTCTCCCCGGCATACTGCTTTGTTCTAAGCAGTGCAAGTACTGAGGCACTGATCTTGTGAAGTCATCGCACGTGCAGTGCACTGCAGCTAACCCAGTTATGCAGACAACATCAAATGCTAATATATAGAGTTGAAGAGTTGAAACCAGAAGTTTACATACACTATATAACAAGACACATATGCACGTTTTTCTCAATATCTGACATGACATCAGAATAAACCTTTCACGTTTTAGGTAAATTAGTATTACCATTATTTTTAATATTTGCCAGATGCCAAAATAATGAGAGAGAGAGAATGTTTAAAGCATTTTTATTACTTACTGCAAAGTCAAAAGTTTACATACATTTCATTAGTATTTGGTACCATTGCCCTTACACTGAAAGACTTGGGTCAAACGTTTGGGATATCCTTCCACAAGCTTCTCACAATAGTTGGTCGGAATTTGGGCCCATTCCTCCTGACAAAACTGGTGTAACTGATCCAGGTTTGTAGGTCGCCTTGTTCACACTACTCTTAACTTAAGTTCTGCGGTAGAGCAGGGAGCTTGCTGTTCTGTAGATTGCAGGTCGGCCTATAGAACGTCAGGGTGATTCAGTGGATAAGACTCTGACGTCCTCTGAGTACGCCAATGCAATGACATCAACAGGTTGTTCCACCCACGCTTTGGTGGTGGACTCGTCAGGATCCTGGATTAGGTGAGTATATGAGTTTTTTTTTTCATTTTAATTAGTGCTTGAAGTGTCGGGAAATCATATCATAAAGTATGGGGGACCTTTATACTATGTGGGGACTACTGTGGTGGGCCCTCATACAGTGTGGGAGCTATTGTGAGGACCAGGATCAGCGTCAGCACCCGGCACCCCCGGGCAAGGGCCGAGGCCCTGAGCAAGTGTGGGGGGGGGCCACTCGCGGTCGGGAACCCCAGCACTTGATGGGGCCGGTGAATCGAGAGAGCGCGATGCCAGCGCCCGCGAGTGGGCTCTCCTGCTGTGCTCAGGGCCCCTGCACTTATACTTACCTCTCCTCGATCCTCTACACCTCCAGTGTCTTCTGACATTGTGACATGTCAAGGACAGAGGGAGCAATGATATCAGTCAAGTGCGATCTCTGCTCTGACAGTGCAGAGAGCCGGAAGAGGCTGAGGAGTCCTTGCCTGCCACAAGCAAGGAGAGGTGAGTATTTGATTTTTTTTTTTAAATGTATAGAGCTATATATGGGGCCCATTCTGTATGGAGCATAATATGGGGCCCATTCTGTATGGAGCATAATATGGGGCCTATTCTGTATTGAGCATAATATGCGGCCCATTCTCTATGGAGCATAATATGCGGCCCATTCTATATGGAGCATAATATGGGGTCCTTTCTCTATAGAGCATAATATGGAGCCCATTCTCTATGGAGCATTATATGGGTCCCATACTGTATGGAGTAATATATGGGGCCCATACTGTATGGAGCTATATATGGGGCCCATACTCTATGGAGCATTATATGGGGCCCATTATTCTGTATGGATCATTATATGGGGTTCATTATTCTGTATGGAGCATTATATGGGGCCCATTATTCTTTATGGGGCATTATATTGGGCCCATTATTCCGTATGGAGTATTATATGGGGTCCATTATTCTGTATGGACCATTATATGGGGTTCATTATACTTTATGGAGCAATATATCTGACTCATTATTCTGTATGGAGCACTATATGGGGTACATTATTCTGTATGGAGCAATATATGGGGCCCATTATATACTATATGGGGCTCATTATTCTGTATGGAGCATTATATGGGGTCCATTATCCTGTATGGAGCATTATATGGGGTTCATTATTCTGTATGGAGCATTACATGGGGCACATTATACTGTATGAAGGACTATGTGGTGCCCATAATACTGTATGGAGGTCGATGTGGTGCCCAAAATACTATATGGAGGACTATACTGTCCGGTCTAAAATGAAAACATTTGAATCGCCGGTTTCTGAGCTGTTGTAGAATTTACAATAGATATCACTCATGTAAGAAGTAAGTGAAATCTTTGGTATTGTACTATCCAGGGCCGGCTCCAGGTTTTTGTGGGCCCTGGGTGAAAGAGTCTCAGTGGGCCTGTGGCACCTCTGAGGGTTCAGTCGCCACAGGGGTACTGCACCTCAGCTTGAGGTGTGGTATCTCCTCTTCCAGGTAAGGATGGAGCATCTCTCAGGACCCTACTTCACCACTCAACACTACACTACTCCTGTCCTGTAGGGGGCCTAAATGCACCAGGGTGCTGCCCCGGGCCGGGAAAGAGGAGATGGGGGGAACCAAAGATAGGGGGAACCATGTAGTGGGTGAGGGTGGAGGACACACTTTAAGGAAACACTGATTGTTTCATATTTAATCTACGGCCATCTTAAGTTCAAGGTCTTTGATTGTGATCTTCGTCTCTGGATGTGCTGCAGCTGACTGAAAAGGTCTTTGATTGCGCTGCAGCTGACTGAAGATACACGGTCCTCGTACTCTGGCCTTGAGACGAAGAGCGGGTTAGAGTTAACCACTGTCTCTACCCGGTCAAGGTCCTGACCTAAGAAGGCCGGGAGGGGAGCAGAGGAGTTAAGCTCCACAGGCAAAAGGATCCCCATATCTGACTTTGTTACTTCACGTCTCAATCGGAAAAGCCCGGAGGCCTAGTGGATCCCAGGGGGATATGGACGGAGCGGCATACACCACCTGTATCTCTTAAACTGCGTTTATCCAGTGGGACCCAGCCTTACACCACGTTCATACCACACACAGTCAGGAGAAGACTCAGTGGGAGAACTAACCAAGGAGAGGAACACACACCAGAGGGGTCTCGACAGGTGCTCCTGATCTACCTGGAAAGTGCTGAACCCCCTTCCCGGTGGCCGCAGTAGGCCGCGAGGAGCAGAGGGAAGCTTTGTGGCTAAAGTTCATCTGAAAGTGAGTAAAGACCCTGGATGACTTCACACACCGCCTCAGCCTGTTATTTCCTGCGCGGCACTGAAGCCACCATTCCTTTCTCACACTGCCCTGAGGCCCGCTCCGCCTGTGGGGAGCCGTCCCATCTTAGCTGCCCGTAACACCGGCCTCAGTGGACTGAAGCAGCGCTGGTGTCCATCACCTGAAACCGCAGGTGGCGTAGTCGAAATACCACTCTCACTTAAAAGCCCAATTTTTTATGAGGCAGTCCTGGGCACGGAACGGGTCAAGGCCACGACTGCATCCCCCTCCCCTACCACCGACCCAGCTCTGAGTAACCCCCACAGGCCTCTCTGGAGGCTATGGGCATAAAAGGGGACAAACTTATGGTGTGGCACCCATGCTCCCCTGACCTCAACCCCATTGAGTACCTCTGGAGCATCATCAAAAGGAGTGTCTATGATGGCGGGAGGCAGTTCACATCTAAGCAACAGCTCTGGGAGGGTATTCTGTCCTCATGCAAAACAATTAAAGCAGAAACCATCCAAAACCTGACAATTTCAATGGATGAGAGAGTTCAGAAGCTCCTTTCGAACAAGGGGTCCTATGTGCAAATGTAACATCACCTAGAATAAAGTTTTGAGTTGAAAACTGTTTGATTTCAGTTTGTAATAACCTGCTAATGCTTATAATTTCAAAAATGACCATTTGTTTGTTCTTTATTAAAATGAAAAGGTTGAAAACTCTGCTGTGCATAATAATTTAGAACATGCATTTTGAGTGCAGTTTGAGTTTTTTATTTTTTGAAAAATATACTGTTATCATAGGCAGTTTGTACAAAAACCTTTCAATTGTACTCTAATAGTTATTTGACTGGAAAATTACAATGACTGCAATTCATATAGGTAATTTGGGAAAATCTGAGAAAATATTATTTGCATAATAATTTGGAACACAGTGTAATGCCCCATGCAGGATGTCACCTCTCCCCCATATAATGCCCCATGCAGGATGTCACTTGTCCTCCCCATATAATGCCCCATGCAGGATGTCACTTGTTCTCCCCCATATAATGCCCCATGCAGGATGTCACTTGTCCCCCCCATATAATGCCCCATGCAGGATGTCACTTGTTCCCCCCCTCCCCATATAATGCCCCATGCAGGATGTCACTTGTTCCACCCTCCTCCACATATAATGCCCTATGCCTTCATACATATAAAAAAAAATCAAATACTCACCTCACTTCTCACATGCTGCCGCTGCTCCGGACTCCTCAGCCGCGTCGCCGGCATCTTCCCACTCTGCGCTTTGAAGGCTCAGGAGAGAGCGCGGTGTAAAAACGTCACCGCGCCTTTTGACCTGAGACGTCACAGTGCAGCAGCAGCGGAAAACACCGGACCTGCTGAGGAGGCATGGGGAGAGGTAAGTAATGTGCTGGGGTCCTGAGCAAGAGGGAGGGGAGGGGGTGCGGGCGCTGGCATCGACACCGCACCGCTCACGGGTCCCATATCGCGGCGGGGTGCCCGACGGTGAGTGGGCCCCCCTGCTTGCTCAGGGTCCTGACACTTGCCCGGGTGCGCCGGGTGCCGACGCCGGGCCTGGTACTATCCCTATATTTCTCTGTTATCTGTGCATCATGAATCGTGGTATGTGTTAAAGGGCCCCACTGAAACACTTTCGCCCAGGGCCCACAGAAACCTGGAGCCGGCAATGGTGGGGACCCTCATACAGTGTGAACATGTGAAAGACTGTAGTTACTTTTTAAGTGCAGAATCAAAGCTTTTCTGTACTATAAATAACACATTAAAACGCTCCTTCAAATCTGCACCAAAAAAATCATCAAATAAAGGCATAAAATGCCGTAACAGTGCAATAACCAGAGAAGATTATTATTATTATTGTGTAGATTGGTGTTGGCACCTGAAGAAAAGAAAAGAACACAGTATTTATGCAACGTGTGAACACAGCCTTATAGACACCAAAAAGCAACATGTCATATAGTGAAGCTTACATAAAAATTAGAAAGTTCTGGCTGCTATGTCTATGAATAAATGAATAAAAAATAAACCCAAAAGGTCCCAACTAGAGATAAGCATGACGCAATGATGACAACGCACCGGCGCTGGATAATCCTGCTCTTCTTTCTTGACATGAGTACACTGCAATAACACATCTGCAATCTTGCACACTCCTGAAGCCTACTCACATTGTACATATCAGACCCTCACAGACACTAATCTGCCCCCTATCTCACCTGTGACAACCGTTTTCAAGCCCGTCTGCTACCCTTTGTAGTGGCAATCCTTGCCCTTTCTCCAGTGGTAGACACAGACAAAATATCGTCTCTATACAAGAACAGTATATGGGATGGGGACCCTTTGTTGTCCAATTGCTCATCCTAATGCACAATTCCACTTGTTTTGGAGGTGGAAGTGGCCCCTTTACTTCTTGGGTCAATATGTAGCTGCACAGGTTGCACCAATGGGATGTCCACCCCTGCCTCTCTATGTGACAGCACCACTCTCTTCCAGGTGTGTTAGTGTTCCCCACCTGGGAAAACTACAATAACAGAAGTACAAGATGGAGCTTTCTTCTGATTTCCTTTGGCCCATACTATAGCTCAGTATAGGTATTTTAATCTAATTTTTTCAATGTAAAATTCTGCACAACCCTTTAAGCTTTTATGCACAGGTTGATCGATGAGCATGGTAGCACGGATCAGACACAGTATAGGCTCAGAGTGGGTATGACAGGATTAGTCAGGAAGGTGTTAATGATATTATGCTCAAGGAAAGAAAGGTCTGGATAGGTGGAGGATATAGTCTGTGGGTCGGGTAGTAGAACAGAAAAAAAAATATATATATATTACAGTTGTGCTCAAAAGTTTACATACCCCAGCAGAATTTTTCCTTTCTTGGCCTTGTTTCAGATAATATCAATGATAACCAAAAAACTTTTTCTCCACTCATGGTTATTGGTTGGGTGAAGCCATTTATTGTCAAACTACTGTGTTTTCTCTTTTTAAATCTTAATGACAACCAAAAATATCTAAATGACCCTGATCAAATGTTCACATACCCTGGTGATTTTGGCCTGATAACATGCACAGAATTTGACACAAATGGGTTTGAATGGCTACTAAAGGTAACATCCTCACCTGTGACCTATTTGCTTGTAATTAGAGTGTGTGCATAAAAGCTGAGTGAGTTTCTGGGATCCAGACAGACTCTTGCATCTTTCAACCAGCCACTGACATTTCTGGATTGTGAGTCATGGGGAAAGCAAAAGAATTGTCAACGAATCTATGGGAAAAGGTAGGTGAACTGTGTAACACAGGAAAGGGATACAAAAAAACATCCACGGAATTGATAATTCCAGTCAGCAGCGTTCAAACTGTGATTAACAAATGGAAAATCAGGGGCTCTGTAAAAACAAAAACCACGGTCAGGTAGACCAACAAAGATTTTGGCCACAACTGCGAGGAAAATTGTTTGGGATGCAAAGAAAAACCCACAAATAACATCAGCTGAAATTCAGGACTCTCTGAAAATTACTGGTGTGGCTGTTTCAAGATGCACAATAAGGAAGGACTTAAAGAAAAATGAGCTGCATGGTCGAGTCGCCAGAAGAAAGCCATTACTGCTCAAATGCCACAAAGTATCTCACCTACAATATGCCAAACAGCACATAGACAAGCCTCAAAGCTTCTGGAACAAGGTAATTTGGAGTGATGACACCAAAATTGAACTTTTTGGCCACAATCATAAACGTTACATTTGGAGAGAGGTCAACAAGGCCTATGATGAAAGGAACACCATTCCTATAGTAAAGCATGGAGGTGGATCACTGATGTTTTGGGGATGTGTGTGCTACAAAGACACATGAAACTTGGTAAATGTTGAAGGAAAGATGAATGCAGCACGTTATCAGCAAATACTGGAGGCAAATTTGCTCTCATCAGCCCGGATGCTGCGCATGGGATGTACTTGGAGGTTCCAACATGACAACGATCCAAAACACAAGGCCAAGTCGCCCTGTCATTGGCTACAGCAGAACAAAGTGAAGGGTCTGGAGTGGCCATCTCAGTCTCCTGACCTCAATATCATTAAGCCACTCTGGGGAGATCTCAAGCGCGCAGTTCATGCTAGACAGCCCAGGAATTTACAGGAACTGGAGGCTTTTTTCCAAGAAGAATGGGCAGCTTTACCATCTGAGAAAATAAAGAACCTCATCCACAACTACCACAAAAGACTTCAAGCTGTCATTGATGTTAGAGGGGGACTATATACGGTATTAAGTACTGGGGTATGTGAACTTTTGATCAGGGTCATTTGGATGTTTTTGGTTGTCATTAAGATTTAAAAAGAGAAAACACAGTAGTTTGACAATAAATGGCTTCACCCAACCAATAACCATGAGTGGAGAAAAAAAGTTTTTTTTGTTATCATTCATATTCTCTGAAACAAAGCCAAGAAAGGAAAAATTTTGCCGGGGTTTGTAAACTTTTGAGCACAACAGTATATGTTTGGTGTGAGATGTTCCAGTTCTCAGTAGAAAAAAAAAGTGTGTCCCACTTCCTCTCCCTCCCTTGTAAAATCTGAGGGATTATATAGGTGGTGAGACTTTAGGAGTCCTTGGGGAGTTATTTAGTTATGTTTGGAAAAAAATAATTACATTATAAAGATATAAAAATAAATAAATAAATGATAAGTGGCATGTGGATATATATGAAGTCTTCTCTAGGTTTCGAGGATTGTAATACGAGTGCAGGAAGGCACTCCTTTACATAATATTTCACTTACTAATTTGATCAATTAATTACATTAAGGTTAAAACCTGATGGGTGATGTTCTGGTGCCGTGGAACAGGAGCCATTGTCCGCCTCTGAAGCTCTGAAGCTAGTTGGTTTATTTTACTGGGTACTGGTGGAGGCTAAGATTGCATTTATCTGAGTATGTTGTCCGTATATGTAGAAATGTACACCTGATTTTTCGGATCGTGGCATTGATGGTGGTGCTGTCATTGGCAAGAAAGAAATCTGCCTACAGGGTACTGTTAGAACCTATATAAAAATATCTGACAAATAGGTCTTTGATGTAAATAAAAGAGACCTTTATTATAACAAGTAGGGTACATGGTGATACAAAAAAGGAGCACACACACATAATACTGACATGCTAAAACATACGGTTGATAGTAGTATACAAACAGGATATCAAAGCTCAATGTCAATGGAAACACTCTAATGACGGGATCCTTGGTAACTACCACTAAAACCTGCTACATTGGCTGGGAATCAATCCCGAATAACTACCACTGAAACCTGCTATGCTAACATGGTATTAGTCTCAGATACTGTACACTTATAGCCAATTAGGCACAACCATGGATATAGCCAGTAGTCTCTGTCTCTATTAGGAATAAGTACCATTTAAAAATAGGTACATTTGCGTTGTCTTGTTGTTCTAAGATCATTGGTCTAAGGACGCGCGTCGGGGTGAGCACCACACCAACAACAGGACCATTCAATCCAGAGCCACTCTCCATATATGCATGCCCTTAGACCAGTGATCTTAGAACAACTAGACAACGCATATGTTTCATAAACCAGGTATGAACCATTTGAATATTATATAATCATGTACAATTAGATGTATGGGTATTACAAGCAATTAATGCAATGTATCAATAATTAGTTCAATTTTTAAATGGTACTTATTCCTGATAGAGACAGAGACTACAGGCTATATCCCTGGTTGTGCCTAATTGGCTATAAGTGTCCAGTATCTGAGACTAATACCCTGTTAGCATAGCAGGTTTCAGTGGTAGTTATTCGGGATTGATACCCAGCCAATGTAGCAGGTTTTAGTGGTAGTTACCAAGGATCCCGTCATTAGAGTGTTTCCATTGACATTGAGCTCTAATATCCTGTTTGTATACTACTATCAACCGTATGTTTTAGCATGTCAGTATTATGTGTGTGTGCTCCTTTTTTGTATCACCATGTACCCTACTTGTTATAATAAAGGTCTCTTTTATTTACATCAAAGACCTATTTGTCGGATATTTTTATACAGGTTCTAATTCTGTTCCGATTCGTCGATCCAATCTAGTTAGCAGATATACATATTTCCACTATGTTGATGTTTATGACTATTAAGACTGTATGTAAATGGAAATGTATGTCATCTGCGTGCCCTCTGCAATTTTTTCGCAATCACTACAGGGTACTGTATTTCATACTTTTTATTTTTAAATTAATTCTCATATTTTACATGTTGAATACATCATTCAATAAAGCTCTGATCAGACACCTTTCCAATTAATAAGCTGTATGTAGTGAAGTATTGTTATTTTAAGGGAAGGTGGGTGGTTAGGTGGGTTTTATTAACCCCTAAATATCTGTCCTTATAATGTTGTGAGCATTCTCCATCTTTATGACACTTAATGTGATCATCCAATGTCCTTTCCTGCATCCTTTGCTTGTACTCACTGATGATGTCATAGGGAGGTGATGTCACAATTACTTAGAACATTCAGCTCTCTACATTCCAATCACTTGTACAGTTCATGTCATTGTGGTAAAGCATAAAGATGTGGAAGAGGTGACAGGGCACAGGTAATTACTATCATTAATTTATTAATTAGAATACATACTAATTCTAGGCCAGCAAGTTAAACTAATGTAATTAGCGACTCATATCCCCCAAAATGGCCTTGGATCAGATTGCACCCAAATATCATAATTCATTTTATACCATAGAAAAGGTGATAACTTCCTGATTGCTGAGGATCCAACCATTAGGACCCTCATCGATCAATAACGCAAAGCGGAGGTCCAGCATGTAAACCTCTGCTCCATTCATTGTCTACGGGACTGCCTGAGATACCGCTGAATTAATTTATCTCCAGCAGTCCCTTAGAGAATGAATGGAGCTGCGGTGCACAAGCTTGACCTCCTGTCTGTTCGGACATTGCAGAGCTGTGATCTGTGATTCAGTGAGGGTCCCAATGACCAGGAAGTTCAAAAATCAGTACTGCCATTATAAATATGATGGTGCCACCAAAAAAGCGTCCGGAGCGAGTAGACTTTTTGGTTGATTTTGAAAAAACACTTCTTTTTTGTCGCAGACACATTTGATACATGGCGACCACAAGGCTTTATTCTGTGTTTCAGCAACCCACACAGTGTATGATATCATTGACTGCTCCTGTGTTCCCATAGCTCCTCTAACATGTCCTGCTCTTTCTGGTATTATTATGGTGACACGAGGCCTCATCACAGCCAATCACATATTTTACCAGTGTCAGAAACATTAAAGGTAAAATCTGACCAAATGTATGTAAAAATACTGCCAGACCTTGGGATGATTTTTTTCTTTTAATCATTTTTTTTAAAATTGATATTTTATACAAATTTACTTTAAAATTAAATAAGTTTCACTTTATTGAAAATTAAAATTTAGAGAGTTACTGGAGATCAGTAAATTGCTGGTAAGGTAAAAGCAGGCTGGATGCCACCAACATACCACATCGTCCCCAGATTCCTTTTATGATGTCATAGAGGCGTGACATCATATTATGTTAGAACGTGGTGCTGTAGAGTCACAGTTCAGATCATTGCCATCACAGGGAGCACACACCGACAGGAGGAGGGAAAGAGGACAAGGTGACACAGAAGAGGTAATTCAATCCTATTGATCACAATAGATTTTAGTTCCAGGTCTCCATGTTCTGTAAAATCTCCATATTATAGATTACACGTGTCAAACTCCGGCCCGTGGGTCATATCTGGCCCTCATGGTGGTTATATTTGGCCCTTAACACCAGAACCGGCACTGCTATATTGGGCCATTATTCTGTATGGAGGACTATGAGGCCCATTAGTCTGTATGGAGGACTATTTGGGGCCCATTATTCTGTATACTGGTTGGCCCACGACTATGGGGGGCCCATTATTCTGTATGGAGGACTATGTGAGGCCCATTATTCTGTATGGAGGACTATGTGGGGCCCATTATACTGTATACTGGTTGACCCGCGACTTTGTCCAAGTTTTTCACTTTGGCCCTCTGTGTGTTTAAGTTTGACATCCCTGTTATAAATACATACAGTAAGATGGAAGTGGGAGGCCATTTGTCATATTTCTTTATATACAGTAAAATCCCTAACTACTAAACTGTATATTTGTGTATCTGTATACATATTAGCCTGCATATTGCTAGCAATATATAATATTTTTCACAAGAACACGATTTATGAAAAAAAAAGTCTTGCCTCATATCAAGGAATAATTTTTCCCATCTACATAGCTGTATGAGGACATAGTTTTTGCAGAATTGAAACAAGTTTAAATTGGCATAGTATGATGTGATATGAAGCAGGAAACATTTGGCTTAAGCAGGAGTATTTATGTTTTTTGTGCAGTTTCAAGATGGGTGGGGTCTTCCAATGCAAAGTGGTACTTACCATCAATACCCACCCCTGCCCTCCCGGCATCACACTTTCAACTGTATCAGCATCCTGCATGCCAATACAGTTGAATGCAATGACAGAAGAGGGAGCTGTCCGTTATATTACATGGAAGGCTACGTGGGGCCCATTATACTATGTGGGAGGCTATGCGGTGCCCGTTATTCTACAATACAAGGCTTTGTGGGGCCCATTATACTACATGAAATGTTATGTGGGGCCCATTATACAACATGAAAGGTTTTATGGGGTCCATTATACTATATGGAGGGTTACGTGGGGGCAATATTCTATATGAAGGGCTACGTGGGAGCCATTATACTATTTGTAGGGCTATGTGGGGCCCATTATACTATATGGAGGGCTATATGGGGGCCATTATAATATTTGGACAGCTATGTGGGGGCCATTATACTATACAGAGGGCTATGTGTGGGCCATAATATTGTTTTCAGGGCTGTGAGGGGGGCAATTATACAGTTAGCAGGGCTATGTGGGGGGGCATTATACTGTCTGGAGGGCTAGTGGAGGCCATTATACTGTATGCGAGCAATTATACAATGTGGAGGTTTGTGTAGGCTGTGTTGGGGCCAGTATATTGTTTGGAGGCCTATGTGGGAGGCCATCATTCTACTGTTAGCATGGCTATTAGGGGGCCATTATACTGTCTGGAGGGCTAGTGGAGGCCATTATACTGTATACGAGCAATTAAGCAATGTGGAGGTTTGTGTGGGGTCCATCATACTGTATGGAGGGTTGTGTGGGGGCCATTATACTGTATGGAGGACTATGTGGGGCCATTATTCTGTTTGCAGGGCTATGTGAGGACCATTATAATGTGTGGGAGCTATGTGAGGGCCATTATACTATATGGAGGGCTATGTTGGGGCCATGATACTCTATAGACGGCTATGTGTGGGCCATAATACTGTTTGCAGGGCTATGTGGGGACCATTATAATATTTGTATGGCTGTGTAGGGGTCAATATAATGTTTGAAGTGATAGTGGGCACTATTATACTGTATACAAGCAATTATACAGTGTGGACCTTTGTGTGGGGTTCATCATACTGTTTTGAGGGTTGTGTGATGGCTAAGATACTGTTTGGAGAACTATGTGATGGGCAATTATTTTGTTTGCAAGGCTATGCGAGGGCCATTATACTGTTTGGAGGGCGTTGTTGGGAATATTATACTTTTGGATGGCTAGTATGGTCCATCATACTGTGTGGAGGGTTGTGTGGGGGTCATTATGCTGTTTAGAGAGCTGTGTGGTGGCCATCATACTGTGTGGAGGGTTGTGTGGGGGTCATTATGCTGTTTAGAGGGCTGTGTGGTGGCCATCATACTGTGTGGATGGTCGTGCGTGTTGGGGCCATCATACTGTGTGGAGGGCCATTATACTGTATGGAGGGCTGGGTGGGGGCCATCATATTGTGCCCTGATCAATGGAATCTTACCCTTTATTATGATCTGACATAATTCCCTTTCAGCAGAGTTAATTAAATGAGGATAATTTGAAACCTGAAGAAAAAATGGGGTTGAAAAAACAATTATATATAATCATTGCAGAAATAAATTGACTATGCAATGGGTCTTTAGAATAGTAAAGGTAATAAATAGGAAAAGAAAGGTTAATATAGCACCTTTTTACTTGTTATTTACTTATTTTTTCACTTTTTCTTTTTTTCTCTGTCTCACTCCTCATTTTTAAAAGGGTAAATTGGGGGTAGGTTGTAAACTATAATAAAAATATTAAAAATGTCACATAATACTACAAAAACTACACATAAAAAAACAATAAGACTTATAGTTGAATAAATTAGATTTCACATAAATACCTACTACTGTATTGTAGCAAGAGTAAAAAAATATTCCTCTATTGTTTTTTTTTTCGTTTCATTTTTATTGTAAACATATTGACACAACTACGACTTTTTACAGATTACTTTTTCCATCATACTCTTTGGTGTGTATAGCATGTAGCAGGAACATATTATCACTCTTTTGAATATTTACAGGTGACTGACGCCCATTGACATGGTGGGATTTGAAATGTTTCCTTGTGGACTCCAAGAAAAGAATGTGGAAAGTCACATAACAGGTAATTAATATTCATATTAATTACTGATAATAGTCAGTCTAGGCATAAGTTCTAGACCTGCGGAGGTGTGACAACACCTTTCTGATACATGAGAATATACTGTTAGTGGTTTACATATGTATATTTTCTATACACAACTCCTAGTATAACAAAATCATATCTTAGGTACAGACATAAGGAACATTTCTTTTCCTTATCCTCTGTCTTCTAAAGTGAGGAATCTCCTATTCTATTACATAGCCTTGTAATCAGCGGTGTAACAATCAATACCGCGATTACAAGAGACTGACCACACTGTTAAGACTACACTGTGGACTGAATGACCACAGCATTTAAAAGGACTGACAGTCTACAGCGTTTGAATTAGTTGTGGACTGACTGACAACAGCATTTACACTAGTCTAAGGATTGAATGGAAGACAGCAATCACAGGAAAAGGACATGATACTTTGAAGTATAGAAGGAAGAAAGCTAAGAGGAAGACCAGCAGCCAATCCAAAGGATTGACACTATCAAGATAATGGTAGAGAAGACCCTAGTGGACCTATGTAGTCTTTCACAAAATTGATCTTTCTTAAGATTGTTAATTCATCCAGTCGTCATGGCTCGAGTTTCAACCGAAGGCCGTTAATAATAAAAAATGGGCTAACTGACCACAGCATTCACACTAGTTGTGGACTGCCTGACTACAGCATTCACACTAGTCTAAGGATTGAATGGAAGACAGAAATCAATCTAAAAGGACATCATACTTTGAAGTATAGAAGGAAGAAAGCAAAGAGCAAGACCAACAACCAATCTAATGGATTGATACTATCAAGATAATGGTGAAGAAGACCCTAGTGGACCTATCTAGTCTTGCACAAGACTGATCTTCCTAAAGATCAATAATTCATTAAATCGTCATGGCTCGAGTTTCAACCGAAGGCCATTAATTATAAAGAATGGACTGAGTGACTGACCACAGCATATACACTAGATGTGGACTGCCTCATTTACAGTAGACTGTGAACCGAATGAGCATAAAATTTAAAATAGACTGTGGACTGTCTGACTACAATTTTTATAATAAAATGCAGACCGACTGACCACATTCTTTATCTTTGAAATAAGTAATTTTGGCCCTAGAGTGTTATACTTTTTGGTGTGTATAGCATGTAGCAGGAACATATTATCACTCTTTTGAATATTTGCAGGTGACTGACGCCCATTGACATGGTTGGATTTGAAATGTTTCCTTCTGGACTCCAAGAAAAGAATGTGGAAAGTCACATAACAGGTTATTAATATTCATATTAATTACTGATAATAGTCAGTCTAAGCACAAGTTCTAGACCTGCGGAGGTGTGACAAAACCTTTCTGATACATGAGAATATACTGTCAGTGGTTTACATATGTATATTTTCTATACACAACTCCTAGTATAACACAACCATATCTTAGGTAGAGACATAAGGAACATTTCTTTTCATTATCCTCTGTATTCTAATGTGAGGAATACCTTATTCTGTTTCATAGAATAGCCTTGTAATCAGCGGTGTAACAATCAATACCGCGATTACAAGAGACTGACCACAGTATTAAGACTACACTGTGGACCAATTGACCACAAAATTTATGAAGACTGACAGTCCACAGCATTTAAATTAGGTGTTGTGATGAAAGCCGGCCGGTGGGTGCAGCTCTCTGGCGCCCCCTTACCTCTCAGGTCAGTCAAGGTACTGCACCTAGAGAAAGTAGTGCCAGGAAGCTGCAACCAGCGCAGGGAACACGGTAGTGTGTTATCCCTTCAACGTCACTAAACCGTAACGTCACTACACAGCACAACTCGCTAGCGCCCTCTTAGCCTCAGGTCAGTCAAGGAACTGCACCTAGGATAAGCGGTCGCCAGGGAGACTGTCCTGTAACCTACTGGGTATCGGGGCCCTCTGTAGTGAGGGCGGTATATATATCTTCCTTGGCCGCGCCAGGAATATATATATCTGAACCTCCGACCGTCACTACCAGCCTTCCCCAATCCCCAGTTGGTATGCTGCCACCAGTCCCTATTTTAGATATACGCCCAGTCCGTGAATGGGCCTATATCGGGTCAGGAACCAACCCTGGGTAGCGTTTTGGCTTGAGCCGAGCTCACACGGACGTGCGTTCGTTATGCAGAATAAAAGGCAGGCCCACAATTACTTGAGGTAATTGATTATAATAATACACTAGATACACGATATACAACTAAATATACACAGGTATAAGGTCAGGCTAAACTATACAACAATGGAATACAACACACAGAATCACCACAGCATATCAGTTACCGGTTTCTTGATTTTCTTGTGACGCAGGGAGAGGATTCTGCGGTCGCAGGCACGGTTCTTTGTTACAGGCTGAGGCCTACCACCGCATGGTCAAACTGCTCCTCCCCTTGGTGGCCTCAGCTGGTGCTCAGATGTTCAGCACACCACTCTTGGGTCAAGACTGACTTGTCTCTTGTCTGTCCTGCTATCTTACCTGCCCTGTCCCGCCCACTGCTGGTGAGGTCAGCTGACTCAGTCTCCACCCTCAGGTCTAACTTCGATCAGAAGCCCAAATTCTAAGGAACCCAATAACTTCTTCTGGGATGGTCTCAGGATACCCACAGGGGTTCCCACGGATTCGGGCCGCCGTAACCGACCTTTTGATATCAATTATGATACCATACGGTCCTCAGGAATGGCTCAGCGCTATATCTTGGCTTCCAGAGCACGTACAAACGTCTACCGCGGAGGCTTGTGTGCGCAATGGCTCCGGGACACCGTGATATTTTTTTATTGGCCCATCCCACGCAACATGCGTGTACTTTTCATGTTTCTATATCTTATGCCTCCATGCTTGTGACAGACAAAGAAACTAGTCCTATGGGACAAATGGTCAGTTACAGATGGACGAAGCACCCCCCCCTGCTGGCTGTGTTTCCTCTCGAAGTCTTTGAAGCTCCTAGCATTCAAGTGTTAAGTAGGCTTCTTATCTTACAGGAGCCTGGATGGGGGGAAACTATCTAGTTGACGTTTTAACAGAAGGTCCCAAGGGTGGGGGCTGCTGAAGTGTGGCCATCCCTGGATATGATTTATCATTACCAAGATGGCGGCTACAGGTTCATCACACCTCCCCCTATACGAGGGCGCGAGGGGGTAGCACATTCCTGTGTTCCCCCGTGCGTCCTTCTGCACCCTCCCCTTGCCGGGATAACCCGTCAGCGTTACCGTGGTCACGGCCTCTTCTGTGGCGAATGGAGAAGTGGTACTGCTGGAGAGCGAGGCTCCAGCGTAGCAACCTGCCATTCGACCCAGAGACCGTGTGTAACCAGCTGAGGGGGTTGTGGTCCGTCTCCACGGTGAAATGGCTCCCGTACAAGTAGGGCTGCAGACGCTGCAGGGCCCATACAATTGCCAGGCATTCTTTTTCCACCGTGGAGTAAGCCACCTCCCGGGGCAGTAGCTTCCTGCTCAGGTACAAGACAGGATGTTCCTGGCCTGTCGTGTTGACCTGACTTAGCACAGCACCGAGGCCAAAGTCACTGGCGTCGGTCTGTACCACAAACGGCCGGTCGAAGTCGGCAGCTTGCAGTACAGGGGAGCTACTTAGGGCGGCCTTGAGTGCCCCGAAAGCTGTCTCGCAGGCGACTGTCCAGTCGACTGCGACGGGCAGCTTCTTCTTGGTGAGGTCCGTCAGGGGCTTGGCCAGGGTGCTATAGTGTGGGACGAACCTCCTATAGTACCCGGCGGTCCCCAAGAAGGACATCACCTGCTTTTTGGTCCTAGGAGTGGGCCAGGATGCGATGGCATCCACTTTCCCCGGTTCTGGCTTCAGAACCCCCCCGCCTACCCGGTGACCCAGGTAGAGGACCTCACTCATGCCCAGCTGGCACTTTTCCGGCTTGATGGTCAAGCCTGCCCGGTGGATCCGACCGAGCACCTGCCGCAGGTGCTCTAGGTGATCCTCCCAAGTGGGACTGAAGACTGCAATATCGTCCAAGTACGCAGCCGCGTACCCTTCAAGTCCCTCAAGCAGCGTATTGACCATCCGCTGAAAAGTGGCAGGGGCATTCTTCATGCCGAATGGCATCACTGTGGACTCGTACAGTCCAAAAAGGGGTGATAAAGGCAGAGCGTTCCCTTGCCGCGGGGGTCAGAGGAATCTGCCAGTACCCCCGGCTCAGATCCATGATGGTCAGGTACTTAGCCCCGGCCATCCGATCGAGCAGGTCATCGATGCGTGGTATGGGGAACGCATCGGTGGCCGTTACAGCGTTGAGCCCCCGGTAGTCCACGCAGAACCGTGTAGTTCGGTCCTTCTTTGGTACGAGGACTACAGGCGAGGCCCACGCGCTGCTGGATGCCTGGATCACCCCCAGCTTCAGCATCTCGTCTATCTCTTGGCGCATGTTTCCCTGCACCTCGAAAGAGACCCGATATGCTGAACGCCGGATCGGCGGGTGATCGCCAGGGTCCACGTCGTGGACAGCCATCTCAGTCCTTCCGGGCAGGCTGCTGAACAGCCCCCGGAAGGGGTGCAGGGTGGTCCCCAGCTGGGACCGTTGGTCCTCCGTGAGCTGGTGGCCAACCCCCACATCCTCGATGGACCCACCCGCCTTGGCTTGGGTGAGCAGATCCAGGAGGGTTTCTACCTCTCCTTCCTCGGGAAGGTTGCACACTGGGTGGGCAGTCGCTTCCCGCTCATGATGAGCCTTCATCATGTTCACGTGGAAGGCCTTCCTCCTTCCACGGGCGTGATCCAGGGTGACCAGATAGGTGACGGCATTGAGTTTCTGGTGCACGAAGTAGGGACCTTCCCAGGCTGCCTGAAGCTTGTTCTGTGGTACGGGGACCAGTACCCACACCTTTTGACCCACCTGGTAGGTCCTCTCACAAGCATTCTGGTCGTACCACCGCTTCTGGTCGGCCTGGGCCTGGGCCATATTGTCCTGCACCAGCTTTGCCAAGGCCATCATCCTGTCCCGGTGGCGCACGACATACTCGATGACCGACACCTCGGGGGTGGCCAAATCCCCTTCCCATGCTTCCTTCACCAGAGCCAGGGGGCCCCGTACCCGTCGCCCGTACAGGAGCTCAAAGGGGGAGAACCCCGTTGAGGCCTGCGGAACCTCCCGGTAAGCAAATAGGAGGTGTGGGAGGTAACGCTCCCAGTCTCTCCCGTGGGAGTCGACCAACATCTTAAGCATCTGCTTTAAGGTGCCATTGAACCGCTCACACAGGCCATTAGTCTGTGGGTGATACGGGCTGGCCACCAGATGTTGCACCTGCATTTGCTTACAGAGGGACTCCATCAGCCGCGACATGAACTGGGTCCCTCGGTCGGTGAGCATTTCTTGGGGGAAACCCACTCTGGAGAAGATCTCCAGTAAGGCGGTAGCCACCTTGTCGGCCCGAATGGACGACAAAGCTACCGCTTCCGGGTACCGGGTGGCATAGTCCACTACCGTGAGTATGAAGCATTTCCCGGAGTGGCTGGGAGTGGACAGAGGTCCAATAAGATCCACAGCGACCCTCGAGAAAGGCTCTTCGATGATTGGCAGAGTTACCAGTGGGGCTTTGGGGCGCGGCCCCGCCTTCCCCACCCTCTGACAGGTGTCACACGAACGGCAGTAGGCACCCACCGCGGCTCCCATCCCAGGCCAGTAGAAATGCTGAGCTATCCTGGCCTTGGTTTTAGCGATCCCTAGGTGTCCGGCCATCGGAATCTCGTGTGCGATCCGCAACAATTCCGCCCTGAACGGATAGGGTACCACTAACTGTCGGTCCCTGGGCCACGCCTCCGGTGAACCCTGCTGGACCGTTACCCGGTACAGCCGTCCCTGGTCCCAGACCACACGCTCGCAGTCTGACTCCATGGGAGGCTGTGCCGCCTGTTCCTTGAGAGCTTTCAGGCTGTCGTCTGCTTCCAACGCAGCCTGAAATTCCTGACTTGATGTGGCCAGAATCGACGAAACTGCCACATCCTCCGTCAGCCCCTCCGGGCATGTCACCTGGCCGCTGTCTGACCCGGCAGACACTTGGTCAGAAGTGGGGAAGCCGTCGGACCTCTGCAAGGCTCCTTGGGCTCCGACGCTCCCACTCCTGGTGACAGCGGCTATGACCGCTGTGACCGTGGGTAGTGCCTGCTTCCCCTCTGTTTCTGACCAAGCCGCCCGATCAGGCAGGCTTCCTAGGCCTTTGGACATCTCGGATGTGGGGAACTCCTGCCCTGGGGTCTTACCTGGCGGCTCCTCTCTTGGGACACCCCCACCTCCCATGGCCTGTTCCTCCCCCTGCAGTGGGCCTATACTCAGCAGCCTGGATACCCCTGGGAGCCCTACACTGCCGGTAGCTGCCCCCCTCTCCATCCCTGAGCTTCCCTCTACAGAATCCTGCCCGCCCCCTCCCTCACCGGAGGACAAGAGGTCACGGCACGCCGGCTGAGCACCTCTGCGGGCATCCCCACACTCCCCACCTGCTTTCACTAACCCTGTTTGTGTTGTGTCTGTGCAGGTGTTACCCTCAGGTTTCACTCCCTCCTCCTCAGCAGGACGCACACTACATACAACATGGTTGGCATTAGCAGCAGACAAATCAATACACTCTTGGGGGGCCGAACTTGGGGGTTCAGAGGGTACATACTGCGATACTAGACGCCCCAAGTCGGTCCCTAATAAAACATTTGCGGGAATATTTGGCGTTACTCCCACCTCCCGCATCCCCCTCCCGGCACCCCAGTCCAAATACACCATGGCAACGGGAAGTGCCGGCTCCACGCCTCCAACCCCGGAGACGGAAAGAGTCTTTCCTGGTACCAAGTCCTGGGGGGACACCACCTCAGGCCGTACCAGTGTTCGTTCAGCGCCCGTGTCCCGCAGTCCCATGACCGCAGAACGGCCTATGGTGACGGGTTGGATGTTGTCCAGGGACCTACCACCACCCCCTCCCACACACAAAACATTGGGCGCTCTCTGGGACTGGGATGGGGTCTTTTGGCGCTGGGGACACTCAGCCCTAAAGTGTCCTGGTTTGTTGCATAGATGACAACGTCTTACGTCTGGTCCTTGCCTGGAGAGGGCAACAGGGGGATACACCCCTTGTGTTCTAGGGGCCGGGGAAACAGGGGCATGACTGGGCTTACCCCCTCTCCAGGTGCTGCTGGCAGACTTCTTCAGCTCAGGCGCCCTGTTATTGGCATACTCGTCTGCCAGGGCGGCTGTAGCAGAAGCCCCTGTTGGTTTTCGGTCACGGAGGAACTGTCGGAGGTCCTCTGGGCAGTTCCACAAGAACTGCTCCGTGACGAACAGTTCCTGGACCTCCTGGCGGGTAGTAAGCGCTAGACCCGAGGTCCAGTGCTCTGCGGCTCTCAACAGCGCCCGCATATGATCGGTCCAGGTGTCCTTGGGGCCACGCAGCAGGCTCCGGAACTTCTGGCGGTACGACTCGGGAGTGAGGTTGTACTGCCGGATCAGGGCCCGCTTGATGCAGTCGTAGTTCTGTACCTCCCCGGCAGGTAAGTCCCCCAAGGCATCCAGGGACTTACCCCTCAAACGGGGGGTCAGGTATCTGGCCCACTGATCCCGGGCCAGATGGTGCTGAAGACAGGTCCGTTCAAATGCCACCAGAAAGGAGTCCAGGTCCCCATCCTTCTCCAGTAGAGGGAAGTCCTCAGCTCGGACTTTGGACGACTTGGTCTCCTGATGGGTTGGTTGCTCTAGCGGAAGCCCCCGCTGGGCCAGGTCCAGTTGGTGCTGGCGCTCCGCAGCTCGCTCTGCACGCTCCGCAACCTCCCGGCGCTCTGCAGCTTCACGCTCCGCAGCCTCCCGGCGCTCTGCAGCTTCACGCTCCGCAGCCCGCTCCGCAGCCCGCTCCGCAGCCCGCTCTGCACGCTCCTTCTCCGCTGCCTTCTCTGATGCTGCCAGGAGGGTTTTGTAGACGGCATCGCCATGAGACTGGAGACTTGCCATAGCCGCTTGTAAAAGGGCTTGTGATCTGGACAGGCTGGGCTGGGTAGGTGGTGGGCAGCCCACTGCGGGACCGTATACTGGGGACTGGCTCCCTGAGGTGCCCGGGCTGGACTCCTCCTCGCCATGAGTAACAATGTCCTCCCCTCCTGCCACACGGACCGTAGCATTAGCCTCTTGCAGGGTCTTGCTCCTGGTGCCGTCTGCCATCTTGGTAACCGACACCGCTGCAACCCTGAGTTTGCACACACCTTGTTATACTTTTAGCCTGACCGTCTAACGTTGGGCTGACCTTAAGACTCCAGCAGTGGAAGTTACCACTGGCAGTCTTTAGTGCCTGGGAGTAGGGGTCCCACAACACTATTATTCTGCAATCCCACCGCTCTGCCACCAATGTGATGAAAGCCGGCCGGTGGGTGCAGCTCTCTGGCGCCCCCTTACCTCTCAGGTCAGTCAAGGTACTGCACCTAGAGAAAGTAGTGCCAGGAAGCTGCAACCAGCGCAGGGAACACGGTAGTGTGTTATCCCTTCAACGTCACTAAACCGTAACGTCACTACACAGCACAACTCGCTAGCGCCCTCTTAGCCTCAGGTCAGTCAAGGAACTGCACCTAGGATAAGCGGTCGCCAGGGAGACTGTCCTGTAACCTACTGGGTATCGGGGCCCTCTGTAGTGAGGGCGGTATATATATCTTCCTTGGCCGCGCCAGGAATATATATATCTGAACCTCCGACCGTCACTACCAGCCTTCCCCAATCCCCAGTTGGTATGCTGCCACCAGTCCCTATTTTAGATATACGCCCAGTCCGTGAATGGGCCTATATCGGGTCAGGAACCAACCCTGGGTAGCGTTTTGGCTTGAGCCGAGCTCACACGGACGTGCGTTCGTTATGCAGAATAAAAGGCAGGCCCACAATTACTTGAGGTAATTGATTATAATAATACACTAGATACACGATATACAACTAAATATACACAGGTATAAGGTCAGGCTAAACTATACAACAATGGAATACAACACACAGAATCACCACAGCATATCAGTTACCGGTTTCTTGATTTTCTTGTGACGCAGGGAGAGGATTCTGCGGTCGCAGGCACGGTTCTTTGTTACAGGCTGAGGCCTACCACCGCATGGTCAAACTGCTCCTCCCCTTGGTGGCCTCAGCTGGTGCTCAGATGTTCAGCACACCACTCTTGGGTCAAGACTGACTTGTCTCTTGTCTGTCCTGCTATCTTACCTGCCCTGTCCCGCCCACTGCTGGTGAGGTCAGCTGACTCAGTCTCCACCCTCAGGTCTAACTTCGATCAGAAGCCCAAATTCTAAGGAACCCAATAACTTCTTCTGGGATGGTCTCAGGATACCCACAGGGGTTCCCACGGATTCGGGCCGCCGTAACCGACCTTTTGATATCAATTATGATACCATACGGTCCTCAGGAATGGCTCAGCGCTATATCTTGGCTTCCAGAGCACGTACAAACGTCTACCGCGGAGGCTTGTGTGCGCAATGGCTCCGGGACACCGTGATATTTTTTTATTGGCCCATCCCACGCAACATGCGTGTACTTTTCATGTTTCTATATCTTATGCCTCCATGCTTGTGACAGACAAAGAAACTAGTCCTATGGGACAAATGGTCAGTTACAGATGGACGAAGCACCCCCCCCTGCTGGCTGTGTTTCCTCTCGAAGTCTTTGAAGCTCCTAGCATTCAAGTGTTAAGTAGGCTTCTTATCTTACAGGAGCCTGGATGGGGGGAAACTATCTAGTTGACGTTTTAACAGAAGGTCCCAAGGGTGGGGGCTGCTGAAGTGTGGCCATCCCTGGATATGATTTATCATTACCAAGATGGCGGCTACAGGTTCATCACAGGTGTGGACTGACTGACAACAACATTTACACTAGTCTATGGATTGACTGGAAGACAGCAATTACTGGAAAGGGACATCATGCTCGGAAGAATAGAAGGAAGAAGGCAAAGAGGAAGACCAGCAACCAATCCAAATGATTGACACTATCAAGATAATGGTGAAGAAAACCCTAGTGGACCTATCTAGTCTTGCACAAAATTGATCTTCCCAAAGATCGTTTATTCATACAGTCGTCATGGCTAGAGTTTCAACCGAGGCCGTTAATAATAAAAAATGGACTGACTGACCACAGCATTCACACTAGCTGTGGGCTGCCTGATCATATTTACAGTAGACTGTGGGCCAACCTCTGTCTTCTAAAGTGAGGAATCCCCTATTCTAATTCATAGAATAGCCTTGTAATCAGCGGTGTAACAATCAATATCGCGATTACAAGAGACTAACCACACTATTAAGACTACACTGTGGACTGAATGACCACAACATTTAAAAGGACTGACAGTCAACAACATTTGAATTAGTTGTGGACTGACTGACAACAGCATTTACAAAAGTCTAAGGATTGACTGGAAGACAGCAATCAATGGAAAAGGACATCATTCTTTGAAGTATAGAAGGAAGAAAGCAAGGAGCAAGACCAGCATCCAATCCAATGGATTAATACTATCAAGATAATGGTGAAGAAGACCCTAGTGGACCGTTCTAGTCTTGCACAAGATTGATCTTCCTAAAGATCATTAATTCATCAAGTCGTCATGGCTCGAATTTCAACCTAAGTCCATTAGTTATAAAGAATGGACTGACTGACTGACCACAGCATTCACACTAGTTGTGGACTGCCTGATCATATTTATGATGCGCCCCCAGGGCCGTGGGGTACTCGGCAGCCGGGCCTCTGGTTGCCGGGGGGATATCACGGTGGCTGGCCCGGTCCGTGGCCCAGGGCGGTCAGTGAAATGGGGAAAACTTCTAATATTTGGGGTTTTCTTTTGGAATTATTCGTGACGCCACCTGTGGAATGCGGCTACAGGGTGCCGTCGCTGCGGAGCAGTCCTCTGAGGCAGATGGTAGGGCAGCTTGTGATGGAATGGCTCCCCACAGGTGGAGCGGGCCTCAGGGCAGCGTGGGGGATGTAATGGATTGTTGTGCAGGGGAGAGACGGCAGGACAGTCCCGGAGGAAGGATGGACACTCACACAGGGGTAAGCTTCAGTACCTTTACTGGTGATGCTGCAGGCACGGTCCAGGGTACTCCAGGTGAAGGGTGCACTTCTGGACTCTACCTAGTGAGCGGGTATAGGGCCTCCTGATCTGTTGCTTTATTCTCTAAGCTTCTGGCGTGCCTGGAGCTGGGCGTAGCTTGGTTACTTTCTCTCTCTGCACCTGCTGACCTGGTGGTAGGGCCTTCTCTTTGGAGATCACTCTCCCTGGATGCTGGGACCTCCGTGACTCCTAGCCCTGCTACTTTAGTCAGTGCTTGGTGAACCTGGGACCTGTAGTCCTCGAGGGGATCCGGTGGTTTCTACTGGGTGTAAAGTGGTCCCTGTAGGCGCGGACCCCGTGTCCGGTATATATATCGGGGTGAGCCTGGTATGCTTCTCTGCCCCCTCACTACTTCTTCCTTCTCCTCTCGCCTTCAGCCCACTCAAGGCCCTCACTAGGCTTCCACACGTGCTGTAGGCCTTGGCTCGCCTAAGCACAGCAGCCAGCTTGCTGCTTTCTTCACTGCTCTCTGAGCGTCAACATACTCTCAGCTCACTTTGAGCTCTGTCCCTCTCTGTGTCTCAGCAGAAACTAATCTCTTCTCTAGACTGACTGCCTGGCTCCACCCTCCCTTTATATATCCCCAACAGGCTCCCTCTGCTGGTCTGAGGTGGTAGGGTGGAGGTGTGTGAATGTGTGAGGGCCTCTTTCGAGAAGTCCATCCATGCACCCTCCTGGGCCCTGTGGCACCACTGCGCAGCAGGGCGCCACATTTACAGTAGATTGTGGGCCAACCTCTGTCTTCTAAAGTGAGGAATCCCCTATTCTATTTCATAGAATAGCCTTGTAATCAGTGGTGTAACAATCCATACCACAAATACAAGAGCCTGACCACATTATTAAGACTACACTGTTGACTGAATGAACACAGCATTTAAAAGGACTGACTGTCCACAGCGTTTTAATTAGCTGTGGACTGACTGACAACAGCATTTACACTAGTCTAAGGACTGAATGGAAGACAGCAATCACTGGAAAAGGACATTATACTTTGAAGTATAAAACGAAGAAAGCAAAGAGGAAGACCAGCAGCCAATCCAAAGGATTGACACTATCAAGATAAGGTGGAGAAGACCCTAGTGGACCTATGTAGTCTTTCACAAAATTGATCTTCCTAAAGATCGCTAATTCATCCAGTCAACATGGCTCGAGTTTCATTTTAAGGCCATTATTAATAAAAAATGGGCTGACTGACCACAGCATTCACAGTAGGTGTGGACTGCCTGACTACAGCATTCACACTAGGTGTGGACTGCTTGACCACATTTACAGTAGACTAGACTGTGGGCCAACCTCAGTCTTCTAAAGGGAGGAATCCCCTATCCTATTTCATAGAATAGCCTTGTAATCAGCGGTGTAACAATCAATACCGCGATTACAAGAGATTGACCTGTAACATACCTGGCGGCGTCCTTGCATGGTGGTCCATCTCCCACTGTGCAAGAGAGCGCACTTGATCTCCTGTCCAGAGTGTCTCTCTGGCTTCCCTCCATGCTGTCTGTTTGTGTCTGTCTCTGCTGCTTAAGGGCGGCGCCCGATCACTTCCTGCTTTTTGTACCTGCTGTGGGTCACACCCCTTGTGCGTCCTCAGCCTATTGCTGTCTGACACTTGGTATATAGCTCAGCAGCTCCCTTCTATCCCGGCCTGAGCATAAGTGTTTTCCTTCAGTGTGTGCTTGCACTCTGAAGGTGCCAGGTCCTGTCTTTGTTTCCTTGTCTGCCTTTCCTGGAGGCTGTATTTCCAGGCCTGTCTGAACTTAGTCCTGTATGTCTCCTGCTTTGCGGTATCAGCTCCCGTGTCTGAACTGTGTCCTGTATGTCTCCTGCTTTGCGGTATTAGTTCCCGTGTCTGAACTAAGTCCTGTATGTCTCCTGCTTTGCGGTATTAGTTCCCGTGTCTGAACTAAGTCCTGTATGTCTCCTGCTTTTCGGTATTAGTTCCCGTGTCTGAACTAAGTCCTGTATGTCTCCTGCTTTTTGTATCAGTTCCCGTGTCTGAACTGAGTCCTGTATTTCTCCTGCTTTGCGGTATCAGCTCCCGTGTCTGAACTGTGTCCTGTATGTCTCCTGCTTTGCGGTATTAGTTCCCGTGTCTGAACTAAGTCCTGTATGTCTCCTGCTTTTCGGTATTAGTTCCCGTTTCTGAACTGAGTCCTTTCTGTGTATCTTGTCTGTCCTGTCTGAACACGCTCCTAGCCTGTTCCTCCCGCCTTCTAGGAGCCGATTACCTAGACCCGCTCCTGTATCTTGTCTGTCCTGTCTGAACACGCTCCTTGCCTGTTCGTTCCGCCTCTCTGGGGGCAGTATTCCCAGACCCGCTCCTGTATCCCGCTGCAGTGTCGGTCTCCTCCGTACACTCAGTTCCAGTCTGAACTCTCTCCTATCCTTTACCTGTTTTGCCTCTATGTCCGTTCCCTTCCTTTTTCTGCAGAGTCTGAACTCGTACCTATCTCCTGCTTGTTGTCTCTGCAAGTACTGTGTGTGTATCTGGCTCTGTCTTTCCCTTCCTGTCTGTTCCGTGTGAACAGAGTCCTGTCCTGCCCTGCTTCTGCCCGCTGCTCCGGCAGTCCTGTCCTGCCCTGCTTCTGCCCGCTGCTCCGGCAGTCCTGTCCTGCCCTGCTTCTGCCCGCTGCTCCGGCAGTCCTGTCCTGCCCTGCCTGTACCCCTCTGCCTGTAATGTTCCTGAGTCCCAGTGTGTACTGGGCCCTATCCCGCCTGTGTTCCTACCTGCTAGTGCCTCCCTGTCTGCACTCTAGCTGTGCTTGCCTTTACCCCCCTGCCTGCATACCAGTCGTGCCTGCCTATACCCACCAGTCTGTGTGCCAGCCTACCAGCCTGTTCCTGTATTCCCCTGTGTGGGTCAACAGCCGTGTCCGGGGTCTGTCCTGGAGTAGCACCTGGTCCCTCTGCTCGGTTCCTCCTTGGTGCACTGGCGTCGTATGCCGTCGTGCGACCCTGGTCGGATCGGGTGAATACTTAGTCACGCCCCTCCAGGCATTCACTCTCCGGCACGGTCCAGTGGAATCACTACCAATCACACGCACACGCCGCTTAGCCCGGGCGTGTGCATAACAGCATGCTCAGGCCATGGTTCCCGTTGAGCCCCACGGCCTTCGCCCTCTGAGAAGTTTTCCAGCGAATATATGCATTAAAATAAATAAATAAATTTTTTTTCTCTTAGCTGAGTTCCAGGCGAGATTACGCACCGTCCAGATGGATCTATCAGCTCTCGTTCCTGCGGATCCGCCACGTTACTATGGGGATCCAAGACAGTGTCGTGCATTTGTGGAGCAATGCATGCTACACTTTAAGGCCTACCCTCTCTACTTTCCTTCCGATTGGGCTAAAGTGGCCTTTATGATGTCTTACCTGGCGGGTGATGCCTTGGAATGGATCAACCCCCTATATGAAACACAGGATCCGATCCTCCGGGACCTAATGGCCTTCCTGGTGGCCTTTCTAATGGTCTTCGATGATCCTAACCCGGAGGCTCCTGCTGAAGCTTCACCTCCCAATATCCCGGAGCAGCCCCGATGGGTAATGTGTGTGGGTAGCGCAATAGTCCTCCAGCCCAATGAGACTACTGCCCACCCAGAATCCTCACAGGGTGACTACGCTTTCCGGAATACTTCTCTCAACCTCAAGAGGCAGTCCAGACTAGACGTAGAGGCAAGCCGTCACGCCAGGGTCTGTCCTCCCTGAGACCTCCTGACCCCAACCTTGAAGTCCCTACTGAAGCTTCATCTCCCTGTATCCCGGAGAAACCCCAATGGGTAATGTGCGTGGGTAGTGCACCAGTTCTCCTGCCCGAAGAGACTTCTGCCCATCCAGACTCCACACAGGAGAACTTCCTGCATCCGGCATCAGATGCTTCTCTCTCTTTAACCGGTGTGCATGTCCAAGGATGCTCCAAAGCTGTGGTTACCTCTGAGTCTGTGCACCTCTACTACCTGGCAGAGGATCCCTGGTTGCCTCCTGAATCCTCCGGGATACCACTCGATGACAAATGGAGAGAGACTTCTCTACACCCGGTACTCAATACTTTGTCCGCTTCGTCCTGTGAGCCTGACAATGGGTACCCCAAAGTGGTAGTTACCTCCGAGTCTCTACACCCCTCCGACCAGGCGGAGGATCTCCAGTTGTCTCCTGAACCCTTCGGGGTGCTACCTGGTAGCGAAAGGACAGAGACTCTCCTATACTCTGTACCTGATACCTCGCTCGCTTCGTCCAGTGAGTCCAACCTAGTGTACTCCGAAGCAGAGGTTACTCCCGAGTCTCTACACCCCTCCGACCAGGCGGAGGACCTCCAGTTGTGTTTAGAACCCTTCGGGGTGCCACCTGGTGGTGAATGGACAGAGACTTTCCTATACTCGGTACCCCATACCTCGCCTGCTTCCTCCAGTGAGTCCGACCTAGTGTACTCTGAAGCAGTTGTTTTCTCTGAGCCTCTGCACTCTTCTGACCCGGCGGAGGACCTCCAGTTGTTTCCTGAATCCTCCGGGGTACCACCAGATAACAAAGAGACAGTGACTTTTCCTCATTATGTACCTGATAACCCGTCTATTTTTTCCTGTGAGCTTGACAAGATGTACCTCGAAGCAGAGATTACCCTCAAGTCTCTGTCCCCCTCCAACCCAGTGAACGACTGGTCCTCGAATTCCCTGCGGAAGATTCTGGCAGGCCTGAAGAAGAGGGGGCGTAAGGGGGGAGGTACTGTAACATACCTGGCGGCGTCCTTGCATGGTGGTCCATCTCCCACTGTGCAAGAGAGCGCACTTGATCTCCTGTCCAGAGTGTCTCTCTGGCTTCCCTCCATGCTGTCTGTTTGTGTCTGTCTCTGCTGCTTAAGGACGGCGCCCGATCACTTCCTGCTTTTTGTACCTGCTGTGGGTCACACCCCTTGTGCGTCCTCAGCCTATTGCTGTCTGACACTTGGTATATAGCTCAGCAGCTCCCTTCTATCCCGGCCTGAGCATAAGTGTTTTCCTTCAGTGTGTGCTTGCACTCTGAAGGTGCCAGGTCCTGTCTTTGTTTCCTTGTCTGCCTTTCCTGGAGGCTGTATTTCCAGGCCTGTCTGAACTTAGTCCTGTATGTCTCCTGCTTTGCGGTATCAGCTCCCGTGTCTGAACTGTGTCCTGTATGTCTCCTGCTTTGCGGTATTAGTTCCCGTGTCTGAACTAAGTCCTGTATGTCTCCTGCTTTGCGGTATTAGTTCCCGTGTCTGAACTAAGTCCTGTATGTCTCCTGCTTTTCGGTATTAGTTCCCGTGTCTGAACTAAGTCCTGTATGTCTCCTGCTTTTTGTATCAGTTCCCGTGTCTGAACTGAGTCCTGTATTTCTCCTGCTTTGCGGTATCAGCTCCCGTGTCTGAACTGTGTCCTGTATGTCTCCTGCTTTGCAGTATTAGTTCCCGTGTCTGAACTAAGTCCTGTATGTCTCCTGCTTTTCGGTATTAGTTCCCGTTTCTGAACTGAGTCCTTTCTGTGTATCTTGTCTGTCCTGTCTGAACACGCTCCTAGCCTGTTCCTCCCGCCTTCTAGGAGCCGATTACCTAGACCCGCTCCTGTATCTTGTCTGTCCTGTCTGAACACGCTCCTTGCCTGTTCGTTCCGCCTCTCTGGGGGCAGTATTCCCAGACCCGCTCCTGTATCCCGCTGCAGTGTCGGTCTCCTCCGTACACTCAGTTCCAGTCTGAACTCTCTCCTATCCTTTACCTGTTTTGCCTCTATGTCCGTTCCCTTCCTTTTTCTGCAGAGTCTGAACTCGTACCTATCTCCTGCTTGTTGTCTCTGCAAGTACTGTGTGTGTATCTGGCTCTGTCTTTCCCTTCCTGTCTGTTCCGTGTGAACAGAGTCCTGTCCTGCCCTGCTTCTGCCCGCTGCTCCGGCAGTCCTGTCCTGCCCTGCTTCTGCCCGCTGCTCCGGCAGTCCTGTCCTGCCCTGCTTCTGCCCGCTGCTCCGGCAGTCCTGTCCTGCCCTGCCTGTACCCCTCTGCCTGTAATGTTCCTGAGTCCCAGTGTGTACTGGGCCCTATCCCGCCTGTGTTCCTACCTGCTAGTGCCTCCCTGTCTGCACTCTAGCTGTGCTTGCCTTTACCCCCCTGCCTGCATACCAGTCGTGCCTGCCTATACCCACCAGTCTGTGTGCCAGCCTACCAGCCTGTTCCTGTATTCCCCTGTGTGGGTCAACAGCCGTGTCCGGGGTCTGTCCTGGAGTAGCACCTGGTCCCTCTGCTCGGTTCCTCCTTGGTGCACTGGCGTCGTATGCCGTCGTGCGACCCTGGTCGGATCGGGTGAATACTTAGTCACACCCCTCCAGGCATTCACTCTCCGGCACGGTCCAGTGGAATCACTACCAATCACACGCACACGCCGCTTAGCCCGGGCGTGTGCATAACATGACCACACTATTAAAATGACACTGTGGACTGAATGACCACAACATTTAAAAGGACCGACAGTCCACAGCGTTTGAATTAGTTGTTGACTGATTAACAACAGCATTTACACTAGTTTAAGGATTAACTGGAAGACAGCAATCAATGGGAAAGGACATCATTCTTTGAAGTATAGAAGGAAGAAAGCAAGGAGCAAGACCAGCATCCAATCCAATGGATTGATACTATCAAGATAATGGTGAAGAAGACCCTAGTGGACCGTTCTAGTCTTGCACAAGATTGATCTTCCTAAAGATCATTAATTCATCAAGTCGTCATGGCTCGAATTTCAACCTAAGTCCATTAGTTATAATGAATGGACTGACTGACTGACCACAGCATTCACATTAGTTGTGGACTGCCTGATCATATTTATGATGCGCCCCCAGGGCCGTGGGGTACTCGGCAGCCGGGCCTCTGGTTGCCGGGGGGATATCACGGTGGCTGGCCCGGTCCGTGGACAAGGGCGGTCAGTGAAATGGGGAAAACTTCTATTATTTGGGGTTTTCTTTTGGAATTATTCGTGACGCCACCTGTGGAATGCGGCTACAGGGTGCCGTCGCTGCGGAGCAGTCCTCTGAGGCAGATGGTAGGGCAGCTTGTGATGGAATGGCTCCCCACAGGTGGAGCGGGCCTCAGGGCAGCGTGGGGGATGTACTGGATTGTTGTGCAGGGGAGAGACGGCAGGACGGTCCCGGAGGAAGGATGGACACTCACACAGGGGTAAGCTTCAGTAGCTTTACTGGTGATGCTGCAGGCACGGTCCAGGGTACTCCAGGTGAAGGGTGCACTTCTGGACTCTACCCAGTGAGCGGGTATAGGGCCTCCTGATCTGTTGCTTTATTCTCTAAGCTTCTGGCCTGCCTGGAGCTGGGCGTAGCTTGGTTACTTTCTCTCTCTGCACCTGCTGACCTGGTGGTAGGGCCTTCTCTTTGTAGATCACTCTCCCTGGATGCTGGGACCTCCGTGACTCCTAGCCCTGCTACTTTAGTCAGTGTTTGGTGAACCTGGGACCTGTAGTCCTCGAGGGGATCCGGTGGTTTCTACTGGGTGTAAAGTGGTCCCTGTAGGCGCGGACCCGGTGTCCGCTATATATATCGGGGTGAGCCTGGTATGCTTCTCTGCCCCCTCACTACTTCTTCCTTCTCCTCTCGCCTTCGGCCCACTCAAGGCCCTCACTAGGCTTCCACACGTGCTGTAGGCCTTGGCTCGCCTAAGCACAGCAGCCAGCTTGCTGCTTTCTTCACTGCTCTCTGAGCGTCAACATACTCTCAGCTCACTTTGAGCTCTGTCCCTCTCTGTGTCTCAGCAGAAACTAATCTCTTCTCTAGACTGACTGCCTGGCTCCACCCTCCCTTTATATATCCCTAACAGGCTCCCTCTGCTGGTCTGAGGTGGTAGGGTGGAGGTGTGTGAATGTGTGAGGGCCTCTTGTGGAGAAGTCCATCCATGCACCCTCCTGGGTTCTGTGGCACCACTGCGCAGCAGGGCGCCACATTTACAGTAGACTGTGGGCCAACCTCTGTCTTCTAAAGTGAGGAATCCCCTATTCTATTTCATAGAATAGCCTTGTAATCAGTGGTGTAACAATCCATACCACAATTACAAGAGACTGACCACATTATTAAGACTACACTGTTGACTGAATGACCAAAGCATTTAAAAGGACTGACTGTCCACAGCGTTTTAATTAGCTGTGGACTGACTGACAACAGCATTTACACTAGTCTAAGGACTGAATGGAAGACAGCCATCACTGGAAAAGGACATTATACTTTGAAGTATAAAACGAAGAAAGCAAAGAGGAAGACCAGCAGCCAATCCAAAGGATTGACACTATCAAGATAAGGTGGAGAAGACCCTAGTGGACCTATGTAGTCTTTCACAAAATTGATCTTCCTAAAGATCGTTAATTCATCCAGTCATCATGGCTCGAGTTTCATTTTAAGGCCATTATTAATAAAAAATGGGCTGACTGACCACAGCATTCACAGTAGGTGTGGACTGCTTGACTACAGCATTCAATCCTTAGACTAGTGTAAATGCTGTTGTTAGTCTATCCACAACTAATTCAAACGCTGTGGACTGTCATTTCTCGTAATTTCTGTAGTCAATTGGTCCACAGTGTAGTCTTAATACTGTGGTCAGCCTCTTGTAATCGCGGTATTGATTGTTACACCACTGATTACAAGGCTATTGTATGAAACAGAATAAGGGATTCCTCACTTTAGAAGACAGAGGATAAGAAAAAGAAATGTTCCTTATGTCTCTACCTAAGATATGGTTGTGTTATACTAGGAGTTGTGTATAGAAAATATACATATGTAAACCACTAACAGTATATTCTCATGTATCAGAAAGGTGTTGTCACACCTCCGCAGTTCTAGAACTTATGCCTAGACTGGAAAAGGACATCATACTATGAAGTATAGAAGGAAGAAAGCAAAGAGCAAGACCAGCAACCAATCCAATGGATTGATACTATCAAGATAATGGTGAAGAAGACCATAGTGAACCTATCTAGTCTTGCACAAGATTGATCTTCCTAAAGATCGTTAATTCATCAAGTCGTCATGGCTTGCATTTCAACCGAAGGCCATTAATTATAAAGAATGGACTGACTGACCACAGCATTCACACTAGGTGTGGACTGCTTGACCACATTTACTGTAGACTAGACTGTGGGCCAACCTCTGTCTTTTAAAGGGAGGAAACGCTTATTCTGTTTCATAGAATAGCCTTGTAATCAGCGGTGTAACAATCAATACCGCGATTACAAGAGACTGAACAAACTATTAAAATTACACTGTGGACTGAATGACCACAACATGTAAAAGGACTGACAGTCCACAGCGTTTGAATTATTTGTGATCTGACTGACAACTGCATTTACACTAGTCTAAGGATTGACTGGAAGACAGCAATCACTGGAAAAGGACATCATACTTTGAAGTATAGAAGAAAGAAAGGAAAAAGGAAGACCAGCAGCCATTCCGAAGGATTGAAACTATCAAGATAACGGTGGAGAAGACCCAAGTGGACCTATGTAGTCTTTCACGAAATTGATCTTCCTAAAGATCGTTAATTCATCCAGTCGTCATGGCTCGAGTTTCAACCGAAGGCCGTTAATAAAAAAAATGGGCTAACTGACCACAGCATTCACATTAGGTGTGGACTGCCTGACTAAAGCATTCATACTAGGTGTGGACTTCTTGAACACATTTACAGTAGACTAGACTGTGGGCAAACCTCTGTCTTTTAAGGGGAGGAATTCCTTTTTCTGTTTTATAGAATAGCTTTGTAATCAGCGGTGTAACAATCAATACCGCGATTACAAGAAACTGAGCACAGTATTAAGACTACACTGTGGACCAATTGACCACAAAATTTATGAGGACTGACAGTCCACAGCATTTAAATTAGGTGTGGACTGACTGACAACAGCATTTACACTAGTCTATGGATTGACTGGAAGACAGCAAGTACCGGAAAGGGATATCATACTCGGAAGAATAGAAGGAAAAAGGCAAAGAGGAAGACCAGCAACCAATCCAAAGAATTAACACTATCAAGATAAAATGGTGAAGAAAACCCTAGTGGACCTATCTAGTCTTGCACAAAATTAATCTTCCCAAAGATCGTTAATTCATCCAGTCGTCATGGCTAGAGTTTCAACCGAAGGCCGTTAATAATAAAAAGTGGACTGACTGACCACAGCATTCACACTAGTTGTGGACTGCCTGATCATATTTACAGTAGACTGTGGGCCAACCTCTGTCTTCTAAAGTGAGGAATCCCCTATTCTATTTCATAGAATAGCCTTGTAATCAGCAGTGTAACAATCAATACCGTGATTACAAGAGACTGACCACACTATTAAGACTACACTGTGGACTGAATGACTACAGCATTTAAAAGGACTGACAGTCAACAGCGTTTGAATTAGTTGTGAACTGACTGACAACCGCATTTACACTAGTCTAAGGATTGAATGGAAGACAGCAATCACTGGAAAAGGACATCATGCTTTGAAGTATAGAAGGAAGAAAGCAAAGAGGAAGACCAGCAACCAATCCAATGGATTGATACTATCAAGATAATGGTGAAGAAGACCCTAGTGGACCTATCTAGTCTTGCACAAAATTGATCTTCCCAAAGATCGTTAATTCATCCTGTCGTCATGGCTAGAGTTTCAACCGAAGGCCGTTAATAATAAAAAATGGACTGACTGACCACAGCATTCACACTAGTTTTGGACTGCCTGATCATATTTACAGTACACTGTGTGCCAACCTCTGTCTTCTAAAGTGAGGAATCCCCTATTCTGTTTCATAGAATAGCCTTGTAATCAGCAGTGTAACAATCAATACCGTGATTACAAGAGACTGACCACACTATTAAGACTACACTGTGGACTGAATGACTACAGCATTTAAAAGGACTGACAGTCCACAGCGTTTGAATTAGTTGTGGACTGACTGACAACCGCATTTACACTAGTCTAAGGATTGAATGGAAGACAGCAATCACTGGAAAAGGACATCATGCTTTGAAGTATAGAAGGAAGAAAGCAAAGAGGAAGACCAGCAACCAATCCAATGGATTGATACTATCAAGATAATGGTGAAGAAGACCCTAGTGGACCTATCTAGTCTTGCACAAGTATGATCTTCCTAAAGATCATTAATTCATCAAGTCGTCATGGCTCGAGTTTCAACCGAAGGCCATTAATTATAAAGAATGGACTGACTGACTGACCACAGCATATGCACTAGATGTGGACTGCCTGACCACATTTACAGTAGACTGTGAACCGATTGAGCATAAAATTTAAAATAGACTGTGGACTGTCTGACTACAATTTTTATATTAAAATGTAGACCAACTGACCACAATCTTTGTATTTGAAATAAGTAATTTTGGCCCTAGAGTGTTATACTTTTTGGTGGGTATAGCATGTAGCAGGAACATATTATCACTCTTTTGAAAATTTACAGGTGACTGACGCCCATTGACATGGTGGGATTTGAAATGTTTCCTTGTGGACTCCAAGAAAAGAATATATAAAGTCACATAACAGGTAATTAATATTCATATTAATTACTGATAATAGTCAGTCTAGGCATAAGTTCTAGACCTGCGGAGGTGTGACAACACCTTTCTGATGCATGAGAATATACTGTTAGTGGTTTACATATGTATATTTTCTATACACAACTCCTAGTATAACACAACAATATCTTAGGTAGAGACATAAGGAACATTTCTTTTCCTTATCCTCTGTTTTCTAAAGTGAGGAATCCCTTATTCTGTTTCATAGAATAGCCTTGTAATCAGTGGTGTAACAATCAATACCGCGATTACAAGAAACTGAACACAGTATTAAGACTACAGTGTGGAACAATTGACCACAAGATTTACGATGACTGACAGTCCACAGCATTTAAATTAGGTGTGGACTGACTGACAACAGCATTTACACTAGTCTATGGATTGACTGGAAGACAGCAATTACTGGAAAAGTACATCATACTTTGAAGTATAGAAGAAAGAAAGCAAAGAGGAAGACCAGCAGCCAATCCAAAGGATTGACACTATCAAGATAACGGTGGAGAAGACCTAGTGGACCTATGAAGTCTTTCACAAAATTGATCTACCTAAAGATCGTTAATTCATCCTGTCGTCATGGCTCGAGTTTCAACCAAAGGCCGTTATAAAAAAATGGGCTAACTGACCACAGCATTCACACTAGGTGTGGACTGCCTGACTATAGCATTCACACTAGGTGTGGATTGCTTGACCACGTTTACAGTAGACTAGACTGTGGGCCAACCTCTGTCTTTTAAAAGGAGGAATCCCCTATTCTATTTCATAGAATAGCCTTGTAATCAGCGGTGTAACAATCAATACCACGATTACAAGAAACTTACCACAGTATTAAGACTACAGTGTGTAACAATTGATCACAAAATTTACGATGACTGACAGTCCACAGCATTTAATTTAGGTGTGGACTGACTGACAACAGCATTTACACTAGTCTATGGATTGACTGGAAGACAGCAATTACTGGAAAAGGACATGATACTTTGAAGTATAGAAGAAAGAAAACAAAGAGGAAGACCAGCAACCAATCCAAAGGATTGACACTAGCAAGATAACGGTGGAGAAGACACTAGTGGACCTATGTAGTCTTTCACAAAATTGATCTTCCTAAAGATAGTTAATTCATCCAGTCATCATGGCTCGAGTTTCAACGGAAGGCCGTTAGTAATAAAAAATGGCTTGACTGACCACAGCATTCACACTAGGTGTGGACTGCCTGACTACAGCATTCACACTAGGTGTGGACTGCTTGACCACATTTACAGTAGACTAGACTGTGGGCCAACCTCTGACTTCTAAAGTGATGAATCCCATAATATATTTGATAGAATAGTCTTGTAATCAGTGGTGTAACAATCAATACCGCGATTACAAGAGACTGACCACACTATTAAAATTACACTGTGGACTGAATGACCACAACATTTAAAAGGACTGACAGTCCACAGCGTTTCAGTTAGTTGTGGACTGACTGACAACAGCATTTACACTAGTCTAAGGATTGAATGGAAGACAGCAATCACTGGAAAAGGACATCATAATTTGAAGTATAGAAGGAAGAAAGCAAAGAGGAAGACCAGCAACCAATCCAATGGATTGATACTCTCAAGATAACGGTGAAGAAGACCCTAGTGGACCGATCTAGTCTTGCACAAGATTGATCTTATTAAAGATCGTTAATTCATCAAGTCGTCATGGCTCAAGTTTCAACCGAAGGCCATTAATTATAAAGAATGGACTGACTGACTGACCACAGCATATACACTAGATGTGGACTGCCTGACCACATTTACAGTAGACTGTGAACCGATTGAGCATAAAATTTAAAATAGACTGTGGACTGTCTGACTACAATTTTTATAATAAAATGCAGACCGACTGACCACAGTCTTTCTTTGAAATAAGTAATTTTGGCCCTAGAGTGTTATGGTTTTTGATGTGTATAGCATGTAGCAGGAACATATTATCACTCTTTTGAATATTTACAGGTGACTGACGCCCATTGACATGGTGGGATTTCAAACCTTTCCTTGTGGACTCCAAGAAAAGAATGTGGAAATTCACATAACAGGTAATTAATATTCATATTAATTACTGATAATAGTCAGTCTAGGCATAAGTTCTAGAACTGCGGAGGTGTGACAACACCTTTCTGATACATGAGAATATACTGTTAGTGGTTTACATATGTATATTTTCTATACACAACTCCTAGTATAACACAACCATATCTTAGGTAGAGACATAAGGAACATTTCTTTTCCTTATCCTCTGTCTTCTAACGTGAGGAATCCCTTATTCTGTTTCATAGAATAGCCTTGTAATCAGCGGTGTAACAATCAATGCCGCGATTACAAGAGACTGACCACAGTATTAAGACTACACTGTGGACCAATTGACCACAAAATGTATGAGGACTAACAGTCCACAGCATCAAAAGTAGGTGTGGACTGACTGACAACAGCATTTACACTAGTCTATGGATTGACTGGATGACAGCAATCACTGGAAATGGACATCATACTTTGAAGTATAGAAGGAAGAAAGCAAAGAGGAAGACCAGCAGCCAATCCAAAGGATTGACACTATCAAGATAACCGTGGAGAAAACCCTAGTGGACCTATCTAGTCTTTCACAAAATTGATCTTCCTAAAGATTGTTAATTCATCCAGTCGTCATTGCTCGAGTTTCAACCGAAGGCCGTTAATAAAAAAAATAAGCTGACTGACCTCAGCATTCACACTAGCTGTGGACTGCCTGACTACAGCTTTCACACTAGGTGTGAACTGCTTGACCACATTTACAGTAGACTAGACTGTGGGCCAACCTCTGTCTTTTAAAGGGAGCAATCCCCTATACTATTTCATAGAATAGCCTAGTAATCAGCGGTGTAACAATCAATACCGCAATTACAAGACACTGATCACACTATTAAGACTACACTGTGGACTGAATGACCACAGCATTTAAAAGGACTGACTGTCCACAGCGTTTGAATTAGTTGTGGACTGACTGACTACAGCATTTACAATAGTCTAAGGATTGACTGGAAGACAGCAATCACTGGAAAAGGTCATGCTTTGAAGTATAGAAGAAAGAAAGCAAAGAGGAAGGCCAGCAGCCAATCCAAAGGATTGACACTATCAAGATGAAGACCAGCAGCCTATCCAAAGGATTGACACTATCAAGATAGTGGTGGATAAGACCCTAGTGCACCTATGTAGTCTTTCACAAAATTGATCTTCCTAAAGATGGTTAATTCATCCAGTCGTCATGGCCCGAGTTTCAACTGAAGGCCGTTAATTAAAAAAAAATGAGCTGACTGACCACAGCATTCACACTAGGTGTGGACTGCCTGACTACAGCATTCACACTAGGTGTGGACTGCTTAACCACATTTACAGTAGACTAGACTGTGGGCCAATCTCTGTCTTTTAAAGGGAGGAATCCCCTATTCTAATTCATAGAATAGCCTTGTAGTCAGAGGTGTAACAAGCAATACCGCGATTACAAGAGACTGACCACACTATTAAAATTACACTGTGGACTGAATAACCACAACATTGAAAAGGACTGACAGTCCACAGCATTTGAATTAGTTGTGGACTGACTGACAACAGCATTTACACTAGTGTAAGGATTGACTGGAAGACAGCAATCACTGGAAAAGGACATCACACTTTGAAGTATAGAAGGAAGAAAGCAAAGAGGTAGACCCGTAACCAATCCAATGGATTGACACTATCAAGTTAATGGTGAAGAAGACCCTAGTGGACCTATCTAGTCTTGCACAAGATTTATCTTCCTAAAGCTCATTAATACATCAAGTCGTCATGGCTCGCGTTTCAACCGTAGGCCATTAATTATAAAGAATGGACTGACTGACTGACCACAGCATATACACTAGATGTGGACTGCCTGACCACATTTACAGTAGACTGTGAACCGAATGAGCATAAAATTTAAAATAGACTGTGGACTGTCTGACTACAATTTTTATAATAAAATGCAGACCGACTGACCACAGTCTTTATCTTTGAAATAAGTAATTTTGGCCCTAGAGTGTTATACTTTTTGGTGTGTATAGCATGTAGCAGGAACATATTATCACTCTTTTGAATATTTACAGGTGACTGACGCCCACTGACATGGGGGGATTTGAAATGTTTCCTTGTGGACTCCAAGAAAAGAATGTGGAAAGTCACATAACAGGTAATTAATATTCATATTAATTACTGATAATAGTCAGTCTAGGCATAAGTTCTAGAACTGCGGAGGTGTGACAACACCTTTCTGATACATGAGAATATACTGTTAGTGGTTTACATATGTATATTTTCTATACACAACTCCTAGTATAACACAACCATATCTTAGGTAGAGACATAAGGAACATTTCTTTTCATTATCCTCTGTCTTCTAAAGTGAGGAATCCCTTATTCTGTTTCATAGAATAGCCTTGTAATCAGTGGTGTAACAATCAATACCACGATTACAAGAGACTGACCACAGTATTAAAACTACACTGTGGACCAATTGACCACAAAATTTACGAGGACTGACAGTCCACAGCATTTAAATTAGGTTTGGACTGACTGACAACAGCATTTACACTAGTCTATGGATTGACTGGAAGACAACAATTACTGGAAAGGGACATCATGCTCGGAAAAATATAAGGAAGAAGGCAAAGAGGAAGACCAGCAACCAATCCAAAGGATTGACACTATCAAGATAATGGTGAAGAAAACCCTAGTGGACCTATCTAGCCTTGCACAAAATTGATCTTCCCAAAGAACGTTAATTCATCCTGTCGTCATGGCTAGAGTTTCAACCGAAGGCCGTTAATAATAAAAAATGGACTGACTGACTACAGCATTCACACTAGCTGTGGGCTGCTTGATCATATTTACAGTAGACTGTGGGCCAACCTCTGTCTTCTAAAGTGAGGAATCCCCTATTCTATTTCATAGAATAGCCTTGTAATCAGCGGTGTAACAATCAATACCGCGATTACAAGACACTGACAATTCTATTAAGGCTACACTGTGGACTGAATGACCACAGCATTTAAAAGGACTGACAGTCCACAGCGTTTGAATTATTTGTGGACTGACTGACAACAGCATTTACACTAGTCTAAGGATTGACTGGATGACAGCAACCACTGGAAAAGGACATCATACTTTGAAGTATAGAAGGAAGAAAGCAAAGAGGAAGACCAGCAGCCAATCCAAAGGATTGACACTATCAAGATAATGGTGGAGAAGACCCTAGTGGACCTATGAAGTCTTTCACAAAATTTATCTTCCTAAAGATCATTAATTCATGCAGTCATCATGGCTCGTGTTTCAACCAAAGGCCGTTAATAATAAAAAATCGGCTGACTGACCACAGCATTCACACTAGGTGTGGACTGCCTAACTACAGCGTTCACACTAGGTGTGGACTGCTTGACCACATTTACAGTAGACTGTGGGCCAACCTCAGTCTTCTAAATGGAGGAATCCCCTATCCTATTTCATAGAATAGCCTTGTAATCAGCGGTGTAACAATCAATAACGCTATTACAAGAGATTGACCACACTATTAAAAATGATACTGTGGACTTAATGACCACAACATTTAAAAGGACCGACAGTCCACAGCATTTTAATTAGTTGTTGACTGATTAACAACAGCATTTACACTAGTCTAAGGATTGAATGGAAGACAGCAATCAATGGAAAAGGACATCATACTTTGAAGTATAGAAGGAAGAAAGCAAAGAGGAAGACGAACAACCAATCCAATGGATTGATACTATCAAGATAATGGTGAAGAAGACTCTAGTGGACCATTCTAGTCTTGCATAAGATTGATCTTCCTAAAGATCATTAATTCATCAAGTCGTCACGGCTCGAATTTCAACCTAAGGCCATTAATTATAAAGAATGGACTGACTGACTGACCACAGCATTCACACTATTTGTGGACTGCCTGATCATTTTTATGATGCGCCCCCAGGGCCGTGGAGTACAAGGCAGCCGGGCCTCTGGTTTCCGAGGGGATATCACGGTGGCTGGCCCGGTCCGTGGCCCAGGGCGGTCAGTGAAATGGGGAAAACTTCTATTATTTGGGGTTTTCCTTTGAAATTATTCGTGACACCACCTGTGGAATGCGGCCACGGGGTGCCGCCGCTGCGGAGCAGTCCCCTGAGGCAGATGGTAGGGCAGCTTGTAATGAAATGGGTCCCCACAGGATGTACTGGATTGTTGTGCAGGGGAGAGACGGCAGGACGGTCCCGGAGGAAGGATGGACACTCACACAGGGGTAAGCTTCAGTACCTTTACTAGTGATGCTGCAGGCACGGTCCAGGGTACTCCAGGTGAAGGGTGCACTTCTGGACTCTACCCAGTGAGCGGGTATAGGGCCTCCTGATCCGTTGCTTTATACTCTAAGCTTCTGGCCTGCCTGGAGCTGGGCCTAGCTTGGTTACTGTCTCTCTCTGCACCTGCTGACTAGAGATGAGCGTTGTTCTACTCGAACTGTTCGCCAATCTCAAATTCGACCTGTTTTGGGCGGTGTTCGAGCCGTTCGGCGAACACGAACAATTTGAGAAAAATTCAGCTGTTCGAGGTTATGTTCGATAACTGTTCGTGCACCAAAATCATAACTGGATTTTTTCTCAGTAATGATGAAAATTAATGTTAATACGCAGTTTGAGTGTACAGCGGGGTGGGGGGAGGGGCAGGGGATGGATCTCTGCAGGAACAATGAAGATCTCCATTTTTTTTTCTCTTTCCCGCATTTGCAGTGGGGAGGTGCAATCTGTCAGCCTATCAGCAGCGCACACACGGAGCGAAGTGCTTTTTTTCACACAAGCAAGGGCATGTGTCATTGGCAGTGTATGTCACATGTCCTTGCCCTATAAGACCAAGCCATTTTCCCCGTCGCCACCATTTTCTCACTGCTGCAGCTGCGTGTTAGACGGCACCGCTGTTGCTGTGTGCGCTATACCTTGTTAATTTCAAGCCAATTTTCGCACAAATATACAGATAGCTTTGGAGTAGGGAATAGTTGTGATTGCAGTCCTTTTAAGGACTAGGTTACAGCATTTCCTACGACTTTTATCAGGGAGGTCTGTGCTCTTAAATAGATAGGTTGTGGGAGTAAAGACTAATTGTAATTGGAGTCCTTTTCAGGACTAGGTTACATGAGTTCCTATCAGTTTTTGCCAGGCAGGTCTGTGCCAGTGCTGTGCAAGTTTTTTTCACAGCATTTGGCTGAATCTAGCAAAGCTAATCCTTTTTGGCCTATTGCAGAGTGTGTTAGTCAGTGGAGTAGCCTATCTGTGTTGCAAGATATAACACCTGTGTATAGAATACCAATTTTTTTACTGCACCTAGTGAAGTAAAATCTTTTGGGCATAGCATCATTCTATTAGTCCATCTATACTGACCTCCATCAGGTTGCAAACTGAATATAATTTTTTTCTGCATCTAGCTCTGAAAAAATATTTGGGCTTCTAGCAGTGTGTGGGACTTGGTCTATTAGTCCATCTATACTGACCTCCATCAGGTTGCAAATTAAAAATAATTTTTTTCTTCATTTAGCTTTGAAAAAATATTTGGGCTTCTAGCAGTGTGTGGGACTTGTTCTATTAGTCCATCTATACTGACCTCCAGCAGGTTGCAAATTGAATATAATTTTTTTCTGCATCTAGCTCTGAAAAAATAGTTGGGCTTCTAGCGGTGTGTGGGACTTGGTCTATTAGTCCATCTATACTGACCTCCATCAGGTTGCAAATTAAAAATAATTTTTTTCTGCATCTAGCTCTGAAAAAATATTTGGGCTTCTAGCAGTGTGTGGGACTTGGTCTATTAGTCCATCTATACTGACCTCCATCAGGTTGCAAATTAAAAATATTTTTTTTCTGCATATAGCTCTGAAAAAATATTTGGGCTTCTAGCAGTGTGTGGGACTTGGTCTATTAGTCCATCTATACTGACCTCCATCAGGTTGCAAATTAAAAATAATTTTTTTCTGCATCTAGCTCTGAAAAAATATTTGGGCTTCTAGCAGTGTGTGGGACTTGGTCTATTAGTCCATCTATACTGACCTCCATCAGGTTGCAAATTAAAAATAATTTTTTTCTTCATTTAGCTCTGAAAAAATATTTGGGCTTCTAGCAGTGTGTGGGACTTGTTCTATTAGTCCTTCTATACTGACCTCCAGCAGGTTGCAAATTGAATATAATTTTTTTCTGCATCTAGCTCTGAAAAAATAGTTGGGCTTCTAGCGGTGTGTGGGACTTGGTCTATTAGTCCATCTATACTGACCTCCATCAGATTGCAAATTAAAAATAATTTTTTTCTGCATCTAGCTGTGAAAAAATATTTGGGCTTCTAGCAGTGTGTGGGACTTGGTCTATTAGTCCATCTATACTGACCTCCATCAGGTTGCAAATTAAAAATAATTTTTTTCTGCATCTAGCTCTGAAAAAATATTTGGGCTTCTAGCGGTGTGTGGGACTTGGTCTATTAGTCCATCTATACTGACCTCCATCAGGTTGCAAATTAAAAATAATTTTTTTCTGCATCTAGCTCTGAAAAAATATTTGGGCTTCTAGCAGTGTGTGGGACTTGGTCTATTAGTCCATCTATACTGACCTCCATCAGGTTGCAAATTAAAAATAATTTTTTTCTGCATCTAGCTCTGAAAAAATATTTGGGCTTCTAGCGGTGTGTGGGACTTGGTCTATTAGTCCATCTATACTGACCTCCATCAGGTTGCAAATTAAAAATAATTTTTTTCTGCATCTAGCTCTGAAAAAATATTTGGGCTTCTAGCAGTGTGTGGGACTTGGTCTATTAGTCCATCTATACTGACCTCCATCAGGTTGCAAATTAAAAATAATTTTTTTCTTCATTTAGCTCTGAAAAAATATTTGGGCTTCTAGCAGTGTGTGGGACTTGTTCTATTAGTCCTTCTATACTGACCTCCAGCAGGTTGCAAATTGAATATAATTTTTTTCTGCATCTAGCTCTGAAAAAATAGTTGGGCTTCTAGCGGTGTGTGGGACTTGGTCTATTAGTCCATCTATACTGACCTCCATCAGGTTGCAAATTAAAAATAATTTTTTTCTGCATCTAGCTCTGAAAAAATATTTGGGCTTCTAGCAGTGTGTGGGACTTGGTCTATTAGTCCATCTATACTGACCTCCATCAGGTTGCAAATTAAAAATAATTTTTATCTGCATCTACAGTACCTCTGAAAAAATATTTGGGCTTCTAGCAGTGTGTGGGACTATTTGTATTAGTCCATCTATACTGACCTCCATCAGGTTGCAAATTCAAAATAATTTTTTTCTGCATCTAACCCAGCCAATAGTTTTGGCCTAATACCACAGTTTGGCCACTCAGCTCTGCTCGGTTACCATCCATTGTTTTTTTGTGCAAACAACTCCAGAGTTGTGAATTAGTTAACCACCAAAATGAGTGGAAAAAGGCCTGCTGCTGGTGGAAAGGGGAATAGGCGTGTTGGGAAGGGGAAAAAAGGTTGTGTCCGTGGGGTAGGTGTTAAAGCAACAGTAACATCTGCAGAAGAAAGACCATCTTCCAGCCAAACTAAAATGTCTACTTCTTTTAGCGGACAATGTGATAAGATTCCTTTCTTACGGCCACGCCAATCGCTACAAATTCCAGATGAGGCACAAAAACAGCAGGTGCTTCAACGGATATCAAGTGCTCCTTTAAGTGGGCTCTCCTCCACATCAACTTCAACATCACAAATACTCCAGTCCTCAAAGGTGTCACCCAAATCGCACTTGCTTCCTCACAGCTCCCAAATCTCCAGCTGCCCATCTGAGTATGAGGTAGAACAGATGGTTGAGTCTGCAGAGCTGTTTACTCATACTATAGCCTGGGAATCAGAGGTCGACTCCAGCGCTTCTGTGAATCCAGACGAGGAAATGATCTGCAGTGATGCCCAGAATCTTTATGAGTCGGATCCAGGACCAGACGCAGAAGGTTCTGACCATAATGTAGACCCTCATTCCCAAACTGTAACTCCTGTTGGTGGAAACAATGAGGAAGACGATGATAAGACTCAAATACCTGATTGGAGCGACAACTTTAGTTTTTTGTCAGGGCAGGAACAGGTTGGCTCTGAGGACGACGGGTGTGATAACGCACAGGGTGATGATGATGAGGTCGGAGATCCCACTTACTGTCAACCCACAGTCAGCCAAGAGATGAGGTCAGCAGAGGAGGTGGAGGAAGATGCTAGTGACGACGAGGTCAGGTTGCGCCTTCCTGGACAGAGACGTAGTACTGGAAGCACGTCAACAACTGCATCCTCAAACACAACTCTGCCTCTCACCACAAGTCGTGGTGGCTCTTCAGGTCGCATGGGTGCTAAGCCTTGCATAGCCTGGGCATTTTTTCAGATCGATAAAGATGACCCAACTCGTGTTATCTGTAACATTTGTCAGCAAAAGCTAAGTAGAGGCCAAAAAATACATAGTTTGAGTACTTCATGCATGAACCGGCACATGGACATGAAGCATAAGTTGCAGTGGGAAGCTCAGTGTGCTACAATGCGGCCTAGCCGGCCGGGCCAATCACCGTCTGCCATATCTTGTGCATCCGCGGCCTCTTCATCCTCTGTGACTGGGGGGACAGCAGTCACACCTGTTTTGGGGCGCAGACCTGCCACCTCTTTACCCGCAACAGCCAGCGTGATTGGCAGGTCATCATTTTCTTTGGAGGTGGTAACACCAGCTGGTGTTGAGCGCTGTCCGACATCGATAGCACCACCTTTGGATCAAGGCAACCTAACATGTCCGCCTGCATCTTCCTCACAGACCGGCAGTTTGCCGGGGACACCCTTATCAACCCCGTCTAAGCACAATAGCCAGCCCTCGGTCCCTCAGATGTGGACAAGTAAAAGACCATTTCCTCCTAGCCATGAGAAAGCTAAGAGGTTGAATTTCACCATCTGCAAGCTCTTGGCTACAGAAATGCTGCCTTTCCGCCTGGTGGACACAGAGGATTTTCGAGACCTTATGTCCGTCGCAGTGCCCCAGTACCAGATGCCCAGTCGGCACTACTTCTCAAAGAAAGGTGTGCCTGCGCTCCACCAGCATGTCGCACACAACATCACCGCTTCTTTGAGAAACTCTGTGTGTGACAGGGTGCATTTCACCACAGACACTTGGACGAGTAGGCATGGACAGGGGCGTTACATGTCGCTGACTGGGCACTGGGTAACTATGGTGACAGCAGGACAAGGGGCTGCTGTCCAAGTCTTGCCGTCCCCACGAGTTGTGCGTCAATCCTCTTTATGTCAAAGTTCCTCCACTGCTTCTGCCTCTTCAACCTCCTCTCGGTCTTCCACCTGCACCCAAAGCCTGTCTGGTCATGCCACAAGCTTTCTAACTGCGCAGAAGGGATCCTGCACACCTCCTTACTATGCTGGCAGTAGGGCTCAACGTCATCAGGCGGTTTTTACATTGAAATGTCTGGGAAATGTGAGTCACACAGCTGAGGAGTTGTGGTCAGCTCTGGAGAACCAATTTCATGAATGGTTGTCTCCACTGGACCTGAAACCAGGGAAGGCCGTGTGCGACAATGCTGCAAACCTGGGTGCGGCCCTTCGCCGGGGCAATGTCACACACGTGCCTTGTATGGCTCATGTGTTGAACCTGGTTGTCCAGCAATTTTTAGCCCACTATCCCAGACTAGATGGCCTTCTGCAGAGGGCACGGTCGCTGTGTGCTCACTTCCGCCGTTCGCATCCCGCAGCTCAGCGACTTACATCTCTACAGAAGTCGTTGGGCCTGCCACTTCACCGGCTAAAATGCGATGTGCCTACCCGGTGGAATTCAACTCTGCACATGTTGCAGCGACTGTGGCAGCACCGACAAGCCCTGGTGCAATACGTTCTGACGTATAGCCTGGGCCAACGAGATTCAGAGGTGGGGCAAATCACGCTGGAGGAGTGGTCTCAGATCAGGGACCTATGCACCCTTCTGCACAGTTTTGAAATGGCGACGAAGATGTTTAGTTCTGACGATGCCATTATCAGCATGACTATTCCGGTGATTTACATGCTGGAGCACATGTTAAACAGAATTCGGAGTCAGGTGGTGGCACAAGAGGAGGTGGAGGAAGTAGAGGAGGAGGAGTTGTATGCGGAAGGGCTAACATCTGCAAGGTCCAGACGGTCGGCAGCACCAAGGCGGCAGGCATGTGAGGGTGGGGGAGATGGTTTTACCAGGGCGCATGGTAGCAGCCAAACTAGTGAGGAAGGTGCAGGAGCCCAGGAAAAAGTGGAGGACGAACTGATGGAAGACTCATCAGATGAGGGAGACCTTGATCACATTTCTGTTGTGCGAGGTTGGGGGGAGAGGACAGAGGAAGGAAGCATGATTGTTACCTCGCCACCAACACAACAGGGACTTGGTGCTCCTGGATGCGCAACACACATGAGTGCCTTCTTGCTGCACTACCTGCAACATGACCCTCGAATTGTGAGAATTAGAAATAATCCTGACTACTGGGTTGCCACACTGTTAGATCCCCGGTACAAAAGTAAATTTGCAGAAATTATTCCTGCCATAGAAAGGGATGCACGCATGCAGGAGTATCAGCAGAGACTGTTGCAGAATCTTACATGTGCTTTTCCACAAAATACCAGTGGTGCACGTAGTGAATCTCACAGTTCCAACTTGCCAACCGTGGGACCGTCAAGTGTTCAGCACTCAAACCGTAACAGAACCACAGTATCTGCTGGTAACATCAATTTTGCGGAATCATTTCACCACTTTTTTAGCCCATCCTTTGCAAGGCCACAGGAGACAAGAAGTCTGACACATAGTCAACGCCTAGAGACGATGGTACAGGAGTATCTCCAAGTAAACATTGAAGCCACGACTGTGTCACTGGACCCTTGCTCTTTTTGGGCTTCCAATCTGGATAAATGGCCGGAGCTAGCCACTTACGCCTTGGAGATCTTGTCATGCCCCGCAGCCAGCGTTCTGTCTGAACGTGTGTTCAGCGCTGCTGGTGGTGTGCTGACAGATAAGCGCACGCGGCTCTCCACTGATAATGTAGACAGACTCACGTTCATAAAGATGAACAAATCATGGATCCGAAACGACTTTTCTACCCCTGTGTCATCCTGGGGAGAGTAAAAGCTTGATGATTGGTTAAAATCACCCTACCAACCGTTTTAAGCTTTCAAATTACTAATCATGTTTATCTGTATCTTGACTGGAAAATAATTTGGGCTTTGTAGCAGTGTGCAGCACTGATCCTATTAGGCCATCTATACTAAAGCTTCACCAGATTTAAAATTAAAAATAATTTTTAGCTGCATCTAGCCCGGAAAATAATTTTGGGGCTCCGAGATGCGCAAGGCACATAAGTGCCTTCTTGCTGCACTACCTGCAGCATGACCCTCATATTGTCAGAATTCGAAGTAATCATGACTACTGGGTTGCCACACTCTTAGATCCCCCAAACTTTTCGATCAACCTTTTCATTTTAATAAAGACCAAAAAAATGGTCATTTTTGAAATTATAAGCATTAGCAGGTTGTTAGAAACTGAAATCAAACAGTTTTCAACTCAAAACTTTATTCTAGGTGATGTTACATTTTCACATAGGACCCCTTGTTCGAAAGGAGCTTCTGAACTCTCTCGTCCATTGAATTTGTCAGGTTTTGGATGGTTTCTGCTTCAATTGTTTTGCATGAGGACAGAATACCCTCCCAGAGCTGTTGCTTAGATGTGAACTGCCTCCCGCCATCATAGACACTCCTTTTAATGATGCTCCAAAGGTTCTGAATGGGGTAGAGGTCAGGGGAGCATGGGGGGTCACACCATAAGTTTGTCCCCTTTTATGCCCATATCAGCCAGAGATGCAGATGTTTTATGTGCAGCATGAGATGGTGCATTATCATGCAGAAAAATGATCTTGCTGTGAAATACACGGTTCTTCTTCTTGAACCATGGCAGGAAGTGCTGTTTGAGAAAATCCACATACATTATGGAGTTCATCTTTAGCGCCTTCAGGGATCCTATAGGGGCCGACAATCTCTCTCCCCATGATTCCAGCCCAAAATATTACTCCACCTCCTCCTTGTTGGCGCTGTAGCCGTGTTTGCGTGGGGTGTCCATCAACCAGCCATCCTCCACTCCATCCATCTGGACCATCGAGCGCTGCACGGCACTCATCTGTGAACAAAACAGTTTTGAAATCAGTCTTCATGTAATGTTTGGCCCACTGGAGCCGTTTCTGCTTGTGTGAAGTGGATAGAGGAGGTCGACAGGATGGCGCATGCACAGCTGCAAACCTCTGAAGGACCCTGCATCTTGTTGTTCGGGGGACGTTGGAGGCACAAGCAGCTTCAAAAACTTGTCTGCTGCTATGACAAGGCTTTTTTGCCGCTGCTCTTTCAACCTGACGTAATTGCCTGTAGGAAAGAGTCCTCAATTTGCCCTTATCAGCACGCACACGTGTGTACTGTGAATCAGCTACATACTTCTTGATTGCCAAGACACTTCATCCTGATCATCGCACAGTGTTGATTGTAGTCATGCCTTGACCTAAACACTCCACAATTTGTTGCTTCTCAGCAGCCGACACATCCTTTTTCTTTCCCATTTTGGCAGAAAATGTAGGCTGCTTAATAATGTGAGAGAGCCTTCTTAAGTAGTCTTGCCTTTCATTGGACACACCTGCCAAACTAATTAGCACAGGTGTCTGCAATTGCTTACAGTGATATAAAGAGCCCTGACACACATCACCATCAATGAGTTTAACTGACAAACAAACAAATTCTTCCCTTATCACTCCTAAACACTTTTTGTATAATAATTTGGAACGCAGTGTACATGTGCTTTTCCACAAAACACCAGTGGTTCACGTAGTGAATCTTACAGTTCTAACTTGCCAACCGTGGTCTGTATGGAGTTGTTCAATAAAGGGCCCAAAATTAAGATAACATAGATGGGAGAGGTCTCTATGAATAGGAATTCCTAAGTATTTGATACCCTGTGAGGGCCAGGCAAAGGGAAAGTTGGACTGGATGGAATCCTATATGGATTTGGGGAGGGAGACATCGAGGGCCTCAGACTTCGCTGCATTGATTTTAAAATTTTACCATGTAACAAAGTGATCTATTTCAGCCATAACAGCATGGATGGATATATGTGATTGAGTGATATATACTAGGACATCATCAGCAAATAGAGAGCACTTGTACTCGGTGCCTCCCACCTCAATCCACCTAATATTGGGGTTATGGCGAATTGATGAGAGCAGGTGCTCCGTCACTAGGATGTATAAGAGAGGGGACAGAGGACATCACTGCCTTGTCCCATTGGTGATTGTGAAAGGTGATGAAAATGTTCTGACGCACCCCCTGGGCCTTGGGACACCCGGAGCCGGACCCTTTTTGGTGGATGCTGGTGGTTGTAGTCTTCGTGGCGGCGACCCAGTTCCGTGGCTCAGGGCGGTCAAACCAGTGGCGGAACTATTTATGTGGTTTTCATGTTTAAATGTCCGACTACGCCACCCGTGGATTGCGGTCAGAGTGAACCGCCGCTACAGGGCAGACCACTGAGGCTGGTGTTGTGGGTGCAGCAGAGCGTAGCATAACTCCCCACGGGAGGAGTATAGCCTCAGGGCAGTGTATGCGGAGGATGGGGGTGATGGTGCAGGGCAGCAGCAGTAACGACACGGAGTCAGTGATGCAGTTCAGGGCCTTTACTCACAGTTCTTATTATCCAGACCACGTCTGCAGGTAACGGCTGCCCACGTCGTACTGTGCTCACCAGGTGAGGGGCTCAGACAACTCCCAGATAACTTTGGAGCACTTCACAGGACCCCCTTTGTGTGTCCTTTGTCTGGCCTTTCTTACCAACACTTCTGTCCGGCTGCCTCGGGCCTCCTCTTGGTAAACTTGGCGCCAGTTTCCCTGACCCTATGTGGTGCCTTCCTAGCGGGTGTAGCGAGGGGCTGCGCCACATAAAATGTCAGAGCCTCCGGTTTCTAGCTGAGGGTCGTTTCCTGCCTCCACTAGTTCGGGGACCGGTCTCCCCCTTTGGCCTGACCCCTCCACGCAGGTGGATTCGGGCGTGCGGTGGCGACTCGCCCGTCCGCACCCCTGGGATCCCTTCATTCCTCGTTCCTGGAGCCTTCTCCGCTCCTCTTCCTTCCTTCTCCCTCTTCCAGGCCTGGGCCTCTGTTACTAGGCCCGCCTCCGGAGCAGAGCTCATGCAGAGCCCCTGCTCCCTGCCACTTCTGCTCAGACTTCTCTGCACTGAACTAAGATGGTGCCCACCTTTTATACTCCCTTCTCAATGCACCCAGGAACTGCTTCCTCCCTGCTCCTGCACTACAGGGTTCCCCTTCCTCAGTGTTCCCTCCCCCCACTCCAGCCAGGGACAGGGACTGTCGTGCCCATCTCAGGAGCATATTGGTCGCCCTGCCCCACGGCAATGTGGTGTAATGCATGCAGGTGTCGGGTCCTGATCCACACTCCATCCTTACCTGAGAGTGAGATATCACACCTCTGGGTGAGGTGCAATACGTCTGTAGCAACCGAGCCCTCAGGGTGCTACAGTTCCATTTATCTTCAGCCTAGGTGACGTATTGCGATACAGGGCCGTGATTTTGGCTATAAAAGGGTCCCCTAGACCCCTACCCCAAGCTTTTTAAGAGAATCATATATGGCGTGCCAGGAGACTCTATGGAATGCTTTCTCAGCATCCAACGAGAGTATCTAATTACAAATTTTTAACTGCATCTAGCCCAGGAAATACTTTGTGCCTAGTAGCAGTGTCTGCTAGTAAGCGGATTATCCCGGCTGTTAAGCAAGCTGCACCACCTGTAGTTTAGACACTTAATTTTTTCAAAGGAAATGCTTCGGGACCATGGGATACTTAGTGAAGAGCATCAGGAGGCACCCCAAGGCATAGGGGCTGGGACTGGCAGTAGGATGCCTTGCGGTGGACAGCCGAGCTCGATCCTTATAAAAGCTTTTTAACTGCAGCAGCTTTAGTGGACGCTACTGGAGCTGGAATTACCGCGGCTGCTGGCATGAGACTTGCCCTCCAATAGATCCTTGTAAATGGATTTAAAGTGTATTCATTCAAATTAGAGAGACAATTTAAATTAAAAAGCTTAGAGCTGCCTCCACCACAGGGGGGCTCGCTCGACCCACCAGCGGACAGGCACCAGTATTGGGAGAGGGGGGCTGGCCGTCAGGGTTCACCGCGGCTCTGGCACAAACCCGGCGACACGGAGGTGGCACGGGCAGGAGCGGACTGGCCGTGTCGGCTTCTCACTTTTTGGATTTTAGAAGGGCATGACATGCCTATATCTGTGTCTCCCCCTCCTTTTACTCCTCCACCTCTTTTATTTTCGCATGACTATATGTACTTGTCACTTTTCCATGTGTTAGTTATGTCTTCTGAGTAGTGTTGAGCATTCCGATACTGAAATATCGGGTATCGGCCGATATTCACTGTATCGGAATTCCGATACTTAATTCCGATACTTTTATAATATCGAATACCGGAATCGGAAGTTCCCATAATGCCTGCGCTCTGCAGTGTCTCTGAAGGATGACAAGCTGGATGGCAGCGCGATCCAGCTTGTCATCAGAATGCCATCCCAGCGTGGGAGAATTCTCCTGATTGTTTAAAAGCCGGCGCGCGGTAAAAAGCCGCCGGCTTTTAAACAATCACGCAGCCCCATACTGCTTCCCCGCAGCCTCCCACCCCGATCCTCCGCTCCCCTCGCCACCTCCCATCCCGATCGTAAATTAGGACCGGGCGGGGAGCGCAGCACCAAGGAGCGAAGGACCCGGGCGGGGAAGCCGGCAGTGAAAAGACTTCACCGCCGGCTTTCCCGTTCTGTGCTGCGCTTTCCCGCCGGTTATTTCAAATGAACAGCTGAGGTATCAGGTGATGCCGATCAGCTGTTCATTTGAAGTAGCCGCGGTGCCCTCGGAGGGTTCATGTGAGTTCATGCTTGACTGCATGAACTCACATCAACTTTCCCACGGCCGCACAGGTCAGCCTCACCTCCCAGACCCGTCATGATTAGTGTGTGCGGGGTGTGTGTGTGTGCGGGGTGTGTGTGTGCGGGGTGTGTGTGTGCGGGGTGTGTGTGCGGGTGTGTGTGCGGGGTGTGTGTGCGGGGTGTGTGTGCGGGGTGTGTGTGCGGGGTGTGTGTGTGCGGGTGTGTGTGCGGGTGTGTGTGCGGGCAGACATAGGCCGATGTGACACTACTACTCCCATCGGCCTATGTCTGTCCCCCGTCCACTCCTGCCAGCAGGATCAGCTCGATGGGAGCAGTAGTTCCCATCAGCCTGATCCTGCTATTTAAATTGCCCTACTGTGTCCCCAATAAATGTTAAATACATGTCATTGGTGGCCAGTGGTTACCTAAAAGAAATTAGTTCATACATTACCTGTCCCCGCCGATCGCCACCTAAAATAAAGTAAAAAATAAAAAACTACACCTATACTCACCAAGACACCTAATTCCCCGAAGCCATCGATCTCCTGTAATAAAATATAAAATAATAAACCACAACCTTATCCTTACCCCTCCGTAGTAGTCCACGAGTGTCCCACGAAGATCTCCAGTTCAGAGCAGCCACATAGAATGTGACCGCTCTGAACCGCTGCCGCCGCTAGAATGACGGGGCCGTAAGGGTTCACCGGAGTTCAGGCAGCGCTGCTCCGGTTAGCTCCTTTACGGCACTGCTGTATCGTGAGAAATTCCCACGGTACAGCACTGCCGTAAAGGAGGTCTCCGGAGCTGCGCTGCCTGAATGCATTCCGGTGACCTCAGTCAGTGGCTCCCGCTGCCGGGAGCGGACGTGTTCCCGGCAGCGTGAGCTTACAGCAGCCATGCACAGCTGTCACCATCTCCAGATGTGACAGCTGTGCATGGGAGATCAGCGCAGGAACGTGGACAGGTAACTATTTTTTTTTTAGTAAACTAAGAATTAAATAAAATGGTGTTTTATTTCAAATAAATTATTTTTTTCTGGGTGTAGTGTGTTTTTTCTTTTTAACACTTTGTAGGTTAGTAATGGGGGTGTCATATAGACGGCCATCATTACTAACCTGGGCTTCATGGCAGCTGGCGCTGACATGAACCCCACCACTATTACCCCCTGCCACCGCACCAGGGCAGCGTGGAAGAGCGAGGCTAAGTGCCAGAATTGGCGCATCCTATGGATGCGCCATTTCTGGGGCGGCTGACGGCTGGTGTTTCTAGCCTGGGAGGGGGCCAATATTCATGGCACCCTTCCTGAGCTATTAATATCAGCCCCCAGCTGTCTGCCTAGCCTTTGCTAGCTATTAAAATAGAGGGGACCCCACGTCATTTTTTTTGGGGGGGTCCCCCATTTTAATAGCTAGTAAAGGCTAGGTATTCAGCTGGGGGCTGATATTAGTAGCCTGGGAAGCTCCGTGGGTTTTACCCCCTTCCCAGGCTTCAAACATCTGCCCCAGCCGTCTGCTTAACCTCCGCTAGAGACTAAAATTATGGGGGATCCCACGCCATTTTTTTTTTAAATAAATCCTTTATTTTAACACTAAATGACATTTGAGGACTTAATAAAGATGCAGTCCCTAAATTATTATTTATTTTTTAATAAATTTTTCCCAAAACTTTTGACGTGGGCTTCGCCATATTTTTGTATGCCAGCCAGGTACAGCATCCAGCTTCTATGAACGCGCCATTTTCCGGGGCGGCCGCGGACTGCAATTTTCAGCGGGGGGGGGGAGGGCAAAAAGCTTGGGCCTCCCTGCGCTGCAGATTCCATCCCCCAGCTGCCTAGTTGTACCTGGCTGGACACAAAAATAGGGAGAAGCTCCACGTTTTTTTTTTTTTAATTATTTCATGAAATTCATGGAATAATTAAGAAAAAAAGGGCTTCCCTATATTGTTGTGTCCGGCTAGGTACAAATAGGCAGCTGGTGGTTGGGGGCAGCCCGTTCCTGCCTGCTGTACCTGGCTGGACACAAATATAGTGTGAAGCCCCACGTCAATTTTTTTTTAATTATTTCAGGAAATTCATGAAATAATTAAAAAAAAATTATGTGGGGCTTCGCCCTATAATTGTGTCCAGCCAGGTACAGCAGGCAGGAACGGGCTGCCCCCAACCACCAGCTGCCTATTTGTACCTAGCCGGACACAACAATATAGGGAAGCCCTTTTTTTCTTAATTATTCCATGAATTTCATGAAATAATTAAAAAAAAAAATGTGTGGCGCTTCGCCCTATTTTTGTGTCCAGCCAGGTACAACTAGGCAGCTGGGGGCTGGAATCTGCAGCGCAGGGAGACCCAAGCTTTCTGGGTCCCACCCGCTGCAAATTGCAGTCCGCAGCCGCCCCGGAAAATGGCGCGTTCATAGAAGCGCCATCTTCTGGCGCTGTACCCAACTCATCCAGGGCCCTGGTGCGGTGGCTCACTGGGTAATAAAGGGGTTAAGGCCAGCTTGGCATTATCAGCTGGCCCTAAGCCCGAAATTCATGGGGTCACGCCAATATTAGACATGACCGCCATGAATTTCTAGTAAAGTATTTAAAAAAAACACAAACACCCAGAAAAAAGTCCTTTAATTGAAATAAAGACACAATTCTTTATTGTTCTAAATTAAACCATACTTACCGCCACACCCATTCCAGCTGAAGCCAACGATCTCCTGCAATAAAAGTAAAATAATAAAGCAACCTCATCCTTACCTTTCCATGGTTCCCAGGACAGCTTCAGCTCTGCTACATCGAGATGACAGGCTGGACCGCAGCAGAACGCTGCCATCCAGCCTGTCATCCCGCGGACACTGAGAAGCGCAGGCATGCTTGCGCTCCTCAGTGTCTTTCTGTGACGTCATCCAGATGAGCCGAGGTCATGTCCAATGAACTCAGCTCACCTCATGCACGTCACTGACAGCGTGGGAAAATTCTCCTGCACTCAGCGCTTCAGCGTGAGAATTCTCCCACGCTGTCAGTGACGTGCATGAGGTGCGCCGAGTTCATGGGACATGACCTCACCTCATGCACGTCACTGACAGCGTGGGAAAATTCTCACGCTGAAGCGCTGAGTGCAGGAGAATTCTCCCACGCTGTCAGTGACGTACATGAGGTGAGCCGAGTTCATTGTCGGCTCATCTGGATGCCGTCACAGCCAGACACTGAGGAGTGGAAGTATGCCTGCGCTTCTCAGTGTCTGCGGGATGACAGGCTGGATGGCAGCGTTCTGCTGCGGTCCAGCCTGTCATCTCGATGTAGCAGAGCTGGAGCCGTCGTGGGAGCCATGGAAAGGTAAGGATGAGGTTGCTTTATTATTTTTCTTTTATTGCAGGAGATCGTTGGCTTCAGCTGGAATGGGCGTGATGGTAAGTATGGTTTAATTTAGAACAATAAAGAATTGTGTGTTTATTTCAATTAAAGGACTTTTTTCTGGGTGTTTGTGTTTTTTTTAAATACTTTACTAGAAATTCATGGTGGTCATGTCTAATATTGGCGTGACCCCATGAATTTCGGGCTTAGGGCCAGCTGATAATGCCAAGCTGGCCTTAACCCCTTTATTACCCAGTGAGCCACCGCATCAGGGCCCTGGATGAGTTGGGTACAGCGCCAGAAGATGGCGCTTCTATGAACGCGCCATTTTCCGGGGCGGCTGCGGACTGCAATTTGCAGCGGGTGGGGCCCAGAAAGCTTGGGCCTCCCTGCGCTGCAGATTCCAGCCCCCAGCTGCCTAGTTGTACCTGGCTGGACACAAAAATAGGGCGAAGCTCCACGTTTTTTTTTTTTTAAATTCATGAAATTCATGGAATAATTCAGAAAAAAAGGGCTTCCCTATATTGTTGTGTCCGGCTAGGTACAAATAGGCTGCTGGTGGTTGGGGGCAGCCCGTTCCTGCCTGCTGTACCTGACTGGACACAAATATAGGGCGAAGCCCCACATCAATTTTTTTAAATTATTTCATGAATTTCCTGAAATGATTTAAAAAAAATTGACGTGGGGCTTCGCACTATATTTGTGTCCAGTCAGGTACAGCAGGCAGGAACGGGCTGCCCCCAACCACCAGCTGCCTATTTGTACCTGGTTGGACACAACAATATAGGGAAGCCCTTTTTTTCTTAATTATTCCATGAATTTCATGAAATAATTAAAAAAAAAAAATACGTGAAGCTTCTCCCTATTTTTGTGTCCAGCCAGGTACAACTAGGCAGCTGGGGGATGGAATCTGCAGCGCAGGGAGGCCCAAGCTTTCTGCCCCCCCCCCTCCCCCCGCTGAAAATTGCAGTGCGCAGCCACCCCGGAAAATGGCGCGTTCATAGAAGCTGGATGCTGTACCTGGCTGGCATACAAAAATATGGCGAAGCCCACGTCAAAAGTTTTGGGAAAAATTAATTAAAAAATAAATAATAATTTAGGGACTGCATCTTTATTAACTCCTCAAATGTCATTTAGTGTTAAAATAAAGGACTTATTTTAAAAAAAATTGACGTGGGGCTTCGCCCTATATTTGTGTCCAGCCAGGTACAGCAGGCAGGAACAGGCTGCCCCCAACCACCAGCTGCCTATTTGTACCTGGCCGGACACAACAATATAGGGAAGCCCTTTTTTAAAAAAATTATTTCATGAAATAATTAAAAAAAAATTGACGTGGGGCTTCGCACTATATTTGTGTCCAGCCAGGTACAGCAGGCAGGAATGGGCTGCCCCCAACCACCAGCTGCCTATTTGTACCTGGTTGGACACAACAATATAGGGAAGCCCTTTTTTTCTTAATTATTCCATGAATTTCATGAAATAATTTTAAAAAAAAATGCGTGGGGCTTCGCCCTATTTTTGTGCCCAGCCAGATACAACTAGGCAGCTGGGGGCTGGAATCCGCAGCGCAGGGAGACCCAAGCTTTCTGGGCCACCCCCGCTGCAAATTGCAGTCCGCAGCCGCCCCAGAAAATGGCGCGTTCATAGAAGCGCCATCTTCTGGCGCTGTACCCAACTCATCCAGGGCCCTGGTGCGGTGGCTCACTGGGTAATAAAGGGGTTAAGGCCAGCTTGGCATTATCAGCTGGCCCTAAGCCCAAAATTCATGGGGTCACGCCAATATTAGACATGACCACCATGAATTTCTAGTAAAGTATTTAAAAAAACACAAACACCCAGAAAAAAGTCCTTTAATTGAAATAAACACACAATTCTTTATTGTTCTAAATTAAACCATACTTACCACCACGCCCATTCCAGCTGAAGCCAACGATCTCCTGCAATAAAAGTAAAATAATAAAGCAACCTCATCCTTACCTTTCCATGGCTCCCACGACAGCTTCAGCTCTGCTACATCGAGATGACAGGCTGGACCGCAGCAGAACGCTGCCATCCATCCTGTCATCCCGCAGACACTGAGAAGCGCAGGCATACTTCCACTCCTCAGTGTCTGGCTGTGACGGCATCCAGATGAGCCGAGGTCATGTCCAATGAACTCCGCTCACTTCATGTACGTCACTGACAGCGTGGGAAAATTCTCCTGCACTCAGCACTTCAGCGTGAGAATTTTCCCACGCTGTCAGTGACGTGCATGAGGTGAGCTGAGTTCATTGGACATGACCTCACCTCATGTATGTCACTGACAGCGTGGGAGAATTCTCACGCTGAAGCGCTGAGTGCAGGAGAATTTTCCCACGCTGTCAGTGACGTGCATGAGGTGAGCTGAGTTCATTGGACATGAACTCGGCTCATCTGGATGACGTCACAGAGAGACACTGAGGAGCGCAAGCATGCCTGCGCTTCTCAGTGTCTGCGGGATGACAGGCTGGATGGCAGCTTTCTGCTGCGGTCCAGCCTGTCATCTCGATGTAGCAGAGCTGGAGCTGTCCTGGGAACCATCGAAAGGTAAGGATGAGGTTGCTTTATTATTTTTCTTTTATTGCAGGAGATCGTTGGCTTCAGCTGGAATGGGCGTGATGGTAAGTATGGTTTAATTTAGAACAATAAAGAATTGTGTCTTTATTTCAATTAAAGGACTTTACTCTGGGTGTTTGTGTTTTCTTTTAACTTTGACTATGGGGTTAGTAATGGGGGTGTCTTATAGACGCCTCTCCATTACTAACCTGGGCTTGATGTCAGCTGGCATTATAAGCTGACATCAACCCCAACCCTATTACCCCCTGCCACCGCACCAGGGCAGCGTGGAAGAGCGAGGCTAAGTGCCAGAATTGGCGCATCCTATGGATGCGCCATTTCTGGGGCGGCTGACGGCTGGTGTTTCTAGCCTGGGAGGGGGCCAATATTCATGGCACCCTTCCTGGGCTATTAATATCAGCCCCCAGCTGTCTGCCTAGCCTGTGCTAGCTATTAAATTAGGGGGGACCCCACGTCATTTTTTTGGGGGGGTCCCCCATTTTAATAGCTAGTAAAGGCTAGGTATTCAGCTGGGGGCTGATATTAGTAGCCTGGGAAGCTCCGTGGGTATTACCCCCTTCCCAGGCTTCAAACATTTGCCCCAGCTGTCTGCTTAACCTCCGCTAGAGCCTAAAATTAAGGGGAACCCCACGCCAATTTTTTTTTAAATAAATCCTTTATTTTAACACTAAATGACAAGTACAGTAATCAACACTGTCACTGTAATTCATATATATGTGACTGACATGTTTCTATCTATCTAATCTATGTGTGATTCTCTATTCCTTCTATTCTAAATTGTCGGGTACAGATGCTGAATTGCCGGCCGGCTTTCTTAAAGAGACGGTGCATGAAAACACTATTATTTTTTTAAATAAATCCTTTACACTAAATGACAAGTTCTGTAAGCAACACTGTCACTGTACTTCTTATATATGTGACTGACATGTTTCTATCTATCTAATCTATGTGTGAAGCTCTATTCTGTCTGTTATAAATTGTCGGGTACAGATGCTGAATTGCCGGCCGGCTTTTTTAAAGAGACGGTGCACGAAAACACTAATATTTTTTTTAATAAATCCTTTACACTAAATGACAAGTACAGTAAGCAACACTGTCACTGTACTTCATATATATGTGACTGACATGTTTCTATCTATCTAATCTATGTGTGATGCTCTATTCTTTCTGTTGTAAATTGTCGGGTACCGGTGTATGCCGCTGCTGAATTGCCGGCTTTTCATGTCATTCTACATTATTCTTAGTTGTTTTACTTCATGTAGAATTAACCTACAAGGAAAGAAAGGGTTTATTTTCATTCCGATATTTGTGTCCCATTGACTTGCATTGGTTTCCGGTATCGGAATCGGCGATATCCGATACTTTTTGGGTATCGGCCCGATCCAATCCGATACGATATTTCCTGATATCGGAAGGTATCGCTCAACACTACTTCTGAGCAGTTTGTCAGCTTTTGGACACCTTTGAAGGTGTTTTCTATGTGTTTCTATGTGTTTTTGTTTGCCTGCCATTGGTTTTAACGGTGTTCGAAGGTGTTCGACGAACAGTTCGACGAACAGTTCGGCGAACACACGGGTGTTCGACGAACCGAACCGAACTCGAACACTACGGGGTGGCTCAACACTACTGCTGACCTGGTGGTAGGGCCTTCTCTTTGGAGATCACTCTCCCTGGACGCTGGGACATCAGTGACTCCTAGCCCTGGTACTTTAGTCAGTGTTCGGTGAACCTGGGATCTGTAGTCCTCCAGGGGTTCCGGTGGTTCCTACTGGGTGTAATGGGGTCCCTGTAGGCGCGGACCCGACGTCCGGTATATATATTGTGGTGAGCCTGGTATTCTCCTCTGCCCCCTCACTACTTCTTACTTCTCCTCTCGCCTTCGGCCCACTCAATTCCCTCACTAGGCTTCTACACGTGCTGTAGGCCTTGGTTCGCCTAAGCACAGCAGCCAGTTTGCTGCTTTCTTCACTGCTCTCTGAGCGTCAACACACTCTCAGCCCACTCTGAGCTCTGTCCCTCTCTGTGTCTCAGCAGGAACTAATCTCTTCTCTAGAGTGACTGCCTGGCTCCACCCTCCCTTTATATATCCCTAACAGGCTCCCTCTGCTGGTCTGAGGTGGTAGGGTGGAGGTGTGTGAATGTGTGAGGGCCTCTTGTGAAGAAGTCCATCCATGCACCCTTCTGGGCTCTTTGGCACCACTGCGCAGCAGGGCGCCACATTCCCGCCTAGTAAAACTCAGTACTCCTGGACTGAAGCATTTTTCCAAAACAGGTTAACAATAACATTTCTTCCCTTTATGGGAGGCACTTTCTTGAGCTTTAGAGATAACATTATGAACAAATATTTATAAAACAAGTTCAGAGTTTTTCAAGTAAATGGTGTCCATTTCACCGATGAAGGAACATGAGGGACCCGCCTGAAAACCCTCAACGTTGGCCCTGGGCGTGCTGGACCACGTCTTCCGCCACGCCAAACAGGTTTTTGTTGAGTGGTCACTTAAAAGGGCACTCCATGGAGTGCAACTATGTACAGGACAGTTTTTGGGCTGCTCACAGTCCTCAGCCTACAAGTCTTTTTTTATCCTTACGGGTAACTAAATGCACATATATTTAATTTCAGTTTATACAATAAACATTATGCAATACCCTACTGGGTAACTATTTATACTTCAGGTATTTTTAACTTACTCCTTATACCTGACAGGGACCTGGCCTTTTGTACTGCGTGTTGACCTACGTAGTACTGGGGTGTTGTTGTTGTCTGTGTTTACATTGTCCGCTACCCTATCAGATCTATGTGTGGGTAAATTGTAGAACTCTCTTAACCTCTCTATGGGGCTGGCAGGTACACTGGTTACTGGGCCTTCTGGCTCTGCTTTACTGGTGATCCCTCTTCCGGGAATTCTTCCTGAGCAGGCTCTTCTGGGGCACTTACAGGTTCTACTTGCTGTGGAGGGTCTTCTGGCTGTTGGTAGAAGTGGATCACAAGTATTATCACTGCTCCTCCTAGTTGGGGCCAATCTGCCGGGAAATCTCCTAATTCAGTATGTATTACTGCTTCTTTAGGCTCCTCCGGTATGATGAGAGGCACTTCTTTCTGGGGCTTTAGCAGACCTGGACACAACTTCAGATGGTCTCTAGATACCGTTGCAGTCATTTTTCCTCCGTCCTTGGTAATTACACAGGTCTTCCTGTTATCAAATCTTGAATTTAACACAGTGTAGGGTTCCCTCTCCCACTGGTCATCAAGTTTGTGGCTTCTTCTTTTTCTCTATAGCACAACTTCTCCAGGTGCTAGGGGTTCTGCTGTCGCACTCTTGTTGTACTGTGCTTCCTGCTTGTCTCTTACCCTATTCAGACTATCTTCGACACAGGCTTGTACTCTCCTGTACTGTTCCTGTCACGTCGTGTCCCAGTCCTCAGTGGACATATCTGCTTCGAGTTCTACTACACCAAGCTCCAGGTCCATGGGCAACTTTCCGGGTCTTGCTCGCATGAGATATGCCGGAGTACAATTGGTGGAACTCACAGGTATGTGGTTCTACAGATCTACCTGGTCAGATAGCTTGTCTGGCCACTGGTTTCTTTCTTCTAGCGGTAAGGTCTTCAATAGGTCGATGACGATGTTATTCATCTTTTCATATATAACCCATTGGTTTGGGGGTGGTACGGTGTAGTCCGGATCTTCATACACTCGTACAGATGGCAGAACTCCTTGAACAATTCGGCTTCAAAGGCAGGGCCTTGATCTGTCAGCACCTGCTCCGGGTATTCCTGGGGCCTGCAGAAGCACGCCTGAAACGTCTTCGCCGCAGTTTCTGCCGTCAGATCCTTGATGGGGGCGACCAGCAGGAACCGGGAGTAGTTATCCACCATGGTCAGGGCATCGGAATATCCTGACCTGCTGGGTGACAGCTTGACATGATCCAGGGCCATGATCTCCAAGGGTCGAGTTGTCTTGATGGTTTGCAGGGGTGCCTTCTGGCTGCTGTAGTCTTTTCTTCTGAGGCTACAGGGTCCACAATCCCGGCACCATCTCTCTATGGAACTGCGCATTCCAACTCAATAAAACCAACCTTTCAGCAGGGTTTCTAGCTTCTTCCAGCCAAAGTGCCCGGCTTGATCGTGGTAGGCCTCCAACACCATCTGGATGTCCGTCCTAGGCACTACGATCTGCCATACCATCTCATGGGTCCTCGGGTTGACGTACCTTCGGCACAGCTTCTCTCTATAGATAAACAGCCGGCTTCTCTCATTCCACAGTTGCTTGGCTTGTGAAGACACGTCCTTCTCCAGGGAGGAACCTTCCTGGGTTATCAGTTCTTTGATACGGCTGACAACCAGGTCGCTGTCCTGGGTCTCCTTCCTGCTGTGGTGAGGCAAAGGGTTTAACGTCTTACCGCGATGCCTCCTGGTGGCTCGTTGCTTGTGGACCATTCCATTACGGTGGAAGGCAGGTAGCTCAATCTCCTCCAGGTCATCCACTTCTTCTTCAGTGTCCGACTGGTGAGGCATCCTGGACAGGGAATCGGCGTTGGCATTCTTGCGGCCTGCCCGATACTTAATGGTGAACTGGTAGTTTGACAGCCGAGCCATCCATCATTGTTCCATGGCTCCTAACTTGTCTGTTTCCAGATGAGTCAAGGGGTTATTATCAGTGTAGGCAGTGAACTTACTGGAGGCCAGGTAGTGCTTGAACCGCTCAGTGATGGCCCAGACCAAGGCCAGGAACTCCAAATTGAAGCTGCTATAATTCTCTGGGTTCCTCTCGGTCGGGCGGAGCTTCCTGCTTGCATAGGCGATCACCTTCTCTCGGCCATTCTGCATCTGACTTAACACAGCTCCTGCATCATCAGGATTAGTCTCTACTACAATTAGTCCCTGGTCCTTCAGTTCCACTCTTCCCACCTTTACTGCCACATCCTTAACCCCGATTAGGTTAAGGGGAAGGCCATTGGAGGCATACACAGAAAGGTTTGGAGCTGGCGTGCGAAGTTCGTCTATGGACTAGAACCTTTTGTAGAGGACATCTGGCATGATGGTTTCTTGATATCCAGTGTCCAGCAGGGCAGGTGTTGCGATGCCGTCCAGCACAATGGACAGGAAAGGTCTTCATCCCATGAACCAATGTTACCAGATTGATGGGCCTGCTTGATTTACTTCTGGGTGCCGGCCCTCGGCCCCAGGGTTTGCTTGTTTAAAGGACAGTTCCGCACTGTGTGGCCAGCCTTCTGGCAGCGGTAGCAGATGAATTCTCCTGGAGGGTGACGTTGGTCGTTGGTCCTCCCATGGGGTGGCGTTGTCCTCCTCCGGGGCGGCGTTGTCCTCCTACGGGGTGGCGTTGTCCTCCTTCTTCTTCTCATCCAGGGGACATCCTCAGGGCTGTTGGTGAGTTATATCCTTCCATCTGGCTCGGGCTCCTCGTGTAGCTGCAGGGTGCTCAGGACAGTGGCAAGGGTTTTATTTTACTGGCGCACTTCAGAGCGTAGGCTGTCCAGCTCGCTAGGAGGCACTGTTTGCATCTTTGTTTCGGCCATTAGTGAAGGAGCAGTGGGTGCTGCGGCCACTGGGGTGGCCCCACCCTGGTAACGTTGGACAGCAGTATCTGTTGTTTCCAGGGGCTGTAGACCCTTTATAGCCATGTCCTTCAGGGTGACAAAGGTGGCATCTGGATGATCCAAGACCCACCACTGTACAGTTTTGCTCTCCTCCTGGGACCTTAACCCCCGGATAAACTGTTCCGTCAGCATTTTATTTTTATCTTGTATGCTGGCTGGGCTAACCTGTTTCAGGGCCCGCAGGGCTTCCTGTAAGCACCATGCATAGTCCCTGATACTGTCCTCAGTTTTCTGGACACAATGATAGAACCTCATCCTGAGATCCGTCTCGGTGCGGTTTTCAAACACAGTCTGCAGTCTCTTAAAGATGATGGATACTGATTCCTGGTTTGCGGCTGGCCAGGTTTCAACCTCCCGCTCTGCAGCACCAGTCAATTTTCCCAAAACTACAGCAGCTCTCTGTTTGCCTTTCAAAGAATACATATCTAGCACACTGCATATTCTTCTCTTGAATCCGGACAGGGTGTCCGATTTGCAGTTATACTGGGGGATCCACTTCGCCCCAGGGATATACGGCAGGGCCATAGGTAATAAAGGGGTCACGACCCCTGCTGGTGGAGCGGCCGCTCTGGCCTGTGCAGTGCCGGGCGTTAGTTGGGCATCAGAAGCGTTAACCAATGCTCCGGCGGCTTGCTGGTCGTCGGCCATGTTGGCACCCCCCTTGTGAACCGGAGGCTACCTTCTTCACTTTTTTTATCAGCTAGCCAGCAGCTCCGCGGGCGACGGTCTTCTTCCAGGACCTTGCGTCGCTCGCGTCTGACATCAGAGCGTCCTCTCGGCTCCTTCCAGGACCTGATGCTTCCTGGTTCGACTTCAGGGGCAGGGCGTGTCCTGGGCTTCGAGAGCTTTTCACAATCACGCCTCTCGGGTTCCCGCGGTTACGCCCCTCTTCTTCCCGCGCTGCAGATCGATAATGGCGGCGGTCCTCACCGCAATTTGACACACAGTTCAGTTCAATAAAGGCGCACAGTACCCGGTGACAACGGGCACGCAATCCTGTTCGTGACGCCAAAACATGACGCGCCCCCAGGGCCGTGGGGTACTCGGCAGCCGGGCCTCTGGTTGCCGGTAGGATATCACGGTGGCTGGCCCGATCCGTGGCCCAGGGCGGTCAGTGAAATGGGGAAAACTTCTATTATTTGGGGTATTCTTTTCTAAAATTCTAAAAATCGTGACACCACCTGTGGAATGCGGCTACAGGGTGCCGCCGCTGCAGAGCAGTTCTCTGAGGCAGATAGTAGGGCAGCTTGTGATGGAATGGCTCCCCACAGGTGGAGCAGGCCTCAGGGCAGCATGGGGGATATACTGGATGGTTGTAACATACCTGGCGGCGTCCTTGCATGGTGGTCCATCTCCCACTGTGCAAGAGAGCGCACTTGATCTCCTGTCCAGAGTGTCTCTCTGGCTTCCCTCCATGCTGTCTGTTTGTGTCTGTCTCTGCTGCTTAAGGGCGGCGCCCGATCACTTCCTGCTTTTTGTACCTGCTGTGGGTCACGCCCCTTGTGCGTCCTCAGCCTATTGCTGTCTGACACTTGGTATATAGCTCAGCAGCTCCCTTCTATCCCTGCCTGAGCATAAGTGTTTTCCTTCAGTGTGTGCTTGCACTCTGAAGGTGCCAGGTCCCGTCTTTGTTTCCTTGTCTGCCTTTCCTGGAGGCTGTATTTCCAGGCCTGTCTGAACTTAGTCCTGTATGTCTCCTGCTTTGCGGTATTAGTTCCCGTGTCTGAACTAAGTCCTGTATGTCTCCTGCTTTTCTGTATTAGTTCCCGTGTCTGAACTGAGTCCTGTATGTCTCCTGCTTTGCGGTATTAGTTCCCGTGTCTGAACTGAGTCCTGTATGTCTCCTGCTTTGCGGTATTAGTTCCCGTGTCTGAACTGAGTCCTTTCTGTGTATCTTGTCTGTCCTGTCTGAACACGCTCCTAGCCTGTTCCCCCCGCCTTCTAGGGGCCGATTACCTAGACCCGCTCCTGTCTCTTGTCAGTCCTGTCTGAACACGCTCCTAGCCTGTTTCTCCTGCCTTCTAGGGGCCGATTACCTAGACCCGTTCCTGTATCTCGTCTGACCTGTCTGAACTCGCTCCTAGCCTGTTCCTCTCGCCTTCTAGTGGCCGTTTTCCTAGACCCGCTCCTGTATCTTGTCTGTCCTGTCTGAACACGCTCCTTGCCTGTTCGTTTCGCCTCTCTGGGGGCAGTATTCCCAGACCCGCTCCTGTATCCCGCTGCAGTGTCGGTCCCCTCCGTACACTCAGTTCCAGTCTGAACTCTCTCCTATCCTTTACCTGTTTTTCCTCTATGTCCGTTCCCTTCCTTTTTCTGCAGAGTCTGAACTCGTACCTAACTCCTGCCTGTTGTCTCTGTACTCCCGTTTGTGAGTTTGTGGTCCACTCGCTACTTCACTGCAAGTACCCTGTGGGTGTCTGGCTCTGTCTTTCCCTTCCTGTCTGTTCCGTGTGAACAGAGTCCTGTCCTGCCCTGCTTCTGCCCGCTGCTCTGGCAGTCCTGTCCTGCCCTGCTTCTGCCCGCTGCTCCGGCAGTCCTGTCCTGCCCTGCTTCTGCCCGCTGCTCTGGCAGTCCTGTCCTGCCCTGCTTCTGCCCGCTGCTCCGGCAGTCCTGTCCTGCCCTGCTTCTGCCCGCTGCTCCGGCAGTCCTGTCCTGCCCTGCTCAGCCTTGTCTGCACTCTAGCTGTGCTTGCCTGTAACCCTCTGCCTGTATTGTTCCTGAGTCCCGGTGTGTACTGGGTCCTATCCCGCCTGTGTTCCTACCTGCTAGTGCCTCCCTGTCTGCACTCTAGCTGTGCTTGCCTTTACCCCCCTGCCTGCATACCCGCCTGCCTGCATACCAGTCGTGCCTGCCTATACCCACCAGTCTGTGTGCCAGCCTACCAGCCTGTTCCTGTATTCCCCTGTGTGGGTCAACAGCCGTGTCCGGGGTCTGTCCTGGAGTAGCACCTGGTCCCTCTGCTCGGTTCCTCCTTGGTGCACTGGCGTCGTATGCCGTCGTGCGACCCTGGTCGGATCGGGTGAATACTTAGTCACGCCCCTCCAGGCATTCACTCTCCGGCACGGTCCAGTGGAATCACTACAATCACACGCACACGCCGCTTAGCCCGGGCGTGTGCATAACAATGGTGGTGCAGGGGAGAGACAGCAGGACGGTCCCGGAGGAAGGATGGACACTCACACAGGGGTAAGCTTCAGTACCTTTACTGGTGATGCTGCAGGCACGGTCTAGGGTACTCCAGGTGAAGGGCGCATTTCTGGACTCTCCCCAGTGAGCAGGTATAGGGCCTCCTGATCCATTGCTTTATTCTCTAAGCTTCTGGCCTGCCTGGAGCTGGGCCTAGCTTTTTTACTGTCTCTCTCTGCACCTGCTGACCTGGTGGTAGGGCCTTCTCTTTGGAGATCACTTTTCTGGACGCTGGGACGTCCATGACTCCTAGCGCTGGTACTTTAGTCAGTGTTCGGTGAACCTGGGACCTGTAGTCCTCCAGGGGTTCCGGTGGTTCCCACTGGGTGTAAAGGGGTCCCTGTAGGCGCGGACCCGGTGTCTGGTATATATATCGGGGTGAGCCTGGTATGCTTCTCTGCCTCCTCACTACTTCTTCCATTTCCTCTCGCCTTTGGCCCACTCAAGGCCCTCACTAGGCTTCCACACGTGCTTTAGGCCTTGGCTCGCCTAAGCACAGCAGCCAGCTTGCTGCTTTCTTCACTGCTCTCTGAGCGTCAACACACTCTCAGCTCAATTTGAGCTCTGTCCCTCTGTGTCTCAGCAGGAACTAATCTCTTCTCTAGACTGACTGCCTGGCTCCACCCTCCCTTTATATATCCCTAACAGGCTCCCTAAGCTGGTCTGAGGTGGTAGGGTGGAGGTGTGTGAATGTGTGAGGGCCTCTTGTGGAGAAGTCCATCCATGCACCCTTTTGGGTTCTGTGGCACCACTGCGCAGCAGGGCGCCACATTTACAGTAGACTGTGGGCCAACCTCTGTCTTCTAAAGTGAGGAATTCCCTCTTCTATTTCATAGAATATCCTTGTAATCAGCGGTGTAACAATCAAAACCACAATTACAAGAGACTGACCACATTATTAAGACTACACTGTGGACTGAATGACCACAGCATTTAAAAGGACTGACAGTCCACAGCATTTTAATTAGTTGTGGACTGACTGACAACAGCATTTACACTAGATGTGGACTACCTGACCACATTTACAGTAGACTGTGAACCGATTGAGCATAAAATTTAAAATAGACTGTGGACTGTCTGACTACAATTTTTATAATAAAATGCAGACCGACTGACCACAGTCTTTATCTTTGAAACAAGTAATTTTGGCCCTAGAGTGTTATACTTTTTGATGTGTATAGCATGTAGCAGTAACATATTATCACTCTTTTGAATATTTACAGGTGACTGACGCCCATGGTGGGATTTCAAACGTTTCCTTGTAGACTCCAAGAAAAGAATGTGGAAAGTCACATAACAGGTAATTAATATTCATATTAATTACTGATAATAGTCAGTCTAGGCATAAGTTCTAGACCTGCGGAGGTGTGACAACACCTTTCTGATACATGAGAATATACTGTTAGTGGTTTACATATGTATATTTTCTATACACAACTCCTAGTATAACACAACCATATCTTAGGTAGAGACATATGGAACATTTCTTTTCCTTATCCTCTGTCTTCTAAAGTGAGGAATCCCTTATTCTGTTTCATAGAATAGCCTTGTAATCAGCGGTGTAACAATCAATATCGCGATTACAAGAAACTGACCACAGTATTAAGACTACACTGTGGACCAAATTACCACAAAATTTACGAGGACTGACAGTCCACAGCATTTAAATTAGGTGTGGACTGACTGACAACAGCGTTTACACTAGTCTATGGATTGACTGGAAGACAGCAATTACTGGAAAGGGGCATCATACTCGGAAGAATAGAATGAAGAAGGCAAAGAGGAAGACCAGCAACCAATCCAAATGATTAACACTATCAAGATAAAATGGTGAAGAAAACCATAGTGGGCATATCTAGTCTTGCACAAAATTGATCTTCCCAAAGATCGTTAATTCATCCAGTCGTCATGGCTAGAGTTTCAACCGAAGGCCGTTAATAATAAAAAATGGACTGACTGACCACAGCATTCACACTAGTTGTGGACTGCCTGATCATATTTACAGTAGACTGTGGGCCAACCGCTGTCTTCTAAAGTGAGGAATCCTCTATTCTATTTCATAGAATAGCCTTGTATTTAGTGGTGTAACAATCAATACCGCGATTACAAGAGATTGACCACACTATTAAAATTACACTGTGGACTGAATGACCACAACATTTAAAAGGACTGACAGTCCACAGCGTTTGAACTAGTTGTGGACTGACTAACAAGACCATTTACACTAGTCTAAGGATTGAATGGAAGACAGAAATCAATCTAAAAGGACATCATACTTTGAAGTATAGAAGGAAGAAAGCAAAGAGCAAGACCAACAACCAATCCAATGGATTGATACTATTAAGATAATGGTGAAGAAGACCCTAGTGGACCTATTTAGTCTTGCACAAGATTTATCTTCCTATAGATCGTTAATTCATCAAGTCGTCATGGCTCGAGTTTCAACCTAAGGCCTTTAATTATAAAGAATGGACTGACTGACCACATTTACAGTAGACTGTGAACCGATTGAGCTTAAAATTTAAAATAGACTGTGGACTGTCTGACTACAATTTTTATAATAAAATGCAGACCGACTGACCACAGTCTTTATCTTTGAAATAAGTAATTTTGGCCCTAGAGTGTTATACTTTTTGGTGTGTATAGCATGTAGCAGGAACATATTATCACTCTTTTGAATATTTACAGGTGACTGACGCCCATTGACATGGTTGGATTTGAAATGTTTCCTTGTGGACTCCAAGAAAAGAATATGGAAAGTCACATAACAGGTAATTAATATTCATATTAATTACTGATAATAGTCAGTCTAGGCATAAGTTCTAGACCTGCGGAGGTGTGACAACACCTTTCTGATACATGAGAATATACTGTTAGTGGTTTACATATGTATATTTTCTATACATGACTCCTAGTATAACACAACCATATCTTAGGTAGAGACATAAGGAACATTTATTTTCATTATCCTCTGTCTTCTAAAGTGAGGAATCCCTTATTCTGTTTCTTAGAATAGCCTTGTAATCAGCGGTGTAACAATCAATACCGCGATTACAAGAGACTGACCACAGTATTAAAACGACACTGTTGACCAATTGACCACAAAATTTACGAGTACTGACAGTCCACAGCATTTAAATTAGGTGTGGACTGACTGACAACAGCATTTACACTAGTCTATGAATTGACTGGAAGACAGCAATTACTGGAAAGGGACATCATACTCGGAAGAATAGAAGGAAGAAGGCAAAGAGGAAGACAAGCAACCAATCCAAAGGATTGACATTATCAAGGTAATGGTGAAGAAAACCCTAGTGGACCAATCTAGTCTTGCACAAAATTGAACTTCCCAAAGATCGTTAATTCATCCTGTCGTCATGGCTAGAGTTTCAACCGGAGGCCGTTAATAATAAAAAATGGACTGACTGACCACAGCATTCACACTAGGTGTGGAGTGCCTGACTACAGCATTCACACTAGCTGTGGGCTGCCTGATCATATTTACAGTAGACTGTGGGCCAACCTCTGTCTTCTAAAGTGAGGAATCCCCTATTCTATTTCATAGAATAGCCTTGTGATCAGCGGTGTAACAATCAATACCGCTATTACAAGAGACTGACCACAGTATTAAGACTACACGGTGGACCAATTGACCACAAAATTTACGAGGACTGACAGTCCACAGCATTTAAAGTAGGTGTGGATTGACTGACAACAGCATTTACACTAGTCTATGGATTGACTGGAACACACCAATAATTGGAAAGGGATATCATTCTCGGAAGAATAGAAGCAAGAAGGCAAAGAGGAAGACCAGCAACCAATCCAAAGGATTGACACTATCAAGATTATGGTGAAGAAAACCCTAGTGGTTCTATGTAGTCTTGCACAAAATTGACCTTCCCAAAGATCATTAATTCATCCAGTCGTCATGGCTAGAGTTTCAACCGAAGGCTGTTAATAATAAAATATGGACTGACTGACCACAGCATTCACACTAGTTGTGGACTTCCTGATCATGTTTATGACGCGCCCCCAGGGCCGTGGGGTACTCGTCAGCCGGGCCTCTGGTTGCCGGGGGGATATCACGGTGGCTGGCACGGTCCGTGGCCCAGGGCGGTCAGTGAAATGGGGAAAACTTCTATTATTTGGGGTATTCTTTTCTAAAATTCTAAAAATCGTGACGCCACCTGTGGAATGCGGCTACGGGGTGCCGCCTCAGCAGAGCAGTTCTCTGAGGCAGATGGTAGGGCAGCTTGTGATGGAATGGCTCCCCACAGGTGGAGCGGGCCTCAGGGCAGCATGGGGGATATACTGGATGGTGGTGCAGGGGATAGACAGCAGGACGGTCCCGGAGGAAGGATGGACACTCACACAGGGGTAAGCTTCAGTACCTTTACTGGTGATGCTGCAGGCACGGTCCAGGGTACTCCAGGTGAACGGCGCATTTCTGGACTCTCCCCAGTGAGCAGGTATAGGGCCTCCTGATCCATTGCTTTATTCTCTAAGCTTCTGGCCTGCCTGGAGCTGGGCCTAGCTTTTTTACTGTCTCTCTCTGCACCTGCTGACCTGGTGGTAGGGCCTTCTCTTTGGAGATCAATTTTCTGGACGCTGGGACGTCCGTGACTCCTAGCGCTGGTACTTTAGTCAGTGTTCGGTGAACCTGGGACCTGTAGTCCTCCCGGGGTTCCGGTGGTTCCCACTGGGTGTAAAGGGGTCCCTGTAGGCGCGGACCCGGTGTCTGGTATATATATCGGGGTGAGCCTGGTATGCTTCTCTGCCTCCTCACTACTTCTTCCATTTCCTCTTGCCTTTGGCCCACTCAAGGCCCTCACTAGGCTTCCACACGTGCTGTAGGCCTTGGCTCGCCTAAGCACAGCAGCCAGCTTGCTGCTTTCTTCACTGCTCTCTGAGCGTCAACACACTCTCAGCTCAATTTGAGCTCTGTCCCTCTGTGTCTCAGCAGGAACTAATCTCTTCTCTAGACTGACTGCCTGGCTCCACCCTCCCTTTATATATCCCTAACAGGCTCCCTCTGCTGGTCTGAGGTGGTAGGGTGGAGGTGTGTGAATGTGTGAGGGCCTCTTGTGGAGAAGTCCATCCATGCACCCTTTTGGGTTCTGTGGCACCACTGCGCAGCAGGGCGCCACATTTACAGTAGACTGTGGGCCAACCTCTGTCTTCTAAAGTGAGGAATTCCCTCTTCTATTTCATAGAATATCCTTGTAATCAGCGGTGTAACAATCAATACCACAATTACAAGAGACTGACCACATTATTAAGACTACACTGTGGACTGAATGACCACAGCATTTAAAAGGACTGACAGACCACAGCGTTTTAATTAGTTGTGGACTGACTGACAACAGCATTTACACTAGATGTGGACTACCTGACCACATTTACAGTAGACTGTGAACCGATTGAGCATAAAATTTAAAATAGACTGTGGACTGTCTGACTACAATTTTTATAATAAAATGCAGACCAACTGACCACAGTCTTTATCTTTGAAACAAGTAATTTTGGCCCTAGAGTGTTATACTTTTTGATGTGTATAGCATGTAGGAGGAACATATTATCACTCTTTTGAATATTTACAGGTGACTGACGCCCATTGATATGGTTGGATTTGAAATGTTTCCTTGTGGACTCCAGGAAAAGAATATGGAAAGTCACATAACAGGTAATTAATATTCATATTAATTACTGATAATAGTCAGTCTAGGCATAAGTTCTAGACCTGCTGAGGTGTGACAACACCTTTCTGATAAATGAGAATATACTGTTAGTGGTTTACATATTTATATTTTCTATACACGACTCCTAGTATAACACAACCATATCTTAGGTAGAGACATAAGGAACATTTATTTTCATTATCCTCTGTCTTCTAAAGTGAGGAATCCCTTATTCTGTTTCATAGAATAGCCTTGTAATCAGCGGTGTAACAATCAATACCGCGATTACAAGAGACTGACCACAGTATTAAAACGACACTGTGGACCAATTGACCACAAAATTTACGAGTACTGACAGTCCACAGCATTTAAATTAGGTGTGGACTGACTGACAACAGCATTTACACTAGTCTATGAATTGACTGGAAGACAGCAATTACTGGAAAGGGACATCATACTCGGAAGAATAGAAGGAAGAAGGCAAAGAGGAAGACAAGCAACCAATCCAAAGGATTGACATTATCAAGGTAATGGTGAAGAAAACCCTAGTGGACCAATCTAGTCTTGCACAAAATTGATATTCCCAAAGATCGTTAATTCATCCTGTCGTCATGGATAGAGTTTCAACCGGAGGCCGTTAATAATAAAAAATGGACTGACTCACCACAGCATTCACACTAGGTGTGGAGTGCCTGACTACAGCATTCACACTAGCTGTGGGCTGCCTGATCATATTTACAGTAGACTGTGGGCCAACCTCTGTCTTCTAAAGTGAGGAATCCCCTATTCTATTTCATAGAATAGCCTTGTAATCAGCGGTGTAACAATCAATACCGCTATTACAAGAGACTGACCACAGTATTAAGACTACACGGTGGACCAATTGACCACAAAATTTACGAGGACTGACAGTCCACAGCATTTAAAGTAGGTGTGGATTGACTGACAACAGCATTTACACTAGTCTATGGATTGACTGGAACACACCAATAATTGGAAAGGGATATCATTCTCGGAAGAATAGAAGCAAGAAGGCAAAGAGGAAGACCAGCAACCAATCCAAAGAACTGACACTATCAAGATTATGGTGAAGAAAACCCTAGTGGTTCTATGTAGTCTTGCACAAAATTGACCTTCCCAAAGATCATTAATTCATCCAGTCGTCATGGCTAGAGTTTCAACCGAAGGCTGTTAATAATAATATATGAACTGACTGACCACAGCATTCACACTAGTTGTGGACTGCCTGATCATGTTTATGACGCGCCCCCAGGGCCGTGGGGTACTCGTCAGCCGGGCCTCTGGTTGCCGGGGGGTTATCACGGTGGCTGGCCCGGTCCGTGGCCCAGGGCGGTCAGTGAAATGGGGAAAACTTCTATTATTTGGGGTTTTCTTTTGTAATTATTCGTGACGCCGCCTGTGGAATGCGGCTACAGGGTGCCGCCGCTGCGGAGCAGTCCTCTGAGGCAGATGGTAGGGCAGCTTGTGATGGAATGGCTCCCCACAGGTGGTGCGGTCCTCAGGGCAGCGTGGGGGATGTACTGGATGGTTGTGCAGGGAAGAGACGGGAGGACGGTCCCGGAGGAAGGATGGACACTCACACAGGGGAAGCTTCAGTACCTTTACTTTTGATGCTGCAGGCACGGTCCATGGTACTCCAGGTGAAGGGTCAACTTCTGGACTCTACCCAGTGAGCGGGTAGAGGGCCTCCTGATACGTTGCTTTATTCTCTAAGCTTCTGGCCTGCATGGAGCTGTGCCTAGCTTGGTTACTGTCTCTCTCTGCACCTGCTGACCTGGTGGTAGGGCCTTCTCTTTGGAGATCACTCTCCCTGAACGCTGGGACCTCCGTGACTCCTAGCCCTGGTACTTTAGTCAGTGTTCGGTGAACCTGGGACCTGTAGTCCTCCAGGGGTTCCGGTGGTTCTTACTAGGTGTAAAAAGGGGTCCCTGTAGGCGCGGACCCGTTGTCCCGTATATGTATCGGGGTGAGCCTGGTATGCTCCTCTGCCCCCTCACTACTTCTTCCTTCTCCTCTCGCCTTTGGCCCACTCAAGGCCCTCACTAGGCTTCCACACATGCTGTAGGCCTTAGCTCGCCTAAGCACAGCAGCCAGCTTGCTGCTTTCTTCACTGCTCTCTGAGCGTCAGCACACTCTCCGCTCACTCTGAGCTCTGTCCCTCTCTGTGTCTCAGCAGGAACTAATCTCTTCTCTAGACTGACTGCCTGGCTCCACCCTCCCTTTATATATCCCTAACAGGCTCCCTCTGCTGGTCTGAGGTGGTAGGGTGGAGGTGTGTGAATGTGTGAGGGCCTCTGGTGGAGAAGTCCATCCATGCACCCTTCTGGGTTCTGTGGCACTACTTCGCAGCAGGGTGCCACATTCCCCCATAGTAAAACTCAGTTCTCCTGGACTGAAGCATTTTTCCAAAACAGGTTGACAATAACATTTCTTCCCTTTATGGCAGGCACTTTCTTGAGCGTTACAGATAACATTATGAACAAATATTTATAAAGCAAGTTCAGAGTCTTTCAAGTAAATGGTGTCCATTTCACCGATGAAGGAATATGAGGGACCCGCCTGAAAACCCTCAACTTAGGCCCTGGGCGTGGCTACAGGGCATAGGTGATCCAGGTGCTGGACCACGTTTTCCGACACGCCAAACGGGTTTTTGTTCAGTGGTCACTTAAAAGGGCACTCCATGGAGTGCAACTATGTACAGGACAGTTTTTGGGCTGCTCACAGTCCTCAGCCTACAAGTCTTTTTTTACCCTTACGGGTAACTAAATGCTCATATATTTAATTTTAGTTTATACAATAAACATTATGCAATATCCTACTGGGTAACTATTTATACTACAGGTATTTTTAACTTACTCCTTATACCTGACAGGGACCTGGCCTTTTGTACTGCGTGTTGACCTACGTAGTACTGGGGTGTTGTTGTTGTCTGTGTTTGCATTGTCCGCTACCCTATCAGATCTACGTGTGGGTAAATTGTAGAACTGTCTTAACCTCTCTATGGGGCTGGCAAGTACACTGGTTACTGGGCCTTCTGGCTCTGCTTCTACTGGTGATCCCTCTTCCGGGGATTCTTCCTGAGCAGTCTCTTCTGGGGCACTTCTGGGGCACTCTACTTGCTGTGGAGGGTCTTCTGGCTGTTGGTAGAAGTGGATCACAACTATTATCACTGCTCCTCCTAGTTGGGGCCAATCTGCCGGGAAATCTCCTAATTCAGTATGTATTACTGCTTCTTTAGGCTCCTCCGGTACGATGAGAGGCACTTCTTTCTGGGGCTTTAGCAGACCTGGACACAACTTCAGATGGTCTCTAGATACCGTTGCAGTGGTTTTTCCTCCGTCCTTGGTAATTACACAGGTCTTCCTGTTATCAAATCTTGAATTTAACACTGTGTAGTGTTCCCTATCCCACTGGTCATCAAGTTTGTGGTTTCTTCTTTTTCTCTTTAGCACAACTTCTCCAGGTGCTAGGGGTTCTGCTGGCGCACTCTTGTTGTACTGTGCTTCCTGCTTGTCTCTTACCCTATTCAGACTGTCTTCGACACAGGCTTGTACTCTCCTGTACTGTTCCTATCGCGTCGTGTCCCAGTCCTCAGTGGACTTATCTGCTTCTACTACACCATGCTCCAGGTCCATGGGCCACTTTCCGGGTCTTGCTCGCATGAGATATGCCGGAGTACAATTGGTGGAACTCACAGGTATGTGGTTGTACAGATCTACCAGGTCAGATAGCTTGTCTGGCCACTGGTTTCTTTCTTCTAGCGGTAAGGTCTTCAATAGGTCGATGACGATATTATTCATCTTTTCACATAACCCATTGGTTTGGGGGTGGTACGGTGTAGTCCGGATCTTCTTACACCCGTACAGATGGCAGAACTCCTTGAACAATTCGGCTTCAAAGGCAGGGCCTTGATCTTTCAGCACCTGCTCCGGGTATCCATGGGGCCTGCAGAAGTACACCTGAAACGTCTTCGCCGCAGTTTCTGCCGTCAGATCCTGGACGGGGGCAAACACCAGGAACTGGGAGTAGTAATCCACAATGGTCAGGGCATAGGAATATCTTGACCTGCTGGGAGACAGCTTGACATGATCCAGGGCCACGATCTCCAAGGGTCGAGTTGTCTTGGTGGGTTGCAGGGGTGTCTTCTGGCGGCTGCAGTCTTTTCTTCTGAGGCTACAGGGTCCACGATCCCGGCACCATCTCTCTATGGAACTGCACATTCCAACCCAATAAAACCGACCTTTCATCAGGGTTTCTAGCTTCTTCTTGTGGAGACGCGTCCTTCTCCAGGGAGGAACCTTCCTGGGTTATCAGTTCTTTGATACGGCTGACAACCGGGTCGCTGTCCTGGGTCTCCTTCCAGCTGTGGTGAGGCAAAGGGTCTAACGTCTTACCGCGATGCCTCCTGGAGGCTCGTTGCTCGTGGACCATTCCATACGGTGGAAGGCAGGTAGCTCAATCTCCTCCAGGTCATCCACTTCTTCTTCAGTGTCCGACTGGTGAGGCATCCTGGACAGAGCATACTTAATGGTGAACTGGTAGTTTGATAGCCGAGCCATCCATCGTTGTTCCATGGCTCCTGACTTGGCTGTTTCCAGATGAGTCAAGGGGTTATTATAAGCGTAGGCAGTGAACTTACTGGAGGCCAGGTAGTGCTTGAACCACTCAGTGATGGCCCAGACCAGGGCCAGGAACTCCAACTTGAAGCTGCTATAGTTCTCTGTGTTCCTCTCGGTCGGGCGGAGCTTCCTGCTTGCATAGGATCTCCTTTATCACCTCAAAGGATTCAGATTTCTCCTTACCCCAATGGAGCGGGGGGTTCTGCCTCTTCTGGACTGTCCTACCAGGAGATCTTGCAAAGGTGCCGCTTTCTTGGTATAGTCCTTCACAAAACTCCGGTAATGCCCGACTAGTCCCAGGAACTGACGTATTTCCTTGAGGCTCTTCGGCTCCGGCCATTTCTGGATGGCAGCGACCTTCTCCGGGTCCGGTGCTACTCCTTCTGGACTGATGATGTGCCCCAGGTACTGTACCTTTCGCTTGAGCAGGTGGCACTTGGAGGGCTACAGCTTCATCCCATACCGGGACAGCGACTCAAATACCTCTGCCAGGTGCTTCAAATGGTCCTCGTACGATTTGGAGTACACTATCACGTCATCCAGGTATAGCAGTACAGTCTTGAAGTTGCGGTGTCCCAGGCAGCACTCCATCAATCTCTGGAACGTTCCAGGGGCGTTGCAGAGTCCGAATGGCATACTGTTGAGCTCGCAGAGTCCCATCGGGGTAGTGAAGGCCGTCTTTTCCCGATCCTCCTCAGCAACAGCTACTTGCCAGTACCCACTAGTGAGGTCAAGGGTGGAGAAGTAATTTGCAGACTTTAAAGCAGCCAGGGATTCCTCTATACGGGGCAAAGGGTATGCATCTTTGTGCGTTATGCGATTTACCTGTCTGTAGTCTACACACATTCTCATGCTTCCATCCTTTTTCCTGACTAGAACCAGGGGAGCTGCCCAGGGACTACAGCTATCCCTTACTACCCCTGCCTTCTTCATGTCGTGCAACATCTCCTTCGCCTTCTGGTAGTGTGCTGGTGGTATGGGCCTGTAACATTCTTTGATGGGTGGATGGTCACCTGTGGGTATATGGTGTTGTACCCCTTTAATCCTCCCAAAGTCAAGTGGGTGTTTACTGAATACCTGCTCGTATTCCTGAACCACCCGGTGTACACCCTGTTTCTGATGGGCAGGAGTGGTGTCTGTCCCAACATGGAGCTGTTGACACCAATCCTCCACCTGTGTTCCCGGGTCATTATCCTCCACTCTGTCTGGTGAGGTTAAGGACTCCGCCGTGTGTATGGAGCTGTTATCTACTGTGTACAGTTTGACAACAGTGGCGTAGCGTGGTAATCTAACCTCGTCCTCCCCATAGTTTAGGAGGCGTATGGGCATCCTCCCATTGCGTACATCCACTACCCCTCTGGCAGTCAAGAGTGTAGGTCTATGCTCTGAGCTAAGGGGCTCTACTACCGCCTGGTAGCTCCATCCTTTGAGACCTATTGCTGCTCTACAACAAATCAGCATCTCACTCACAGGGGGGATCACAATGGGTATCGGGTCTGTCACCCGTACATTACCAATTTCACCACCTGCTAGCTTTACCTGTTGCTGGTACATAAGGGCTCGGATCTCTTCCTGGAGCACCCTCCGCTGCCCTGGTTTGGCAGTGTCGAGGGGAAGGCCATTGGAGGCATACACGGAAAGGTTTGGACCTGGCGGGCGAAGTTCGTCTATGGACCAGAACCTTTTGTAGAGGACATCTGGCATGATGGTTACTTGAGATCCAGTGCCCAGCAGGGCAGGTGTCGCGATGCCGTCCAGCACAATGGACAGGAAAGGTCTTCCTCCCACGAACCGATGGTACCAGTTTGATGGGCCTGCTTGATTTACTCCTGGGTGTCGACCCTCAGCCCCCAGGTTTACTTGTTTAAAGGACAGTTCCGCACTGTGTGGCCTGCCTTCTGGCAGCGGTAGCAGATGAATTCTCCTGGAGGGTGACGTTGGTCGTTGGTCCTCCCATGGGGTGGCGTTGTCCTCCTCCGAGGCGGCGTTGTCCTCCTACGGGGTTGCTTTGTCCTCCTTCTTCTTCTCATCCAGGGGACATCCTTAGGGCTGTTGGTGAGTAGTATCCTTCCATCTGGCTCGTGCTCCTCGTGTAGCTGCAGGGTGCTCAGGACAGTAGCAAGGGTTTTATTTAACAGGCGCACTTCAGAGCGTAGGCTGTCCTGCTCGCTAGGTGACACTGTTTGCATCTTTGTTTCGGCCATTAGTGAAGGAGCAGTAGGTGCTGCGGCCACTGGGGTGGCCCCACCCTGGTAACGTTGGACAGCAGTATCTGTTGTTTCCAGGGGCTGCAGACCCTTTATAGCCATGTCCTTCAGGGTGGCAAAGGTGGCATCTGGATGATCTAAGGCCCACCACCGTACAGTTCTGCTCTCCTCCTGGGACCCTAACCTCCGGATAAACTGTTCCGTCATCATTTTATTTTAATCTTGTATGCTGGCTGGGCTAACCTGTTTCACGGCCCACAGGGCTTCTTGTAAGCACCAGGCATAGTCCCGGATACTGTCCTCAGTTTTCTGGACACAATGGTAGAACCTCATCCTGAGATCCGTCTCGGTGCGGTTTTAAAACACAGTCTGCAGTCTCTTAAAGATGATGGATACTGATTCCTGGTCTGCGGCTGGCCAGGTTTCAACCTCCCACTCTGCTGCACCAGTCAAGTGTCCCAAAACTACAGCAGCTCTCTGTTTGCCAGTCAAAGAATACATATCTAGCACACCGCATATTCTTCTCTTGAATCCGGACAGGGTGTCCGGTTTGCCGTTTTACTGGGGGAGCAACTTTGCTCCAGAGATATACGGCAGGGCCATAGGTAATAACGGGGTCTTGACCCCTGCTGGTTGAGCGGCCGCTCAGGCCTGTGCAGCGCCGGGTACAAATTGGGCATCAGGAGCGTTAACCAGTGCTCTGGCGGCTTGCTGGTCGTCAGCCATGTTTGCTCACCCCTAGTGAACCAGAGCCTACCTTCTTCACTTTCTTTATCAGGTAGGCCGCAGCTCCGCGGGCGACAGTCTTCTTCCAGGACCTTACGTTGCTCGCATCTGATGTCAGAGCGTCCTCTCGGCTCCTTCCAGGACCTGACGCTTCCTGGTTCGACGTCAGGGGCGGGGCGTGTCCTGGGCTTCGAGCACTTTTCACAATCACGCCTCTCGGGCTCCCCCTGTTAGGCCCCTCTTCTTCCCGCGCTGCAGCGCGATAATGGCGGCGGGCCTCACCGCAGTTTGACACACAGTTCAGTTCAATAAAGGCGCATAGTACCCGATGAAAATGGGCTCGCAATCCTGTTCGTGACGCCAAAACATGACTCGCGCCCATGGCCGTGGGGTACTCGGCAGCCGGGCCTCTGGTTGTCGGGGGGATATCACGGTGGATGGCCCGGTCCGTGGCCCAGGGCGGTCAGTGAAATGGGTAAAACTTCTATTATTTGGGGTTTTCTTTTGGAATTATTCGTGACGCCACCTGTGGAATGCGGCTACGGGGTGCCGCCGCTGCGGAGCAGTTCTCTGAGGCAGATGGTAGAGCAGCTTGTGATGGAATGGCTCCCCACAGGTGGAGCGGGCCTCAGGGCAGCGTGGGGGATGCACTGGATGGTGGTGCAGGGGAGAGACGGCAGGACGGTCCCGGAGGAAGGATGGACACTCACACAGGGGTAAGCTTCAGTACCTCTACTGGTGATGCTGCAGTCACGGTCCATGGTACTCCAGTTGAAAGGCGCATTTCTGGACTCTCCCCAGTGAGCGGGTATAGGGCCTCCTGATCCATTGCTTTATTCTCTAAGCTTCTGGCCTGCCTGGAGCTGGGCCTAGCTTGGTTACTGTCTCTCTCTGCACCTGCTGACCTGGTGGTAGGGCCTTCTCTTTGTAGATCACACTTCCTGGATGCTGGGAACTCCGTGACTCCTAGCGCTGGTACTTTAGTCAGTGTTCGGTGAACCTGGGACCTGTAGTCCTCCAGGGATTCCGGTGGTTCTTACTGGGTGTAAAGGGGTCCCTGTAGGCGCGGACCCGGTGTCTGGTATATATATCGGGGTGAGCCTGGTATGCTTCTCTGTCTCCTCACTACTTCTTCCTTCTCCTCTTGCCTTCGGCCCACTCAAGGCCCCCACTAGGCTTCCACACGTGTTGTAGGCCTTGGCTCACCTAAGCACAGCAGCCAGCTTGCTGCTTTCTTCACTGCTTTCTGAGCGTCAACACACTCTCAGCTCACTTTGAGCTCTGTCCCTCTCTTTGTCTCAGCAGGAACTAATCTCTTCTCTAGACTGACTGCCTGGCTCTACCCTCCCTTTATATATCCCTAACAGGCTCCCTCTGCTGGTATGAGGTGGTAGGGTGGAGGTGTGTGAATGTGCGAGGGCCTCTTGTGGAGAAGTCCATCCATGCACCCTTCTGGGTTCTGTGGCACCACTGCGCAGCAGGGCGCCACATTTACAGTAGACTGTGGGCCAACCTCTGTCTTCTAAAGTGAGGAATCCCCTATTCTATTTCATAGATTAGCCTTGTAATCAGCGGTGTAACAATCAATACCGCAATTACAAGAGACTGACCACATTATTAAGACTACACTGTGGACTGAATGACCACAGCATTTAAAAGGACTGACAGACCACAGCGTTTTAATTAGTTGTGGACTGACTGACAACAGCATTTACACTAGTCTAAGGACTGAATGGAAGACAGCAATCACTGGAAATGGACATCATACTTTGAAGTATAGAACGAAGAAAGCAAAGAGGAAGAGCAGCAGCCAATCCAAAGGATTGACACTATCAAGATAATGGTGGAGAAGACTCTAGTTGACCTATGTAGTCTTTCACAAAATTGATCTTCCTAAAGATCGTTAATTCATCCAGTCGTCATGGCTCGAGTTTCAACCGAAGGCCATTATAAAAAAAATGGGCTGACTGACCTCAACATTCACACTAGGTGTGGACTGCCTGACTACATCATTCACAGTAGGTGTGGACTGCTTGACCACATTTACAGTAGACTAGACTGTGGGCCAACCTCTGTCTTTTAAAGGGGGGAATCCCCTTTTCTTTTTCATAGAATAGCCTTGTAATCAGCGGTGTAACAATCAATACCGCGAATACAAGAGACTGACCACACTATTAAAATTACACTGTGGACCTAATGACCACAACATTTAAAAGGACTGACAGTCCACAGCGTTTGAATTAGTTGTGGACTTACAGACAACTGCATTTACACTAGTCTAAGGAATGAATGGAAGAGAGCAATCACTGGAAAAGGACATCATACTTTGAAGTATAAAAGGAAGAAAGCAAAGAGGAAGACCAGCAACCAATCCAATGGATTGATACTATCAGGATAATGGGGAAGAAGACCCTAGTGGACCGATCTAGTCTTGCACAAGATTGATCTTCCTAAAGATCATTAATTCATCAAGTCGTCATGGCTCGAGTTTCAACCGAAGGCCATTAATTATAAAGAATGGACTGACTGACTGACCACAGCATATACAGTAGATGTGGACTGCCTGACCACATTTACAGTAGACTGTGAACCGATTGAGCATAAAATTTAAAATAGACTGTGGACTGTCTGACTACAATTTTTATAACAAAATGCAGACCGACTGACCACAGTCTTTGTCTTTGAATTAAGTAATTTTGGCCCTAGAGTGTTATACTTTTTGGTGTGTATAGCATGTAGCAGGAACATATTATCACTGTTTTGAATATTTACAGGTGACTGACGCCCATTGACATGGTGGGATTTGAAATGCTTCCTTGTGGACTCCAAGAAAAGAATGTGGAAAGTCACATAACAGGTAATAAATATTCCTATTAATTAGTGATAATAGTCAGTCTAGGCATAAGTTCTAGAACTGCGGAGGTGTGACAACACCTTTCTGATACATGAGAATATACTGTTAGTGGTTTACATATGTATATTTTCTAAACACAACTCCTAGTATAACACAACCATATCTTAGGTAGAGACATAAGGAACATTTCCTTTCTTTATCCTCTGTCTTCTACAGTGAGTAATTCCTTATTCTGTTTCATAGAATAGCCTTGTAATCAGCGATGTAACAATCAATACCGTGATTACAAGAGACTGACCACAATATTAAGACTACACTGTGGACTGAATGACCACAGCATTTAAAAGGACTGACAGTCCACAGCGTTTGATTTAGTTGTGGACTGACTGACATCAGCATTTACACTAGTTTAAGGATTGACTGGAAGACAGCAATCAATGGAAAAGGACATCATACTTTGAAGTATAGAAGGAAATAAGCAAAGATGAAGACCAGCAGCCAATCCAAAGGATTGACAATATCAAGATAACGGTGGAGAAGACCTAGTGGACCTATGTAGTCTTTCACAAAATTGATCTTCCTAAAGATCGTTAATTCATCCAGGTATCATGGCTCGAGTTTCATTTTAAGGCCATTATTAATAAAAAATGGGCTGACTGACCACAGCATTCACAGTAGGTGTGGACTGCCTGACTACAGCATTCACACTAGGTGTGGACTGCTTGACCACATTTACAGTAGACTAGACTGTGGGCCAACCTCTGACTTCTAAAGTGATGAATCCCGTATTCTATTTTATAAAATAGCCTTGTAATCAGTGGTGTAACACTCAATACCGTGATTACAAGAGTCTGACCACACTATTAAAGTAACACTGTGGACTGAATGACCTCAACATTTAAAAGGACTGACAGTCCACAGCGTTTCAATTAGTTGTGGACTGACTGTCAACAGCATTTACACTAGTCTAAGGATTGAATGGAAGACAGCAATCACTGGAAAAGGACATCATACTTTGAAGTATAGAAGGAAGAAAGCAAAGAGGAAGACCAGCAACCAATCCAATGGATTGATACTATCAAGATAATGGTGAAGAAGACCCTAGTGAACCGATCTAGTCTTGCAGAAGATTGATCTTATTAAAGATCGTTAATTCATCAAGTCGTCATGGCTCGAGTTTCAACCGAAGGCCGTTAATTATAAAGAATGGACTGACTGACCACAGCATATACACTAGATGTGGACTGTCTGACCACATTTACAGTAGACTGTGAACCGATTGAGCATAAAATTTAAAATAGACTGTGGACTGTCTGACTACAATTTTTATAATAAAATGCAGACCGACTGACCACAGTCTTTATCTTTGAAATAAGTAATTTTGGCCCTAGAGTGTTATGCTTTTTGATGTATATAGCATGTAGCAGTAACATATTATCACTCTTTTGAATATTTACAGGTGACTGACGCCCATTGACATGGTGGGATTTCAAACTTTTCCTTGTGGACTCCAAGAAAAGAATGTGGAAAGTCACATAACAGGTAATTAATATTCATATTAATTACTGATAATAGTCAGTCTAGGCATAAGTTCTAGACCTGCGGAGGTGTGACAACACCTTTCTGATACATGAGAATATACTGTTAGTGGTTTACATATGTATATTTTCTATACACAACTCCTAGTATAACACAACCATATCTTAGGTAGAGACATAAGGAACATTTCTTTTCCTTATCCTCTGTCTTCTAAAGTGAGGAATCCCTTATTCTGTTTCATAGAATAGCCTTGTTATCAGCGGTGTAACAATCAATACCGTGATTACAAGAGACTGACCACAGTATTAAGACTACACTGTGGACCAATTGACTACAGAATTTACGAGGACTGACAGTCCACAGAAATTAAATTAGGTGTGAACTGACTGATATCAGCATTTACACTAGTCTATGGATTGACTGGAAGACAGCAATTACTGGAAAGGGACATCATACTCGGAAGAATAGAAGGAAGAAGGCAAAGAGGAAGACCAGCAACCAATCCAAAGGATTGACACTATCAAGATAACGGTGGAGAAGACCCTAGTGGACCTATGTAGTCTTTCACAAAATTGATCTTCCTAAAGATCGTAAATTCATCCAGTCGTCATGGCTCGAGTTTCATCCGAAGGCCTTTAATAATAAAAAATGGACTGACTGACCACAGCATTCACACTAGTTGTGTACTGCCTGACCTTATTTACAGTAGACTGTGGGCCAACCTCTATCTTCTAAAGTGAGGAATCCCCTATTCTATTTCATAGAATAGCCGTGTAATCAGCGGTGTAACAATCAATTCCGCGATTACAAGACACTGACCACACTATTAATACTAAACTGTGGACTGAATGACCACAGCATTTAAAAGGACTGACAGTCCACAGCGTTTGAATTAGTTGTGGACTAACTGACAACAGCATTTACACTAGTCTATGGATTGACTGGAAGACAGCAATCACTGGAAAAGGACATCATACTTTGAAGTATAGAAGGAAGAAAGAAAAGAGGAAGACCAGCAGCCAATCCAAAGGATTAACACTATCAGGATAATGGTGGAGAAGACCATGGTGGACCTATCTAGTCTTTCACAAAATTGATCTTCGTAAAGATTATTTATTCATCCAGTCGTCATGGCTCGAGTTTCAACCGAAGGCCGTTAATAATAAAAAATGGGCTGACTGACCACAGCATTCACAGTAGGTGTGGACTGCCTGACTACAGCATTCACACTAGGTGTGGACTGCTTGACCACATTTACAGTAGACTAGACTGTGGGCCAACCTCTGACTTCTAAAGTGATGAATCCCGTATTCTATTTTATAGAATAGCCTTGTAATCATTGGTGTAACACTCAATACCGTGATTACAAGAGTCTGACCACACTATTAAAGTAACACTGTGGACTGAATGACCTCAACATTTAAAAGGACTGACAGTCCACAGCGTTTCAATTAGTTGTGGACTGACTGACAACAGCATTTACTCTAGTCTAAGGATTGAATGGAAGACAGCAATCACTGGAAAAGGACATCATAATTTGAAGTATAGAAGGAAGAAAGCAAAGAGGAAGACCAGCAACCAATCCAATGGATTGATACTATCAAGATAATGGTGAAGAAGACCCTAGTGAACCGATCTAGTCTTGCAGAAGATTGATCTTATTAAAGATCGTTAATTCATCAAGTCATCATGGCTCGAGTTTCAACTGAAGGCCGTTAATTATAAAAAATGGGCTGACTGACCACAGCATTCACACTAGATGTGGACTGCCTGACTACAGAATTCACACTAGGTGTGGACTGCTTGATCACATTTACAGTAGACTACACTGTCGGCCAACCTCTGTCTTCTAAAGTGAGGAATCCCCTATCCTATGTCATAGAATAGCCTTGTAATCAGCGGTGTAACAATCTATACCGCGATTACAAGAGATTGACCGCACTATTAAAATTACACTGTGGACTGAATGACCACAACATTTAAAAGGACTGACAGTCAACAGCATTTGAACTAGTTGTGGACTGACTAACAACAGCATTTACACTAGTCTAAGGATTGAATGGAAGACAGAAATCAGTCTAAAAGGACATCATACTTTGAAGTATAGAAGGAAGAAAGCAAAGAGCAAGACCAACAACCAATCCAATGGATTGATACTATTAAGATAATGGTGAAGAAGACCCTAGTGGACCTATCTAGTCTTGCACAAGATTGATCTTCCTAATTATCATTAATTCATCAAGTCGTCATGGCTCGAGTTTTAACCGAAGGACATTAATTATAAAGAATGGACTGACTGACTGACTGACCACAGCATATCCTCTAGATGTGGACTGCCTGACCACATTTACAGTAGACTGTGAACCGATTGAGCATAAAATTTAAAATAGACTGTGGACTGTCTGACTACAATTTTTATAATAAAATGCAGACTGACTGACTGCAGTCTTTATCTTTGAAATAAGTAATTTTGGCCCTAGAGTGTTATACTTTTTGGTGTGTATAGCATGAAGCAGGAACATATTATCACTCTTTTGAATATTTACAGGTGACTGACGCCCATTGACATGGTTGGATTTGAAATGTTTCCTTGTGGACTCCAAGAAAAGAATATGGAAAGTCACATAACAGGTAATTAATATTCATATTAATTACTGATAATAGTCAGTCTAGGCATAAGTTCTAGACCAGCGGAGGTGTGACAACACCTTTCTGATACATGAGAATATACTGTTAGTGGTCTACATATGTATATTTTCTATACACAACTCCTAGTATAACACAACCATATCTTAGGTAGAGACATAAGGAACATTTCTTTTCTTTATCCTCTGTATTCTACAGTGAGGAATTCCTTATTCTGTTTCACAGAATAGCCTTGTAATTAGCGGTGTAACAATCAATACCATGATTGCAAGAGACTGACCACAGTATTAAGACTACACGGTGAACCAATTGACCACAAAATTTACGAGGACTGACAGTCCACAGCATTTAAATTAGGTGTGGACTGACTGACTACAGCATTTACACTAGTCTATGGATTGACTTGAAGACAGCAATTACTGTAAAGGGATATCATACTCGGAAGAATAGAAGGAAGAATGCAAAGAGTAATACCAGCAATCAATCCAAAGGATTGACACTGTCAAGATAATGGTGAAGAGAACACTAGTGGACCTATCTAGTCTTGCACAAAATTGATCTTCCCAAAGATCGTTAATTCATCCAGTCATCATGGCTAGAGTTTCAACCGAAGGCTGTTAATAAAAAATAGAGTGATTGACCACAGCATTCACACTAGTTGTGGACTGCCTGATCATATTTACAGTAGATTGTGGGCCAACCTCTGTCTTCTAAAGTGAGGAATCCCCTATCCTATTTCATAGAATAGCCTTGTAATCAGCGGTGTAACAATCAATACTATGATTACAAGAGATTGACCACACTATTAAAATTACACTGTGGACTGAATGACCACAACATTTAAAAGGACTGACAGTCCACAGCGTTTGAATTAGTTGTGGACTGACTAACAACAGCATTTACACTAGTCTAAGGATTGAATGGAAGACATCAATCACTAGAAAAGGACATCATACATTGACGTATAGAAGGAAGAAAGCAAAGAGGAAGACCAGCAGCCAATCCAAACGATTAACACTATCAGGATAACGGTGGAGAAGACCCTAGTGGACCTATCTAGTCTTTCACAAAATTGATCTTCCTAAAGATTATTTATTCTTACAGTCGTCATGGCTCGAGTTTCAACTGAAGGCTGTTAATAATAAAAAATAGGCTGACTGACCACAGCATTCACACTAGGTGTCGACTGCCTGACTACAGAATTCACACTAGGTGTGGACTGCTTGATCACATTTACAGTACACTAGACTGTGGGCCAACCTCTGTCTTCTAAAGTGAGGAATCCCAGCGTTTGAACTAGTTGTGGACTGACTAACAACAGCATTTACACTAGTCTAAGGATTGAATGGAAGACAGAAATCAATCTAAAAGGACATCATACTTTGAAGTATAGAAGGAAGAAAGCAAAGAGCAAGACCAACAACCAATCCAATGGATTGATACTATTAAGATAATGGTGAAGAAGACCCTAGTGGACCTATCTAGTCTTGCACAAGATTGATCTTCCTAAAGATCATTAATTCATCAAGTCGTCATGGCTCGAGTTTCAACCAAATGCCATTAATTATAAAGAATGGACTGACTGACTGACTGACCACAGCATATACACTAGATGTGGACTGCCTGACCACATTTACAGTAGACTGTGAACCGATTGAGCATAAAATTTAAAATAGACTGTGGACTCTCTGACTACAATTTTTATAATAAAATGCAGACCGACTGACCACAGTCTTTATCTTTGAAATAAGTAATTTTGGCCCTAGAGTGTTATGCTTTTTGGTGTCTATAGCATGTAGCAGGAACATATTATCACTCTTTTGAATATTTACAGGTGACTGACGCCCATTGACATGATTGGATTTGAAATGTTTCCTTGTGGACTCCAAGAAAAGAATATGAAAAGTCACATAACAGGTAATTAATATTCATATTAATTACTGATAATAGTCAGTCTAGGCATAAGTTCTAGACCAGCGTAGGTGTGACAACACCTTTCTGATACATGAGAATATACTGTTAGTGGTTTACATATGTATATTTTCTATACACAACTCCTAGTATAACACAACCATATCTTAGGTAGAGACATAAGGAACATTTATTTTCATTATCCTCTGTATTCTAAAGTGAGGAATCCCTTATTCTGTTTCATAGAATAGCCTTGTAATCAGCGGTGTAACAATCAATACCGCAATTACAAGAGACTGACCACAGTATTAAAACTACACTGTGGACCAATTGACCACAAAATTTACGAAGACTGACAGTCCACAGCATTTAAATTAGGTGTGGACTGACTGACAACAGCATTTACACTAGTCTATGGATTGACTGGAAGACAGCAATTACTGGAAAGGGATATCATACTCGGAAGAATAGAAGGAAGAAGGCAAAGAGGAAGACAAGCAACCAATCCAAAGTATTAACACTATCAAGATTATGGTGAAGAAAACCCTAGTGGTTCTATGTAGTCTTGCACAAAATTGATCTTCCCAAAGATCGTTGATTCATCCTGTCGTCATGGCTAGAGTTTCCAACGAAGGCCGTTAATAATAAAATATGGACTGACTGACCACAGCATTCACACTAGGTGTGGACTACCTGATCATATTTATGACGCGTCCCCAGGGCCGTGGTGTACTCGTCAGCCGGGCCTCTGGTTGCCGGGGGGATGTCACTGTGGCTGGCTAGGTCCGTGGCCCAGGGCGGTCAGTGAAATGGGGAAAACTTCTATTATTTGGGGTTTTCTTTTGGAATTATTCGTGACGCCACCTGTGGAATGCGGCTACGGGGTGCCGCCGCTGCAGAGCAGTCTTCTAAGGCAGATGGTAGGGCAGCTTGTGATGGAATGGCTCCCCACAGGTGGTGCGGTCATCAGGGCAGCGTGGGGGATGTACTGCATGGTTGTGCAGGGGAGAGACGGGAGGACGGTCCCGGAGGAAGGATGGACACTCACAGAGGGGTAAGCTTCAGTACCTTTACTGGTGATGCTGCAGGCACGGTCCAGGGTACTCCAGGTGAAGGGTGAATTTCTGGACTCTACCCAGTGAGCGGGTAGAGCGCCTCCTGATCCGTTGCTTTATTCTCTAAACTTCTGTCCTGGCTGCAGCTGGGCCTAGCTTGGCTACTGTCTCTCTCTGCACCTGCTGACCTGGTGGTAGGGCCTTCTCTTTGGAGAACACTCTCCCTGGACGCTGGGACCTCCGTGACTTCTAGCCCTGGTACTTTAATCTGTGTTCGGTGAACCTGGGACCTGTAGTCCTCCAGGGGTTCCGGTGGTTCCTACTGGGTGTAAAGGGGTCCCTGTAGGCGCGGACCCGGTGTCCGGTATATATATCGGGGTGAGCCTGGTATGCTCCTCTGCCTCGTCACTACTTCTTCCTTCTCCTCTCGCCTTCGGCCCACTCAAGGCCCTCACTAGGCTTCCACATGTGCTGTAGGCCTTGGCTCGCCTAAGCACAGCAGCCAGCTTGCTGTTTTCTTCACTGCTCTCTGAGCGTCAGCACAATCTCAGCTCACTCTGAGCTCTGTACCTCTGTGTGTCTCAGCAGGAACTAATCTCTTCTCTAGACTGACTGCCTGGCTCCACCCTCCCTTTATATATCCCTAACAGGCTCCCTCTACTGGTCTGAGGTGGTAGGGTGGAGGTGTGTGAATGTGTGAGGGCCTCTTGTGGTGAAGTCCATCCATGCACCCTTCTGGGTTCTGTGGCACTACTGCGCAGCAGGGTGCCACATTCCCCCCTAGTAAAACTCAGTACTCCTGGACTGAAGCATTTTTGCAAAACAGGTTAACAATAACATTTTTTCTCTTTATGGGAGGCACTTTCTTGAGCGTTACAGATAACATTATGAACAAATATTTATAAAGCAAGTTCAGAGTTTTTCAAGTGAATGGTGTCCATTTCACCGATGAAGGAACATGAAGGACCCGCCTGAAAACACTCAACTAAGGCCCTGGGCGTGGCTACAGGGCATAGGTGATCCAGGTGCTGGACCACGTCTTCCGCCACGCCAAACGGGTTTTTGTTCAGTGGTCACTTAAAAGGGCACTCCATGGAGTGCAACTATGTACAGGACAGTTTTTGGGCTGCTCACAGTCCTTAGCCTACAAGTCTCTTTTTACCCTTACGGGTAACTAAATGCACATATATTTAATTTCAGTTTATACAATAAACATTCTGCAATACCCTACTGGGTAACTATTTATACTACAGGTATTTTTAACTTACTCCTTATACCTGACAGGGACCTGGCCTTTTGTACTGCGTGTTGACCTACGTAGTACTGGGGTGTTGTTGTTGTCTGTGTTTGCATTGTCCGCTACCCTATCAGATCTACGTGTGGGTAAATTGTAGAACTGTCTTAACCTCTCTATTGGGCTGGCAAGTACAATGGTTACTGGGCCTTCTGGCTCTGCTTCTACTGGTGATCACTCTTCCGGGGATTCTTCCTGAGCAGGCTCTTCTGGGGCACTTACAGGTTCTACTTGCTGTGCAGGGTCTTCTGGCTGTTGGTAGAAGTGGATCACAGGTATTATCACTGCTCCTCCTAGTTGGGGCCAATCTGCCGGGAAATCTCCTAATTCAGTATGTATTACTGCTTCTTTAGGCTCCTCCGGTACGATGAGAGGCACTTCTTTCTGGGGCTTTAGCAGACCTGGACACACCTTCAGATGGTCTCTAGATACCATTGCAGTCGTTTTTCCTCCGTCCTTGGTAATTACACAGGTCTTCCTGTTATCAAATCTTGAATTTAACACAGTGTAGGGTTCCCTCTCCCACTGGTCATCAAGTTTGTGGTTTCTTCTTTTTCTCTTTAGCACAACTTCTCCAGGTGCTAGGGGTTTTGCTGGCGCATTCTTGTTGTACTGTGCTTCCTGCTTGTCTCTTACCCTATTCAGACTGTCTTCGACACAGGCTTGTACTCTCCTGTACTGTTCCTGTCGCGTCGTGTCCCAGTCCTCAGTGGACATATCTGCTTCGGGTTCTACTACACCAAGCTCCGGGTCCATGGGCCACTTTCCGGGTCTTGTTCGCATGAGATATGCCTGAGTACAATTGGTGGAACTCACAGGTATGTGGTTGTACAGATCTACGAGGTCAGATAGCTTGTCTGGCCACTGGTTTCTTTCTTCTAGCGGTAAGGTCTTCAATAGGTCGATGACGATATTATTCATTTTTTCATATAACCCATTGGTTTGGGGGTGGTACGGTGTAGTCCGTATCTTCTTACACCCGTACAGATGGCAGAACTCCTTGAACAATTCGGCTTCAAAGGCAGGGCCTTAATCTGTCAGCACCTGCTCCAGGTATCCATGGGGCCTGCAGAAGTATGCCTGAAACATCTTCGCCGCAGTTTCTGCCGTCAGATCCTGGACGGGGGCGACCACCAGGAACCGGGAGTAGTGATCCACTATGGTCAGGGCATAGGAATATCCTGACCTGCTGGGTGACAGCTTGACATGATCTAGGGCCACGATCTCCAAGGGTCGAGTTGTCTTGATGAGTTGCAGGGGTGCCTTCTGGCTGCTGTAGTCTTTTCTTCTGAAACTACAGGGTCCACAATCCCGGCACCATCTCTCTATGGAACTGCGCATTCCAACCCAATAAAACCGACCTTTCAGCAGGGTTTCTAGCTTCTTCCAGCCTAAGTGCCCCGCTTCATCGTGGTAGGCCTCCAACACCATCTGGATGTCCGTCCTAGGCACTACGATCTGCCATCCCATCTCATGGGTCCTCGGGTTGACTTACCTTCGGCACAGCTTCTCTCTATAGATAAACAGGCGGCTTCTCTCATTCCAAAGTTGCTTGCTTGGCTTGTGGTGACGCGTCCTTCTCCAGGGAGGAACCTTCCTGGGTTATCAGTTCTTTGATATGGCTGACAACCGGGTCGCTCTCCTGGGTCTCCTTCCCGCTGTGGTGAGGCAAAGGGTTTAACGTCTTACCGCGATGCCTCCTGGAGGCTCGTTGCTCGTGGACCATTCCATTACGGTGGAAGGCAGGTAGCTCAATCTCCTCCAGGTCATCCACTTCTTCTTCAGTGTCCGACTGGTGAGGCATCCTGGACAGGGCATCGGCATTGGCATTCTTGCGGCCTGCCCGATACTTAATGGTGAACTGGTAGTTTGACAGTCGAGCCATCCATCGTTGTTCCATGGCTCCTAACTTGGCTGTTTCCAGATGAGTCAAGGGGTTATTATCAGTGTAGGCAGTGAACTTACTGGAGGCCAGGTAGTGCTTGAACCGCTCAGTGATGGCCCAGACCAGGGTCAGGAACTCCAACTTGAAGCTGCTATAGTTCTCTGGGTTCCTCTCGGTCGGGCAGAGCTTCCTACTTGCATAGGCGATCACCGTCTCTCGGCCATTCTGCTTCTGACTTAACACAGCTCCTGTATCATCAGGATTAGTCTCTACTACAATTAGTCCCTGGTCCTTCAGTTCCACTCTTCCCACCTTTACTGCCACATCCTTAACCCCGACTAGGTTAAGGGGAAGGCCATTGGAGGCATACACGGAAAGGTTGGGAGCTGGCGGGCAAAGTTCGTCTATGGACCAGAACCTTTTGTAGAGGACATCTGGCATGATGGTTACTTGATATCCAGTGTCCAACAGGGCAGGTGTCGCGATGCCGTCCAGCACAATGGACAGGAAAGTTTTTCCTCCCATGAACCGATAGTACCAGTTTGATGGGCCTGCTTGATTTACTCCTGGGTGTCAGCCCTCGGCCCCAGGGTTTGCTCGTTTAAAGGACAGTTCCACACTGTGTGACCTGCCTTCTGGTAGTGGTAGCAGATGAATTCTCCTGGAGGGTGACGTTGGTCATTGGTCCTCCCACAGCATGGCGTTGTCCTCCACCGGGGCGGCGTTGTCCTCCTATGGGGTGGCGTTGTCCTCCTTCATCTTCTCATCCAGGGGAAATCCTCAGGGCTGTTGGCGAGTAGTATCCTTCCATCTGGCTTGGGCTCCTCGTGTAGCTGCAGGGTGCTCAGGACAGTGGCAAAGGTTTTATTTAACTGGCGCACTTCAGAGCATAGGCTGTCCAGCTTGCTAGGAGGCACTGTTTGCATCTTTGTTTCGGCCATTAGTGAAGGAGCAGTGGGTGCCCCACCCTGGTAACGTTGGACAGCAGTATCTGTTGTTTCCAGGGGCTGTAGACCCTTTATAGCCATGTCCTTCAGGGTGGCAAAGGTGGCATCTGGATGATCTAAGGCCCACCACCGTACAGTTCTGCTCTCCTCCTGGGACCTTAACCCCCGGATAAACTGTTCCATCAGCATTTTATTTTCATCTTGTATGCTGGCTGGGCTAACCTGTTTCAGGGTCCGCAGGGCTTCCTGTAAGCACCAGGCATAGTCCCGGATACTGTCCTCAGTTTTCTGGACACAATGGTAGAACCTCATCCTGAGATCCATCTCGGTGCGGTTTTCAAACACAGTCTCCTGTCTCTTAAAGATGATGGATACTGATTCCTGGTCTGCGGCTGGCCAGGTTTCAACCTCCCGCTCTGTGGCACCAGTCAATTGTCCCTAAACTACAGCAGCTCTCTGTTTGCCAGTCAAAGAATACATATCTAGCACACTGCATATTCTTCTCTTGAATCCGGACAGGGTGTGTTGCAGTTCTACTGGGGGAGCCACTTCGCTCCAGGGATATACAGCAGGGCCATAGGTAATAACGGGGTCACGACCCCTGCTGGTGGAGCGGCCGCTCTGGCCTGTGCAGCGCAGGGCGTTAGTTGGGCATCAGAAGCGTTAACCGGTGCTCCGGCGGCTTGCTGGTCGTCGGCCATGGTTGCACCCCCCTAGTGAACCGGAGCCTGCCTTCTTCACTTTCTTTATCAGGTAGGCCGCAGCTCCGCGGGCGACGGTCTTCTTCCAGGACCTTGTGTCGCTCGCGTCTGATGTTAGAGCGTCCTCTCGGCTCCTTCCAGGACCTGACGCTTCCTGGTTCGACGTCAGGGGCGGGGCGTGTCCTGGGCTTCGAGCGCTTTTCACAATCACGCCTCTCGGGTTCCCGCGGTTACGCCCCTCTTCTTCCTGCGCTGCAGATTGATAATGGCGGCGGTCCTCACCGCAGTTTGACACACAGTTCAGTTCAATAAAGGCGCACAGCAAACAGTGACAACGGGCACGCAATCCTGTTCGTGACGCCAAAACATGACACGCCCCCAAGGCCGTGGGGTACTCGGCAGCCGGGCCTCTGGTTGCTGGGGGGATATCACGGTGGCTGGCCCGATCCGTGGCCCAGGGCGATCATTGAAATGGGGAAAACTTCTATTATTTGGAGTATTCTTTTGGAATTATTCGTGACGCCACCTGTGGAATGCGGCTACGGGGTGCCGCCGCTGCGGAGCTGTTCTCTGAGGCAGATGGTAGGGCAGCTTGTGATGGAATGGCTCCCCACAGGTGGAGCGGGCCTCAGGGCAACGTGGGGATGTACTGGATGGTGGTGCAGGGTAGAGACGGCAGGACGGTCCCGGAGGAAGGATGGACACTCACACAGGGGTAAGCTTAAGTACCTTTACTGGTGATGCTGCAGGCACGGTCCAGGGTACTCCAGGTGAAGGGCGCATTTTTGGACTCTCCCCAGTGAGCGGGTATAGGGCCTCCTGATCTGTTGCTTTATTCTCTAAGCTTATGGCCTGCCTGGAGCTGGGCCTAGCTTGGTTACTGTCTCTCTCTGCACCTGCTGACCTGGTGGTAGGGCCTTCTCTTTGGAGATCACTTTCCTGTATGCTGGGACCTCCGTGACTACTAGTGCTGGTACTTTAGTCAGTGTTTGGTGAACCTGGGACCTGTAGTCCTCCAGGGGTTCCGGAGGTTCCTACTGGGTGTAAAGGGGTCCCTGTAGGCGCGGACCCGGTGTCCGGTATATATATCGGGGTGAGCCTGGTATGCTTTTGACTAGCCCAGGGGAATGGGGATGACTCGGTACCCAAGCCTTTAGCCTGGTCTTTAGGGATGTCGCGGTGGTCGGCTCCCGGGCCCGTACCCTGGGCCTCTCTTTAAAAAGGGGGTTGATATTTGTAAAGTTTATAAAAGAAAGAGTTCGTGACGCCACCTGTGGCTTCTGGTGAGGATCACCAGCGCTGCGCAGTCCACTGAGGCTGATGATAGGGCAGCTTGATGGTATTGCTCTCCACAGGTAGAGCTGGGCCTCAGGGCAGTATAGGAACAGGGATGCAGGACAAAGAGACTACGCCGGGCCAGAGCAAGAACAGGGACGGACACAATAGTCACTTCAGTACCTTTTACTGGTGGAATTTCAGGCACTCCCCGGAGCACTGTAGGGTGAAGGGTGTATGTCCGGATCCTCCCCAATGAGCAGGTTTTGGGCCTCCTAGTTCTGGCTTCTGCGTAGTAAGTTTCTGACCTGCCTGGAGCTAGGCCTAACTTTGTCTCTGTCCTGCACTGGCTGGCCTTGTGGTAGGGCCTTCTCTTGGAGTGCACGCTCCCGACTTACGGGGCCTAAGTGTCTCCTGGCTCTGGTACGTATCGGCACTTTAGCGATCCTGGGACCTGTAGTTCTCGATGGATTCTGGTTTATCTTACTGGGTCGTGGAGATCCCAGTAAACTTCGGACCCGGTGTCCGGTAACTTCTTCTTAGTGGTGAGCTAGTAAGGCTCCTCTGCCCCCTATGTACTAACTCTCTACTCCTTCGCCTTCGGCCTACTCGAGCCCTCAATAGGCCGCTCACACAAACGGCAGCGTGCCGCGGTTCACCGATCTTATGGCGCCGGCACACCTACAGCTCACCTCACTGAGCTACACCGAGTCTTGATCTGGATAAGCTCCACTGCAGACCGACCTCTCTCAGGCTTTTACACTGCAGGAACTCTCTCAAGAGGTTTACTCTCTGTCAGTTCCAGTCTAGACTAGCGGCTGCCTGGCTCCACCTTCCCTTATATATCTCCCTAAGGAGCTCCCTCTGGTGGTCTGAGGTGGATGGTGGAGATGTGTGAATGGTTATGGGGGCCTCTTGTGGAGGAATCCTTCAATACACCCTTCTGGGTCTGTGATGCCAAGCACAGCAAGGCTTCACATTCCCCCCTTGTTCAACTCAGCACTCCCGGGCTGAAATACATTTTATAAAGAAGAGTAACATGAAACATAAGCAATTCTTGAACATTCTTCCCTTTATGGGAGGCACGAATCTTAAACGTTGCATAACAAAACAATTACAGAGTGTCCTCAGAACCCAAGTCTCCTGTGGTGAGGTTCCCATACAGGATGTCCATCTCACAAGGTAGAGTACTTTGGTAGTTTTGAGGGACCTGTCCTAAACCCTCTACGTAGGCCCTGGGGTGGCTGCAGGACATGAAGATCCGGTGTTGGACCTCCACACGTGCCACTCCAGACAGGTTTTCCTTCTGAGGTCACCTAAAGGGGCACTCCAGGGAGCGCAATTATATACAATAAGAGTTTTTGGGATGCACACAGTCCTCAGCCACGCAGTTCATTATGTAAATAAAGAATTTGTAGGAAAAAGCACAAATTAATAAGCATGCATGAAAACAAACAATTATTCAGTACATTACAATTTAATATATAATACCCCAGGGGTAACTATCTACACTCCCAGAAATTGTACTATTTTAGTCAGTGCACCTAGCAGGAGGTTTACCTCTTGTGCTGCGTACTGATCTGCGTAGTGCTGTTGTTGGTGGAGTGTCACTATCTGTATCCTCAGTTGCTCTACCAGTTCTACGTGTAACCATGTTGTAAAACTGCCTTAACCTCTCTCTGGGACTGGCAAGTCTACCATTGGCTGGGCCCTCTTGCTCTGCTCCTGCCGGGGATCCTTCATCCGGGGATACTTCTTGAGCTGGCTCTTCTGCAGCACTTACAGGTACAACTTGCTGTTGAGGGTTCTCTGGCTGTTCATAGAATTGGAGTACTGGAATGATTACTGCACCTACAATGTGAGGCCAATCCGCTGGGAAGTCTCCTAGGTCAGTGTGGTTCACTGTTTCTTTAGGTTCTTCCTGGGTTGTGAAAGACACTTCATCTTGGGGTTTCAGTACATCTGGACACAACTTTAAGTGGTCCCTGGACACTGTAGCAGATGTTTTTCCTCCATCACGACTAATTATACAGGTCTTTTTGTTGTCAAATTTTGATGGTAACACAGTATAGGGGTCTTTTTCCCATTGATCGTCGAGTTTGTGGTTGCGTCTTTTCATTTTTAGTACTGATTCACCAGGTGTGAAAGGTTCTGCGGGTGCGTTTTTGAATTTCCTGTTTTTCTCTCACCCGAGTAAGACTGTCCTTGACACAAGCTTGTGCTCTTCTGTATTGCTCTTGTCTGGTGGTGTTCCAGTCCTCAGTGGTCATATCAGCTTCAGGCTCCACAACACCAAGCTCCAGATCCATGGGCTGCTTTCCTGGCCTTGCCCGCATGAGATATGCCGGAGTGCAATTGGTGGAACTGACTGGTATATGATTATACAGATCCACTAGGTCAGGTAGTAGGTCTGGCCACTGATTTCTCTCTTCAAGTGGTATGGTCTTCAGTAGGTTGATGATGATGTTGTTCATCTTTTCACAGAGACCGTTTGTTTGTGGGTGATATGGTGTAGTTCTGATCTTTTTACACCCGTAGAGATGGCAGAACTCTTTGAACAATTCAGCCTCAAAGGCCGGGCCTTGGTCAGTCAGTACCTGCTCAGGGTATCCATGGGGTCTACAGAAGTACGCTTGGAACGTCTTTGCTGCTGTCTCTGCTGTCAGGTCTTTGACAGGGGCGACCACCAGGAAACGTGAGTAGTGATCCACCATAGTCAGAGCATAGGAGTACCCTGACCTGCTGGGGGACAGCTTGACATGGTCCAGGGCCACAATCTCCAGGGGCCGAGTCGTCTTGATAGGCTGCAGGGGCGCCTTCTGGCTGCTGAAGTCTTTCCTTCTTAGGCCGCAGGGTCCACAGTCCCGGCACCACCTTTCAATGGAGCTGCGAATTCCTACCCAGTAGAATCGACACTTCAGCAGGGTCTCTAGCTTTTTCCAGCCAAAGCGCCCCGCCTGATCGTGGTAAGCTTTTAATACCATCTGGATGTCTGTCTTCGGGACCACTATCTGCCATACCATCTCATGAGTTTTTGGATTAACGTACCTCCAGCACAGCTTCTCACGGTAGATAAACAGCCGGCTTCTCTCGTTCCACAGCTGCTTTGCTTGGAGTGACGCGTCCTTCTCCAGGGAGGCACCTTCTTGGGTTATCAGCTGTTTAATGCGGCTGACAACCAGGTCGCTGTCCTGGGTCTCTTTCCAGCTGTGGTGAGGCAGGGGGTTTAACATCTTTCCACGCTGCTTGTTGGAGACTCTCTGCTCATGGATCATCCCATTCCGGTGAAAGCCAGGTAGCTCAATCTCTTCCAAGTCATCCACTTCTTCCTCCGTGTCTGACTGGTGAGGCATCCTAGACAGGGCATCTGCGTTGGCGTTCTTGCGGCCCGCCCGGTATTTGATTGTAAATTGGTAGTTTGACAGCCGAGCCATCCATCGCTGTTCCAGAACCCCCAACTTTGCAGTTTCAAGATGGGTCAAGGGGTTGTTATCAGTAAAGGCAGTGAACTTGCTGGAAGCCAGATAGTGCTTGAACCTTTCTGTGAGGGCCCAGACTAAGGCCAGGAACTCCAACTTGAAACTGCTATAGTTCTCTGGGTTCCTCTCAGTCGGACGGAGCTTCCTGCTGGCGTACGTGATGACTTTCTCTTGCTCTTCTGCTTCTGACTCAAGACAGCTCCCAGACCTTCGTTGCTGGCATCTGTATACAGCAGGAACGGTTGGCTGTAGTCAGGGTAGGCTAGGATCTCATCACCTGTCAGGATCTCCTTCATCTCTTGAAATGATTCAGCCTGTTCTTTACCCCAGTGGAATGGAGGGTTTTTGCCTTTGGGGGACTTCCCTACCAGGAGGTCTTGCAGAGGAGCTGCTTTCTTAGTATAGTCCTTTACGAACCTCCGGTAGTATCCTACTAGCCCCAAGAACTGACGCACCTCCTTGAGGTTCTTTGGCTCCGGCCACTTCTGGATGGCTGTGACTTTCTCCTGGTCTGGTGCTACCCCTTCCGGACTGACAATGTGTCCCAGGTACTGTACCTTCTTCTTGAGCAGGTGGCACTTTGAGGGTTTTAACTTCATCCCGTACCGGGACAGTGACTCAAATACCTCTGCCAGTTGTTTCAAGTGGTCCTCGTACTTTCTGGAGTACACAATTACGTCATCCAGGTAAAGTAACACAGTCTCAAAATTGCGGTGTCCCAGGCAGCACTCCATCAGTCTTTGGAACGTTCCGGGGGCATTGCAGAGTCCAAACGGCATGCTATTGAACTCGCAGAGTCCCATCGGGGTGGTGAAGGCCGTCTTCTCCCGATCCTCCTCAGCCACAGCGACCTGCCAGTAACCACTAGTGAGGCCAAGGGTAGAAAAGTAATTTGCAGACTTCAAGGCAGCTAGGGACTCCTCTATGCGTGGTAAAGGGTATGCATCTTTATGTGTAATGCGATTTACTTGACGGTAATCTACACACATTCTCATGCTCCCGTCCTTTTTCCTAACCAGCACTAGGGGAGCCACCCAGGGACTACAACTATCCCTTATCACTCCCGCCTTCCTCATGTCATGCAGCATTTCTTTTGCCTTCTGGTAGTGAGCTGGGGGTATAGGCCTATAACGTTCTTTAATTGGGGAATGGTTGCCTGTGGGGATATGATGTTGAACCCCCTTAACCCTCCCGAAGTCTAGTGGATGTTTACTGAACACCTGCGAGTATTCTTGAACCACCCGGTGTACACCCTGTTTTTGATGGGCAGGAGTGGTGTCTGTCCCAACATGGAGCTGTTGACACCAATCCTCCACCTGGGTTGCAGGGTCATTATCCTCCACTTCTTCTGGGGAAGTTAAGGACTCCGCCTCATGGATACAATTGTTGTTGACAGCATGTAATTTAGCAACAGTGGCATAACGTGGCAGTTTGACCTCATCTTCCCCTAGGAACGGACAGGCACCCTCCCATTATGTACATCTACCACCCCCCTGGCGGTTAAGAGCGTGGGTCTGTGCTCAGAGCAAAGGGGTTCTACTACCGCCTGGTAGCTCTGTCCTCTAAGACCTATGGCAGCTCTACACCAGATGAGCATTTCACTCATTGGGGGAACAACAATGGGTATAGGGTCTGTTACCCTCACGTTACCGATTTCACCATCTGTTAACTGTACTTGCTGTTGATACATCAGGACGCGGATCTCTCTCTGGAGTGCCCTTCTCTGTCTCGGTCTGGCAGTGTCGGCAATCTGTTGGAGCAAGAACACAACCTCTCCCAAACAGTTACCAACAACATTAGTGCCTAGTACCATATATGGGTTGCTGTCATCAGGGTTAGTCTCCACTACAATAAGTCCCTGGTCCTTCAGCTCCACTCTCCCCACTTTTACAGTCACATTCTTAACCCAGAGTAAGTTAAGGGGGAGTCCATTTGAGGCATATACAGACAAATTTGGAGCTGGCGGACGCAGATCGTCCATGGACCAGAACCTCTTGTAGAGGACTTCAGGCATGATGGTTACCTGAGATCCTGTGTCCAGCAGGGCATGCGTCGGGATCCCGTCCAACACAATGGACAGGAAAGGTCTTCCTCCGACGAACCTGTTGCACCAGTCTGATGGGCCTGGTGAGTCTACTCCTGGGTGGCGGCCCTCGGACCCAGGGTTTTCCAGTTTAAAGGACAATTCTGAGCGATGTGTCCGGTCTTACGGCATCGGTAGCTGATTGGTTCCCTCGGTGGACGGCGTTGGTCACTGGTCCTCGGCGAGGGCTGTGTTGGCCTCCTCCTCCTCCGCATCCAGGGGACATCCTCAGGGCTGTCGGCTAGCAGGATTTTCCCTCCTTCCTCAGGCTCCGTCCGCAGCTGCAGAGCACTCAGCACTGTGGTCAGGGTTTTGCTCAACTGACGCACCTCAGAGCGCAGACTGTCCAGTTCTTTAGGGGACGTTGCTGGAACCTTAGCTTCAGCAGTCACTGGGGAAAAGGTGGGTGTTGCAGGCTCTGGAGTAGTCCCACCCTGGTAACGTTGGGTGGCATTTGTTTCCAGGGGCTGCAGTCCTTTTATAGCCATGTCCTTGAGATTGCCAAAGGTGGCATCTGGATGATCCAGGGACCACCAACGCACAGTCCTGCTCTCCTCTGGAGACCTCAGTCCCCGGACAAACTGTTCCTTCAGCATTCGGTTCTCATTCTCAAAGCTGGTCGGACTAACCTGGTTCAGAGCCCGCAGGGCCCCTTGGAGACTCCAGGCGTAGTCCCGAACATTGTCCTCTGGTTGTTGGGAGCAGCTGTAGAACCTCATCCGGAGGTCCGCCTCAGTAAGGTCCTCAAATACAGTCTGTAGTTTTTGGAATATTGTGGACACTGTCTCCCGGTCTGCGGCCGACCATGTTTCCACTTCTCGTTCCGCAGCACTGGTCAGCTGTCCTAATACAATGGCAGCTCTTTGTTTGCCGGTCATAGAGTACATGTCCAAAATACCACATATTTTCCGCTTAAATTCAGACAGGGCATCTGGTTTACCGTTGTACTGGGGGAGCCACTTTGCTCCAGGAATGTACGGTAAAGTCATAGGAATCACAGGTGTTACAGGCGCTGCTGGTGGAGCGGCGGCTTCGGCCTGCCCATTATCGGACACGGGCTGGGCTTCAGGGACGTTGACCGCTAGGTCGGCGTTCTGCTGTTCGACGGACATCTTAGCGCCCCCCTAGTTAACCGTGGCCTACCTTCTGGTTTTTCTTCCGGTAGGCCGCAGCTCCGCAGGTGACGGTTGCCTTCAGGACCTTGCGTCGCTTGCGTCCTACGTCAGAGCGTTCAGCTACGCTCCGTACAGGACCTGGCGCTTCCTGATTTTACGTCAAGGTGTGGGGCGTGTCCGGGACTTCGGGCTCTTTTGCAGGTACGCCCCTAATTTTCCCGCGGTTATGCCCTTCTTCTTGCTCAACGGCCCAACAATGGCGGCTATCTTCACCACAACTTTACGTACACAGTTCAGAATAAAGGCGCACAGTACCCGGTGGCAATGGGCAAAACACGGCGTCGTTGCAGCGGGCACGCAATCCTGTTCGTGACGCCAGGAAAGAGATGACTAGCCCAGGGGAATGGGGATGACACGGTACCCGGGCCTTTAGCCTGGCCTTTAGGGATGTCGCGGTGGTTGGCTCCCGGGCCCGTACCCTGGGCCTCTCTTTAAAAAGGGGGTTGATATTTGTAAAGTTTATAAAAGAAAGAGTTCGTGACGCCACCTGTGGCTTCTGGTGAGGATCACCAGCGCTGCGCAGTCCACTGAGGCTGATGATAGGGCAGCTTGATGGTATTGCTCTCCACAGGTAGAGCTGGGCCCCAGGGCAGTATAGGAACGGGGATGCAGGACAAAGAGACTACGCCGGGCCAGAGCAAGAACAGGGACTGACACGATAGTCACTTCAGTACCTTTTACTGGTGGAATTTCAGGCACTCCCCGGAGCACTGTAGGGTGAAGGGTGTATGTCCGGATCCTCCCCAATGAGCAGGTTTTGGGCCTCCTAGTTCTGGCTTCTGCGTAGTAAGTTTCTGACCTGCCTGGAGCTAGGCCTAACTTTGTCTCTGTCCTGCGCTGGCTGACCTTGTGGTAGGGCCTTCTCTTGGAGTGCACCCTCCCAACTTATGGGGCCTAAGTGTCTCCTGGCTCTGGTACGTATCAGCACTTTAGCGATCCTGGGACCTGTACTTCTCCAGGGATTCTGGTTTATCTTACTGGATCGTGGAGATCCCAGTAAACTTCGGACCCGGTGTCCGGTAACTTCTTCTTAGGGGTGAGCTAGTAAGGCTCCCCTGCCCCCTATGTACTAACTCTCTACTCCTTCGCCTTCGGCCTACTCGAGCCCTCAATAGGCCGCTCACACAAACGGCAGCGTGCCGCGGTTCACCGATCTTATGGCGCCGGCACACCTACAGCTCACCTCACTGAGCTACACCGAGTCTTGATCTGGATAAGCTCCACTGCAGACCGACCTCTCTCAGGCCTTTACACTGCAGGAACTCTCTCAACAGGTTTACTCTCTGTCAGTTCCAGTCTAGACTAACGGCTGCCTGGCTCCACTTTCCCTTATATATCTCCCTAAGGAGCTCCCTCTGGTGGTCTGAGGTGGAAGGTGGAGATGTGTGAGTGGTTATGGGGGCCTCTTGTGGAGGAATCCTTCAATACACCCTTCTGGGTCTGTGATGCCAAGCACAGCAGGGCTTCACACTTCTCTGCCCCCTCACTACTTCTTCCTTCTCCTTTCGCCTTTGGCCCACTCAAGGCCCTCACTAGGCTTCCACACGTGCTGTAGGCCTTGGCTCGCCTAAGCACAGCAGCCAGCTTGCTGCTTTCTTCACTGCTATCTGAGCGTCAACATACTCTCAGCTCACTTTGAGCTCTGTCCCTCTCTGTGTCTCAGCAGGAACTAATCTCTTCTCTAGACTGACTGCCTGGCTCCACCCTCCCTTTATATATCCCTAACAGGCTCCCTCTGCTGGTCTGAGGTGGTAGGGTGGAGGTGTGTGAATGTGTGAGGGCCTCTTGTGGAGAAGTCCATCCATGCACCCTTCTGGGTTCTGTGGCACCACTGCGCAGTCCACATTTACAGTAGACTGTGGGCCAACCTCTGTCTTCTAAAGTGAGGAATCCCCTATTCTATTTCATAGAATAGCCTTGTAATCAGTGGTGTAACAATCAATACCACAATTACAAGAGACTGACCACATTATTAAGACTACACTGTGGACTGAATGACCACAGAATTTAAAAGGACTGACTGTCCACAGTATTTTAATTAGTTGTGGACTGACTGACAACAGCATTTATACTAGTCTAAGGACTGAATGGAAGACAGCAATCACTGGAAAAGGACATTATACTTTGAAGTATAAAACGAAGAAAGCAAAGAGGAAGACCAGCAGCCAATCCAAAGGATTGACACTATCAAGATAAGTTGGAGAAGACCCTAGTGGACCTATGTAGTCTTTCACAAAATTGATCTTCCTAAAGATCGTTAATTCATCCAGTCATCATGGCACGAGTTTCATTTTAAGGCCATTATTAATAAAAAATGGGCTAACTGACCACAGCATTCACAGTAGGTGTGGACTGCCTGACTACAGCATTCACACTAGGTGTGGACTGCTTCACCACATTTACAGTAGACTAGACTGTGGGCCAACCTCTGACTTCTAAAGTGATGAATCCCCTATTCTATTTTATAGAATAGCCTTGTAATCAGTGGTGTAACAATCAATACCGCGATTACAAGAGACTGACCACACTATTAAAATTACACTGTGGACTGAATGACCACAAAATTTAAAAGGACTGACAGTCAACAGCGTTTGAAATAGTTGTGGATTGACTAACAACAGCATTTACACTAGTCTAAGGATTGAATGGAAGACAGCAATCACTGGAAAAGGACATCATACTATGAAGTATAGAAGTAAGAAAGCAAAGAGCAAGATCAGCAACCAATCCAATGGATTGATACTATCAAAATATTGGTGAAGAAGACCCTAGTGAACCTATCTAGTCTTGCACAAGATTGATCTTCCTAAAGATCGTTAATTCATCAAGTCGTCATGGCTCGAGTTTCAACCGAAGGCCATTAATTATAAAGAATGGACTGACTGACCACAGCATTCACACTAGTTGTGGACTGCCTGATCATATTTGCAGTAGACTGTGGGCCAACCTTTGTCTTCTAAATTGAGGAATCCCCTATTCTATTTCATAGAATAGCCTTGTATTAAGCGGTGTAATAATCAATACCGTGATTACAAGAGACTAACCACACTCTTAAGACTACACTGTGCAATGAATGACCACAGCATTTAAAAGGACTGACAGTCCAAAGCATTTGAATTAGTTGTGGACTGACTGACAACAGCATCTACACTAGTCTAAGGATTGACTGGTAGACAGCAATCACTGGAAAAGAACATCATACTTTGAAGTATAGAACGAAGAAAGCAAAGAGGAAGACCAGTAGCCAATCCAAAGGATTGACACTATCAAGATAACGGTGGAGAAGACCCTAGTGGACCTATGTAGTTTTTCACAAAATTGATCTTCCTAAAGATCGTTAATTCATCCAGTCATCATGTCTTGAATTTCAACCAAAGGCCGTTAATATAAAAAATGGGCTGACTGACCACATCATTCACACTAGGTGTGGACTGCCTGACTACAGCATTCACACTAGGTGTGGACTGCTTGACCACATTTACAGTAGACTAGACTGTGGGCCAACCTCTGTCTTTTAAAGGGAGGAATCCCTTATTCTGTTTCATAGAATAGCCTTGTAATCAGCGGTGTAACAATCAATACCGCGATTACAAGAAACTGACCACAGTATTAAGACTACACAGTGAACCAATTGACCACAAAATTTGCGAGGACTGACAGTCCACAGAGTTTAAATTAGGTGTGGACTGACTGACAACAGCATTTACACTAGTCTATGGATTGACTTGAAGACAGCAATTACTGTAAAGGGATATCATACTCGGAAGAATAGAAGGAAGAAGGCAAAGTGGAAGACGAGCAATCAATCCAAAGGATTGACACTATCAAGATAATGGTGAAGAAAACCCTGGTGGACCTCTCTAGTCTTGCACAAAATTGATCTTCCCAAAGATCGTTAATTCATCCAGTCATCATGGCTAGAGTTTCAACCGCAGGCCGTTAATAAAAAATAGAGTGATTGACCACAGCATTCACACTAGTTGTGGACTGCCTGAACATATTTACAGTAGACTGTGGGCCAACCTCTGTCTTCTAAAGTGAGGAATCCCCTATTCTATTTCATAGAATAGCCTTGTAATCAGCGGTGTAACAATCAATACCGCGATTACAAGAGACTGACCACTCTATTAAAATTACACTGTGGACTGAATGACCACAACATTGAAAAGGACTGACAGTCCACATCGTTTGAATTAGTTGTTGACATTCTGACAACTGCATTTACTAAAGTCTAAGGATTGACTGGATGACAGCAATCACAAGAAAAGGACATCATACTTTGAAGTATAGAAGGAAAAAAGCAAAGAGGAAGACCAGCAGCCAATCCAAAGGATTGACACTATCAAGATAACGGTGGAGAAGACCCTAGTGGACCTATGTAGTCTTATACAAAATTGATCTACCTAAAGATCGTTAATTTATCCTGTCGTCATGGCTCGAGTTTCAACCGAAGGCCGTTATAAAAATATGGGCTAACTGACCACAGCATTCACACTAGGTGTGGACTGCCTGACTACAGCATTCACACTAGGTATGGATTGCTTGACCACATTTACAGTAGACTAGACTGTGGGCCAACCTCTGTCTTTTAAAGGGAGGAATCCCCTATTCTATTTCATAGAATAGCCTTGTAATCAGCGGTGTAACAATCAATACCGCGATTACAAGAGACTGACCACACTATTAAAATTACACTGTGGACTGAATGACCACAACATTGAAAAGGACTGACAGTCCACATCGTTTGAATTAGTTGTTGACATTCTGACAACTGCATTTACTAAAGTCTAAGGATTGACTGGATGACAGCAATCTCTGGAAAAGGACATCATTCTATGAAGTATAGAAGGAAGAAAGCAAAGAGTAAGACCAGCAACCAATCCAATGCATTGATACTGTCAGAAAATGGTGAAGAAGACCCTAGTGGACCGATCTAGTCTTGCACAAGATTGATCTTCCTAAAGATCATTAATTCATCAAGTCGTCATGGCTCGAGTTTCAACCGAAGGACATAAATTATAAAGAATGGACTGACTGACTGACCATAGCATATACACTAGATGTGGACTGCCTGACCACATTTACAGTAGACTGTGAACCGATTGAGCATAAAATTTAAAATAGACTGTGGACTGTCTGACTACAATTTTTATAATAAAATGCAGACCGAATGACCACAGTCTTTGTCTTTGAATTAAGTAATTTTGGCCCTAGAGTGTTATACTTTTTGGTGTGTATAGCATGTAGCAGGAACATATCACTCTTTTGAATATTTACAGGTGACTGAGGCCATGGTGGGATTTCAAACGTTTCCTTGTAGACTCCAAGAAAAGAATGTGGAAAGTCACATAACAGGTAATTAATATTCCTATTAATTACTGATAATAGTCAGTCTAGGCATAAGTTCTAGACCTACGGAGGTGTGACAACATCTTTCTGATACATGAATATATACTATTAGTGGTTTACATATGTATTTTTTCTATACACAACTCCTAGTATAACACAACCATATCTTAGGTAGAGACATAAGGAACATTTCTTTTCCTTATCCTCTGTCTTCAAAAGTGAGGAATTCCTTATTCAGTTTCACAGAATAGCCTTGTAATCAGCGGTGTAACAATCAATGCCGCGATTACAAGAGACTGACCACAGTATTAAGACTACACAGTGAACCCATTGACCACAAAATTTACGAGGACTGACAGTCCACAGCATTTAAATTAGGTGTGGACTGACTGACAACAGCATTTACACTAGTATATGGATTGACTTGAAGACAGGAATTACTGTAAAGGGATATCATTCTCGGAAGAATAGAAGGAAGAATGCAAAGTGGAAGACCAGCAATCAATCCAAAGGATTGACACTATCAAGATAATGGTGAAGAAAACTGTAGTGGACCTATCTAGTCTTGCACAAAATTGATCTTCCCAAAGATCGTTAATTCATCCAGTCGTCATGGCTAGAGTTTCAACAGAAGGCCGTTAATAAAAAATAGAGTGATTGACCACAGCATTCACACTAGTTGTGGACTGCCTGATCATATTTACAGTAGACTGTGGGCCAACCTCTGTCTTCTAAAGCGAGGAATCCCCTATTCTATTTCATAGAGTAGTCTTGTAATCAGCGGTGTAACAATCAATACTGTGATTACAAGAGACTGACCACAATATTAAGACTACACTGTGGACTGAATGACCACAGCATTTAAAAGGACTGACAGTCCACAGCATTTGAATTAGTTGTTGACTTACTGATGACTGCATTTACAAAAGTCTAAGGATTGACTGGAAGACAGCAATCACTGGAAAAGGACATCACACTTTGAAGTATAGAAGGAAAAAAGGAAAGAGGAAGACCAGCAGCCAATCCAAAGGATTGACACTATCAAGATAACGGTGGAGAAGACCCTAGTGGACATATGTAGTCTTTCACAAAATTGATTTTCATAAAGATCGTTAATTCATCCAGTCGTCATGGCTCGAGTTTCAACCGAAGGCCGTTATAAAAAAATGTGCTAACTGACCACAGCATTCACACTAGGTGTGGATTGCTTGACCACATTTACAGTAGATTAGACTGTTGGCCAACCTCTGTCTTTTAAAGGGAGGAATCCCTTATTCTGTTTCATAGAATAGCCTTGTAATCAGCGGTGTAACAATCACTACCGCGATTACAAGAAACTGATCACAGTGTTAAGACTACACTGTGGACCAATTGACCACAAAATTTACGAGTTCTGACAGTCCACAGCATTTAAAGTAGGTGTGGACTGACTGACAACAGCATTTCCACTAGTCTATGGATTGACTGGAAGACAGCAATTACCGGAAAGGGATATCATACTCGGAAGAATAGAAGGAAGAAGGCAAAGAGGAAGACTAGCAACCAATCCAAAGGATTAACACTATCAAGATAAAGTGGCGAAGAAAACCCTAGTGGACCTATCTAGTCTTGCGCTGAATTGATCTTTCCAAAGATCGTTAATTCATGCAGTCGTCATGGCTAGAGTTTCAACCGAAGGCCGTTAATAATAAAAAATGGACTGACTGACCACAGCATTCACACTAGTTGTGGACTGCCTGATCATATTTACAGTAGACTGTGGGCCAACCTCTGTCTTCTAAAGTGAGGTATCCCCTATTCTATTTCATAGAATAGCCTTGTAATCAGCGGTGTAACAATCAATACCGCGATTACAAGAGACTGACCACACTATTAAGACTACACTGTGGACTGAATGACCACAGCATTTAGAAGGACTGACAGTCAAAAGCGTTTGAATTAGTTGTTGACTTACCGACAACAGCATTTACAAAAGTCTAAGGATTGACTGGAAGACAGCAATCACTGGAAAAGGACATCATACTTTGAAGTATAGAAGGAAAAAAGGAAAGAGGAAGACCAGCAGCCAATCCAAAGGATTGACACTATCAAGATAACGGTGGAGAAGACCCTAGTGGACATATGTAGTCTTTCACCAAAGGCCGTTATAAAAAAATGGGCTAACTGACCACAGCATTCACACTAGGTGTAGACTGCCTGACTACAGCATTCACACTAGGTGTGGACTGCTTGACCACATTTACAGTAGACTAGACTGTGGGCCAACCTCAGTCTTCTAAAGGGAGGAATCCCCTATCCTATTTCATAGAATAGCCTTGTAATCAGCGGTTTAACAATCAATACCGCGATTACAAGAGATTGACCACACTATTAAAATGACACTGTGGACTGAATGACCACAATATTTAAAAGGACCGACAGTCCACAGCGTTTGAATTAGTTGTTGACTGACTAACAACAGCATTTACACTAGTCTAAGGATTGAATGGAAGAGAGCTATCTATGGAAAAGGACATCATACTTTGAAGTATAGAAGGAAGAAAGCAAAGAGCAAGACCAACAACCAATCCAATGGATTGATGCTATCAAGATAATGGTGAAGAAGACCCTAGTGGACCGTTCTACTCTTGGATAAGATTGATCTTCCTAAATATCTGTAATTCATCAAGTCGTCATGGCTCGAATTTCAACCTAAGGTCATTAATTATAAAGAATGGACTGACTGACTGACCACAGCATTCACACTAGTTGTGGACTGCCTGATCATATTTATGACGAGCCCCCAGGGCCGTGAGGTACTCGGCAGCCGGGCCTCTGGTTGTCGGGGGGATATCACGGTGGCTGTCCCGGTCCGTGGCCCCGGGCGGTCAGTGAAATGGGGAAAACTTCTATTATTTGGGGTTTTCTTTTGGAATTATTCGTGACGCCACCTGTGGAATGCGGCTACGGGGTGCCGCCGCTGCGGAGTAGTCCCCTGAGGCACATGGTAGGGCAGCTTGTGATGTAATGGCTCCCCACAGGTGGAGCGGGCCTCAGGGCTGCGTGGGGGATGTACTGCATTGTTGTGCAGGGGAGAGACGGCAGGACGGTCCCGGAGGAAGGATGGACACTCACACAGGGGTAAGCTTCAGTACCTTTACTGGTGATGCTGCAGGCACGGTCCAGAGTACTCCAGGTGAAGGGTGCACTTCTGGACTCTACCCAGTGAGCGGGTATAGGGCCTCCTGATCCGTTGCTTTATTCTCTAAGCTTCTGGCCTGCCTGGAGATGGGCCTAGCTTGGTTACTGTCTCTCTCTGCACCTGCCGACCTGGTGGTAGGGCCTTCTCTTTGGAGATCACTCTCCCTGGACTTTGGGACCTCCGTGACTCCTAGCCCTGGTATTTTAGTCAGTGTTCGGTGAACCTGGGACCTGTAGTCCTCCAGGGGTTCCGGTGGTTCCTACTGGGTGTAAAGGGGTCCCTGTAGGCGCGGACCCTGTGTCCGGTATATATATTGGGGTGAGCCTGGTATGCTCCTCTGTCCCCTCACTACTTCTTCCTTCTCCTCTCGCCTTCGGCCCACTCAAGGCCCTCACTAGGCTTCCACACGTGCTGTAGGCCTTGGCTCGCCTAAGCACAGCAGCCAGCTTGCTGCTTTCTTCACTGCTCTCTGAGCGTCAGCACACTCTCAGCCCACTCTGAGCTCTGTCCCTCTCTGTGTCTCAGCAGGAACTAATCTCTTCTCTAGACTGACTGCCTGGCTCCACCCTCCCTTTATATATCCCTATGAGGCTCCCTCTGCTGGTCTGAGGTGGTAGGGTGGAGGTGTGTGAATGTGTGAGGGCCTCTTGTGGAGAAGTCCATCCATGCACCTTTCTGCATTCTGTGGCACCACTGCGCAGCAGGGCGCCGCATTCCCCCCTAGTAAAACTCAGTACTCCTGGACTGAAGCATTTTTGCAAAACAGGTTAACAATAACATTTCTTCCCTTTATGGGCGGCACTTTCTTGAGCGTTACAGATAACATTATGAACAAATATTTATAAAACAAGTTCAGAGTTTTTAAAGTAAATTGTGTCCATATCACAGATGAAGGAACATGAGGGACCCGCCTGAAAACCCTCAACGTAGGCCCTGTGCGTGGCTGCAGGGCATAGGTCATCCAGGTGCTGGACCACGTCTTCCGCCACGCCAAACGGGTTTTTGTTCAGTGGTCACTTAAAAGGGCACTCCATGGAGTGCAACTATGTACAGGACAGTTTTTGGGCTGTTCACAGTCCTCAGCCTACAAGTCTCTTTTTACTCTTACTGGTAACTAAATGCACATATATTTAATTTCAGTTTATACAATAAACATTATGCAATACCCTACTGGGTAACTATTTATACTACAGGTATTTTTAACTTACTCCTTATACCTGACAGGGACCTGGCTTTTTGTACTGCGTGTTGACCTACGTAGTAATGGGGTGTTGATGTTGTCTGTGTTTGCATTTTCCGCTACCCTATCAGATCTACGTGTGGGTAAATTGTAGAACTGTCTTAACCTCTCTATGGGGCTGGCAAGTACAATGGTTACTGGGCCTTCTGTCTCTGCTTCTACTGGTGATCCCTCTTCCGGGGATTCTTCCTGAGCAGGCTCTTCTGGGGCACTTACAGGTTCTACTTGCTGTGGAGGGTCTTCTGGCTGTTGGTAGAAGTGGATCACAAGTATTATCACTACTCCTCCTAGTTGGGGCCATTCTGCCAGGAAATCTCCTAATTCAGTATGTATTACTGCTTCTTTAGGCTCCTCCGGTACGATGAGAGGCACTTCTTTCTGGGGCTTTAGCAGACCTGGACACAACTTCAGATGGTCTCTAGATACCGTTCCAGTCGTTTTTCCTCCATCCTTGGTAATAATACAGGTCTTCCTGTTATCAAATCTTGAATTTAACACAGTGTAGGGTTCCCTCTCCCACTGGTCATCAAGTTTGTGGTTTCTTCTTTTTCTCTTTAGCACAACTTCTCCAGGTGCTAGGGGTTCTGCTGGAGCACTCTTGTTGTACTGTGCTTCCTGCTTGTCTCTTACCCTATGCAGACTGTCTTCGACACAGGCTTGTACTCTCCTGTACTGTTCCTGTCGCGTCGTGTCCCAGTCCTCAGTGGACATATGTGCTTCGGGTTCTACTACACCAAGCTCCAGGTCCATGGGCCACTTTCCGGGTTTTGCTCGCATGAGATATGCCGGAGTACAATTGGTGGAACTCACAGGTATGTGGTTCTACAGATCTACCAGGTCAGATAGCTTTTCTGGCCACTGGTTTCTTTCTTCTAGCGGTAAGGACTTCAATAGGTCGATGACGATGTAATTCATCTTTTCACATAACCCATTGGTTTGGGGGTGGTACGGTGTAGTCCGGATCTTCTTACACCCGTACAGATGGCAGAACTCCTTGAATAATGTGGCTTCAAAGGCAGGGCCTTGATCTGTCAGCACCTGCTCTGGGTATCCATGGGGCCTGCAGAAGTACGCCTGAAATGTCTTCGCCGCAGTTTCTGCCATCAGATCCTTGATGGGAGCGACCACCAGGAACCTGGAGTAGTTATCCACCATGGTCAGGGCATAGGAATATCCTGACCTGCTGGGTGACAGCTTGACATGATCCAGGGCCACGATCTCCAAGGGTCGAGTTGTCTTGGTGGGTTGCAGGGGTGCCTTCTGGCTGCTGTAGTCTTTTCTTCTGAGGCTACAGGGTCCACAATCCCGGCACCATCTCTCTATGGAACTGTGCATTCCAACCCAATAAAACCAACCTTTCAGCAGGGTTTCTAGCTTCTTCCAGCCAAAGTGCCCCGCTTGATCGTGGTAGGCCTCCAACACCATCTGGATGTCCGTCCTAGGCACTACGATCTGCTATACCAACTCATGGGTCCTCGGGTTGACGTACCTTCAGCACAGCTTCTCTCTATAGGTAAACAGCCGGCTTCTCTCATTCCACAGTTGCTTGGCTTGTGAAGACGCGTCCTTCTCCAGGGAGGAACCTTCCTGGGTTATCAGTTCTTTGATACGGCTGACAACCAGGTCACTGTCCTGGGTCTCCTTCCCGCTGTGGTGAGGCAAAGGATTTAACGTCTTACCGCGAAGCCTCCTGGAGGCTCGCTGCTCGTGGACCATTCCATTACGGTGGAAGGCAGCTAGCTCAATCTCCTCGAGGTCATCCACTTCTTCTTCAGTGTCCGACTGGTGAGGCATCCTGGACAGGGAATCGGCGTTGCCATTCTTGCGGCCTGCCCGATACTTAATGGTGAACTGGTAGTTTGACAGCCGAGCCATCCATCGTTGTTCCATGGCTCCTAACTTGGCTGTTTCCAGATGAGTCAAGGGGTTATTATCAATGTAGGCAATGAGCTTACTGGAGGCCAGGTAGTGCTTGAACCGCTCAGTGATCACCCAGACCAGGGCCAGGAACTCCAACTTGAAGCTGATATAGTTCTCTGGGTTCCTCTCGGCCGGGCAGAGCTTCCTGCTTGCATAGGCGATCACCTTCTCTCGGCCATTCTGCATCTGACTTAACACAGCTCCTGCATCATCAGGATTAGTCTCTACTACAATTAGTCCCTGGTCCTTCAGTTCCAGTCTTCCCACCTTTACTGCCACATCCTTAACCCCGACTAGGTTAAGGGGAAGGCCATTGGAGGCATACACGGAAAGGCTTGGAACCGGCGGGCGAAGTTCGTCTATGGACCAGAACCTTTTGTAGAGTACATCTGGCATGATGGTTACTTGAGATCCAGTGTCCAGCAGGGCAGGTGTCGCGATGCCGTCCAGTAAAATGGACAGGAAAGGTCTTCCTCCCATGAACCGATGGTACCAGTTTGATGGGCCTGCTTGATTTACTCCTGGGTGTCGGCCCTCGGCCCCAGGGTTTGCTCGTTTAAAGGACAGTTCCGCACTGTGTGGCCTGCCTTCTGGCAGCGGTAGCAGATGAATTCTCCTGGAGGGTGACGTTGGTCGTTGGTCCTCCCATGGGGTGGCGTTGTCCTCCTCCGGGGCGGCGTTGTCCTCCTACGGGGTGGTGTTGTCCTCCTTCTTCTTCTCATCCAGGGGACATCCTCAGGGCTGTTGGCGAGTTATATCCTTCCATCTAGCTCGTGCTCCTCGTGTAGCTGCAGGGTGCTCAGGACAGTGGCAAGGGTTTTATTTAACGGGCGCACTTCAGAGCATAGGCTGTCCAGCTCGCTAGGAGGCACTGTTTGCATCTTTGTTTCGGCCATTAGTGAAGGAGCAGTGGGTGCTGCGGCCACTGGGGTGGCCCCACCCTGGTAACGTTGGACAGCAGTATCTGTTGTTTCCAGGGGCTGTAGACCCTTTATAGCCATGTCCTTCAGGGTGGCAAAGGTGGCATCTGGATGATCTAAGACCCACCACCGTACAGTTCTGCTCTCCTCCTGGGACCTTAACCCCCGGATAAACTGTTCCGTCAGCATTTTATTTTCATCTTGTATGCTGGCTGGGCTAACCTGTTTCAGGGCCCGCAGGGCTTCCTGTAAGCATCAGGCATAGTCCCGGATACTGTCCTCAGTTTTCTGGACACAATGGTAGAACCTCATCCTGAGATCCGTCTCGGTGCGGTTTTCAAACACAGTCTGCAGTCTATTAAAGATGATGGATACTGATTCCTGGTTTGTGGCTGGCCAGGTTTCAACCTCCCGCTCTGCGGCACCAGTTAATTGTCCCAAAACTACAGCAGCTCCCTGTTTGCCAGTCAAAGAATACATACAGTATCTAGCACACTGCATATTCTTCTCTTGAATCCGGACAGGGTGTCCGGTTTGCTGTTATACTGGGGGAGCCACTTCGCTCCAGGGATATACGGCAGGGCCATAGGTAATAAGAGGGTCATGACCCCTGCTGGTGGAGCGGCCGCTCTGGCCTGTGCAGCGCCGGGCGTTAGTTGGGCATCAGAAGCGTTAACCAGTGCTCCGGCGGCTTGCTGGTCTTCAGCCATGGTTGCGCCCCCCTAATGAACCGGAGCCTACCTTCTTCACTTTTTTTATCAGGTAGGCCGCAGCTCCGCGGGCGATGGTCTTCTTCCAGGACCTTGCGTCGCTCGCGTCTGACATCAGAGCGTCCTCTCGGCTCCTTCCAGGACCTGACGCTTCCTGGTTCGACGTCAGGGGCGGGGCGTGTCCTGGGCTTCGAGAGCTTTTCACAATCACGCCTCTCGGGTTCCCGCGGTTACGCCCCTATTCTTCCCGCGCTGCATATGGATAATGGCGGCAGTCCTCACCGCAATTTGACACACACTTTAGTTTAATAAAGGCGCACAGTACCCGGTGACAACGGGCACACAATCCTGTTCGTGACGCCAAAACATGACGCGCCCCCAGGGCCGTGGGGTACTCGGCAGCCTGGCCTCTGGTTGCCGGGAGCATATCACGGTGGCTGGCCCGATCCGTGGCCCAGGGCAGTCAGTGAAATGGGGAAAACGTCTATTATTTGGGGTATTCTTTTGGAATTATTCGTGACGCCACCTGTGGAATGCGGCTACGGGGTGCCGCCGCTGCAGAACAGTTCTCTGAGGCAGATGGTAGGGCAGCTTGTGATGGAATGGCTCCTCACAGGTGGAGCGGGCCTCAGGGCAGCGTCGGGGATGTACTGGATGGTGGTGCAGGGGAGAGACGGCAGGACAGTCCTGGAGGAAGGATGGACACTCAAACAGGGGTAAGCTTCAGTACCTTTACTGATGATGCTGCAGGCACGTTCCAGGGTACTCCAGGTGAAGGGCGCATTTCTGGACTCTCCCCAGTGAGCGGCTATAGGGCCTCCTGATCCATTTCTTTATTCTCTAAGCTTCTGGCCTGCCTGGAGCTGGGCCTAGCTTGGTTACTGTCTCTCTCTGCACCTGCTGACCTGGTGATCATATTTACAGTAGACTGTGGGCCAACCTCTGTCTTCTAAAGTGAGGAATCCCCTATTCTATTTCATAGAATAGCCTTGTAATCAGTGGTGTAACAATCAATACCGCGATTACAAGAGACTAACCACACTATTAAAATTACACTGTGGACTGAATGACCACAACATTGAAAAGGACTGACAGTCCACAGCGTTTGAATTAGTTGTTGACTTACTAACAAATGCATTTACTAAAGTCTAAGGATTGACTGGATGACAGAAATCACTGGAAAAGGACATCATACTATTAATTATAGAAGGACGAAAGCAAAGAGGAAGACCAGCAACCAATCCAATGGATTGATACTATCAGATAATGGTGAAGAAGACCCTAGTGGACCGATCTAGTCTTGCACAAGATTGATCTTCCTAAAGATCAGTAATTCATCAAGTCATCATGGCTCGAGTTTCAACCGAAGGCCATTAATTATAAAGAATGGACTGACTGACTGACCACAGCATATACACTAGATGTGGACTGCCTGACCACATTTACAGTAGACTGTGAACCGATTGAGCATAAAATTTAAAATAGACTGTGGACTGTCTGACTAAAATTTTTATAATAAAATGCAGACCGACTGACCACAGTCTTTGTCTTTGAAATAAATAATTTTGGCCCTAGAGTGTTATACTTTTGGTGTGTATAGCATGTAGCAGGAACATATTATCACTCTTTTGAATATTTACAGGTGACTGACGCCCATTGACATGGTGGGATTTGAAATGTTTCCTTGTGGACTCCAAGAAAAGAATATGGAAAGTCACATAACAGGTAATTAATATTCATATTAATTACTGATAATAATCAGTCTAGGCATAAGTTCTAGACCTGCGAAGGTGTGACAATACCTTTCTGATTCATGAGAATATACTATTAGTGGTTTACATATGTATATTTTCTATACACAACTCCTAGTATAACACAACAATATCTTAGGTAGAGACATAAGATGTGATGCTCTCAGCCCTGCCCTTGGAAAAGATGGGGGATACTCGGAGCCGGGTCAGATGTTGAGGGGGGATGCAGCCATGGCCTGGACCCATTCCGTGCCCAGGGCCGTCACATTAAAAATGATGTTAGGGCTTTCCGGGTTGAGTGGTAATTGTCGACTACGCCACCTGTGGTGTCTGGTGATGGGGCCACCAGCGCCGCTACAGTCCGCTGAGGCCCGGTGTCATAGCGGCTAAAGTTCTCGCTGCTCCCCACAGGCGGAGCGCGATCTCAGGGCAGGCAAGGCAGGATCGAATGGGAGTCGTAGTGTGGGAGTACGGGCACCGCGTCGCGTGCTATGGCGCGTAATGAACAGTCCGGAGGCCATAGGGATGAACTTCCAAGGCTTTATTCACAGTTCTCTCAAGCAGCGCAAGGCTTTTCCCTGCTCCTCGCGGAGTCCTGCGGCCACCAGGGACGGGTGTCCGACTACCTCCGAGGAAGTCCAGTGTGAGGTAGCATCCCTACACCAGAGTGTTCCTGCACTACAGACTTTACCCTTTCCCTTCTGTGCGTGTGTAGATAGGCCGGGTCTCCCTCTGAGCTCCTCTCAGGTGTAGGGCTCGGGTGGCAATTCCTCTCCATCCGAAGCCTGGCGGGATCTTCAGGGCCTAACCGGGCTTTCCCAACCTGGACATAGAGTACGAGGTCGGGTGTCGGGGGCCGGTACCCCTCTTGCAGCCGGAATCCCTCTGAGTAGATCAGGTAGGCGAGGACAGGTGGCGTGCTCCGCTCCGTCTGCATCCTCCCCGGGACCCATTTGCTAGGGAGCCACACTCTAAAGCTCCCGGGCCTTCTTGATCCTGGTCCTTGGCCGGGTTGAGACATTCCTTGTCTGCAACCTACCTCTCGCCCCATAGATCGGGGTACGAGAGCTGTGTCCCATGCCGGTGCAGGCCCACACAGGATCTGCGCTCCCGGAGGGAAGTCACATTACACACAGTATTTTGACAGCACAGTGACAGCCGACAGACTAGCAAAGGCTAGACTAAGGATGGACCACTTGACAGACAGACTGCCAGAGACCAAGATCAAAGATGGCATTCTATTAAGTATGAAATTTGAAATGTAACTTACTAACTGTAACTCCACCCACACCCACTAACTGGTTCCTACTACTTTGTGTTCCCCAGTCTCCCTGTAACCAGGGGAGCAGCACTAGTGCATACTAGCTCCCTCTGGTGGAATGTGGTGTTGGATGCAAAAAGCTAGGTCACTACCATCACACCGGCCTTACCTCAGAGGAGGAACATCACACTCCATTAAAGAGGTGCAGCATTCCTGTGGCGGTCAAACCCTCAGGGGCGCCACATAAGGAACATTTCTTTTCCTTATCCTCTGTCTTCTAAAGTGAGGAATCCCTTATGCTGTTTCATAGAATAGCCTTGTAATCAGCGGTGTAACAATCAATACCGCGATTACAAGAAACTGACCACAGTATTAAGACTACAGTGTGGAACAATTGACCACAAAATTTACGAGGACTGACAGTCCACAGCATTTAAATTAGGTGTGGACTGACTGACAACAGCATTTACCCTAGTCTATGGTTTGACTGGAAGACAGCAATTACTGGAAAAGGACATCATACTTTGAAGTATAGAAGAAAGAAAGAAAAGAGGAAGACCAGCAGCCAATCTAAAGGATTGACACTATCAAGATAACGGTGTAGAAGACCCTAGTGGACCTATGAAGTGTTTCACAAAATTAATCTACCTAAAGATCGTTAATTCATCCAGTTGTCATGGCTCGAGTTTCAACCGAAGGCCATTAATAAAAAAAATGGGCTAACTGACCACAGCATTCAAACTAGGTGTGGACTGCCTGACTAAAGCATTCACACTAGGTGTGGACTTCTTGACCACATTTACAGTAGACTAGACTGTGGGCCAACCTCTGTCTTTTAAATGGAGGAATCCCTTATTCTGTTTCATAGAATAGCCTTGTAATCAGCGGTGTAACAATCAATACCGCGATTACAAGAAACTGACCACAGTATTAAGACTACACTGTAGACCAATTGACCACAAAATTTACGAGTTCTGACAGTCCACAGCATTTAAATTAGGTGTGGACTGACTGACAACAGCGTTTACACTAGTCTATGGATTGACTGGAAGACAGCAATTACCGGAAAGGGATTTCATACTCATAAGAATAAAAAGAAGAAGGCAAAGAGGAAGACTAGCAACCAATCCAAAGGATTAACACTATCAAGATAAAATGGTGAAGAGAACCCTAGTGGACCTATCTAGTCTTGCACTAAATTGATCTTCCCAAAGATCGTTAATTCATTCAGTCGTCATGGCTAGAGTTTCAACCGAAGGCCGTTAATAATAAAAAATGGACTGACTGACCACAGCATTCACACTAGTTGTGGACTGCCTGATCATATTTACAGTAGACTGTGGGCCAACCTCTGTCTTCTAAAGTGAGGAATCCCCTATTCTATTTCATAGAATAGCCTTGTAATCAGCGGTGTAACAATCAATACCGCGATTACAAGAGACTGACCACACTATTAAAATTACACTGTGGACTGAATGACCACAACATTGAAAAGGACTGACAGTCCACAGCGTTTTAATTAGTTGTTGACTTACTGACAACTGCATTTACTAAAGTCTAAGGATTGAATGGATGACAGCAATCACTGGAAAAAGATATCAAACTATGAAGTATAGAAGGAAGAAAGCAAATAGGAAGACCAGCAACCAATCCAATGGATTGATACTATCAGATAATGGTGAAGAAGACCCTAAAGGATCGATCTAGTCTTGCACAAGATTGATCTTCCTAAAGATCATTAATTCATCAAGTCGTCATGGCTAGAGTTTCAACCGAAGGCCATTAATTATAAAGAATGGACTGACTGACTGACCACAGCATATACACTAGATGTGGACTGCCTGACCACATTTACAGTAGACTGTGAACCGATTGAGCATAAAATTTAAAATAGACTGTGGACTGTCTGACTACAATTTTTATAATAAAATGCAGACCGACTGACCACAGTCTTTATCTTTGAAATAAGTAATTTTGGCCCTAGAGTGTTATACATTTTGGTGTGTATAGCATGTAGCAGGAACATATTATCACTCTTTTGAATATTTACAGGTGACTGACGCCCATTGACATGGTGGGATTTGAAATGTTTCCTTGTGGACTCCAAGAAAATAATATGGAAAGTCACATAACAGGTAATTAATATTCATATTAATTACTGATAATAATCAGTCTAGGCATAAGTTCTAGACCTGCGGAGGTGTGGCAACACCTTTCTGATACATGAGAATATACTGTTAGTGGTTTACATATGTACATTTTCTATACAGAACTGCTAGTATAACACAACCATATCTTAGGTAGAGACATAAGGAACATTTCTTTTCCTTATCCTCTGTCTTCAAAAGTGAGGAATCCCTTATTCTGTTTCATAGAACAGCCTTGTAATCAGCGGTGTAGCAATCAATACCGCGACTACAAGAAACTGATCACAGTATTAAGAATTCACTGTGGACCAATTGACCACAAAATTTACGAGGACTGACAGTCCACAGCATTTAAATTAGGTGTGGACTGACTGACAACAGCATTTACACTAGTCTATGGATTGACTGGAAGACAGCAATTACTGGAAAGGGATATCATACTCAGAATAGAAGGAAGAAGGCAAAGAGGAAGACTAGAAACCAATTCAAAGGATTAACACTATCAAGATAAAATGGTGAAGAAAACCCTTTTGGACCTAACTATTCTTGCACAAAATTGATCTTCCCAAAGATCGTTAATTCATCTTGTCGTCATGACTAGAGTTTCAACCGAAGGCAGTTAATAATAAAAAATGGACTGAATGACCACAGCATTCACACTAGTTGTGGACTGCCTGATCATATTTGCTGTAGACTGTGGGCCAACCTCTGTCTTCTAAAGTGAGGAATCCCCTATTCTATTTCATAGAATAGCCTTGTAATCAGCGGTGTAACAATCAATGCCGCGATTACAAAACACTGACCACACTATTATGACTACACTGTGGACTGAAAGACCACAACATTTAAAAGGACTGACAGTCCACAGCGTTTGAATTAGTTGTGGACTGACTGACAATAGCATTTACACTAGTCTAAGGATTGAATGGAAAACAGAAATCACTGGAAAAGGACATCATACTTTGAAGTATAGAAGGAAAAAAAAGAGTTAAACCAGCAGGCCATCCAAAGGATTGACACTATCAGGATAATGGTGAAGAAAACCCTAGTGGACTTTTCTAGTTTTGCTCAATATTGATCTTCCCAAAGATCGTTAATTCATCCAGTCGTCATGGCTAGAGTTTCAACCGAAGGCCGTTAATAATAAAAAATGGACTGACAGACCACAGCATTCACACTAGTTGTGGACTGCCTGATCATATTTACAGTAGACTGTGGGCCAACTCTGTCTTCTAAAGTGAGGAATCCCCTATTCTATTTCACAGAATAGCCTTGTAATCAGCGTTGTAACAATCAATACCGCGATTACAAGTCACTGATCACACTATTAAGACTACACTGTGGACTGAATGACCACAGCATTCAAAAGGACTGACAGTCCACAGCATTTGAATTAGTTGTGGACTGACTGACAACAGCATTTGCACTAGCCTAAGGATTGACTGGAAGACAGCAATCACTGGAAAAGGACATCATACTTTGAAGTATAGAAGGAAGAAAGCAAAGAGGAAGACCAGCAGCCAATCCAAAGGATTTACACTATCAAGATAACGGTGGAGAAGACACTAGTGGACCTATGTAGTCTTTCACAAAATTGATCTTCCTAAAGATAGTTAATTCATCCAGTCATCATGGCTCGAGTTTCAACCGAAGGCCGTTAGTAATAAAAAATTGGCTGACTGACCACAGCATTCACACTAGGTGTGGACTACATGACTACAGCATTCACACTAGGTGTGGACTGCTTGACCACATTTACAGTAGACTAGACTGTGGGCCAACCTCTGTCTTATAAAGGGAGGAATCCCCTATTCTATTTCATAGAATAGCCTTGTAATTAGCGGTGTAACAATCAATACAGCGATTACAAGAGACTGACCACGCTATTAAAATTACACTGTGGACTGAATGACCACAACATTGAAATGGACTGACAGTCCACAGCGTTTGAATTAGTTGTGGACTCACTGACAACAGCATTTACACTAGTCTAAGGATTGAATGGAAGACAGCAATTACTGGAAAAGGACATCATGCTTTGAAGTATAAAAGGAAGAAAGCAAAGAGTAAGACCAGCAACCAATCCAATGGATTGATACCATCAAGATAATGGTGAAGAATACCCTAGTGGATCGATCTAGTCTTGCACAAGATTGATCTTCCGAAAGATCGTTAATTCATCAAGTCGTCATGGCTCGAGTTTCAACCGAAGGCCATTAATTATAAAGAATGGACTGACTGACTGACCACAGCATATACACTAGATGTGGACTGCTTGACCACATTTACAGTAGACTGCGAATGAGCATAAAATTTAAAATAGACTAGTTGTGGACTGCCTGGTCATATTTGCTGTAGACTGTGGGCCAACCTCTGTCTTCTAAAGTGAGGAATTCCCTATTCTATTTCATAGAATAGCCTTGTAATCAGCTGTGTAACAATCAATACCGCGATTACAAGAGACTGACCACACTATTAAAATTACACTTTGGACTGAATGACCACAACATTTAAAAGGACTGACAGTCCACAGTGTTTGAATTATTTGTGATCTGATTGAAAACAGCATTTACACTGTTCTAAGGATTAAGTGGTAGACAGCGATCACTGGAAAAGGACATCATACTTTGAAGTACAGAAGGAAGAAAGCAAAGAGGAAGACCAGCAGCCAATCCAAAGGATTGAAACTATCAAGATAACGGTGGAGAAGACCCAAGTGGACCTATGTAGTCTTTCACGAAATTGATCTTCCTAAAGATCGTTAATTCATCAGTCATCATGTCTCGAGTTTCAACCGAAGGACGTTAATAAAAAAAATGGGCTGACTGACCAAAGCATTCACACTAGGTGTGGACTGCCTGACTAAAGCATTCACACTAGGTGTGGACTTCTTGACCACATTTACAGTAGACTAGACTGTGGGCGAACCTCTGTCTATTAAAGGGAGGAATTCCTTTTTCTGTTTCATAGAATAGCCTTGTAATCAGCGGTGTATCAATCAATAAATTAGGTGTGGACTGAATGACAACAGCATTTACACTAGTCTATGGATTGACTGGAAGACAGCAATTACCGGAAAGGGATATCATACTCGGAAGAATAGAAGGAAAAAGGCAAAGAGGAAGACCAGCAACCAATCCAAAGGATTAGCACTATCAACATAAAATGGTGAAGAAAACCCTAGTGGACCTATCTAGTCTTGCACAAATTTAATCTTCCCAAAGATCGTTAATTCATCCACTCGTCATGGCTAGAGTTTCAACCGAAGGCCGTTAATAATAAAAAATGGACTGAATGACCACAGCATTCACACTAGGTGTGGACTGCCTGATCATATTTACAGTACACTGTGGGCCAACCTCTGTCTTCTAAAGTTAGTAATCCCCTATTCTATTTCATAGAATAGCCTTGTAACCAGCGGTGTAACAATCAATACCGCGATTACAAGAGACTAACCACACTATTAAAACTACACTGTGGACTGAATGACCACAGCATTTAAAAGGACAGACAGTCCACAGCGTTTGAATTAGTTGTGGACTGACTGACAACAGCATTTACACTAGTCTGAGGATTGACTGGAAGACAGCAATCACTGGAAAAGGACATCATGCTTTGAAGTATAGAAGGAAGAAAGCAAAGAGGAAGACCAGCAGCCAATCCAAAGGATTCACACTATCAAGATAATCATGAAGAAGACCCTAGTGGACCCATCTAGTCTTGCACAAGATTGATCTTCCTAAAGATCGTTAATTCATCAAGTCGTCATGGCTCGAGTTTCAACCGAAGGCCGTTAATAATAAAAAATGGGCTGACTGACCACAGCATTCACACTAGGTGTGGACTGCCTGACTACAGCATTCACACTAGGTGTGGACTGCTTGACCACATTTACAGTAGACTAGACTGTGGGCCAACCTCTGTCTACTAAAGTGAGGAATCCCCTATTCTATGTCATAGAATAGCCTTGTAATCAGCAGTGTAACAATCAATACCGCGATTACAAGAGCTTGACCTCACTATTAAAATTACACTGTGGACTGAATGACCACAACATTTAAAAGGACTGACAGTCCACAGCGTTTGAACTAGTTGTGGACTGACTAACAACAGCATTTACACTAGTCTATGGATTGAATGGAAGACAGAAATCAATCTAAAAGGACATCATACTTTGAAGTATAGAAGGAAGAAAGCAAAGAGCAAGACCAACAACCAATCCAATGGATTGATACTATCAAGATAATGGTGAAGAAGATCCTAGTGGACCTATCTAGTCTTGCACAGGATTGATCTTCCTAAAGATCATTAATTCATCAAGTCGTCATGGCTCGAGTTTCAACCCAAGGCCATTAATTATAAAGAATGGACTGAGTGACTTGACCACAGCATGTACACTAAATGTGGACTGCCTGACCACATTTACAGTAGACTGTGAACCGAATGAGCATAAAATTTAAAATAGACTGTGGACTGTCTGACTACAATTTTTATAATAAAATGTAGACCGATTGACCACAGTCTTTATCTTTGAAATAAGTAATTTTGGCCCTAGAGTGTTATACTTTTTGGTGTGTATAGCATGTAGCAGGAACATATTATCACTCTATTGAAAATTTACAGGTGACTGACGCCCATTGACATGGTGGGATTTCAAATGCTTCCTTGTGAACTCCAAGAAAAGAATGTGGAAAGTCACATAACAGGTAATTAATATTCATATTAATTACTGATAATAGTCAGTCTAGGCATCAGTTCTAGACCTGTGGAGGTGTGACAACACCTTTCTGATATATGAGAATATACTGTTAGTGGTTTACATATGTATATTTTCTATACACAACTTCTAGTATAACACAACCATATCTTAGGTAGAGACATAAGGAACATTTCTTTTCATTATCCTCTGTATTCTAAAGTGAGGAATCCCTTATTCTGCTTCATAGGATAGCCTTGTAATCAGCGGTGTAACAATCAATACCACGATTACAAGAGACTGACCACAGTATTAAAACTACACTGTGGACCAATTGACCACAAAATTTACGAGGACTGACAGTCCATAGCATTTAATTTAGGTGTGGACTGACTGACAGCAGCATTTACACTAGTCTATAGATTGACTGGAAGACAGCAATTACTGGAAAGGGATATCATGCTCGGAAGAATAGAAGGAAGAAGGCAAAGAGGAAGACCAGCAACCAATCCAAAGGATTGACACTATCAAGATAAAATGGTGAAGAAAACCCTAGTGAACCTATCTAGTCTTGCACAAAATTGATCTTCCCAAAGATCGTTAATTCATCCTGTCGTCATGGCTAGAGTTTCAACCGAAGGCCGTTAATAATAAAAAATGGACTGACTGACCACAGCATTCACACTAGTTTTGGACTGCCTGATCATATTTACAGTACACTGTGTGCCAACCTCTGTCTTCTAAAGTAAGGAATCCCCTATTCTGTTTCATAGAATAACCTTGTAATCAGCGGTGTAACAATCAATGCCGCGATTACAAAACACTGTCCACACTATTATGACTACACTGTGAACTGAATGACCACAACATTTAAAAGGACTGAGAGTCCTCAGCGTTTGAATTAGTTGTGGACTGACTGACAATAGCATTTACACTAGTCTAAGGATTGAATGGAAGACAGCAATCACTGGAAAAGGACATCATACTTTGAAGTATAGAAGGAAGAAAGCAAAGAGGAAGACCAGCAACCAATCCAATGGACTGATACTTTCAAGATAATGGTGAAGAAGACCCTAGTGGACCCATCTAGTCTTGCACAAGATTGATATTCCCAAAGATCATTAATTCCTCAAGTCGTCATGGCTAGAGTGTCAATCGAAGGACGTTAATAATAAAAAATGGACTGACTGACCACAGCATTCACACTGGTTGTGGACTGCCTGATCATATTTGCTGTAGACTGTGGGCCAAGCTCTGTCTTCTAAAGTGAGGAATCCCCTATTCTATTTCATAGAATAGCTTTGTAATCAGCAGTGTAACAATCAATAACGCGATTACAAGAGACTGACCACACTATTAAAATTACACTGTGGACTGAATGACCACAGCATTTAAAAGGACTGACAGTCAACAGCGTTTGAATTAGTTGTGGACTGACTGACTACAGCATTTACAATGGTCTAAGGATTGACTGGTAGACAGAAATCACTGGAAAAGGACATCATGCTTTGAAGTATAGAAGGAAGAAAGAAAAGAGGAAGGCCAGCAGCCAATCCAAAGGATTGACACTATCAAGATGAAGACCAGCAGCCTATCCAAAGGATTGAAACTATCAAGATAATGGTGAAGAAGACCCTAGTGGACCTATGTAGTCTTTCACAAAATTGATCTTCCTAAAGATGGTTAATTCATCCAGTCGTCATGGCCCGAGTTTCAACAGAAGGCCGTTAATAAAAAAAAAATGAGCTGACTGACCACAGCATTCACACTAGGTGTGGACTGCCTGACTACAGCATTCACACTAGGTGTGGACTGCTTGACCACATTTACAGTAGACTAGACTGTGGGCCAACCTCTGTCTTTTAAAGGGAGGAATCCCCTATTCTATTTCATAGAATAGCCTTGTAATCAGCGGTGTAACAATCAATACAGCGATTACAAGAGACTGACCACACTATTAAAATTACACTGTGGACTGAATAACCACAACATTTAAAAGGACTGACAGTCCACAGCTTTTGAATTAGTTGTGGACTGACTGACAACCGCATTTACACTAGTCTAAGGATTGAATGGAAGACAGAAATCACTGGAAAAGGATATCATGCTTTGAAGTATAGAAGGAAGAAAGCAAAGAGGTAGACCCGTAACCAATCCAATGGATTGACACTATCAAGATAATAGTGAAGAAGACCCTAGTGGACCTATCTAGTCTTGCACAAGATTTATCTTCCTAAAGATCATTAATTCACCAAGACGTCATGGCTCGAGTTTCAACCAAAGGCCATTAATTATAAAGAATGGACTGAGTGACTGACCACAGTATATACACTAAATGTGGACTGCCTGACCACATTTACAGTAGACTGTGAACCGATTGAGCATAACATTTAAAATAGACTGTGGACTGTCTGACTACAATTTTTATAACAAAATGCAGAGCGACAGACCACAGCCTTTATCTTTGAAATAAGTAATTTTGGCCCTAGAGTGTTATTCTTTTTGGTGTGTATAGCATGTAGCAGGAACATATTATCACTGTTTTGAATATTTACAGGTGACTGACGCCGATTGACATGGTGGGATTTGAAATGTTTCCTTGTGGACTCCAAGAAAAGAATGTGGAAAGTCACATAACAGGTAAGTAGTATTCATAATAATTACTGATAATAGTCAGTCTAGGCGCAAGTTCTAGACTTGCGGAGGTGTGACAACACCTTTCTGATACATGAGAATATACTCTTAGTGGTTTACATATGTATATTTTCTATACACAACTCCTAGTATAACACAACCATATCTTAGGTAGAGACAGAAGGAACATTTCTTTTCATTATCCTCTGTATTCTAAAGTGAGGAATCCCTTATTCTGTTTCATAGAATAGCCTTGTAATCAACGGTGTAACAATCAATACCGCGATTACAAGAGACTGACCACAGTATTAAAACTACACTGTGGACCAATTGACCACAAAATTTACGAGGACTGACAGTCCACAGCATTTTAATTAGGTGTGGACTGACTGACAACAGCATTTACACTAGTCTATGGATTGACTGGAAGACAGCAATTACTGAATTACTGGAAAGGGACATCATGCTCGGAAGAATAGAAAGAAGGAGGCAGAGAGGAAGACCATCAACCAATCCAAAGGATTGACACTATCAAGATAATGGTGAAGAAAACCCTAGTGGACCTATCTAGTCTTGCACAAAATTGATCTTCCCAAAGAACGTTAATTCATACAGTCGTCATGGCTAGAGTTTCAACCGAAGGCCGTTAATAAAAAAAATGGACTGACTGATCACAGCATTCACACTAGCTGTGGGCTGCCTGATCAAATTTACAGTAGACTGTGGGCCAACCTCTGTCTTCTAAAGTGAGGAATCTCCTATTCTATTTCATAGAATAGCCTTGTCATCAGCGGTGTGACAATCAATACCGCGATTACAAGACGCTGACAATACTATTAAGACTACACTGTGGACTGAATGACCACAGCATTTAAAAGGACTGACAGTGAACCAATTGACCACAAAATTTACGAGGATTGACAGTCCACAGCATTTAAATTAGGTGTGGACTGACTGACAACAGCATTTACACTAGTCTATGGATTGACTTGAAGACAGCAATCACTAGAAAAGGACATCATACTTTGAAGTATAGAAGGAAGAAAGCAAAGAAGAAGACCAGCAGCCAATCCAAAGGATTACCACTATCAGGATAACAATGGAGAAGACCCTAGTGGACCTATCTAGTCTTTCACAAAATAGATCTTCCTAAAGACCATTTATTCATCCCGTCGTCATGGCTCGAGTTTCAACCGAAGGCCATTAATAATAAAAAATGGGCTGACTGACCACAGCATTCACACTAGGTGTGGACTGCCTGACTACAGCATTCACACTAGGGGTGGACTGCTTGATCACATTTACAGTAGACTAGACTGTGGGCCAACCTCTGTCTTCTAAAGTGAGGAATCCCCTATCCTATGTCATAGAATAGCCTTGTAATCAGCGGTGTAACAATCAATACCGCGATTACAAGAGATTGACCACACTATTAAAATTACACTGTGGACTGAATGGCCACAACATTTCAAAGGACTGACAGTCCACAGCGTTTGAACTAGTTGTGGACTGACTAACAACAGCATTTACACTAGTCTAAGGATTGAATGGAAGACAGAAATCAATCTAAAAGGACATCATACTTTGAAGTATAGAAGGAAGAAAGCAAAGAGCAAGACCAACAACCAATCCAATGGATTGATACTATTAAGATAATTGTGAAGAAGACCCTAGTGGACCTATCTAGTCTTGCACAAGATTGATCTTCCTAAAGATCATTAATTCATCAAGTCGTCATGGCTCGAGTTTCAACCGAAGGCCATTAATTATAAAGAATGGACTGACTTACTGACCACAGCATATACACTAGATGTGGAATGCCTGACCACATTTACAATAGACTGTGAACCAATTGAGCATAAAATTTAAAATAGACTGTGGACTGTCTGACTACAATTTTTATAGTAAAATGCAGACTGACTGACCACAGTCTTTATCTTTGAAATAAGGAATTTTGGCCCTAGAGTGTTATACTTTTAGGTGTGTATAGCATGTAGCAGGAACATATTATCACTCTTTTGAATATTTACAGGTGACTGACGCCCATTGACATGGTTGGATTTGAAATGTTTCCTTGTGGACTCCAAGAAAAGAATATGGAAAGTCACATAACAGGTAATTAATATTCATATTAATTACTGATAATAGTCAGTCTAGGCATAAGTTCTAGACCATTGGAGGTGTGACAACACCTTTCTGATGCATGAGAATATACTGTTAGTGGTTTACATATGTATATTTTCTATACACAACTCCTAGTATAACACAACCATATCTTAGGTAGAGACATAAGTAACATTTCTTTTCATTATCCTCTGTATTCTACAGTGAGGAATTCCGGATTCTGTTTCACAGAATAGCCTTGTAATCAGCGGTGTAACAATCAATACCGCGATTACAAGAGACTGACCACAGTATTAAAACTACACTGTGGACCAATTGACCACAAAATTTACGAGGACTGACAGTCCACAGCATTTAAATTAGGTGTGGACTGACTGACAACAGTATTTACACTAGTCTATGGATTGACTGGAAGTCAGCAATTACTGGAAAGGGATATCATACTCGGAAGAATAGAAGCAAGAAGGCAAAGAGGAAGACGAGCAACCAATTCAAAGCATTGACACTATCAAGATTATGGTGAAGAAAACCCTAGTGGTTCTATGTAGTCTTGCACAAAATTGACCTTCCCAAAGATCATTAATTCATCCAGTCGTCATGGCTAGAGTTTCAACCGAAGGCTGTTAATAATAAAAAATGGACTGACTGACCACAGCATTCACACTAGTTGTGGACTGCCTGATCATATTTATGACGCGCCCCCAGGGCCGTGGGGTACTCGTCACCCGGGCCTCTGGTTGCCGGGGGGATATCACGGTGGCCCAGGGCGGTCAGTGAAATGGGGAAAACTTCTATTTTTTGGGGTTTTCTTTTGGAATTATTCGTGACGCCACCTGTGGAATGCGGCTACAGGGTGCCGCCGCTGCGGAGCAGTCTTCTGAGGCATATGGTAGGGCAGCTTGTGATGAAATGGCTCCACACAGGTGGAGTGGGTCTCAGGGCAGCGTGGGGGATGTACTGGATGGTTGTGCAGGGGAGAGACGGGAGGACGGTCCCGGAGGATGGATGGACACTCACACAGGGTTAAGCTTCAGTACCTTTACTGGTGATGCTGCAGGCACGGTCCAGGGTACTCCAGGTGAAGGGTGAACTACTGGACTCTACCCAGTGAGCGGGTAGATGGCCTCCTGATCTGTTGCTTTATTCTATAAGCTTCTGGCCTGCCTGGAGCTGGGCCTAGCTTGGTTACTGTCTCTCTCTGCACCTGCTAACCTGGTGGTAGGGCCCTCTCTTTGGAGATTACTCTCCCTGTACGCTGGGACCTCTGTGACTCCTAGCCCTAGTACTTTAGTCAGTGTTCGGTGAACCTGGGACCTGTAGTCCTCCAGGGGTTCCGGTGGTTCCTACTGGGTATAAAGGGGTCCCTGTAGGCGCGGACCCGGTGTCCGGTATATATATCGGGGTGAGCCTGGTATGCTCCTCTGCCCCCTCACTATTTCTTCCTTCTCCTCTCGCCTTCGGCCCACTCAAGGCCCTCACTAGGCTTCCACACGTGCTGTAGGCCTTGGCTCGCCTAAGCACAGCAGCCAGCTTGTTGCTTTCTTCACTGCTCTCTGAGCGTCAGCACACTCTCAGCTCAATCTGAGCTCTGTCCCTCTCTGTGTCTCAGCAGGAACTAATCTCTTCTCTAGACTGACTGCCTGGCTCCACCCTCCCTTTATATATCCCTAACAGGCTCCCTCTGCTGGTCTGAGGTGGTAGGGTGGAGGTGTGTGAATGTGTGAGGGCCTCTTGTGGAGAAGTCCATCCATGCACCCTTCTGGGTTCTGTGGCACTACTGCTCAGCAGGGTGCCACATTCCCCCCTAGTAAAACTCAGTACTCCTGGACTGAATAATTTTTGCAAAACAGGTTAACAATAACATTTCTTCCCTTTATGGGAGGCATTTTCTTGAGCGTTACAGATAACATTATGAACAAATATTTATAAAGCAAGTTCAGAGTTTTTCAAGTAAATGGTGTACATTTCACCGAAGAAAGAACATGAGGGACCCGCCTGAAAACCCTCAACTTAGGCCCTAGGCGTGGCTACACAGCATAGTTGATCCAGGTGCTGGACCACGTCTTCCGCCACGCCAAACGGGTTTTTGTTCAGTGGTCACTTAAAAGGGCTCTCCATGGAGTGCAACTATGTACAGGACAGTTTTTGGGCTGCTCACAGTCCTCAGCCTACAAGTCTCATTTTACCCTTACGGGTAACTAAATGCACATATATTTAATTTCAGTTTATACAATAAACATTATGCAACACCCTACTGGGTAACTATTTATACTACAGGTATTTTTAACTTACTCCTTATACCTGACAGGGACCTGGCCTTTTGTACTGCGTGTTGACCTACGTAGTACTGGGGTGTTGTTGTTGTCTGTGTTTCCATTATCCGCTACCCTATCAGATCTACGTGTGGGTAAATTGTAGAACTGTCTTAACCTCTCTATGGGACTGGCAAGTACACTGGTTACTGGGCCTTCTAGCTCTGCTTCAACTGGTGATCCCTCTTCCGGGGATTCTTCCTGAGCAGGCTCTTCTGGGGCACTTACAGGTTCTAATTGCTTTTGAGGGTCTTCTGGCTGTTGGTAGAAGTGGATCACAGGTATTATCACTGCTCCTCCTAGTTGGGGCCAATCTGCCGGGAAATCTCCTAATTCAGTGTGTATTACTGCTTCTTATGCTCCTCCGGTACTATGAGAGGCACTTCTTTCTGGGGCTTTAGCAGACCTGGACACAACTTCAGATGGTCTCTAGATACCGTTGCAGTCGTTTTTCCTCCGTCCTTGGTAATTACACAGGTCTTCCTGTTATCAAATCTTGAATTTAACACAGTGTAGGGTTCCCTCTCCCACTGGTCATCAAGTTTGTGGTTTCTTCTTTTTCTCTTTAGCACAACTTCTCCAGGTGCTAGGGGTTCTGCTGGCGCACTCTTGTTGTACTGTGCTTCCTGCTTGTCTCTTACCCTATTCAGACTGTCTTCGACACAGGCTTGTACTCTCCTGTACTGTTCCTGTCGTGTCGTGTCCCAGTCCTCAGTGGACATATCTGCTTCGGGTTCTACTACACCAAGCTCCAGGTCCATGGGCCACTTTCCAGGTCTTGCTCGCATGAGATATGCTGGAGTTCAATTGGTGGAACTCGCAGGTATGTGGTTGTACAGATCTACCAGGTCAGATAGCTTGTCTGGCCACTGGTTTCTTTCTTCTAGCGGTAAGGTCTTCAATAGGTCGATGACGATGTTATTCATCTTTTCACATAACCCATTGGTTTGGGGGTGGTACGGTGTAGTCCAGATCTTCTTACACCCGTACAGATGGCAGAACTCCTTGAACAATTCGGCTTCAAAGGCAGGGCCTTGATCTGTCAGCACCTTCTCCGGGTATCCATGGGGCCTGCAGAAGTACGCCTGAAACGTCTTCGCCGCAGTTTCTGCCGTCAGATCCTGGACGGGGGCGACCACCAGGAACCGGGAGTAATAGTCCACTATGGTCAGGGCATAGGAATATCCTGACCTGCTGGGTGACAGCTTGACATGATCCAGGGACACGATCTCCAAGGGTCGAGTTGTCTTGATGGGTTGCAGGGGTGCCTTCTGGCTGCTGTAGTCTTTTCTTCTGAGGCTACAGGGTCCACAATCCCGGCACCATCTCTCTATGGAACTGGTCATTCCAACCCAATAAAACCGACCTTTCAGCAGGGTTTCTAACTTCTTCCAGCCAAAGTGCCCCGCTTGATCGTGGTAGGCCTCCAACACCATCTGGATGTCCGTCCTAGGCACTACGATCTGCCATACCATCTCATGGGTCCTCGGGTTGACGTACCTTCGGCACAGCTTCTCTCTATAGATAAACAGACGGATTCTCTCATTCCATAGTTGCTTGCTTGGCTTGTGGAGACGCGTCCTTCTCCAGGGATGAACCTTCCTGGGTTATCAGTTCTTTGATACGGCTGACAACCGGGTCGCTCTCCTGGGTCTCCTTCCAGCTGTGGTGAGGCAAAGGGTTTAACGTCTTACCGCGATGCCTCCTGGAGGCTCGTTGCTCGTGGACCATTCCATTACGGTGGAAGGCAGGTAGCTCAATCTCCTCCAGGTCATCCACTTCTTCTTCAGTGTCCGACTGGTGAGGCATCCTGGACAGGGCATCGGCATTGGCATTCTTGCGGCCTGCCCGATACTTAATGGTGAACTGGTAGTTTGACAGCCGAGCCATCCATCGTTGTTCCATGGCTCCTAACTTGGCTGTTTCCAGATGAGTCAAGGGGTTATTATCAGTGTAGGCAGTGAACTTACTGGAGGCCAGGTAGTGCTTGAACCACTCAGTGATGGCCCAGACCAGGGCCAGGAACTCCAACTTGAAGCTGCTATAGTTCTCTGGGTTCCTCTCGGTCGGAAGGAGCTTCCTGCTTGCATAGGCGATCACCTTCTCTCGGCCATTCTGCTTCTGACTTAACACAGCTCCTAATCCCTCGCTGCTGGCATCAGTGTACAGCAGGAACGGTTGGCTGTAGTCAGGGTAGGCTAGGATCTCTTCGCCGGTCAGGATCTCCTTCATCACCTCAAAGGATTCAGCTTGCTCCTTACCCCACTGGAGCGGGGGGTTTCTGCCTCTTCTGGACTGTCCTACCAGGAGATCTTGCAAAGGCGCCGCTTTCTTGGTATAGTCCTTCACAAACCTCCGGTAATACCCAACTAGTCCCAGGAACTGACGTACTTCCTTGAGGCTCTTCGGCTCCGGCCATTTCTGGATGGCAGCGACCTTCTCCGGGTCCGGTGCTACTCCTTGTGGACTGACGATGTGCCCCAGGTACTGTACCTTTCGCTTGAGCAGCTGGCACTTGGAGGGCTACAGCTTCATCCCATACCGGAACAGCGACTCAAATACCTCTGCCAGGTGCTTCAAATGGTCCTCGTACGATTTGGAGTACACTATCACGTCATCCAGGTATAGCAGTACAGTCTTGAAGTTGCGGTGTTCCAGGCAGCACTCCATCAATCTCTTGAACGTTCCGGGGGCGTTGCAGAGTCCGAGCGGCATACTATTGAACTCGCAGAGTCCCATCAAGGTAGTGAAAGCCGTATTTTCCCGATCCTCCTCAGCAACAGCTACTTGCCAGTACCCACTAGTTAGGTCAAGGGTGGAGAAGTAATTTGCAGACTTTTATGCAGCCAGGGATTCCTCTATACGGGGCAAAGGGTATGCATCTTTGTGTGTTATGCAATTTACCTGTCTGTAATCTACACACATTCTCATGCTTCCATCCTTTTTCCTGACTAGGACCAGGGGAGCTGCCCAGGGACTACAGCTATCCCTTACTACCCCTGCCTTCTTCATGTCATGCAACATCTCCTTCGCCTCCTGGTAGTGTGCTGGTGGTATGGGCCTGTAACATTCTTTGATGGGTGGATGGTCACCTGTGGGTATATGGTGTTGTACCCCTTTAATCCTCCCAAAGTCAAGTGGGTGTTTACTGAATACCTGCTCGTATTCCTGAACCACCCGGTGTACACCCTGTTTCTGATGGGCAGGAGTGGTGTCTGTCCCAACATGGAGCTGTTGACACCAATCCTCCACCTGTGTTCCCGGGTCATTATCCTCCACTCTGTCTGGTGAGGTTAAGGACTCCGCCGTGTGTATGGAGCTGTTATCTACTGTGTACAGTTTGGCAACATTGGCGTAGTGTGGTAATCTAACCTCGTCCTCCCCATAGTTTAGGAGGCGTACGGGCACCCTCCCATTTCGTACATCCACTAGCCCTCTGGCAGTCAAGAGTGTAGGTCTATGCTCTGAGCTAAGGGGCTCTACTACCGCCTGGTAGCTCTGTCCTTTGAGACCTATTGCTGCTCTACACCAAATCAGCATCTCACTCACAGTGGGGATCACAATGGGTATCAGGTCTGTCACCCGTACATTACCAATTTCACCACCTGCTAGCTTTACCTGTTGCTGGTACATAAGGGCTTGGATCTCTTTCTGGAGCACCCTCCGCTGCCCTGGTTTGGCAGTGTCGGCCATCTGTTGGAGCAAAAACAACACTTCTCCCAAAGAGTTACCGACAATATTTATGCCAAGTACCATATACAAGTCTGTATCATCAGGATTAGTCTCTACTACAATTAGTCCCTGGTCCTTCAGTTCCACTCTTCCCACCTTTACTGACACATCCTTAACCCCGACTAGGTTAAGGGGAAGGCCATTGGAGGCATACACGGAAAGGTTTGGAGCTGGCGGGCGAAGCTCGTCTGTGTACCAGAACCTTTTGTAGAGGACATCTGGCATGATGGTTACTTGAGATCCAGTGTCCAGCAGGGCAGGTGTCGCGATGCCGTCCAGCACAATGGACAGGAAAGGTCTTCCTCCCACGAACCGATGGTACCAGTTTGATGGACCTGCTTGATTTACTCCTGGGTGTCGGCCCTCAGCCCCAGGGTTTGCTCGTTTAAAGGACAGTTCCGCACTGTGTGGCCTGCCTTCTGGCAGCAGTAGCAGATGAATTCTCCTGGAGGGTGACGTTGGTCGTTGGTCCTCCCACGGGGTGGCGTTGTCCTCCTCCGGGGTGGCTTTGTCCTCCTTCTTCTTCTCATCTAGGGGACATCCTCAGGGCTGTTGGTGAGTAGTATCCTTCCATCTGGCTCGGGCTCCTCGTGTAGCTGCAGGGTGCTCAGGACAGTGGCAAGGGTTTTATTTAACAGGCGCACTTCAGAGCGTAGGCTGTCCAGCTCGCTAGGTGACACTGTTTGCATCTTTGTTTCGGCCATTAGTGAAGGAGCAGTGGGTGCTGCGGGCAATGGGGTGGCCCCACCCTGGTAACATTGGACAGCATTATCTGTTGTTTCCAGGGGCTGCAGACCCTTTATAGCCATGTCCTTCAGGGTGGCAAGGGTGGCATCTGGATGATCTAAGGCCCACCACCGTACAGTTCTGTTCTCCTCCTGGGACCCAAACCACCGGATAAAGTGTTCCGTCATCATTTTATTTTCATCTTGTATGCTGGCTGGGCTAACCTGTTTCTGGGCCCGCAGGGCTTCTTGTAAGCACCAGGCATAGTCCCAGATACTGTCCTCAGTTTTCTGGACACAATGGTAGAACCTCATCCTGAGATCCGTCTCGGTGCGGTTTTCAAACACAGTCTGCAGTCTCTTAAAGATGATGAATACTGATTCCTGGTCTGCGGCTGGCCAGGTTTCAACCTCCCGCTCTGCGGCACCAGTCATTTGTCCCAAAACTACAGCAGATCTCTGTTTGCCAGTCAGAGAATACATATCTAGCATATTCTTCTCTTGAATCAGGGCGTGTCCGGTTTGCCGTTATACTGGGGGAGCAACTTAGCTCCAGGGATATACGGCTGGACCATAGGTAATAACGGGGTCATGACCCCTGCTGGTGGATCGGCCGCTCTGGCCTGTGCAGCGCAGGGTGCAATTTGGGCTTCAGGAGCGTTAACCGGTGCTCCTGCGGCTTGCTGGTCGTCAGCCATGGTTGCTCACCCCTAGTGAACCAGAGCCTACCTTCTTCACTTTCTTTATCAGGTAGGCCGCAGCTCCGCGGGCAACGGTCTTCTAATAGGACCTTACGTCGCTCGCGTCTGATGTCAGAGCATCCTCTCGGCTCCTTCCAGGACCGGACGCTTCCTGGTTCGACGTCAGGGGCGGGGCGTGTCCTGGGCTTCGAGCGCTTTTCACAATTACGCCTCTCGGGTTCCCGCGTTAGGCCCCTCTTCTTCCCGCGCTGCAGCGCAGTTTGACACACAGTTCAGTTCAATAAAGGCGCACAGTACCCGGTGACAATGGGAACGCAATCCTGTTCGTGACGCCAAAACATGACGCGCGCCCCGGGCCGTGGGGTACTCGGCAGCCGGGCCTCTGGTTGCTGGGGGGATATCACGGTGGCTGGCCCGGTCCGTGGCCCAGGGCGGTCAGTGAAGTGGGGAAAACTTCTATTATTTGGGGTTTTCTTTTGGAATTATTCGTGACGCTACCTGTGGAATGCGACTACGGGGTGCCGCCGCTTCGGAGCAGTTCTCTGAGGCAGATGGTAGGGCAGCTTGTGATGGAATGGCTCCCAACAGGTGGAGCGGGCCTCAGGGCAGCTTGGGGGATGTACTGGATGGTGGTGCAGGGGAGAGATGGCAGGACGGTCCCGGAGGAAGGATGGACACTCACACAGGGGTAAGCTTCAGTACCTTTACTGGTGATGCTGCAGACACGGTCCAGGGTACTCCAGGTGAAGGATGAACTTCTGGACTCTACCCAGTGAGCGGGTAGAGGGCCTCCTGATCCGTTGCTTTATTCTATAAGCTTCTGGCCTGCCTGGAGGTGGGCCTAGCTTGGTTACTGTCTCTCTCTGCACCTGCTGACCTGGTGGTAGGGCCTTCTCTTTGGAGATCACGCTCCCTGGATGCTGGGAACTCCGTGACTCCTAGCCCTGGTACTTTAGTCAGTGTTCGGTGAACCTGGGACCTGTAGTCCTCCAGGGGTTCCGGTGGTTCCTACTGGGTGTAAAGGGGTCCCTGTAGGCGCGGACCCGGTGTCTGGTATAAATATCGGGGTGAGCCTGGTATGCTTCTCTGCCTCCTCACTACTTCTTCCTTCTCCTCTCGCCTTCGGCCCACTCAAGGCCCTCACTAGGCTTCCACACGTGCTGTAAGCCTTGGCTCGCCTAAGCACAGCAGCCAGCTTGCTGCTTTCTTCACTGCTCTCTGAGCGTCAACACACTCTCAGCTCACTTTGAGCTCTGCCCCTCTCTGTGTCTCAGCAGGAACTAATCTCTTCTCTAACTGACTGCCTGGCTCCACCCTCCCTTTATATATCCCTAACAGGCTGCCTCTGCTGGTCTGAGGTGGTAGGGTAGAGGTGTGTGAATGTGTGAGGGCCTCTTGCGGAGAAGTCCATCCATCCACCCTTCTGGGTTCTGTGGCACCACTAGGCAGCAGGGCGCCACATTTACAGTAGACTGTGGGCCAACCTCTGTCTTCTAAAGTGAGGAATCCCCTATTCTATTTCATAGAATAGCCTGGTAATCAGCGGTGTAACAATCAATACCGCAATTACAAGAGACTGACCACATTATTAAGACTACACTGTGGACTGAATGACCACAGCATTTAAAAGGACTGACAGTCCACAGCGTTTTAATTAGTTGTGGATTGACTGACAACAGCATTTACACTAGTCTAAGTACTGAATGGAAGACAGCAATCACTGGAAAAGGACATTATACTTTGAAGTATAGAACGAAGAAAGCAAAGACGAAGACCAGTAGCCAATCCAAAGGATTGACACTATCAAGATAACGGTGGAGAAGACCCTAGTGGACCTATGTAGTCTTTCACAAAATTGATCTTCCTAAAGATCGATAATTCATCCAGTCTTCATGGCTCGAGTTTCAACCGAAGGCCGTTATTAATAAAAAAATGGCTGACTGACCACAGCATTTACACTAGGTGTGGACTGCCTGACTACAGCATTCACACTAGGTGTTGACTGCTTGACCACATTTACAGTAGACTAGACTGTGGGCCAACTTCTGATTTCTAAAGTGAGGAATCCCCTATTCTATTTTATAGAATAGCCTTGTAATCAGTGGTATAACAATCAATACCGCGATTACAAGAGACTGACCACACTATTAAGACTACAGTGTGGACTGAATGACCAAAACATTTAAAAGGACTGAGAGTCCACAGCGTATGAATTAGTTGTTGACTTACTGACAACAGCATTTACACTAGTCTATGGATTGACTGGAAGACAGCAATCACTGGAAAAGGACATCATACTTGGAAGTATAGAAGGCAGAAAGCTAAGAGGATGACCAGCAGCCAATCCAAGGTATTGACACTATCAAGATAAAGGTGGAGAAGACCCTAGTGGACCTACCTAGTCTTGCACAAAATTGATCTTCCCAAAGATCGTTAATTCATCCAGTCGTCATGGCTAGAATTTCAACCGAAGGCCGTTAATAATAAAAAATGGGCTGACTGACCACAGCATTCACACTAGTTGTGGACTGCCTGATCATATTTACAGTAGACTGTGGGCCAACCTCTGTCTTCTAAAGTGAGGAATCCCCTATTCTATTTCATAGAATAGCCTTGTAATCAGCGGTGTAATAATCAATGCCGCGATTACAAGAGACTGACCACACTATTAAGACTACACTGTGGACTGAATGACCGCAACATTTAAAAGGACTGACAGTCCTCAGCGTTTGAATTAGTTGTTGACTTACTGACAGCTGCATTTACAAAAGTCTAAGGATTGACTGGAAGACAGCAATCACTGGAAAAGGACATCATACTTTGAAGTATAGAAGAAAGAAAGCATAGAGGGAGACCAGCAGCCAATCCAAAGGATTGACACTATCAAGATAACGGTGGAGAAGACCCTAGTGGTCCTATGTAGTCTTTCCCAAAATTGATCTACCTAAAGATCGTTAATTCATCCAGTCGTCATGACTCGAGTTTCAACCGAAGTCCATTAATAAAAAAAATGGGCTAACTGACCACAGCATTCAAACTAGGTGTGGACTGCCTGACTTAAGCATTCACACTAGGTGTGGACTTCTTGACCACATTTACAGTAGACTAGACTGTGGGCCAACCTCTGTCTTTTAAATGGAGGAATCCCTTATTCTCTTTCATACAATAGCCTTGTAATCCGCGGTGTAGCAATCAATACCGCAATTACAAGAAACTGACCACAGTATTAAGACTTCACTGTGGACCAATTGACCACAAAATTTACGAGTTCTGACAGTCCACAGCATTTAAATTAGGTGTGGACTGACTGACAACAGCATTTACACTAGTCTATGGATTGACTGGAAGACAGCAATTACCGGAAAGGGATATCATACTCGGAAGAATAGAAGGAAGAAAGCAAAGAGGAAGACTTGCAACCAATCCAAAGGATTAACACTATCAAGATAAAATGGAGAAGAAACCCCTAGTGGACCTATCTAGTCTTGCACAACATTGATCTTCCCAAAGATCGTTAATTCATCCAGTCGTCATGGCTAGAGTTTCAACCGAAGGCCGTTAATTAAAAATAGAGTGATTGACCACAGCATTCACACTAGTTGTGGACTGTCTGATCATATTTACAGTAGATTGTGGGCCAACCTCTGTCTTCTAAAGTGAGGAATCCCCTATTCTATTTCATAGAATAGCCTTGTAATCATCGGTGTAACAATCAGTACCGCTATTAAAAGAGACTAACCTCACTATTAAGACTGCACTGTGCACTGAATGACCACAGCATTTAAAAGAACTGACAAACCACAGCATTTGAATTAGTTGTGGACTGACTGACAACAGCATTTACACTAGTCTAAGGATTGACTGGAAGACAGCAATCACTGGAAAAAACATCATACTTTGAAGTATAGAAGGAAAAAAGCAAAGAGGAAGACCAGCAGCCAATCCAAAGGATTTACACTATCAAGATAAAGGTGGAGAAGACCCTAGTGGACCTATGTAGTCTTTCACAAAATTGATCTTCCTAAAAATCGTTAATTCATGAAGTCGTCATGGCTCGAGTTTCAACCGAAGGCCGTTAATAATAAAAAATGGGCTGACTGACCACAGTATTCACAGTAGGTGTGGACTGCTTCACCACATTTACAGTAGACTAGAATATGGGCCAACCTCTGTCTTTTAAAGTGAGGAATCCCGTATTCTATTTCATAGAATAGCCTTGTAATCAGCGTTGTAACAATCAATACCGCGATTACAAGAGACTGACCACATTACTAAAACTACACTGTGGACTGAATGATTACAGCATTTAAAAGACTGACAGTCCACAGCGTTTTAATTAGTTGTGGACTGACTGAAAACAGCATTTACACTAGTCTAAGGATTGACTGGAAGACAGCAATCACTGTAAAAGGACATTATACTTTGAAGTATAGAAGGAAGAAAGCAAAGAGGAAGACCAGCAGCCAATCCAACGGATTGACACTATCAAGATAATATTGGAGAAGACCCTAGTGAACCTATCTAGTCTTTCACTAAATTGATCTTTCTAAAGATCGTTAATTCATCCATTCATCAAGTCTCGAGTTTCAACCGAAGGTCGTTAATATTAAAAAATGGGCTGACTGACCACAGCATTCACACTAGATGTGGACTGCCTGACTACAGCATTCACACTAGGTGTGGACTGCTTGACCACATTTACAGTAGACTAGACTGTGGGCCAACCTCTGACTTCTAAAGTGATGAGTCCCCTATTCTATTTCATAGAATAGCCTTGTAATCAGCTGTTTAACAATCAATACTGCGATTACAAGAGACTGACCACACTATTAAAATTACACTGTGGACTGAATGACCACAACATTTAAAAGGACTGACAGTCCACAGCGTTTGAATTAGTTGTGGACTGACTGACAACAGCATTTACACTAGTCTAAGGATTGAATGGAAGACAGCAATCACTGGAAAAGGACATCATGCTTTGAAGTATAGAATGAAGAAGCAAAGAGGAAGACCAGCAACCAATCCAATGGATTGATACTATCAAGATAATGGTGAAGAAGACCCTAGTGGACCTATCTAGTCTTGCACAAGATTTATCTTCCTAAAGATCATTAATTCATCAAGTCGTCATGGCTCGAGTTTCAACCGAAGGCCATTAATTATAAAGAATGGACTGACTGACTGAGCACAGCATATACACTAGATGTGTACTGCCTGACCACATTTACAGTAGACTGTGAACCGATTGAGCATAAAATTTAAAATAGACTGTGGACTGTCTGACTAGAATTTTTATAATAAAATGCAGACCGACTGACCACAGTCTTTATCTTTGAAATAAGTAATTTTGGTCCTAGAGTGTTATACTTTTTGGTGTGTATAGCATGTAGCAGGAACATATTATCACTCTTTTGAATATTTACAGGTGACTGACGCCCATTGACATGGTTGGATTTGAAATGTTTCCTTGTGGACTCCAAGAAAAGAATGTGGAAAGTCACATAACAGGTAATTAATGTTCATATTAATTACTGATAATAGTAAGTCTAGGCATAAGTTCTAGACCTGCGGAGGTTTGACAACACCTTTCTGATACATGAGAATATACTGTTAGTGGTTTACATATGTATATTTTCTATACACAACTCCTAGTATAACACAACCATATCTTAGGTAGAGACATAAGGAACATTTCTTTTCCTTATCCTCTGTCTTCTAAAGTGAGGAATCCCTTATTCTGTTTCATAGAATAGCCTTGTAATCAGCGGTGTAACAATCAATACCGCGACTACAAGAAACTGACCACAGTATTAAAAATACACTGTGGACCAATTGCCCACAAAATTTACAAGGACTGACAGTCCACAACATTTGAATTAGTTGTGGACTGACTGACAACAGCATTTACACTAGTCTATGGATTGACTGGAAGACAGCAATTACTGGAAAGGGATATCATACTCGGAAGAATAGAAGGAAGAAGGCAAAGAGGAAGACTAGAAACCAATTCAAAGGATTGACACTATCAAGATAATGGTGAAGAAAACCCTAGTGGACTTTTCTAGTCTTGCTCAAAATTGATCTTCCCAAAGATCATTAATTCATCCAGTCGTCATGGCTAGAGTTTCAACCGAAGGCCGTTAATAATAAAAAATGGACTGACTGACCACAGCATTCACACTAGTTGTGGACTGCCTGACTACAGCATTCACACTAGTTGTGGACTGCCTGATCATATTTACAGTAGACTGTGGGCCAACCTCTGTCTTCTAAAGTGAGGAATCCCCTATTCTATTTCACAGAATAGCCTTGTAATCAGCGGTGTAACAATCAATACCGCGATTACAAGTCACTGATCACACTATTAAGACTACACTGTGGACTGAATGACCACAGCATTCAAAAGGACTGACAGTCCACAACATTTGAATTAGTTGTGGACTGACTGACAACAGCATTTACACTAGCCTAAGGATTGACTGGAAGACAGCAATCACTGGAAAAGGACATTATACTTTGAAGTATAGAATGAAGACAGCAAAGAGGAAGACCAGCAACCAATCCAAAGTATTGAAACTATCAAGATAATGGTGAAGAAGACCCTAGTTGACCGATCTAGTCTTGCATAAGATTGATCTTCCTAAAGATCGTAAATTCATCAAGTCGTCATGGCTCGAGTTTCAACCAAAGGCCTTTAATAATAAATAGTGGACTGAGAGACTGACCACAGCATATACACCAGATGTGGACTGCCTGACTGCATTTACAATAGGCTGTGAGCCGATTGAGCATAAAATTTAAAATAGACTGTGGACTGTCTTACTACAATTTTTATAATAAAATGCAGACCGACTGACCACAGTCTATCTTTCAAATAAGTAATTTTTGCCCTAGAGTGTTATACTTTTTGGTATGTATAGCATGTAGCTGGAACATATTTTCGCTCTTTTGAATATTTACAGGTGACTGACGCCCATTGACATGGTGGGATTTGAAATGTTTCCTTGTGGACTCCAAGAAAAGAATGTGGAAAGTCACATAACAGGTAATTAATGTTCATATTAATTACTGATAATAGTAAGTCTAGGCATAAGTTCTAGACCTGCGGAGTTGTGACAACACCTTTCTGATACATGAGAATATACTGTTAGTGGTTTACATATGTATATTTTCTATACACAAAACCTAGTAAAACAAAACCATATCTTAGGTTCAGATATAAGGAGCACTTCTTTTCCTTATCCTCTGTCTTCTAAAGTGAGGAATCCCCTATTCTATGTCATAGAATAGCCATGTAATCAGTGGTGTACCAATCAATACCGCGATTACAAGAAACTGACCACAGTATTAAGACTACACTTTGGAATGAATGGCTACAGCATTTAAAAGGACTGACAGTCCACAGCGTTTGATTTAGTTGTGGATTGACTGACAACAGCATTCACACTAGTCTAAGGATTGACTGGAAGACAGCAATCACTGTAAAAGGACACTATACTTTGAAGTATAGAAGGAAGAAAGCAAAGAGGAAGACCAGCAGCCAATCCAAAGGATTGACACTATCAAGATAATAGTGGAGAAGACCCTAGTGGACCTATGTAGTCTTTCACAAAATTAGATCTTTCTAAAGATCGTTAATTCATCCTGTCGTCATGGCTCGAGTTTAAACCGAAGGCCGTTATAAAAAAAATGGGCTAACCGACCACAGCATTCACACTAGGTGTGGACTGCCTGACTACAGAATTCAAACTAGGTGTGGATTGCTTGACCACACTTACAGTAGACTAGACTGTGGGCCAACCTCTGTCATTTAAAGGGAGGAATCCACTATTCTATTTCATAGAATAGCCTTGTAATCAGCGGTGTAACAATCAATACAGCGATTACAAGAGACTGACCACACTATTAAAATTACACTGTGGACTGAATGACCACAACATTGAAAAGGACTGACAGTCCACAGCGTTTGAATTAGTTGTTGACTTACTGACAACTGCATTTACTAAAGTCTAAGGATTGACTGGATGACAGCAATCACTGGAAAAGGATATCATACTATGAAGCATAGAAGGAAGAAAGCAAAGCGGAAGACCAGCAACCAATCCAATGGATTGATACTATCAGATAATGGTGAAGAAGACCCTAGTGGACCGATATAGTCTTGCACAAGAGTGATCTTACTAAAGATCATTAATTCATCAAGTCGTCATGGCTCGAGTTTCAACCGAAGGCCGTTAATTATAAAGAATGGACTGACTGACTGACCACAGCATATACACTAGATGTGGACTGCCTGACCACATTTACGGTAGACTGTGAACCGATTGAGCATAAAATTTAAAATAGACTGTGGACTGTCTGACTACAATTTTTATAATAAAATGCAGACCGACTGACCACAGTCTTTGTCTTTGAAATAAGTAATTTTGGTCCTAGCGTGTTATACTTTTTGGTGTGTATAGCATGTAGCAGGAACATATTATCACTCTTTTGAAAATTTACAGGTGACTGACGCCCATTGACGTGGTGGGATTTGAAATGTTTCCTTGTGGACTCCAAGAAAAGAATATGGAAAGTCACATAACAGGTAATTAATATTCATATTAATTACTGATAATAATCAGTCTAGGCATAAGTTGTAGACCTGCAGAGGTGTGACAACACCTTTCTGATACATGAGAATTTACTGTTAGTGGTTTACATATGTATATTTTCTATACACAACTTCTAGTATAACACAACCATATCTTAGGTAGAGACATAAGGAACATTTCTTTTCCTTATCCTCTGTCTTCTAAAGTGAGGAATCCCTTATTCTGTTTCATAGAATAGCCTTGTAATCAGCGGTGTAACAATCAATACCGCGACTACAAGAAACTGACAACAGTATTAAGAATACACTGTAGACCAATTTACCACAAAATTCATGAGAACTGACAGTCCACAGCATTTAAATTAGGTGTGGACTGACTGACAACAGCATTTACACTAGTCTATGGATTGACTGGAAGACAGCAATTACTGTAAAGGGATATCATACTCGGAAGAATAGAAGGAAGAAGGCAAAGAGGAAGACTAGCAACCAATCCAAAGGATTAACACTATCAAGATAAAATGGTGAAGAAAACCCTAGTGGACCTATCTAGTCTTGCACAAAATTGATCTTCCCAAAGATCGTTAATTCATCCTGTCTTCATGGCTAGAGTTTCAACCGAAGGCCGTTAATAATAATAAATGGACTGACTGACCACAGCATTCACGCTAGTTGTGGACTGCCTGATCATATTTACAGTAGACTGTGGGCCAACCTCTGTCTTCTAAAGTGAGGAATCCCCTATTCTATTTCATAGAATAGCCTTGTAGTCAGCGGTGTAACAATCAGTAACGCGATTACAAGAGACTGACCACACTATTAAAATTACACTGTGGACTGAATGACCACAACATTTAAAAGAACTGACAGTCCACAGCGTTTGCATTAGTTGTGGACTGACTGACAACAGCATTTACACTTGTCTAAGGATTGACTGGAAGACAGCAATACCAGGAAAAGGACATTATACTGTGAAGAATAGAAGGAAGAAAGCAAAGAGTAAGACCAGCAACCCATCCAATGGATTGATACTATCAAGATAATGGTGAAGAAGACCCTAGTGGACCCATCTAGTCTTGCACAAGATTGATGTTCCCAAAGATCGTTAATTACTCAAGTCGTCATGGCTAGATCTTCAACCGAAGGCCGTTAATAATAAAAAATGGACTGACTGACCACAGTATTCACACTAGTTGTGGACTGCCTGATCATATTTGCTTAGACTGTGGGCCAACCTCTGTCTTCTAAAGTGAAGAATCCCCTATTCTATTTCATAGAATAGCCTTGTAATCAGCAGTGTAACAATCAATAACGCGATTACAAGAGACTGACCACACTATTAAAATTACACTGTGGACTGAATGACCACAGCATTTAAAAGGACTGACAGTCCACAGCGTTTGAATTAGTTGTGGACTGACTGACAACAGCATTTACAATAGTCTAAGGTTTGACTGGATGACAGTAATCACTGAAAAAGGACATCATGTTTTGAAGTATAGAAGGAAGAAAGCAAAGAGGAAGACCAGCAGCCAATCCAAAGGATTGACACTATCAAGATAGTGGTGGAGAAGACCCTAGTGGACCTATGTAGTCTTTCACAAAATTGATCTTCCTAAAGATGGTTAATTCATCCAGTCGTCATGGCCCGAGTTTCAACCGAAGGCCGTTAATTTAAAAAAATGAGCTGACTGACCACAGCATTCACACTAGGTGTGGACTGCCTGACTACAGCATTCACACTAGGTGTGGACTGCTTGACCACATTTACAGTAGACTAGACTGTGGGCCAACCTCTGTCTTTTAAAGGTAGGAATCCCGTATTCTATTTTATAGAATAGCCTTGTAATCAGCGGTGTAACAATCAATACCGCGATTACAAGAGACTGACCACAATATTAAAATTACACTGTGGACTGAATAACCACAACATTGAAAAGGACTGACAGTCCACAGCTTTTGAATTAGTTGTGGATTGACTGACAACAGCATTTACACTAGTCTAAGGATTGAATGGAAGACAGCAATCACTGGAAAAGGACATCATGCTTTGAAGTATAGAAGGAAGAAAGCAAAGAGGAAGACCAGCAACCAATCCAATGGATTGATACTATCAAGATAATGGTGAAGAAGACCCTGGTGATCCTATCTCGTCTTACACAAGATTTATCTTCCTAAAGATCGTTAATTCATCAAGTCGTCATGGCTCGAGTTTCAGCCGAAGGCCATTAATAATAAAAAATGGGCTGACTGACCACAGCATTCACACTAGTTTTGGACTGCCTGATCATACTTACAGTAGACTGTGGGCCAACCTCTGTCTTTTAAAGGTAGGAATCCCCTATTCTATTTCATAGAATAGCCTTGTAATCAGCGGTGTAACAATTACAAGAGACTGACCACACTATTAAAATTACACTGTGGACTGAATAACCACAACATTTAAAAGTACTGACAGTCCACAGCTTTTGAATTAGTTGTGGATTGGCTGACAACAGCATTTACACTAGTCTAAGGATTGAATGGAAGACAGCAATCACTGGAAAAGGTCATCATACTTTGAAGTATAGAAGGAAGAAAGCAAAGAGGAAGACCAGCAGCCAATCCAAAGGATTGAAATTATCAAGAAAACGGTGGAGAAGACCCAAGTGGACCTACGTAGTCTTTCACGAAATTGATCTTCCAAAAGATCGTTAATTCATCCAGTCGTCATGGCTCGAGTTTCAACCGAAGGCCGTTAATAAAAAAATGGGTTGACTGACCACAGCATTCACACTAGGTGTGGACTGCCTGACTAAATCATTCACACTAGGTGTGGACTTCTTGACCACATTTATAGTAGACTAGACTGTGGGCGAACCTCTGTCTATTAAAGGGAGGAATTCCTTTGTCTGTTTCATAGAATAGCCTTGTAATCAGCGGTGTATCAATCAATACCGCGATTACAAGAAACTGACCACAGTATTAAGACTACACTGTGGACCAATTGACCACAAAATTTATGAGGACTGACAGTCCACAGCATTTAAATTAGGTGTGGATTGACTGACAACAGCATTTACACTAGTCTATGGATTGACTGGAAGACAGCAATTACCGGAAAGGGATATCATACTCGGAAGAATAGATGGAAAAAGGCAAAGAGGAAGACCAGCAACCAATCAAATAGATTGATGCTATCAAGATAACGGTGAAGAAGACCCTAGTGGACCTATCTAGTCTTGCACAAGATTGATCTTCCTAAAGATCATTAATTCATCCAGTCGTCATGGCTAGAGTTTCAACCGAAGGCCATTAATTATAAAGAATGGACTGACTGACTGACCACAGCATATACACTAGATGTGGACTGCCTGACCACATTTACAGTAGACTGTGAACCGATTGAGCATAAAATTTAAAATAGACTGTGGACTGTCTGACTACAATTTTTATAATAAAATGCAGACTGACTGACCACAGTCTTTGTATTTGAAATAAGTAATTTTGGCCCTAGAGTGTTATACTTTTTGGTGTGTATAGCATGTAGCAGGAACATATTATCACTCTTTTGAATATTTACAGGTGACTGACGCCCATTGACATGATGTGATTTGAAAAGTTTCCTTGTGGACTCCAAGAAAAGAATGTGGAAAGTCACATAACAGGTAATTAATATTCATATTAATTACTGATAAGAATCAGTCTAGGCATAAGTTCTAGACCTGCGGAGGTGTGACAACACCTTTCTGATACATGAGAATATACTGTTAGTGGTTTACATATGTATATTTTCTATACACAACTCCTAGTATAACACAACCATATCTTAGGTAGAGACATAAGGAACGTTTGTTTTCCTTTTCCTCTGTCTTCTAAAGTGAGGAATCCCTTATTCTGTTTCATAGAATAGCCTTGTAATCAGCGGTGTAACAATCAATACCGCGATTACAAGAAACTGACCGCAGTATTAAGTGTAACGGGTCTGGGAGGCGGAACCTCTGAGCAACTATACAAGGGGGCGGTCCTTGTAAGGAAGCGGGTGGCTCCCAGGGAAGACGGGCAGGTAGTCACGGCAAGTGACAGGGACAGTCTCTGGGTAGAAGGGCAGGTAGTCACGGCAAGTGACAGGGACAGTCTCTGGGTAGAAGGACAGCAGGCAGGTGGCTGGTGAGCGCTCCCAGGTGAGCGGGCGAGAGTCTCTGGACAGGCAGGTGGTCACGGCAAGTGACGGCAGAGCCTCCAGGTAGACTAGCAGACAGGTAGCAGGTGGACGCTCCCAGGTGAGCGGGCAAGAGTCTCTGGACAGGCAGGTGGTCACGGCAAGTGACGGCAGAGCCTCCAGGCTAGCAGGCAGGTAGCAGGTGAGCGCTCCCAGGTGAGCGGGCAAGAGTCTCTGGACAGGCAGGTGGTCACGGCAAGTGACGGCAGAGCCTCCAGGTAGGCTAGCAGGCAGGTAGCAGGTGAGCGCTCCCAGGTGAGCAGGCAAGAGTCTCTGGACAGGCAGGTGGTCACGGCAAGTGACGGCAGAGCCTCCAGGTAGGCTAGCAAGCAGGTAGCAGGTGAGTGCTCCCAGGTGAGCGGACAGGCTGGTCCATAGACAGACTGACAGGTGTCGGAAGGCAGACCGTCGGACCGCACCCTTGCAAGCAGTTAAGCGGATATCAGGCAGGTATCAAGCAGGAATATGGCAGGTGACTGGCAGGTAACAGGCAGGAATCTGGCAGGCGACTGGCAGGTAACAAGCAGGAATCTGGCAGGTGACTGGCAGGTAACTGGTAACGGGACCTGAGGGCTGAAGCAGAGTGAAGGCTTTGCAACAACATTGCTCGGGCACCTCCATCTTGGAGGAGGTGCCTTATATATGGAGAGGTCCTCCGGCCATTGGCCGGGGACTCCTTAGGACGGCGCGCGCGGCCCCTTTAAGAGAGGGGGATAGCGCGCGCGCCCTAAGCACAGTGACCGGGAAGGAGCGCGCGCTGCCAGCAGAGCGGGAGGAAGACGCCGGGCACGGAGCGGAGAGGTGAGGGGAACAGCGTCCCTGCCTAGCAGGAGGCAGGGACGCCGACGCTACAGTACCCCCCCCTTTAGGCCCCCCCTTTTTTAGGCCAGTCAGAAATTTACCAAGGATGAGAGGGGCATGGATGTTCTCCTGGGGCTCCCACGTTCTCTCCTCAGGACCAAACCCCTTCCAATCTACTAGAAAAAAGGTCTTTCCTCTTACCCTTTTGGTGGCCAGAATGTTCTCTACCTCAAACTCGTTTTCAGCGGAAACCGGAGCAGGAGGCATACCTGTAGACTTGGAAAAAGAGTACCACGGGTTTGAGGAGAGATACATGGAAGGAGTTAGGGATCCGCAAGTTGGCCGGGAGTTTCAATTTATAGGCCACCGGGTTGATCTGTTTGATAACCTCCAGTGGGCCGATGAACCGAGGCCCTAACTTGTAGGAAGGAATCTTGAGCCGGACATACTTGGACGAGAGCCAGACTTTATCTCCAGGACGAAATTGTGGAGTATCCAGGCGTTTCTTGTCAGCGTGTTTTTTCATCCGCTCGGACGACTGAAGGAGTGCGGATCGGGTACTCTCCCAAATGGAGGAAAATTTGCTAACGAGAGATTCCACAGCCGGATTGTCCACCGAGGTGGAGACGGGAAATGGGATCCGAGGATGCTGTCCAAAGACTACAAAAAACGGGGATTTGGAGGAAGATTCGCTCTCGTGATTATTGTAAGAGAATTCGGCCCATGGTAGGAGATCCACCCAGTCTGAATGGTAGGCATTAACGAAGTGCCGGAGGTAACTGGTCAGGATCTGATTGATCCGTTCCACTTGACCATTGGACTGTGGGTGGTAAGTGGAGGAGAAGTCCAGGGTGACGTCTAGCAGCTTACATGTGGCTCTCCAGAAGCATGAGGTGAACTGAACCCCACGATCCGACACGATGTGGAGGGGCAGGCCATGGAGATGGAAGATGTGGCGGATAAAGTCTTTGGCCAGCTCGGGTGCAGACGGGAGGCCTGGCAGGGGAATGAAATGAGCCATTTTGGAAAAGCGGTCAGCGACCACCCAAATGACCATACAACCGGCAGAGACAGGGAGATCAGTTATGAAGTCCATAGCTATATGCTGCCAGGGGGCAGCAGGTACTGGAAGAGGAAGGATCGGCTGGCAGGTGTCTTGGAACCTTGTTGCGGGCGCAGGACACACAGGCAGAAACAAAGTCTATACGTCCTTGTGCAGGGTAGGCCACCAGTAATGCCGGGTAATTAGCTGGAGGGTCTTTTTCTGACCGGCGTGGCCAGCAAGTTAGACGAGTGACCCCAGTGTAGGATCTTCTCCCGATCAGGTACCGTTACGAACGTCTTACCGGGAGGGAGGGAGACGATTTAGACTCACGGGGGCCACCTGCATTACTCTGGCGGGATCGATGATGTGTTTAGGCTCCTCCTCAAGATCAGACACCAGGAAGGATCGGGACAAGGCATCAGCTTTGATGTTTTTGTCAGCCGGGCGAAAATGAAGAACGAAATCAAAGTGGGCCAAAAACAAGGACCACCGGGCTTGGCACGGGTTAAGTCTCTGGGCGTTCTGGAGATAGGCCAAGTTCTTGTGGTCTGTGTAAATTATTACCGGGTGAAGAGCCCCCTCGAGCAGGTAACGCCAGTCCTCCAGTGCCAGCTTAATGGCCAATAATTCTCGGTCTCCTATAGAATAATTGCGCTCAGAAGAGGAGAAGAGTTTGGAGAAAAAACCGCAGGTTACCATTCTTCCGGAAGATGACTTTTGGGTAAGTACCGCCCCGGCTCCGGAGGAGGAAGCGTCAACTTCTAGGAAGAATTGTTTGTTGCCGTCCGGACGATGCAGCACCGGGGCGGAGGAGAAAGCCTGTTTTAAGGAAAGAAAGGCCTCCTCAGCTTCGGGCGGCCATTCTCTGGGATTAGTACCCTTACGGGTGAGCGCAAAGATAGGGGCAGTCCGGGAAGAGAAGTGCGGTATGAAGAGGCGGTAATAGTTGGCGAAGCCCAGGAACCGCTGAATAGCCTTCAACCCCTCTGGTCGGGGCCGCTTCTGGATGGCAGACAGTTTCTCAGGATCCATTTGTATGCCGGTCTGAGAGATTATGTAGCCCTGAAATGGAAGAGAGGTCTGCTCAAAGATGCACTTCTCATATTTAGCGTAGAGGTGGTTCTACCTGAGCCTGAGCAGGACCTGACGAACATCCCTCCAGTGAGTAGGAAGGTCCGGAGAGAAGACCAAGATGTCGTCCAGGTACACCACCACGCAGGAGTAGAGAAGGTCACGGAAGATGTCATTGACCAACTCTTGAAAGAGGGCAGGAGCATTACAGAGACCGAAGGGCATTACAAGGTACTCATAGTGGCCGTCCCGGGTGTTGAATGCCGTCTTCCACTCATCCCCCTGACGGATACGGACCAGGTTATACGCCCCACGGAGATCCAGTTTGGTGAAGATTCTAGACCCCCTCAGACGGTCAAATAATTCAGGAATGAGCGGGAGGGGGTATTTATTCTTCACTGTAATCTGGTTAAGGCCTCTATAATCTATACATGGACGGAGTGAGCCGTCCTTCTTTTTGACGAAGAAGAAGCCTGCTCCCGCCGGGGAGGTAGATTTCCGGATAAATCCCCGGGCCAGATTCTCCTCAATATATTCTGACATGGACCGGGTCTCTGCAGCGGACAAAGGGTAGATACACCCACGGGGAGGAGTAGAGCCGGGTATCAGGTCGATTGGGCAGTCGTATGGTCTATGAGGGGGTAATGTCTCTGCTTCTTTCTTATTGAAGACATCCGCATAAGACCAATAGGGAACCGGTAGACCGGGTAGATTGACTGGGGTAGGAGAAGGACGAGCAGGATGAATGGGAACTAGACAAGTCTTATGGCAGTCCTGTCCCCAGCGAAGGACTTCTCCGGTCTGCCAGTCAAGCACGGGTGCATGTTTCTGGAGCCAAGGTAGGCCTAGCAAGAGTGCGTGAGAGAGTCCAGGCAGAACATGAAAGGAGATGCTCTCAGAATGCAGCATTCCCACCTGTAGAGTTAGAGATTCGGTGATGAGTTGGATGGGATGTGGTAAGAGGCCCCCATCCACGGCGGCGACAGATAAAGGTACGGCTAGAGGTTTGGTGGGAATGCGGTATTTTTCTACCAGGGATTGAGAGATGAGATTTCCAGCAGCTCCTGAGTCAAGTTGAGCCAGTTCAAAATAGCGGTTCTCTCCGCAGATGATAGAGACTGACAGCATCAGGGATGGAGAGGGTTTACTTTTGTCTAGGGCGACCTCTCTGAGCGATCCTAGACACAGGCGTTTCCCGACCTCTCTGGGCAGGAACGGATCCGGTGCTCCTTACTGCCACAGTAGAAGCAGCTCCCCTCGGCACGGCGTAAGTCTTGACGGGTTTTGACCATCTTGGTCTGGTCGACCTGCATAGGCTCAGGTGAGTGTGGCTGGGGAGTAACGGAGGGAGTGATGGGTTTCTGGAAGGTAGGGGCTAGACGTGGAAACCTCCTCTCACGGGTGACCGCTTTGGCGCGCTCCTGGAACCGGATGTCAATCCGGGTGGCAATTGTTATTAAGTCGTCGAGAGTGGTAGGAATGTCCCGACCGGCGAGTTCATCTTTAATACGACCGGACAGACCCTCCTAGAAGACAGACACCAGGGTGTCGTTATCCCAGGCCAGCTCCGAAGCAAGGGTACGGAACCGTATGGCATATTGGCCCACGGTGAGATTTCCTTGATGGAGGCGTAGCAGAGACGATGCGGATGAGGTCTTCCGCCCGGGTTCGTCAAAAACTTTCCGGAAAACCATGAGAAAGGCTGGCAGGTCGGACACCAGTGGGTCTCCTCTCTCCCATAGAGGATTTAGCCAAGCCAGAGCCTCCCCCGTGAGGTGGGACATGATAAAGGCTACTTTGGACCGGTCGGAGATAAACTGGTGGGACAAGAGTTCAAAGTGCAGGGTGCACTGGTTTATGAAGCCCCGAGCTTGAGCGGGATCACCTCCGAAGCGAGGAGGTGCAGAAAGCCGGGGTCCGGGGCAGGATACCATGGTATTGGTGGGCAGCGGCGCTGCCGGGTTGCGAGTCATGACACTAGCGGTGGTTGCTGGTGGAGCAGTCAGAGTGTCCAGGCGAGAGTTGACACTCCGCAGGTGACTCAGGATGGACTCCTGTTGGTACCTCTGACGGGACAGTTCATGACACAGGTCTGAGAGCGAGGGAGCTTGGGTGCCACCGGGTTCCATGGCCCGAGCAAACTGTAACGGGTCTGGGAGGCGGAACCTCTGAGCAACTATACAAGGGGGCGGTCCTTGTAAGGAAGCGGGTGGCTCCCAGGGAAGACGGGCAGGTAGTCACGACAAGTGACAGGGACAGTTTCTGGACAGGCAGGTGGTCACGGCAAGTGACAGCAGAGCCTCCAGGTAGGCTAGCAGGCAGGTAGCAGCTGAGCGCTCCCAGGTGAGCGGGCAAGAGTCTCTGGACAGGCAGGTGGTCACGTCAAGTGACTGCAGAGCCTCCAGGTAGGCTAGCAGGCAGGTAGCAGGTGAGCGCTCCCAGGTGAGCGGGCACGCTGGTCCATAGACAGACTTACAGGTGTCGGAAGGCAGACCGTCGGACCGCAGGCTTGCAAGCAGGTAAGCGAATATCAGGCAGGTATCAAGCAGGAATATGGCAGGTGACTGGCAGGTAACTGGTAACGGGACCTGAGGGCTGAAGCAGAGTGAAGGCTTTGCAACAACATTGCTCGGGCACCTCCATCTTGGAGGAGGTGCCTTATATATGGAGAGGTCCTCCGGCCATTGGCCGGGGACTCCTTAGGACGGCGCGCGCGGCCCCTTTAAGAGAGGGGGATCGCGCGCGCGCCCTAAGCACAGTGACCGGGAAGGAGCGCGCGCTGCCAGCAGAGCGGGAGGAAGATGCCGGGCACGGAGCGGAGAGGTGAGGGGAACAGCGTCCCTGCCTAACAGGAGGCAGGGACGCCGATGCTACATTAAGACTACAGTGTGAAACAATTGACCACAACATTTACGAGGAATGACAGTCCACAGCATTTAAATTAGGTGTGGACTGACTGACAACAGCATTTACACTAGTCTATGGATTGACTGGAAGACAGCAATTACTGGAAAAGGACATCATACTTTGAAGTATAGAAGAAAGAAAGCAAAGAGGAAGACCAGCAGCCAATCCAAAGGATTGACACAATCAAGAAAACGGTGAACAAGACCCTAGTGGACCTATGAAGTCTTTCACAAAATTGATCTACCTAAAGATCGTTAATTCATCCAGTCGTCATGGCTCTAGTTTCAACCGAACGCCATTAATAAAAAAAATGGGCTAACTGACCACAGCATTCAAACTAGGTGTAGACTGTCTGACTAAAGCATTCACACTAGGTGTGGACTTCTTGACCACATTTACAGTAGACTAGACTGTCGGCCAACCTGTGTCTTTTAAAGGGAGGAATCCCTTATTGTGTTTCATAGAATAGCCTTGTAATCAGCGGTGTAACAATCAATACCGTGACTACAAGAAACTGACCACAGTATTAAGAATACACTGTGGACCAATTGACCACAAAATTTATGAGGACTGACAGTCCATAGCATTTAAATTAGGTGTGGACTGACTGTCAACAGCATTTACACTAGTCTATGGATTGACTGGAAGACAGCAATTACTGGAAAGGGATATCATACTCGGAAGAATAGAAGGAAGAAGGCAAAGAGGAAGACTAGCAACCAATCCAAGGGATTAACACTATCAAGAAAAAACGTGAAGAAAACCCTAGTGGACCTATCTAGTCTTGCACAAAATTGATCTTCCCAAAGATCTTTAATTCATCCTGTCGTCATGGCTAGCGTTTCAACTGAAGGCCGTTAATAATAAAAAATGGACTGACTGCCCTCATCATTCACACTAGTTGTGGACTGCCTGATCATATTTACAGTAGACTGTGGGCCAACCTCTGTCTTCTAAAGTGAGGAATCCCCTATTCTATTTCATAGAATAGCCTTGTAATCAGCGGTGTAACAATCAATACCGAGATTACAAGAGACTAACCACACTATTAAGACTACACTGTGGACTGAATGACCACAACATTTAAAAGGACTAACAGTCCACAGCGTTTGAATTAGTTGTGGACTGACTGACTACAGCATTTACACTAGTCTAAGGATTGACTGGAAGACAGCAATCACTGGAAACGGACATCATACTTTGAAGTAAAGAAGGAAGAAAGCAAAGAGCACGACCAGCAGCCAATCCAAAGGATTGACACTGTCAAGATAACGGTGGAGAAGACCCTAGTGGACCTATGTAGTCTTTCACAAAATTGATCTTCCTAAAGATCGTTAATTCATCCAGTCGTCATGACTCGAGTTTCAACCGAATGCCGTTAATAAAAAAAATAATCTGACTGATCGCAGCATTCGCACTAGGTGTGGACTGCCTGACTACAGCATTCACACTAGGTGTGGACTGCTTGACCAAATTTACAGTAGACTAGACTGTGGGCCAACCTCTGTCTTTTAAAGGGAGGAATCCCCTATTCTATTTCATAGAATAGCCTTGTAATTAGCGGTGTAACAATCAATACCGCGATTACAAGAGACTGACCACACTTTTAAACTTACATTGTGGACTGAATGACCACAACATTGAAAAGGACTGACAGTGCACAGCGTTTGAATTAGTTGTGGACTGACTGACAACAGCATTTCCACTAGTCTAAGGATTGAATGGAAGACAGCAATCACTGGAAAAGGACATCATGCTTTGAAGTATAGAAGGAAGAAAGCAAAGAGTAAGACCAGCAGCCAATCCAATGGATTGATACTATCAAGATAATGGTGAAGAATACCCTAGTGGACCGATCTAGTCTTGATCGTCCTAAAGATTGTTAATTCATCAAGTCGTCATGGCTCGAGTTTCAACCGAAGGCCATTAATTATAAAGAATGGACTGACTGACTGAACACAGCATATACACTAGATGTGGACTGCCTGACCACATTTACAGTAGACTGCTATTGAGCATAAAATTTAAAATAGACTGTGGACTGTCTGACTACAATTTTTATAATAAAATGCAGATCGACTGACCACTGTCTTTCTTTGAAATAAGTAATTTTGCCCTAGAGTGTTATACTTTTGGTGTGTATAGCATGTAGCAGGAACATATTATCACTCTTTTGAATATTTACAGGTGACTGACGCCCATTGACATGGTGGGATTTGAAATGTTTCCTTGTGGACTCCAAGAAAAGAATATGGAAAGTAGCATAACAGGTAATTAATATTCATATTAATTACTGATAATAGTCAGTCTAGGCATAAGTTCTAGACCTGTGGAGGTGTGACAACACCTTTCTGATACATGAGAATATACTGTTAGTGGTTTACACATGTATATTTTCTATACACAACTCCTAGTATAACACAACCATATCTTAGGTAGAGACATAAGGAACATTTCTTTTCCTTATCCTCTGTCTTCTAAATTGAGGAATCCCTTATTCTGTTTAATAGAACAGTCTTGTAATCAGCGTTGTTGTGACGCCTCTCCTCGCTCACTAGCCCTTACCCTGAGAGATGGGTATACTCGGACGGCGGGCCGATGCTGTAAGGTGGATGCAGTCGTGGCCTAGGCCCGGTCCGTGCCCACGGTCGTCACAGCAAAAACAACAAAAAGAGGGGCTAGGAGGAACGATGGTGATCGAGTGGACAAATGACTACGCCACCTGTGGTGCCTGGTGATTACCACCAGCACTGCAGCAGTCCTCTGATGCGGGTGTCGTGGCAGCTCAGCTGGTACTGCGCCCCACAGGCAGAGCAAGGCCTCAGGGCAGTGGAAGAGAGGGAATTAAGATTTCTGGAGGCAAATGGTGTGTGCAGAGCCGCGCGGGATGGAATTACAGAGACCAGGGTTTAGTCTTCCAAGCTTTACTCACGGTAGCAGGTGCAAAGCTTCCCTCCGCTTTCCGCAGCGCGCTGCGTCCACCAGGAAGGCGGTTCAGCACACTCCGGGTAGTTCGGGTGCATCTGACAGGACCCCTGCACCAGAGTGTTCCTCTCTCTAGCTGTGCTTGAACCGCCTTATGTTCCCCCTTAGTCCTGTACCGGTACTGCAATGTCCTATAAGGGTAGCTTTTAGCTCCCGGACCGACTGGGTCCCTTATTGTTGACTGTGGCGTGAAACCTGGCGTTAGGCTGGGTCCCTCTGGATGAACACAGAATATGGGATACAGGTGGCGTACGCGCTCCGTCCATATCCCCCTTGCATCCACTTCAGCCTCCGGACTTCTCTGACAGGGACGTGAAGTGCAAAGTCAGATAATCGGGGACCGGTACCCCCTCTTGCGGCAGGATCTCTCTGGCTTGGCCAGAATAAGGGTAGCAGGTGGCGACTCTGCTCTGTCCGCAGCCCCTGAGATCCTTTCGCCTGTGGAGCTTTCCTCTTCTGATCCCCTCCTGGGCCTTCTGGTACGGACTAAGAGCCAAGACAGAGCCGGCTATAACTCAGCTCTGTCCTGACCCCCAGTCTCAAGGCCTGAAACCGGGAATCACAGCATCCTGAGCAGCTGCAGATGTACTGGCTAAGCACTCCAGGGAACTGCGACCAAAGACCCGGTTATCACAATGGCCACCAAATTTATATAAATTCTGTTAGTGTTACGTAAAGTGCTTCCTCCACCCACACTAGCCACTAGGTTCCCCCTATCTTTGGTTCCCCTCTTGCTCTTCTATTCAGGACCTGGGCAGCACATTGTGCTTTACACCCCCTGCAGAATGGGAGCAGTGTGGTGTTGGGTGTGTAGTGGGGTCCTGTGTGGTGGTCCATCCTTACCTCGGAGAGGAAATACCACACCTCTTTTACAAGGTGCAGTACCCCTGTGGCGACTGAACCCTCAGGGGCGCCACATTCCCCCCTGGTGAAACCCAGCTCGTCCGCGGGCTGCAAAGAGAGAAAAAACTTTGGTACAGACTTTTTATATGCTTTATAACAATAAACTATCTTCCCTTTATGGGAGGCTCAAATTCTTGAACGTTGCAGGTTAAATAGTATAAAATATAATATATTATAAAACATTAAGAGACATTATGCATGTAGACAGATTGGCAGTAAGAAAGTGTCAGTTCAGCAGCATGAGGGACCTGTCACAAACCCTCAACATAGGTCCTGGGGTGGCTGCAGGGCATGGAGATCCCGAGTTGGACCTCCAGGAGAGTCACTCCAGACAGGTTTTGCTTCTGAGGTCTGAGGTAGTAGTAGAAGTGGGTTTTGTATAAAACCAATAGGGAGCACCTAAATAGATGCAAAACTATTTACAAAATGAGTCTGTCTACTGCTAGCATCCGCAGGGACAAATGTCTCTCTAAACCGGGAGGAAAAAGGGCAACATGATAAAAGAAACAACAACTGGTCAAATTAGGAAGTGCAATTCAAGGTATCCCCACCGGGGAAAAGGCTCATTCCTCCCAACGGAGCCAAGCCGGCCCTCTGTTGCCAGGTGCATGGGGGCATCCTCCCTGAACACCCTGTGGACGTCCAGTGCGTACCATCCACGCTCCCCATGATGGCGGGTGTAAGCAACTAAATCACCCGGGTAGAGGTTCCGGCCAGGGTGACCCTTCTTCAGTTGCAGCTCGACATCCCGCCTGCTGACAAAGACGTCCTCGGCAAACTGGGGGCTCCGAATAAAGCCCCATCCCGCCTCCTGGTGGAAGCGGACAATAAGACCTTCCTCCCGGGAGCTTGGATGGGCGGTCTCTGCCTGGGGGGCCCTTGTCTTGGCAGCTTTGGAGCGCACCTCCAGACGATCGCAACGGATCCGCCTCTCCCGCCGCTCCTTATCGAGTTGGAGGAGCTCTTTTCTGCAAAACTCCTTCCTCCTCTGCGCTTCAGCCCGGGTCTCCTGGGGGAAGCCCATCAGGTCCCCCCCCTGTTTGCCCCAGGCCATCTCTTCCACCGCCGGGCAGGCGACCGGAGGTGCAGGTAACGGCGACAGCAGGGGTTGCTACAGGTCCTCTGCTAGTACGGACCAGTCCGGGTTGGGGCTGGTGGTCTCCCCAGTAAGGGCAGGATCCTGTTGACCCGGGATCGGGAGGCATAGCAGGCCTCCGGCAGTGGCGGTTACTTGGGCCTCTAGCTCCGGAGCTCGGAGCTGCTCCCACACTACGGCGCCCGGGGACAGGGGTGCCGGCATAAGATCCAGGAGGGCCTCCGTGTGTATGGCGGTCGGGACGAGGGTTTCCAGCTTACCCGTTCCTGGGCTGCACGAGGCCTCCTGTGTTTCCTCCGCCTGGGCTGCGGTTCCACTGAACGTGCTTGCAGAGCTCTGGCGGCGGGCCCGGATCTTGCACAGCACCTCCTCTCGCCATTCGGCAGCAGCCTTTCGCTGGGCCTCTTCGACCCTCTGAGTCAGGTCCTGTGTTTCTCCGCGGAGGAACTCGGCCTCCTCCGGGGTTAGGTGAATTCCTTCCGTTCGCGGAAGGTAGCAGCTCATGGGCCAGCATTGGAGGACTTGCAAGAACTCTCCTCGGCGGCGTCCATCACTGCTGCAGGGTGCGGTGAGTCTGGGATTGTTGCGGCCACACCTCGTTGTTGCTTTCTTCTCCTCCTCTTTTCGGGGCTGCTCCAGGGTGGCTGGCTGACGGGCACTCCCAGGGACGTCGCATCTTTTCTGACGGACATTACCATGCGGACAGTCTCTACTGGAAGGGGCGGTCTGCACTTTTGGCGCCATGGGGGAGCCAGGCCCACGATGGGAGGTGCTGAGTTGCTGTCCTTTCTGCACATAATAGCGTCCGTTCTTCCTGGGCGGGCGCAACATGGAATGTGAAACGACAGTCTTTTGGTAAAGGCGCAGTACCCGGTAGCAATGGGGATAACCTCTTCCGTTGCTGCGGGCACGCAATCCTGCCGACTACGCCACTTTTCTGTGAAGCCTCTCCTCGCTCACTAGTAGTGTTGAGCCACCCCCGTAGTGTTCGAGTTCGGTTCGGTTCGTTGAACACCCGTGTGTTCGCCGAACTGTTCGTCGAACTGTTCGTCGAACACCTTCGAACACCGTTAAAACCAATGGCAGGCAAACAAAAACACATAGAAACACATAGAAAACACCTTCAAAGGTGTCCAAAAGCTGACAAACTGCTCAGAAGACACAACTAACACATGGAAAAGTGACAAGTACATATAGTCATGCGAAAATAAAAGAGGTGGAGGAGTAAAAGGAGGGGGAGACACAGATATAGGCATGTCATGCCCTTCTAAAATCCAAAAAGTGAGAAGCCGACACGGCCAGTCCACTCCTGCCCGTGCCACCTCCGTGTCGCCGGGTTTGTGCCAGAGCCGCGGTGAACCCTGATGGCCAGCCCCCCTCTCCCAATACTGGTGCCTGTCCGCTGGTGGGTCGAGCGAGCCCCCCTGTGGTGGAGGCAGCTCTAAGCTTTTTAATTTAAATTGTCTCTCTAATTTGAATGAATACACTTTAAATCCATTTACAAGGATCTATTGGAGGGCAAGTCTCATGCCAGCAGCCGCGTAATTCCAGCTCCAGTAGCGTCCACTAAAGCTGCTGCAGTTAAAAAGCTTTTATAAGGATCGAGCTCGGCTGTCCACCGCAAGGCATCCTACTGCCAGTCCCAGCCCCTATGCCTTGGGGTGCCTCCTGATGCTCTTCACTGAGTATCCCATGGTCCCGAAGCATTTCCTTTGAAAAAATTAAGTGTCTAAACTACAGGTGGTGTAGCTTGCTTAACAGCCGGGATAATCCGCTGACTAGCAGACACTGCTACTAGGCACAAAGTATTTCCTGGGCTAGATGCAGTTAAAAATTTGTAATTAGATACTCTCGTTGGATGCTGAGAAAGCATTCCATAGAGTCTCCTGGCACGCCATATATGATTCTCTTAAAAAGCTTGGGGTAGGGGTCTAGGGGACCCTTTTATAGCCAAAATCACGGCCCTGTATCGCAATACGTCACCTAGGCTGAAGATAAATGGAACTGTAGCACCCTGAGGGCTCGGTTGCTACAGACGTATTGCACCTCACCCAGAGGTGTGATATCTCACTCTCAGGTAAGGATGGAGTGTGGATCAGGACCCGACACCTGCATGCATTACACCACATTGCCGTGGGGCAGGGCGACCAATATGCCCCTGAGATGGGCACGACAGTCCCTGTCCCTGGCTGGAGTGGGGGGAGGGAACACTGAGGAAGGGGAACCCTGTAGTGCAGGAGCAGGGAGGAAGCAGTTCCTGGGTGCATTGAGAAGGGAGTATAAAAGGTGGGCACCATCTTAGTTCAGTGCAGAGAAGTCTGAGCAGAAGTGGCAGGGAGCAGGGGCTCTGCATGAGCTCTGCTCCGGAGGCGGGCCTAGTAACAGAGGCCCAGGCCTGGAAGAGGGAGAAGGAAGGAAGAGGAGCGGAGAAGGCTCCAGGAACGAGGAATGAAGGGATCCCAGGGGTGCGGACGGGCGAGTCGCCACCGCACGCCCGAATACACCTGCGTGGAGGGGTCAGGCCAAAGGGGGAGACCGGTCCCCGAACTAGTGGAGGCAGGAAACGACCCTCAGCTAGAAACCGGAGGCTCTGACATTTTATGTGGCGCAGCCCCTCGCTACACCCGCTAGGAAGGCACCACATAGGGTCAGGGAAACTGGCGCCAAGTTTACCAAGAGGAGGCCCGAGGCAGCCGGACAGAGGTGTTGGTAAGAAAGGCCAGACAAAGGACACACAAAGGGGGTCCTGTGAAGTGCTCCAAAGTTATCTGGGAGTTGTCTGAGCCCCTCACCTGGTGAGCACAGTACGACGTGGGCAGCCATTACCTGCAGACGTGGTCTGGATAATAAGAACTGTGAGTAAAGGCCCTGGACTGCATCACTGACTCCGTGTCGTTACTGCTGCTGCCCTGCACCATCACCCCCATCCTCCGCATACACTGCCCTGAGGCTATACTCCTCCCGTGGGGAGTTATGCTACGCTCTGCTGCACCCACAACACCAGCCTCAGCGGTCTGCCCTGTAGCGGCGGTTCACTCTGACCGCAATCCACGGGTGGCGTAGTCGGACATTTAAACATCAAAACCACATAAATAGTTCCGCCACTGGTTTGACCGCCCTGAGCCATGGAACCGGGTCGCCGCCACGAAGACTACAACCATCAGCATCCACCAAAAAGGGTCCGGCTCTGGGTATCCCAAGGCCCAGGGGGTGCGTCAGAACATTTTCATCACCTTTCACAATCACCAATGGGACAAGGCAGGGATGTCCTCTGTCCCCTCTCTTATACATCCTAGTGACGGAGCACCTGCTCTCATCAATTCGCCATAACCCCAATATTAGGTGGATTGAGGTGGGAGGCACCGAGTACAAGTGCTCTCTATTTGCTGATGATGTCCTAGTATATATCACTCAATCACATATATCCATCCATGCTGTTATGGCTGAAATAGATCACTTTGTTACATGGTAAAATTTTAAAATCAATGCAGCGAAGTCTGAGGCCCTCGATGTCTCCCTCCCCAAATCCATATAGGATTCCATCCAGTCCAACTTTCCCTTTGCCTGGCCCTCACAGGGTATCAAATACTTAGGAATTCCTATTCATAGAGACCTCTCCCATCTATGTTATCTTAATTTTGGGCCCTTTATTGAACAATTCCATACAGACCACGGTTGGCAAGTTAGAACTGTAAGATTCACTACGTGAACCGCTGGTGTTTTGTGGAAAAGCACATGTACACCGCGTTCCAAATTATTATGCAAAAAGTGTTTAGGAGTGATAAGGGAAGAATTTGTTTGTTTGTCAGTTAAACTCATTGATGGTGATGTGTGTCAGGGCTCTTTATATCACTGTAAGCAATTGCAGACACCTGTGCTAATTAGTTTGGCAGGTGTGTCCAATGAAAGGCAAGACTACTTAAGAAGGCTCTCTCACATTATTAAGCAGCCTACATTTTCTGCCAAAATGGGAAAGAAAAAGGATGTGTCGGCTGCTGAGAAGCAACAAATTGTGGAGTGTTTAGGTCAAGGCATGACTACAATCAACATTGTGCGATGATCAGGATGAAGTGTCTTGGCAATCAAGAAGTATGTAGCTGATTCACAGTACACACGTGTGCGTGCTGATAAGGGCAAATTGAGGACTCTTTCCTACAGGCAATTACGTCAGGTTGAAAGAGCAGCGGCAAAAAAGCCTTGTCATAGCAGCAGACAAGTTTTTGAAGCTGCTTGTGCCTCCAACGTCCCCCGAACAACAAGATGCAGGGTCCTTCAGAGGTTTGCAGCTGTGCATACGCCATCCTGTCGACCTCCTCTATCCACTTCACACAAGCAGAAACGGCTCCAGTGGGCCAAACATTACATGAAGACTGATTTCAAAACTGTTTTGTTCACGGATGAGTGCCGTGCAGCGCTCGATGGTCCAGATGGATGGAGTGGAGGATGGCTGGTTGATGGACACCCCACGCAAACATGGCTACAGCGCCAACAAGGAGGAGGTGGAGTAATGTTTTGGGCTGGAATCATGGGGAGAGAGATTGTCGGCCCCTTTAGGATCCCTGAAGGCGCTAAAGATGAACTCCATAATGTATGTGGATTTTCTCAAACAGCACTTCCTGCCATGGTTCAAGAAGAAGAACCGTGTATTTCACAGCAAGATCATTTTTCTGCATGATAATGCACCATCTCATGCTGCACATAAAACATCTGCATCTCTGGCTGATATGGGCATAAAAGGGGACAAACTTATGGTGTGACCCCCATGCTCCCCTGACCTCTACCCCATTCAGAACCTTTGGAGCATCATTAAAAGGAGTGTCTATGATGGCGGGAGGCAGTTCACATCTAAGCAACAGCTCTGGGAGGGTATTCTGTCCTCATGCAAAACAATTGAAGCAGAAACCATCCAAAACCTGACAAATTCAATGGACGAGAGAGTTCAGAAGCTCCTTTCGAACAAGGGGTCCTATTTGAAAATGTAACATCACCTAGAATAAAGTTTTGAGTTGAAAACTGTTTGATTTCAGTTTCTAACAACCTGCTAATGCTTATAATTTCAAAAATGACCATTTTTTTGGTCTTTATTAAAATGAAAAGGTTGATCGAAAAGTTTGGGGGATCTAAGAGTGTGGCAACCCAGTAGTCATGATTACTTCGAATTCTGACAATATGAGGGTCATGCTGCAGGTAGTGCAGCAAGAAGGCACTTATGTGTCTTGCGCATCTCGGAGCCCCAAAATTATTTTCCGGGCTAGATGCAGCTAAAAATTATTTTTAATTTTAAATCTGGTGGAGCTTATTATAGATGGCCTAATAGGATCAGTGCTGCACACTGCTACAAAGCCCAAATTATTTTCCAGTCAAGATACAGATAAACATGATTAGTAATTTGAAAGCTTAAAACGTTTGGTAGGGTGATTTTAACCAATCATCAAGCTTTTACTCTCCCCAGGATGACACAGGGGTAGAAAAGTCGTTTCGGATCCATGATTTGTTCATCTTTATGAACGTGAGTCTGTCTACATTATCAGTGGAGAGCCGCGTGCGCTTATCTGTCAGCACACCACCAGCAGCGCTGAACACACGTTCAGACAGAACGCTGGCTGCGGGGCATGACAAGATCTCCAAGGCGTAAGTGGCTAGCTCCGGCCATTTATCCAGATTGGAAGCCCAAAAAGAGCAAGGGTCCAGTGACACAGTCGTGGCTTCAATGTTTACTTGGAGATACTCCTGTACCATCGTCTCTAGGCGTTGACTATGTGTCAGACTTCTTGTCTCCTGTGGCCTTGCAAAGGATGGGCTAAAAAAGTGGTGAAATGATTCCGCAAAATTGATGTTACCAGCAGATACTGTGGTTCTGTTACGGTTTGAGTGCTGAACACTTGACGGTCCCACAGTTGGCAAGTTGGAACTGTGAGATTCACTACGTGCACCACTGGTATTTTGTGGAAAAGCACATGTAAGATTCTGCAACAGTCTCTGCTGATACTCCTGCATGCGTGCATCCCTTTCTATGGCAGGAATAATTTCTGCAAATTTACTTTTGTACCGGGGATCTAACAGTGTGGCAACCCAGTAGTCAGGATTATTTCTAATTCTCACAATTCGAGGGTCATGTTGCAGGTAGTGCAGCAAGAAGGCACTCATGTGTGTTGCGCATCCAGGAGCACCAAGTCCCTGTTGTGTTGGTGGCGAGGTAACAATCATGCTTCCTTCCTCTGTCCTCTCCCCCCAACCTCGCACAACAGAAATGTGATCAAGGTCTCCCTCATCTGATGAGTCTTCCATCAGTTCGTCCTCCACTTCTTCCTGGGCTCCTGCACCTTCCTCACTAGTTTGGCTGCTACCATGCGCCCTGGTAAAACCATCTCCCCCACCCTCACATGCCTGCCGCCTTGGTGCTGCCGACCTTCTGGACCTTGCAGATGTTAGCCCTTCCGCATACAACTCCTCCTCCTCTACTTCCTCCACCTCCTCTTGTGCCACCACCTGACTCCGAATTCTGTTTAACATGTGCTCCAGCATGTAAATCACCGGAATAGTCATGCTGATAATGGCATCGTCAGCACTAAACATCTTCGTCGCCATTTCAAAACTGTGCAGAAGGGTGCATAGGTCCCTGATCTGAGACCACTCCTCCAGCGTGATTTGCCCCACCTCTGAATCTCGTTGGCCCAGGCTATACGTCAGAACGTATTGCACCAGGGCTTGTCGGTGCTGCCACAGTCGCTGCAACATGTGCAGAGTTGAATTCCACCGGGTAGGCACATCGCATTTTAGCCGGTGAAGTGGCAGGCCCAACGACTTCTGTAGAGATGTAAGTCGCTGAGCTGCGGGATGCGAACGGCGGAAGTGAGCACACAGCGACCGTGCCCTCTGCAGAAGGCCATCTAGTCTGGGATAGTGGGCTAAAAATTGCTGGACAACCAGGTTCAACACGTGAGCCATACAAGGCACGTGTGTGACATTGCCCCGGCGAAGGGCCGCACCCAGGTTTGCAGCATTGTCGCACACGGCCTTCCCTGGTTTCAGGTCCAGTGGAGACAACCATTCATGAAATTGGTTCTCCAGAGCTGACCACAACTCCTCAGCTGTGTGACTCACATTTCCCAGACATTTCAATGTAAAAACCGCCTGATGACGTTGAGCCCTACTGCCAGCATAGTAAGGAGGTGTGCAGGATCCCTTCTGCGCAGTTAGAAAGCTTGTGGCATGACCAGACAGGCTTTGGGTGCAGGTGGAAGACCGAGAGGAGGTTGAGGAGGCAGAAGCAGTGGAGGAACTTTGACATAAAGAGGATTGACGCACAACTCGTGGGGACGGCAAGACTTGGACAGCAGCCCCTTGTCCTGCTGTCACCATAGTTACCCAGTGCCCAGTCAGCGACATGTAACGCCCCTGTCCATGCCTACTCGTCCAAGTGTCTGTGGTGAAATGCACCCTGTCACACACAGAGTTTCTCAAAGAAGCGGTGATGTTGTGTGCGACATGCTGGTGGAGCGCAGGCACACCTTTCTTTGAGAAGTAGTGCCGACTGGGCATCTGGTACTGGGGCACTGCGACGGACATAAGGTCTCGAAAATCCTCTGTGTCCACCAGGCGGAAAGGCAGCATTTCTGTAGCCAAGAGCTTGCAGATGGTGAAATTCAACCTCTTAGCTTTCTCATGGCTAGGAGGAAATGGTCTTTTACTTGTCCACATCTGAGGGAGCGAGGGCTGGCTATTGTGCTTAGACGGGGTTGATAAGGGTGTCCCCGGCAAACTGCCGGTCTGTGAGGAAGATGCAGGCGGACATGTTAGGTTGCCTTCATCCAAAGGTGGTGCTATCGATGTCGGACAGCACTCAACACCAGCTGGTGTTACCACCTCCAAAGAAAATGATGACCTGCCAATCACGCTGGCTGTTGCGGGTAAAGAGGTGGCAGGTCTGCGCCCCAAAACAGGTGTGACTGCTGTCCCCCCAGTCACAGAGGATGAAGAGGCCGCGGATGCACAAGATATGGCAGACGGTGGTTGGCCCGGCCGGCTAGGCCGCATTGTAGCACACTGAGCTTCCCACTGCAACTTATGCTTCATGTCCATGTGCCGGTTCATGCATGAAGTACTCAAACTATGTATTTTTTGGCCTCTACTTAGCTTTTGCTGACAAATGTTACAGATAACACGAGTTGGGTCATCTTTATCGATCTGAAAAAATGCCCAGGCTATGCAAGGCTTAGCACCCATGCGACCTGAAGAGCCACCACGACTTGTGGTGAGAGGCAGAGTTGTGTTTGAGGATGCAGTTGTTGACGTGCTTCCAGTACTACGTCTCTGTCCAGGAAGGCGCAACCTGACCTCGTCGTCACTAGCATCTTCCTCCACCTCCTCTGCTGACCTCATCTCTTGGCTGACTGTGGGTTGACAGTAAGTGGGATCTCCGACCTCATCATCATCACCCTGTGCGTTATCACACCCGTCGTCCTCAGAGCCAACCTGTTCCTGCCCTGACAAAAAACTAAAGTTGTCGCTCCAATCAGGTATTTGAGTCTTATCATCGTCTTCCTCATTGTCTCCACCAACAGGAGTTACAGTTTGGGAATGAGGGTCTACATTATGGTCAGAACCTTCTGCGTCTGGTCCTGGATCCGACTCATAAAGATTCTGGGCATCAGTGCAGATCATTTCCTCGTCTGGATTCACAGAAGCGCTGGAGTCGACCTCTGATTCCCAGGCTATAGTATGAGTAAACAGCTCTGCAGACTCAACCATCTGTTCTACCTCATACTCAGACGGGCAGCTGGAGATTTGGGAGCTGTGAGGAAGCAAGTGCGATTTGGGGGACACCTTTGAGGACTGGAGTATTTGTGATGTTGAAGTTGATGTGGAGGAGAGCCCACTTAAAGGAGCACTTGATATCCGTTGAAGCACCTGCTGTTTTTGTGCCTCATCTGGAATTTGTAGCGATTGGCGTGGCTGTAAGAAAGGGATCTTATCACATTGTCCGCTAAAAGAAGTAGACATTTTAGTTTGGCTGGAAGATGGTCTTTCTTCTGCAGATGTTACTGTTGCTTTAACACCTACCCCACGGACACAACCTTTTTTCCCCTTCCCAACACGCCTATTCCCCTTTCCACCAGCAGCAGGCCTCTTTCCACTCATTTTGGTGGTTAACTAATTCACAACTCTGGAGTTGTTTGCACAAAAAAACAATGGATGGTAACCGAGCAGAGCTGAGTGGCCAAACTGTGGTATTAGGCCAAAACTATTGGCTGGGTTAGATGCAGAAAAAAATTATTTTGAATTTGCAACCTGATGGAGGTCAGTATAGATGGACTAATAGAGAAAGTCCGACACACTACTAGAAGGCCAAATATTTTTTCAGAGGTAGATGCAGACAAAAATATATTCAGTTTGCAACCTGATGGAGGTCAGTATAGATGGATTAATAGAACAAGACCCACACACAGCTAGAAGCCCAATATTTTTTCAGAGGTAGATGCAGAAAAAACTATATTCAGTTTGCAACCTGATGGAGGTCAGTATAGATGGACTAATAGAACAAGTCCCACACACTGCTAGAAGCCCAAATATTTTTTCAGAGGTACTGTAGATGCAGATAAAAATTAGTTTTAATTTGCAATCTGATGGAGGTCAGTATAGATGGACTAATAGAGAAAGTCCGACACACTACTAGAAGGCCAAATATTTTTTCAGAGGTAGATGCAGAAAAAAATATATTCAGTTTGCAACCTGATGGAGGTCAGTATAGATGGATTAATAGAACAAGACCCACACACAGCTAGAAGCCCAATATTTTTTCAGAGGTAGATGCAGAAAAAAATATATTCAGTTTGCAACCTGATGGAGGTCAGTATAGATGGACTAATAGAACAAGTCCCACACACTGCTAGAAGCCCAAATATTTTTTCAGAGGTACTGTAGATGCAGATAAAAATTAGTTTTAATTTGCAACCTGATGGAGGTCAGTATAGATGGACTAATAGAGAAAGTCCGACACACTACTAGAAGGCCAAATATTTTTTCAGAGGTAGATGCAGAAAAAAATATATTCAGTTTGCAACCTGATGGAGGTCAGTATAGATGGACTAATACAACAAGTCCCACACACAGCTAGAAGCCCAAATATTTTTTCAGAGGTACTGTAGATGCAGATAAAAATTAGTTTTAATTTGCAACCTGATGGAGGTCAGTATAGATGGACTAATAGAGAAAGTCCGACACACTACTAGAAGGCCAAATATTTTTTCAGAGCTAGATGCAGAAAAAAATTATATTCAGTTTGCAACCTGATGGAGGTCAGTATAGATGGATTAATAGAACAAGACCCACACACAGCTAGAAGCCCAATATTTTTTCAGAGGTAGATGCAGAAAAAAATATATTCAGTTTGCAACCTGATGGAGGTCAGTATAGATGGACTAATAGAACAAGTCCCACACACTGCTAGAAACCCAAATATTTTTTCAGAGGTACTGTAGATGCAGATAAAAATTAGTTTTAATTTGCAACCTGATGAAGGTCAGTATAGATGGACTAATAGAGAAAGTCCGACACACTACTAGAAGGCCAAATATTTTTTCAGAGCTAGATGCAGAAAAAAATTATATTCAGTTTGCAACCTGATGGAGGTCAGTATAGATGGACTAATAGAGAAAGTCCGACACACTACTAGAAGGCCAAATATTTTTTCAGAGGTAGATGCAGAAAAAAATATATTCAGTTTGCAACCTGATGGAGGTCAGTATAGATGGATTAATAGAACAAGACCCACACACAGCTAGAAGCCCAATATTTTTTCAGAGGTAGATGCAGAAAAAACTATATTCAGTTTGCAACCTGATGGAGGTCAGTATAGATGGACTAATAGAACAAGTCCCACACACTGCTAGAAGCCCAAATATTTTTTCAGAGGTACTGTAGATGCAGATAAAAATTAGTTTTAATTTGCAACCTGATGGAGGTCAGTATAGATGGACTAATAGAGAAAGTCCGACACACTACTAGAAGGCCAAATATTTTTTCAGAGGTAGATGCAGAAAAAAATATATTCAGTTTGCAACCTGATGGAGGTCAGTATAGATGGATTAATAGAACAAGACCCACACACAGCTAGAAGCCCAATATTTTTTCAGAGGTAGATGCAGAAAAAAATATATTCAGTTTGCAACCTGATGGAGGTCAGTATAGATGGACTAATAGAACAAGTCCCACACACTGCTAGAAGCCCAAATATTTTTTCAGAGGTACTGTAGATGCAGATAAAAATTAGTTTTAATTTGCAACCTGATGGAGGTCAGTATAGATGGACTAATAGAGAAAGTCCGACACACTACTAGAAGGCCAAATATTTTTTCAGAGGTAGATGCAGAAAAAAATATATTCAGTTTGCAACCTGATGGAGGTCAGTATAGATGGATTAATAGAACAAGACCCACACACAGCTAGAAGCCCAATATTTTTTCAGAGGTAGATGCAGAAAAAAATATATTCAGTTTGCAACCTGATGGAGGTCAGTATAGATGGACTAATAGAACAAGTCCCACACACTGCTAGAAGCCCAAATATTTTTTCAGAGGTACTGTAGATGCAGATAAAAATTAGTTTTAATTTGCAACCTGATGGAGGTCAGTATAGATGGACTAATAGAATGAT